>NC_044556.1:15472597-16183232 GCF_007565055.1 Rhinopithecus roxellana
CAGAGTTATTTCTTCTTCCCGAGAAGGGGCCTGGTGCTGTTCCCCCGTTTCCAGAGTGTTTCCTATCATTGTCCTCACCACACTCAGAAGGGATCGGTCATCCCCTCTTTTTCTGAGATCAGTCCCTTCCTCCTTTCCAGTTTAAGGTCGACCCCTGCAAGGCTTCGGTGACCCCCATAGATAGAAGTACCAAAGACCCCCTGTGTCCCTTGCCCCCAGCTGAGCAGAGGGGAAGGCAAAAGACTCAGCTCACACCGCGAAGATGGGGAGAAACCGAAACTAGCTGTTAAAGGAACCCACTATGTCACATGAGAAAATCATTTAGGGCCGGTCGCGGTGGCTCATGCTCGTAATCCCAGAACTTTGGGAGGCCGAGGTGGGTTATCATATGAGATGAGAAGTTCGAGACCAGCCTGGCCAACATGGTGAAAACCCGCCTCTACTAAAAAACACAAAAATGAGCCGGGAGTGGCGGTATGCGCCTGTAATCCCAGCTACTCCAGAGGCCGAGGTAGGAGAACGGCTTGAATCCCGGAGGTGGAGGTTGCAGTGAGCTGAGATCACACCACTGTATTCCAGCCTGGGCAACAGAGTGAGACTCCATCACAAAAAAAAAGAAAAGAAAAAGAATTTGCCAGTTAACTACAAAATTTTTAAACAACTTTTATATATACTCAGTTAAGGCAGACAAAACAAATCTCTGATTATTTCATTCACTGAGCCAATATTAATTTTATTTATTTATTTATTTATTTTTTGAGAGGGAGTCTGGCTCTGTGGCCCAGGCTGGAGTGCAGTGGCCTGATCTCGGCTCACTCTAAGCTCCACCTCCCGGGTTCACGCCATTCTCCCGCCTCAGCCTCCTGCAATATTAATTTTTTGAGACACTTCCACACAGATTTACATTTTTAAAAAATTGTCAGGTGTGGTGGCTCACGCCTGTAATCCCAGCACTTTGGTAGCCTGAGGTGGGTGGATCACCGGAGGTCAGGTGTTCGAGACCAGCCTGGCCAACATGGTGAAACTATGTCTCTACTAAAAATAGAAAAATTAGCCAGGCACGGTGGTGGGTGCCTGTAATTCCAGCTACTTGGGAGACTGAGGCAAGAGAATCGCTTGAACCCGGGAGGCAAAGGTTGCAATGAGCCAAGATTGTACCATTGCACTTCACCTGGGGGACAAGAGTAAAACTCCCTCTCAAAAAAAAAAAAAAAAAGAAAGAAAGAAAGAAAGAAAAGAAAAAAATTATTAAGGTGATATTAACATAACATGTATCAGCTAATATTTCTTGAGGGGCTTTATGCTAATGATGCACAAAACAAATATAGACCCTGCTCTCATGGTGCTTATAGCTTAACTGGAAAGTTGAACATTAACATTACAACTACAAAATGAATACCTCATACATTGTTGTGGTATGAGGAATGGTGAGGTGGAGGCTAATTTACACTAAAGGGTCAGGAAGGCTTTGAGGATGTACCATTTAAAAGGAAACTTAAGAGTTGGGCACGGTGGCTCACGCCTGTAATCCCAGCACTTTGGGAGGCTAAGGCAGGCAGATCACAAGGTCAGGAATTCAAGACCAGCCTGACCAATATGGTGAAACCCTGCCACTACCAAAAATACAAAAATTAGCCAGACATGGTGGTACATGCCTGTAGTCCCAGCTACTTGGGAGTCTGAGGCAGGAGAATCGCTTGAACCCAGGAGGCGGAGGTTGCAGGGAGTCAAGATCACACCACTGCACTCCAGCCTGGGCGACAAAGCGAGATTCTGTCAAAAAAAAAAAAAAAAAAAAAAAAAAGATTGCGCCATAAAATCAGTTACAACCCTGAGCAGGGGATAGGGTGCTGGTGCTCACAGGAGGGCTTGTCCTTTAAATAGGGAACTTCCTCAAAGCATGTGCACTTTTATTTGATTTATAAGAAATATCATTTAGTCCGAAGTTTTAAAGAATGCTCTTTTTTTTTTTTTTTTTAAACAGAGGTTTGCTTTTGTTGCCCAGGCTGGAGTGCAATGGTGAGATCTCGGCTTACCACAACCTCCACCTCCTGGGTTCAAGCTATTCTCCTGCCTCAGCCTCCCAAGTAACTGGGATCACAGGCATGTACCACTACGCCCAGCTAATTTTGTATTTTTAGTAGAGATGGGGTTTCTCCATGTTAGTCAGGCTAGTCTAGAACTCCCCAGCTTAGGTGATCCACCCACCTCAGCCTCCCAAATTGCTGGTATTACAGGCGTGAGCCACCCCACCTGGCCCACAGAATGCTACCTTTAAAACTAGGAACAAGCCAGGAGCTCATCCACTCTTATTCCTTTTCTAACTTTTTCTCTGGAAATAGTTCCTCTTTCACCCAGAGGCCCACAAGAGGGTGCTGTCTGCCTTTTAGATGGAACTTCCTGACTCTGCCCTGAGGGTATTCATCTCTGAGCTATACCTCCCGGGTTCAAGTGATTCTCCTGCCTCAGCCTCCCGAGTAGCTGGGATTACAGGCACACGCCACCATGGCCAGCTAATTTTTGTATTTTTAATTAAGATCGGGTTTTGCTATATTGGCCAAGCTGGTCTCGAACTCCTGACCTCAAGTGATCCACCTGCCTCAGCCTCCCAAAATGCCAGGATTGCAGGCATGAGCCACTCCCCCAGCCTATTTATTTATTTATTTATTTTAAGACAGTCTTGCTCTGTCACACAGGCTGGAGTGCAGTGTTGCAATCTTGGCTTACTGCAACCTCTGTCTCCTGGGTTCAAGTGATTCTTCTGCTTCAGCCTCCTGAGTAGCTGGGATTACAAGCATGTGCAACCGCACCTGGCTAATTTTTGTATTTTTAGTAGAGATGGGGTTTCACCATGTTGGCCAGGCTTGTCTTAAACTCCTGACCTCAGGTTATTTGCCTGCCTCAATGTCCCAAAGTGCTGGGATTACAGGCTTGAGCCACTGCACCCAGCCTTATTTTATTTTAGAGTCAGGGGTGGCTGGGCGCGGTGGCTCAAGCCTGTAATCCCAGCACTTTGGAAGGCTGAGGCAGGCGGATCATGAGGTCAGGAGATCGAGACCATCCTGGCTAATACGGTGAAACTCTGTCTCTACTAAAAATACAAAACATTAGCCGGGCGTGGTGGCGGGCGCCTGTAGTCCCAGCTACTCAGGAGACTGAGGCAGGAGAATGGCGTGAACCCAGGAAGTGGAGCTTGCAGTGAGCCGAGATCGCGCCACTGCTATCCAGCCTGGGCGGCTGAGTGAGACTCTGTCTCAAAAAAAAAAAAAAAAAGAGAGAGAGAGTCAGGGGTATCGCTGTGTTGCCCAGGCTAGAGTACAGTGGTGCAATCATAGCTCAATGCAGCCTCAAACTCCTGGGCTCAAGTGATCTCCTGCCTCAGCCTCCCAAAGAGCTGTGATTACCAGCATGAGCCATTGTACCTGGACAGCCTGTGAATTTTACTGATTTATTATTTTTATTTTTGAGGCGGAGTCTTACTCTGCTGCCCAGGATAGAGTGCAGTGGTGTGATCTTGGCTCACCGCAACCTCTGCCTTTCGAGTTCAAGTGATTCTCGTGCCTCAGCCTCCTGAGTAGCTGGAATTACAGGCATGTGCCACCACCCCCGGATAATTTTTGTATTTTTTGGTAGAGACAAGGTCTCACTACATTGCCCAGACTGGTCTCCCAACTCCTGAACTCAAACTATCTGTGCATCTCGGCCTCCCAAAGTGTTGGGATTACAGGCAGGAGCCACCGCATCTGGCCCAGCCTATGAATTTTATTTATTTATTTTTTATTATTTTTATTTATTTATTTATTTTTTGAGACGGAGTCTCGCTTGGTCGCCCAGGCTAGAGTGCAGTGGCGCGATCTCCGCTCACTGAAAGCTCCGCCTCCCAGGTTCATGCCATTCTCCTGCCCCAGCCTCTCGAGTAGCTGGGACTACAAGTGCCCACCACTAGGCCCGGCTAATTTTTTTGTGTGTGTTTTTAGTAGAGATTGGGTTTCACCATGTTAGCCAGGATGGTCTTGATCTCCTGACCTCGTGATCCTCCCGTCTCGGCCAAGGTGTGTGTCAAGGTGACACACACCTGTAATCCCAGCACTTTGGGAGGCCGAGTCAGGGGATCCCTTGAGCCCAGGAGTTCAAGACCAACCTGGGCAATATGGCAAAACCTCATTTCTATAAAAAATACAAAAATTAGCTGGGCATAGGGGCACACATCTGTAGTCTCAGCTACTCAGGAGGCTGAGGTGGGAGGATCACTTGAGCCCAGGAATTCAGCGTTGAAGTGAGCTGCTATCTCTCCACTTCAGCCAGGGCAACAGTGTAAGACTTTGTCTCTGAAATAAAAAAGAAAAGAAAAGAAAAATCGAAAGAGAACTATTAAGGAAGTAAAAGATACATTTGGTTGTGTCTAAATTTACGAGGCCGCACGCGGTGACTCACGCCTATAATCCCAGCACTTTGGGAGGCTGAGGTGGTTGGATCACTTGAGGTCAGGAGTTTGAGACCAGCCTGGACAATATGGTGAAACCCTGTTTCTACTAAAAATACAAAAATTAGCTGGGTGTGTTGGTGCTTGCCTGTAATCCTAGCTATTCGAGAGAGGCTGAGGCAGGAGAATTGCTTGAACCCTGGAGGAGGAGGTTGCAAAGCTCCATCTTGAAAAAAAAAAAAAAAAAAGTAGGCTAGGCACGGTGGCTCATGCCTGTAATCCCAGCACTTTGGGAGGCCGAGGCGGGCGGATCACCTGAGGTTGGGAGTTGAGACCAGCCTCACCAACATGGAGAAACTCTGTCTCTACTGAAAATACAAAATTAGCCAGGTGTGGTGGCACATGCCTGTAATTCCAGCTACTCGGGAGGTTGAGGCAGGAGAATTACTTGAACCCAGGAGGCAGAGGTTGCTGTGAGCCCAGATCCTGCTATTGCACTCCTGCCTGGGCAACAAGAGCAAAACTCTGTCTCAAAAGAAAGGAAAAAAAAATGAGCTTGGGGAGCCCTGGGAGATGTGACTAGGAATTAGCTCCTTGTCTTCCAAGGCAGCTGAAACTGAAGGACAACTGTGTGGCTTGCCTATGGGGAGAAAGATGCCCTACATATCAAAACGCGATGGGCAAAGATTACAAACTGGTTTCAAATGCCAGCCCTAAGTCAAAGAGGAGTGTGTTTCAGGAGAAGAGCCCTTTCTGGCCCCAGGTTTCAGGCCTCCAGCCCAGAGCCAGGGTGAAAGACACTAGTTAGTCTGTTCTTTATTTTCCTTGGAAAGTTACAGGGTTACTTATCAACAAAATAACTGTCCATCCGGTGGGGAAGTGCCATCCGGTGGCTTCTATGTACAGGCCATCCCTGGGAACCACATTTCCAGAGGGGGCCTCCCCCTGAGGCCCCCATTGGCCCCCCTCCCAGGTATCCAAGAACAAATCACAAGGTGAGGGCTGCCAGCGTGGCTGGGTGGGTGGGACCCAGGCCTGCTACCAGGCCAGAGGGTTTGGGGGCCTCTCTCCTGGAAGCCTGCTCTTTCCACACCCCCTTTCCCAGCCAGGCTGTCTTGGACACTCCTGGGGCTCCGCTGAGAGGCACATGATTCCCGCTTTGGACTTCTTTGGGAGATGTCATGTTAACACTGAGGCATCGCGGCCTCCCTTCCCGGAAGATGGGTTATTTGCAGTGCTGTCTTTTCTTTTAGTCCCGGTTTTTGTACAAAAACAACGATACTCCCCATTGGACTGTATTTTTGCCCAAGAAACAAAAGTGCCTCAACAGGTACAGTTCTGTTGGTCGATCTGCTTCCGGCAGGGCTCCATGGTGACAGCCACGCCCACCCCGCTCCGGCCCGATGTCATTCGGGTCACCTCGCTCCAGGTGTCTGTATCTGGGTCGTAACACTCCACACTGTCCAGGAACGTGTGACCATCATAGCCTCCTGCAGGAAGAACAGAAGGGACAGTCACCACCTGTCACACCACATCCAAGAGCAGGGGACAGAAAGAGGGAGAAGCAGCTGTGAGATGCAAAAGCAGGCCGGGCGCGGTGGCTCACGCCTATAATCCTAGCACTTTGCAGGGCTGAGGCGGGAGGATGGCTTGAGGCCAGGAGTTCGAGGACAGGCTGGGCAACATAGCAAAACTCTAGTCTCTTACTGAAGAAAAAAAAAGAAGGCCAGGCGCAGTAGCTCACACCTGTAATCCCAGCACTTTGGGAGACTGAGGTGGGTGGATCACTTGAGTCCAGAAATTTGAGACCAGCCTGGGCAACATGGTGAAACCCCATCTCTACCAAAAGAAACATAACAATTTAGCCAGGTGTGGTGGTGCGCGCCTGTAGTCCCAGCTACTAGGGAGGCTGAGACAGGAGAATCACTGGAACCTGGGAGGCAGAGGTTGCAGTGAGCCAAGATTGCACCATTGCACTTCAGCCTGGGCAACACCAGCAAAACTCTGTCTCAAAAAAGTAAAATAAAAATAAATAAAAACAGCCGGGCGCGGTGGCTCACGCCTGTAATCCCAACACTTTGGGAGGCCGAGGTGGGCGGATCACAAGGTCAGGAGATTGAGACCATCCTGGCTAACATGGTGAAACCCCGTCTCTACTAAAAATACAAAAAAAAAAAAAAATTAGCGGGGCGTAGTGGCAGGTGCCTATAATCCCAGCTACTCGGGAGGCTGAGTGAGGAGAATGGCATGAACCTGGGAGGTGGAGCTTGCAGTAAGCTGAGAGTGCGCCACTGCACTGGTGCTCCAGCCTGAGCGACAGAGCCAGACTCCGTTTCAAAAATAAATAAATACATAAATAACATTAAGCCGAGTGTGGTGGCTCACGCCTGTAATCCCAGCACTTTGGGAGGCTGACGTGGGCAGATCACCTGAGGTCAGGAGTTCAAGACCAGCCTGACCAGCATGGTGAAACCCCATCTCTACTAAAATACAAAAATTAGCAAGGCATAGTGGTGGGCACCTGTAATCTCAGCTACTTGGGAGGCTGAGGGGGGAGAATCACTTGAAACCAGGAGGCGGATGTTGCAGTGAGCCGAGATCGCGCCATTGCACTCCAACCTGGCAACAGAGCGAGACTCCTGTCTCAAAAAAAGAAAAAGCCCTGGTGCGGTGGCTTAGGCCTGTAATCCCAGCACTTTGGAAGGCTGAGGCAGGTGGATCACGAGGTCAGGAGTTGGAGACCAGCCTGACTAACATGGTGAAACCCCGTCTCTACTAAAATACAAAAAATTAGCCAGGTGCGGCGGCACGTAGTCCCAGCTACTCAGGAGGCTAAGACAGGAGAATCACTTGAACCCAGGAGGCGGAGGTTGCAGTGCGCTGAGATCATGCCATTGCACCCCAGCCTGGGCAACATTGTAAGACTCCATCTCTTTTTTTTTTTTTTTTTTTTTTTTTTTGAGACTCAGTCTGGCTCTGTCGCCCAGGCTGGAGTGCAGTGGCCGGATCTCAGCTCACTGCAAGCTCCGCCTCCCGGGTTTACGCCATTCTCCTGCCTCAGCCTCCCGAGTAGCTGGGACTACAGGCGCCCGCCACCTCACCCGGCTAGCTTTTTGTATTTTTTAGTAGAGACGGGGTTTCACCATATTAGCCAGGATAGTCTCGATCTCCTGACCTCGTGATCCGCCCGTCTCGGCCTCCCAAAGTGCTGGGATTATAGGCTTGAGCCACCGCGCCCGGCCGGCTCCATCTCAGAAAAACAAACATTAGCCGGGTGTGGTGGTGCGTGCGTGTGGTCCCTGCTACTTGGGAAGTTGAGGCAGGAGGATGGCTGGAGCCCAGGCGGTTGAGGCTCCAGCGAGCTGTGATCGCACCACTGCACTCAGCCTGGGCAACAAAGCGAGACCCTGTTTCTAAGAAAAAAAAAAAAGGAAAGCAAAAAAGCAAAAGCAGCCACAGTCCACAAGAGATGGGGCTAGTCAGGACTCTTCCCCGCCCCCAGGGCCTCACCAAGGACGTAGATTCTCCCCTGGTGGACAGTGATCCCCAGGGCACTTCGCCGGTGCTTCATGGGGGCTACGAAAGTCCACGTCTCTGTTTCCACATCATAGCGCTCCACGCTGTTCAGCTGGTCCTGACCATCATAGCCCCCGGCAGCATAGATACAGTTGTGCAGGACGCAGACGCCTAAAGGGCACCGTGCAGAGAAGGTGACTCTGGAGGACTGGCTTTGGGAGCCCCAGCCATCACCTCCTTGAGGGAGACCTTTCCTCTCTCCTCTCCCTTCTCACCCTCAGAAATGAAGCAGGGAGAGAGAGAAGCTTGGACTCTATCAGAATCCAGTGCTTCTGTGGTTGCCCCAGGGTGAGGGCTGCAACAGGGGGTCTCTCCCAGGCCTGGCTCAGCTTCACCCCAGGATGGTGGGGTGTTCCTGGATGCTCCTCCCCACCACCCCACCCACCTGCCCCGCTTCGGATGGTGTTCATCGCTGCGATCATTCGCCACTCGTTCCTCTCTGGGTAGTACCGCTCAGCTGAATTCAGGCGGTTTGTCCCATCAAAGCCCCCCACGGCATAAAGCAGACGATTGAGGACGGCCACGCCCACCCCGATCCTTCGTGTCAGCATTGGGGCCACCAAGTGCCACTCATCCCGCTCTGGCTCATACCTGCAAGGGCGTAAGAAAAATGGGGACAATGGCCATTATAGCTGACCTTCGTGGAATACTTAAGGGTCTGATACCCCTTTTTTCCCTTTTTTTCTCCCTTTAAAGAGACAGGGTCACCAGGCGCAGTGGCTCGTGTCTGTAATTCCAGCACTTTGGGAGGCCGAGGAGGGCGGATCACCTGAGGTCAGGAGTTTAAGACCAGCCTGGCCAATATGGTAAAACCCTGTCTCTATTAAAAACACAAAAATTAGCTGGGTGTGATCTCGGGTGCCTGTAATCCCAGCTACTCGGGACGCTGAGGTGAGATAATTGTTTGAACCTGGGAGATGGAGGTTGCAGTGTGCTGAGATCGTGCCACTGTACTCCAGCCTAGGCGATAGAGACTCCGTCTCAAAAAAAAAAAAAAAAAACCGAAACAAAACAAAAAAAAGAGACAGGGTCTTGCTCTGTTGCCCAGGCTGGGGTGCAGTGGCACAATCACAGCTCACTGAAGTTTCAAACATTTTTTTTTTTGAGGTGGAGTGCAATGGTGAGAGCATGGCTCACTGCAACCTCCGTCTCCTGGGTTCAATCAGTTATCCAGCCTCAGCCTCACAAGTAGCTGGGATAACAGGCACCCGCCACCATGCCTGGCTAATTTTTGTATTTTTAGTAGAAATTGGGTTTCTCCATGTTGGCCAGGCTGGTCTCGAACACCTGACCTCAAGTGATCTGCCTGCCTCAGCTTTCCAAAGGGCTGGGATTACAGGCATGAGCCACCACGCCCAGCCTGCAGCTTCAAACTCTTGAGCTCAAGAAACCCTCCTGGCTCAGCCTCCTAAGTAGCTGGGACTACAGGTGCACACCACTGTGCCCACCTCCACTAGAACTCTAGTGCTCGCAGTCATTCTCTAAGGACTAAGGTATCAGCAACTCCATTTTCCAAATGAGGAAACTGGGCATCCTAGCCATCAATTGCTCAAGTTCAAAAACACATCTGATGGCCAGGCGCGGTGGCTCACGCCTGTAATCCCAGCACTTTGGGAGGCCGAGGCGGGCGGATCGCGAGGTCAGGAGATGGAGACCATCCTGGCGAACACGGTGAAACCCCATCTCTACCAAAAATACAAAAAAATTAGCCGGGTGTGTTGGCGGGCGCCTGTAGTCCCAGCTACTCGGGAGGCTGAGGCAGAAGAATGGTGTGAACCCCGGGGGCGGAGCTTGCAGTGCGCGGAGATGGCGCCACTTCACTCCAGCCTGGGCAACAGAGCAAGTCCGTCTCAAAACAACAACAACAACAAAAACAAAAAAACAAAAAAACAAAAAAACCCACATCTGATAAACCCCTAGTGGCTCAGCCATATCCCCCACTTCACAGATGACAAGATAACATCTCAGAAAGGAGAAATCACACATTCAGCATCACTCTTTAATGCTCAAATAGTCCTTGAGGTCCGGCACAGTGGCTCACGTCTGTAATCTCAGCACTTTGGGAGGCTGAGGTGGGAGAATCTCTAGAGGTCAGGAGTTTGAGACCAGCCTGGCCAACATGGTGAAACCCCATTTCTACAAAAAAAAAAAAAAAAAAAAAAAAAAAAAAAAAAAAAAAATTAGCCAGGCGTGGTGGAAGGCACCTATAGTCCCAGCTACTCCGGGGGCTGAGGCAGGAGAATCACTGGGAGGTGTGGTTGCAGTGACCCAAGATGGAACCAGTGCACTCCAGCCTGGGCAGCACAGCAAGAGAGACAGGGTCTTACTCTATTGCCCAGGCTAGTCTCCTGGACTCAAGCAATTCTCCCACCTCAACTTCCCAAAGTCCTGGATTACAGGTATGGGCCACGGCTCGTGCCCAACAATTTCAAACTGATGAAACTTTTTCCAAATCTGCACAAAGGAACCGTATGGGTTTATGACAGTCCCCTAAGCATTTCCCAGCTCCAGGCACAGAATCTAAGGTCACGGACTAGAGCTCTCCAAGGAGCTTAGCTTCGTCCTGAGGCCTCCACTCAGGAAGAATCCTCGGATCTCAGTGTCTTAGGACTTGCCAGGAGCAGGACCCTCAGAGCCCACGCCCAGGACCTGCCACTCACCTCTCCACACTGTTGTGGTGGATGCAGCCGTGGGAGCCGCCGACTGCATAGATGTGCCCATCGATGACCCCCACCCCGATGCGGTTGCGCGGCACGCTCATGGGGGCGCAGGGTGACCACTGATTGGTCATGGGGTTGTAACAATCCAGGGCGCTGGAGTCGGTGTTGCCGTCGGGGGAGTTGTTCCTGCCGCCCACGGCGTACAACAGCCCGCCCACCACGCAGCCAGCTAGGCCGCTCCGTGGCACCTGCAGGTCCGCCAACCGGAGCCAGGTGCCGTCACTGGGGTTGTAAGCCTCCAGGTAGCTGAGCGACTGTCGGAAGTAGCCGCCCGCGGTGTAGATCAGGCGGCCCACCTTGGGCGCCCGGCAGGGCATCACCTGCGTGGGCTTGTGCAGGGTGAGCTCCTCAAAGATCTTGACCAGGTAGTCCTTGCAGCGGGAGTCGGACTGCAGGATCTCACACTTCTGCAGCTGCATCTGCAGAAAGTTAGGCGTCAACGAGTGGCAGCGCACGGCCCGCAGCAGCGCCTGGACATAGAACCGTCGCTGTTCGCAGTCGTACTTGACCCAGTTGATGCAGGCGTGGAAGACCTCGGACTCGCAGCGCACATTCAGGTCGTCACGGCTGATGAGAGTCACCAGTTGGCAGTGGGACAGGTTGAAGAACTCCTCTTGCTTGGCCACCTGCAGAGGGCGACAGTGGGAAGGGCTGACTCCCGAGTCGCCCCCACACCTCACCAAGCAGGACAGGGATGAGTAACTCACCACTGCGGCTGACAGTCTCAGCTTCCTCATCTGCTAAATGGGGATTCAAATAATAGGAACCGCATACATTGTGATGACTAAATGAGTTAATACTGCTGGGCGCGGTGGCTCAGGCCTGTAATGCTAGCACTTAGGGAGGCTGAGGCTGGCGGATCACGAGGTCAGGAGTTGAGAGATCAGCCTGGCCAATATGGTGACACTCCATCTCTACTAAAAATATAAAAATTACCTGGGTGTCGTGGCACACGGGTGCCTCCCAGCTACTGGGGAGGCTGAAGCAGAAGAATCGCTTGAACCCGGGAGGCGGGAAGTGGAGGTTGCAGTGAGCCGATATTGCACCACTGCACTCCAGCCTGGGCGACAGAGCAAGACTCCGTCTCAAAAAAAAAAAAAGAAAAAAAAAAAGGTTAATACTATGCACCAGGTATGTCATTAGGACTCAGGGAAATGGGCAAAGACTCAATAGATCGTGTATCCTGGGTTATCATTTGGTTTTGGTTTTTGTTTGTTTTTTGAGAGGGAGTCTCTCTCTGTCACCCAGGCTGGAGTGCAGTGGTGTGATCTAGGCTCACTGCAACCTCCGCCTTCCAGGTTCAAGCGATTCTCCTGCTTCAGCCTCTCAAGTAGTTGGCATTACAGGCGCCCACCACCATGCCCAGTTAATTTTTTATTTTATTTATTTATTTTGATATGGGGTCTTACTCTGTTGCCCAAGCTAGAGTGCAGTGGTGAGATCTTGATTCACTGCAACCTCCACCTCCAGGGTTCAAGTGATTCTCCTGCCTCAGCCTCCCAAGTAGCTGAGATTACAGGGGTGTGCCTCCACAGTGGCTAATTTTTTTGTATTTACTTTTAGTAGAGACGGGGTTTCACTATGTTGGCCAGGCTGGAATTTTTATATTTAGTAGAGATGGGGTTTCTTCACGTTGGCCAGGCTGGTCTTGAACGCTTGACTTTAGGTGATTCATCCATCTCAGCGTCCCTAAGTGCTGGGATTACAGGTGTGAGCCACCGGACCTGGACTGTTTTTGCTTTTGAGACAGGCTCTGTCACCTAGGCTGGAGTGCAGTGGCACGATCATAGCTCACTGCAGCCTTGAACTCCTGGGCTCAAACAATCTTCCCACCTCAGCTTCTTGAGTCGCTGGGGCTACAGGTGTGTGCCACCATGTACAGCCAATTTTCATATTTTATGGTAGAGACGGGGTTTCACCATATTGGTCTGGAACTCCTGACCTCAAGTGGTCCACTCCCCTTGCCTTCCAAAGTGCTGGGATTACAGGCATGAGCCACTGCACCCAGCACTGGTCTTAAAATCTTTTTTTTTTTTTTTTTGAGATGGAGTCTCGCTCTGTCGCCCAGGCTGGAGTGCAGTGGCACAATCTCTGCTCACCGCAAGCTCCGCCTCCCAGGTTTACACCATTCTCCTGCCTCAGTCTCCCAAGTAGCTGGGACTACAGGCGCCCGCCACTACGCCCGGCTAATTTTTTGTGTTTTTAGTAGAGACGGGGTTTCACTGTGTTAGCCAGGATGGTCTCGATTTCCTGACCTCATGATCCACCCGCCTTGGCCTCCCAAAGTGCTGGGATTACAGGCGTGAGCCGCCGTGCCCAGCCAGTCTTAAACTCTCAAGCTCAAATGATTCTCCTACTTCAGCCTCCTGAGGATTACAGGTGTGCATTATCATACCTGGCTTGGTTTTTGAACTCTAAGAATATGTTACTTATTTTCTCTGAGTTTATTTTTATTTTATTGTGTGTGTGTGTGTGTTTTGACAGAGTCTTGCTCTGTTGCCCAGGCTGAAGTGCAATGGCGCGATCTTGGATCACTGCAACCTCTGCCTCCCAGGTTCAAGCGATTCTCCCACCTCAGCCTCCTGAGTAGCTGCTATTACAGGCACCCGCCATCATGCTCAGCTAATTTTTTTTTTTTTTTTTTTTTTTTTTGTATTTTTGTAGAGACAGGGTTTCCCTAGGTTGGTCAGGCTGGTCTTGAACTCCTGACCTCAGGTGATCCACCCACCTCGGCCTCCCAAATTGCTGAGATTACAGGCGTGAGCCACCGCACCCGGCCTCTGAGTTTTTTGTTTGTTTCTTTCTTCTTTCTTTTTTTTTTTTTTTTGAGATGGAGTCTCGCTCTGTTGCCTAGACTGGAGTGTAGTGGTGCGATCTTAGCTCACTGCAAGCTCCAACACCTGGGTTCACACCATTCTCCTGCCTCAGCCTTCCGAGTAGCTGGGACTACAGGTGCCTGCCACCACATCCGGCTAATTTTTTGTATTTTTAGTAGAGATGGATTTTTACCGTGTTAGGGAGGATGGTCTCGATCTCCTGACCTTGTGATCCACCTGCCTGGGCCGCCCAAAGTGCTGGGATTACAGGTGTAGCCACCACGTCCGGCCTCTTTTTTTTTTTTTTTGAGATGGAGTCTCACTCTGTCATCAGACTGGAATACAGTAGCACAATCTCGGCTCACTGCAACCTCTGCCTCCTGGGTTCAAATGATTCTCCTGCCTCAGCCTCCCAAGTAGCTGGGACTACAGGCGCGCACCACCACACCTGGCTAATTTTTATATTTTTGGTGGAGACGGGGTGTCTGAGTTCATTTTTTAAGAGACAGGGTATTGCTCTGTCACCCATGCTGGAGTGCAGAGGTGCCACTGTAACCTTGAATTCCTGGGCTCATGTCATTCTCCTACCTCAGCCTCCCAAAGCTCTGAGATTATATGCACGAGCCACCTCACCCATCTTGTTTTTTAAAATGAAATCATTTTCTAAAATGGCAAATGGACTAAAAAAGGAAAAAATAAGCCATTAGGAGAGAATGTTGTGGAAAAAAACAAGTGGCAGGTCTGGGCCAGCACAGTTGTTCCTGCCTGTAATCCCAGCACTTTGGGAGGCCCAGGCAGGCGGATCACCTGAGGTCAGAAGTCCGAGACCAGTCTGGCCAACATGGTGAAACCCTGTCTCTACTAAAAACAAAAAAATTAACCAGGTGTGGTGGTGGGCACCTATAATCCCAGTTACTGGGGAGGCTGAGGCAGAAGAATCGCTTGAACCCAGGAGGCAGAGATTGTAGTGAGCTGAGATTGTGCCACTGCACTCCAGCTTGGGCAACGTAATGAGACTCCATCTCAGGAAAAAAAAAAAAAAAAAAGTGGAAGCTCTGAAGAAACCAGCATGAGTTGATGAGTTGGAATTTTGATCCGATCACTTTATAGGTGTGTGACTTGGGCAAATCTCTGAAATGCTCCATGCCTTGGTTTTCCTCCTCTGTAAAATGGGATTATATTAATGGCCACCTCAAAGTAAGGCTACTCCTAGGGTATACAAAGCCCTGGATAAATCTTTCTTGTAGCCAGGTGTGGTGGCTTATGCCTGTAATCCTAGTACTTTGGGAGGCCGCGGTGGGGAGACTACTTGAGTCCAGGAGTTTAAGACCAGCCTGGGCAACATAGTGAGACCTCATGTCTACCAAGAAAAGATACAAAAATTAGCCAAGCATGGTAGCTCACACCTGTAGTCCCAGCTACTCAGGAGGCTGAGGTGGAGGGATCACTTGAGTCCAGGAGCTGGAGTTTGTAATAAGCAGAGATCCTGCCACTGAACTCCAGCCTGGGTGACAGAGCAAGACCCTGTCTCCATTTAAAAAAAAAAAGGGGCCAGGTGCGGGGGCTCACACCTGTAATCCCAGCACTTTGGGAAGCCAAGTTGGGCAGATCACTTGAGATCAGGAGTTCCAGACCAGCCTGGCCAACATGGTGAAACCATGTCTCTACTAAAAATATAAAAAGTAGCCAGCATGGTGGTGCACGCCTGTAATCCCAGCTACTTGGGAGGCTGAGGCATGAGAATCTCTTGAACCCAGGAGGTGGAGGCTGCAATGAGCCGAAATCTTGCCACTGCACTCCAGCCTGAGCAATAGAGCCAGATTCAGTCTCAAAACAAAGGGGGGGGTAGGGGCCGGGCGTGGTATCTCGTGCCTGTAATCCCAGCACACTTCAGAAGGCCAAGGCAGGCAGATCACCTGAGCTTAGGGATTAGAGACCAGCCTGGCCAACATGGTGAAACCCCGTCTCTACTAAAAATATTTTTTAAAATTAGCCGGGCTTAGTGGTAGGTGCCTGTAATCCCAGCTACTCAGGAGGCTGAGGCAGGAGAATTGCTTGAACCCAGGAGACAGAAGTTACAGTGAGCTGATATGGTGCTACTGCATGCCAGCCTGAGTGACAGAGTGAGACTCCATCTCAAAAAAAAAAAAAAGTTGTCAGGCACTAGTCTATATGACCAATTTTAATCTAGTACCCCATGCTCATACAAACACAAGAAACACCATATATGTTTCTCTTACTCTACAGACCACTTTTCTAGAAGTTCTAGTGCGGGCCCTAGAACTAATGCCTGAGAGCCCTGGGGCATCTGATCAATCCCACATGTAACATAGAGGGTAGGAAAGAATCTATCCCTGAAGGAGAGAAATGCAGACCAGTGTAACATCCATCCCCAGCTGGTACCAGCCAATGGGGGACTTAGAAAATTTCCAGGAAGGGCCGGGTGCAGTGGCTCAAGCCTGTAATCCCAGCACTTTGGGAGGCCGAGACGGGCGGATCACGAGGTCAGGAGATCAAGACCATCCTGGCTAACACGGTGAAACCCTGTCTCTACTAAAAACTACAAAAAACTAGCCAGGCGAGGTGGCAGGCGCCTGTAGTCCCAGCTACTCGGGAGGCTGAGGCAGGAGAATGGCGTGAGCCCGGGAAGCGGAGCTTGCAGTGAGCTGAGATCCGGCCACTGCACTCCAGCCTGGGCGACAGAGCGAGACCCCGTCTCAAAAAAAAAAAAAAAAAAAAAAAAAATTTCCAGGAAGGAACGCCAACACATGGAACTCCCGAAGGGTTGGGGCCTGGGGCACTGCCCTGCTTGCCTAGGCCAAAGGGTAGTACTGCCTCGTAGGATGGTTGGGAACAGTCAATGATGCAAAGGATGTAAATCACTTAGAAAAGGGGCTGGCCCACAGTAAGGGCTGAATAGCCACTTCTTGGCCTGGTGCTGCTACGGTGCTTCATACCTGTAATCCCAACACTGTGGGAGGCCAAAGTCAGAGGATTGTTCAAAGCCAGGAGGTTCGAGATCAGTCTCAGCAACATAGCAAGACCCTGTCTCTACAAAAAAATTTAAAAACTAAAAAAATTAGCCACGCGTGGTGCTGCATACCTATAGTCCCAGCTACACAGGAGGCTGAGGTAGGAAGGCCCCCTTGAGCCCAGGAGTTGGAGGCTACAGTGAGCTATGATGGCACCACTGTACTCCAGCCTAGGGACAGAGCAAGACCTCATCTCTTCAAAAACTTTTTTTTTTTTTTGAGACAGAGTTTCGCTCTTATTGCCCAGGCTGGAGTACAATGGTGCAATCTCAGCTCACTGCAACCTCCACCTCCTGGGTTCAAGTGATTCTCCTGCCTCAGTCTCCCGAGTAGCTGGGATTACAGGCATGTGCCACCACGCCTGGCTAATTTTGCATTTTTAGTAGAGATGGGGCTTCTCCATGTTGGTCAGGCTGATCTTGAACTCCTGATCTCAGGTGATCTGCCCACCTCAGCCTTCCAAAGTGCTGGGATTATAGGCATGAGCCACTGCACCAGGGCTTTTTTTTTTTTTTTTTTTTTTTTTGAGACAGAGTCTCGCTCTGGAGTGCAATGGTGCAATCTCAGCTCACTGCAACCTCCACCTCCCCGGTTCAAGCGATTCTCCTGTCTCAGCCTCTCAAGTAGCAGGGACTATAGTCATATGTTACCACATCTGGCTAGTTTTCTTTCTTCGTATTTTTTTTTTTTTTTTTTGAGACGGAGTCTCGCTCTGTCGCCCGGGCTGGAGTGCAGTGGCCGGATCTCAGCTCACTGCAAGCTCCGCCTCCGGGTTTACGCCATTCTCCTGCCTCAGCCTCCCGAGTAGCTGGGACTACAGGCGCCCGCCACCTCACCCGGCTAGTTTTTTTTTTTTTTGTATTTTTTAGTAGAGACGGGGTTTCACCATGTTAGCCAGGATGGTCTCGATCTTCTGACCTCGTGATCCGCCCGTCTCGGCCTCCCAAAGCGCTGGGATTACAGGCTTGAGCCACCACGCCCGGCCTGTATTTTTAATAGAGATGGGATTTCACCATATTGGGTCAGGCTGGTCTCAAACTCCTGACCTCAGGTGATCCACCCGCCTCAGCCTCCCAAAGTGCTGGGATTACAGGCGTGAGCCACGGGGCCCTACCCTCTCTTGTCAATTTCTATAGATAATTTCCTTCAGAGAAACGAAAATGAAACCAAAAACGGTATAAGGATATTGCGTGGACCAAAGAAAACATGACTAAGGTTCGGGCTTACAGCTTGCAGCCTGTCACGGGTGTCCAATAAACATTTGCTGACTGTCCGAAAGGCTGGGCTGCCCCAGGATTTGGCTGCTGTTCACTGCACTCTGTCCCTACCTTTGACCCCAGAGAAACCAGGGAGCCCAGGGACACATGAAGACCTCACCTTCCCTAGCTGTTCACCAGTGTCCCCACATGTGTAGACAAGGAACTCAGAACCCCAGTTGTTTTTTAATTTTTTTTTTTTTTTTTGAAACTGAGTATCACTCTGTCGCGCAGGCTGGAGTGCAGTGGCCTAATCTCGGCTCACTGCAACCTCCGCCTCTCGGGTTCAAGTGATTCTCCTGCCTCAGCCTCCTGAGCAGCTGGGACTACAGGCGCTCACCATCAGGCCTGGCAACTTTTTATATTTTTAGTAGAGATGGGTTTTCGCTATGTTGGCCAGGCTGGTCTCAAACTCTTTACCTCAGCTGATCCACCCGCCTCAGCCTCCCAAAATGCTGGGATTACAGGCGTGAGCCACCACGGCTGGCCCCAGTTGTTTTTTTTTTTTTTTTAGACTGAGTTTCGCTCTTGTTGCCCAGGCTGGAGTGCAATGGTGTGATCTTGACTCACAGCAACCTCCGCCTCCCGGGTTCAAGCGATTCTCCTGCCTCAGCCTCCCGAGTAGCTGACATTACAGGCATGCGCCACCATACCCAGCTAATGTTTTTGTATTTGTAGTAGAGACAGGGTTTCTCCATGGTGGTCAGGCTGGTCTCAAACTCCCAATCTCAGGTGATCCGCCCGCCTCGGCCTCCCAAAGTGCTGGGATTACAGGCTTGAGCCACCGCGCCCGGCCCCCCGTTGTTTTTTGTTTATTTGTTTGTTTGTTTAGAGACAGGGTCTCATTATGTTGCCTGGGTTGGTCTTGAACTTTTGGCTTCAAGCAATCCTCCCACCTAGGCCCCCCAAACTGTGAGGACTACACCACCGTGCCCAGCCCAGAACCTCCTTTTTCTCCAGGTTCCTGCCTTCACATCTCAAGGGGAGACAGTGATGAGCACTCGTCCATCCCTGGTCCTCCTGACACTGCCCCCAGCCCCACCTCCCCGCTCACCTCCCCAAAATGCATGTAGATGTACTCCCGGGCACGCTGGTGCAACTCCACACAGCCAATCTGCTCGGCGAAGTTGGCGATGCCGATGGCATTGCTGGGGTCCAGCTGCTGCACTAGGAAGTCACTGCAGGCGCGGACAACGCTGTCGATCTGGTACATGACAGCGCCATTCATGACGTGAAGGACACACTTCTCGCCCATGGAGATGGAGGCCGTGTAGGCGAATTCGATGAGGCGCTCCATGACCTTGGGGTGGATACCCTCAATGGACACCACCTCCATGCCCTGCTCCCGCAGCCCGTTGGTGAACATGGCCTTGAAGACGGGGCTGGATGAGGCTAGCACCACCTTGTGGGCCATGAACTGGGCAGCAGGCGCGTCCTGGTACTTGACCTGCAGTGTGACGTCACACAGCTGCTGGCTGAGCCGCAACTCGTTCATGATGCCGAAGGCCTGTTTGGTATGATCCTCCAGGGTGTAGCTGAAGGTGCGGTTGCCATGCTGGGAGGGCGTCACCTCCGCCTTGCACTCAGTGGAGGCATACATCACCGCGTCCCCTGCCCCCTCAGGGCACTGTGACCGCAGGGGCAGGAATCGGCTGCAGGCCCCAGCCCTGCTAGGCTTGGGATCTGGCTGCATGGGGTTCCAGAAGATAAGCAACACCACCACCTCTGGCACTCAGGGGCCTGGAGGGAAGAGAGCACAGGGTAGGGGCAGGGGTTGGGGCTGGGCCAGCACCTGCAGGGTCTCCTTTTGTAAGATAAAGCAATTCCTAGGTCAGTTTTCCTGCAGAGTAGGTGAAGCAGAGTCCATTTGCAAATTTGCAAACATCCCCCTGACCTGACCAGCCCAAGAGCCCATCTTAAAACATAGGTGAGGTCATGTCTCTCCCCTGCTCTGGATCCTCCAATGCCTCCCACAGTACCTAGTAAAACTGAACTCCTCAACAGCCTTCGAAGCCCTACACAATTAGCCCCTGACACCTCTTCCCATTGATCACTCTGTTTCAGTAATCTGGTGGCCTTTCCCTTTCTAGAGCATGTCGGGCTCATTCCTTCATTTGCCTCACCATTTATTGGGCACCTACTGTATGCCAGGCACTGATCTGGGTGCTGAAGACACAGCAGTGAGCAAAACACACAAAAATCCTACCCTGCTGGAGCTGACACCTGCAGGGAGGAACAATCATAAACTAAAATAAGCAAGACCTGGAAAATCAGCTTCATGAAGAAAATTACAACAGCATTGTGACAATGTGAGAATCAGGTGCAGTTTTTTGTTGTTGTTGTTGTTGAGATGGAGTCTCACTCTGTCACCCTGGCTGGAGTGCATTGGCTCGATCTTGGCTCACTGCAACCTCTACCTCCCGGGTTCAAGCGATCCTCCTGCCTCAGCCTCCTGAGTAGCTAGGACTACAGGCGCCCGCCACCACACCCAGCTAGTTTTTACATTTTTAGTAGAGACTGGGTTTCACCATGTTGGCCAGGCTGGTCTCAAACTGCTGACCTCAAGTGATCCGCCTGCCTTGGCCTCCCAAAGTGCTGGGATTATAGGCGTAAGCCACCGTGCCTGGCCCTGGGTGCAGTTTTTTAAAATCTGACAGACCAAGTTTCTTTGAGAAGGTGAGGTTAGAGCTGAGACAAGGATGAAAATTATTATAAAGTGGGAGGCTGGGGAATAGTTTTCCAGGCAGAGGAAATAGCAAGTGCAGTGGCTCAGAGGCTGAGACAGTCAATCTGGAGAATTGAGAAGGAGTGCAGTGAGAGCTAAGGACTTAAGGAAGGGTTTCATGGAAACCCCTGGAGCCTGGAGGGCCAGGAGATGAGTTATGTGTTTTGTGTTTTGTTTTTCAAGACAGAGTCTCACTCTGTTGCCCAGGCTGGAGTACAGTGGTGCGATCTTGGCTCACTGCAACCTCTGCCTCCCAGGTTCAAGATATTCTCAGCCGGGTGCGGTGGCTCACGCCTGTAATCACAGCACTTTGGGAGGCTGAGGTTGGCAGATCATGAGACCATCCTGGCTAACATGGTGAAACCTCGTCTCTACTAAAAAATACAAAAAATTAGCCGGGCATGGCGGAGGGCGCCTGTAGTCCCAGCTACAGGGGAGGCTGAGGCAGGAGAATGGTGTGAACCCGGGAGGCGGAGCTTGCAGTGAGCAGAGATAGCGCCACTGCACTCCAGCTTGGGCAACAGAACAAGACTTGGTCTCAAAAAAAAAAAAAAAAGATATTCTCATACCTTGGCCTCCTGAGCAGCTGGGATTACAGGCACCAGCCACCATGATGGGCTAATTTTTTGTATTTTTAGTAGAGATGGGTTTCACCATATTGGCCAGGGTGGTCTCCACCTCCTGGCCTCAAGTGATCCCCCTCCTCGACCTCACAAAATGCTGGGATTACAGGAATAGGCTGCTGTGCGCAGACCTGAGTTATGTTTTGAAAGGAGTGGGGGATCTCCAAGTGGTTCCCCACAAGTGGATCTGCAAGTTCTCACTCCCCTCTTTCTGGCGCTCCACTCAGAGTCCCCTCTTCCCTGTTCTATTGTCATCACTGCGCTTGTCAGGAACTGAAATGACCTCCTTTGCTTGTTTGTTGATCGACTGTCTCTCGTCCCCGGCCCCAGCGCCTCAAATGGCAGGGAACCCTATGTAGGTTGGCGTCGGGCCAACCCTCTCCTGTGCCTCCCGCCTGGGGCCTGGCACTGCGCAGGGGTCAGTACACGGGTGGTTGGCTAAATGCCCGTGCCACCGTGCCTGCCAGAGCGGCCTCCTCCACCCTCCCTGGGTGCCACTCGGCCCCCCCTCCGGTGCCAAGGCCCTGGGCTTGCGTCTTGGTCTTTGGCCAATCGGTCAACAATGCCCCTTGGGCATCGGGCACTTCCCCCACCCTACAAAGAGACAAGTGGGCGACTGCGCATGCCCCTCCTGAGCCGCCACCAGGCCCAGAGAGGCGAGGAAGTGACCCCGCCGCGGCGTCTCGGCTGCCAACCCCAGAACGCAGATCGAGCCCCCAACGCCTCGGAGCCCCCAGGCCTCTGTCTGCTCCTCGCCTCCGGGTTCTCTCGCTCGGTTTCCGCCGCTCCCGGGCCACCCCGAGAGTTGCACAGTCCAACAAAAAGATTGGACCCAGGCCTCGCCCTCCTGGCCCTCCGAGTCCTGGCGGGGAACTCAGAGGCTCCCTGGGCCGTGGCGCCCTGTTTCCTGGTCTCCGGGCACGACGGCAGGGGCGCTCGCGGCCCGCGATGCCCGCAGCCCGGGCACATCCCGCCTCACTCACCCCGCCATGGCCGCGCTCCGGCTCCGCCTCCACCGCCGAGCCTCGGCGCCTCCATCGCTGCGCGTGGGGGAGGCGCGGAGCGCGCGCAGGTCACCATGACTAAGCAGAGCCGGGCGCCCGCCTTGTCACAATAAAAGTCCCCGGGCCCTGGCCTCGGGCGGTAGGGACCGCGGAGGGCCGCTCCCCAGCCCCCGCCCACGCCTGCGGTCGCCGAGCTGCGCGGCCACCACTGCTCCCAGCATGGCCGCGGGGCGGGGGCATGCGGCCCTGGGCGCGCTCAGCCGCGTGGTCCGAGTCGCGGGGAGTCTGAACCCCGAGTTCCAGATCCGCGCGTCCTGGCCCGCACCGGGGATGGGGTGGACACCCCTCCCCGTCGCTGCTGCCGGAGCGCTCACCTCGGCCACCGGGTCGCCTCCGTAGGGGGTCCCTCAGGGTGGGGATGCCCGGGGCGCGCAGGGGCTCCGGGTAAGGCGATGCCACCCGCACACTTCGCTTCCGGGAAGCCCGGGGTCCATGGCCCGGTCCGGGCGATTCCTTCCTTACCTTGGCTGTAGGAGACCCGCGGGCGCCTCCGCCGTCGGGGGACCTCGGCGCCAGGGCTGCGTGGCCTGCGGGGTCTCGGTTGTCGGTTGGGGAGAGGCCTCGGGACGCCCGAAAAGGAGGCGGGGAGAGGGCGGAGAGGGCGCGGCGGGGAAGGAGCGGCGATTCTCCCGCCCTTCCCGCAGGTGCCCGGCGCCCGTCGGCGAGGAGTGGGGCATCGGGCGGGGACGCACAGCCAGGCCCCCCTTCTCACTGTCTCTTCCATCTCCTGGTTTCGTCGCCGGGCGTCTCCTGGCGGGGCTGCGCGCCACCACCTGCTATTTTAACGACGCACAGCGCCTGCCTCGTAGTCTGGCGGCCACAGGATCTAGGGAAAATTGTCTACCTCGCTGGGTCTGTCTGTCTGTCTGTCTGCCTGCCTGCCTGCCTGCCTGCCTTCCTTCTTTCTTTCCTTCCTTCCTTCCTTCTTTCCTTCCTTCCTTCCTTCCTTCCTTCCTTTCTTTTTTTCCTTTCTCTCCCTCTCTCTCTCTTCCGTTAGAGACAAGGTCTCGCTCCGATCTGCACGCCCAGGCTGGAGTGCAATGACCATCGCGGCTCACTGCAGCCTCCAGCTCCTGCCCTCAAGCAATCCTCCCACCTCAGCCTCCTGAGTAGCTGGGACCACAGACACGGGCCACCACACCCGGCCAATTTTTAGGGTTTTTTTGTTTTGTTTTGTTTTGTTTTGTTTTCTGTAGAGAGGGGGGTCTCCCGATGTTGCCCAGCCTGGTCTTGAACACCTGGGTTTAAGAGATTCTCCCTCCATCGGCCTCCCAAAGTTCTGGGATTATAGGTGTGAGGTGTTGGGTCCAAGCCCCAGGTTTTCCGTGTGTGTGTGTGTGTGTGTGTGTGTGTGTGTGTGTGTGTGTGTGTGTTTAATTGACACTGAGTCTCACACTGTCGCCTGGGCTGGAGTGCAGTAGCTTGATCTTGGCTCACTACAACCTCTGCCTCCCAGGTTCAAACAATTCTTCTGCCTCAGCCTCCCGAGTAGCTGGGATTACAGGTGCCCGCCACCATGCCCAGCTAATTTTTTGTATTTTTAGTACCGATGGGGTTTCACCATGTTGGCCAGGCCGGTCTCCAACTCCTGATCTCGTGATCCGCCCACCTCTACCTCCTAAAGTGTTGGGATTACAGGCGTGAGCCACCACACTCGGCCTTCCTTGTCTTTATTTTTGATTTACTTCCTATCAAGAGGCATGTGGCACCTGTCTTTGGGGGGCGGGTTCAAACCCTGGATCTGCCTCTTGCCAGTTCAGTGCCAGTGGGCGCTTACTTAGTTCTCTGTGGTTCAGTTTCCTCTCTGTAAAAGGTAATAATATAATAGCACCTACCTACCAGATTATCATTAAGACTAAATGCGGGGCCGGGCGCGGTGGCTCACGCCTGTAATCCCAGCATTTTGGGAGACCGAGGTGGGTGGGTCACGAGATCAGGAGATCAAGACCATCCTGGTCTTATCTTATAGCAGGGCATGGTGGCGGGCGCCTGTAATCCCAGCTACTCAGGAGGCTAAAGCAGATAACTGCTTGAACCCGGGAGGCAGAGGTTACAGTGAGCAGAGATCGTGCCACCGCACTCCAGCCTGGGCAACAGAGTGAGACTCCGTCTCAAAAAAAAAGGAAAAAAAAATTCATCTAAATGTCATCTAAATTATCATTACTTTAAAAAGATAGAGAGGCCAGGTGCAGTGGCTCATGCTTGTAATCCCAGCACTTTGGTAGGCCAAGACGGGTAGATCACCTGAGGTCAGGAGTTCGAGACCAGCCTGACCAACATGGTGAGACCCCCCCCCCCATCTCTACTAAATACAAAAAATTAACCGGGTGTGGTGGTGGGTAGGCAGAGGTTGCAGTGAGCCGAAATCCTGCCATTGCACTCCAGGCTGAACAACAGAGAGAGACTCCCTCTCAAAATGGAAAAAAAAAAAAAAAAGATAGATGGGGTTTCACCATGTAAGTGAATAATAAATGGAAACTCTAGGTCCCTGGAGCCTCCAGGGTGAATTTGAAAAACTGAACGTCCTGGCTCAGGATCTGGAAGGACTCACGTGTAGGGCTATGTTAGAGTTACCCCGCTACCCGAAATCCTTGTTGCGTGTAGTTGCGTGTAGCTGCAGTTCCAGACAGCTCCTCAGGGGGGCGCCCCAGATAGTCCGTGAAGACGTTGAGCGGCCAAGGTTGTAACCAGCACCCTCCTGGCACGTTGCAGAAAACAACCTCTCTAATATCTCTCAAAATCAAACCTACAGGTCCGGTGAGCCAGGTGCTTGTAGAGATTTATCCAAGGTGCATTCGCACATATACAGGAGGAAGCATGTGCACACACATTTATTGCATTATAATGCATATCATGGCAAAAGGACTGGATCCCATTCACATGTCCCTCTGTAGAGTCCTGGCTTAATCAGTGGTGGCACCTCCTTGCTAAGAAATACTATGCAGCCAGTTAAAAGGAGCAACACATTTACTGTATGGATATGTACCTAGATCTTCTATTTTTTCTTTTCTCTTTTTCTTTTTTGATTTTTTTTTTTTTTTTTTTTTTTTTTGAGACGGAGTATCACACTGTCACCCGGGCTGGTGTGCAGTGGTGCGATCTCAGCTTGCTGCAACCTCCGAGTCCCAGGTTCAAGCGATTCTCCTACCTCAGCCTCCCGAGCGGCTAGGATTACAGGGTTGAGCCACCACGCCCAGCTAATTTTTTGTATTTTTAGTAGGGACAGCGTTTCACCATGTTGGTCAGTCTAGTCTTGAACTCCTGACCTCGTGATTCGCCCGCTTCGGCTTCCCAAAGTGCTGGGATTACCAATGTGAGCCACCTCACCCGGACTCCTCTTTTATTTTATTTATTTTTTGAGACAGGGTCTTGCTCTGTCACCCAGGCTGGAGTGCGGTGGCACAATCATAGCTCACTTCAGCCTTGACCTCCTGGGCTCAAGTGATCCTGCTGCCCCAGCCTCCCAAGTATCTGAGACTACAGTCACTTACTACCACACCCAGCTAACTTTTTCTTTCCCCTGCTTTTTTTTCTTTCTTTTGTAGAGCTGGGGCTTCACCATGTTGCCCAGGCTGATCTCGAACTCCTGGGCTCAAGCGATCCTCCCTACTTGGCCTCCCAGAGTTCTGGGATTACAGGTGTAAGCCACCTTGCCCCACCTCTTTTTTTTTTTTTTTTTTTGAGACGGAGTCTGGCTGTGTTGCCCAGGCTGGAGTGCAGTGGCCTGATCTCGTCTCACTGCAAGCTCCGCCTCCCGGGTTGACGCCATTCTCCTGCCTCATCCTCTGGAGTAGCTGGGACTACAGGCGCCCGCCACCTTGCCCAGCTAATTTTTTTGTATTTTTAGTAGAGATGGGGTTTCACCATGTTAGCCAGGATGGTCTTGATCTCCTGACCTTGTGATCCACCCGCCTCAGCCTCCCAAAGTGCTGGGATTACAGGCGTGAGCCACCGCGCCCAGCCTTTTTTTTTTTTTTTAACAGGGTCTTGCTGTCACCCAGGCTGGTATGCAGCAGTGCAATCACGGCTCATTGCAGCCTCGAACTCCTGGCTCAAGCGATCCTCCTGCCTCAGTCTCCCAAGTAGCTGGGACCACAGGTGTATGCCACCACACTTAGCAAAGTTTTTTATTTTTTGTAGAGATGGTGTCTCACTATGTTGCCCAGTTTGGTCTCAAACTCCTGGGCTCAAGTGATCCTCCTGCTTCGGCCCTGCAAAGTGCTGGGATTACAGGCATGAGTCACCGTACCTGACCAGGCCTCCATTTTTCAAATGTAAAAAACCAGCCAGGCCCGGTGGCTCACGCCAGTAATCCCAGCACTTTGGGAGGCCGAGGAGAGCGGATCACCTGAGGTCAGGAGTTGAAGACCAGCCTGACCAACATGGTGAAACTTCATCTATACTAAAAATACAGAATTAGTGAGGCATGGTGGCGCATGCCTGTAATCCCAGCTACTCAGGAGGCTGAGGCAGGAGAATCACTTGAACCAGGAGGCGGAGGTTGCGGTGAGCCGAGATCACGCCATTGCACTCCAGTCTGGGCAACAAGAGCAAAACTCTGTCTCAAAAAAAAAAAAAAAAAAAAGAAGTGCTATGGACCGAATTATGCACCCCCACCCCCTTTTAGTGTGTTGTAGCCCTAACCCTCAATGGGATGGTATTTGGAGGTGAGGCCTCTGGGAAGTGATTAGGTCTAGATGAGGTCGTGAAGGTGGGAACCTCATGATAGGCTTAGTGTCCTTATAGGAAGACCACACTAGAGAGTGCTCTTTCTTTTCTTTTTCCTTTTTCTCTTTTTCTTGAGACAGGCTGGAGTGCAGTCGTGCGATCTCCCCGCTCACTGCAACCTCTGCCTCCCGGGTTCAAGCGATTCTCCTGCCCCAGCCTCCCGAGTAGCTGGAATTACAGATGTGTGCCATCGCACCCAGATAATTTTTGTATTTTTAGTAGAGATGGGGTTTCAACATGTTGGCCATGCTGGTCTTGAACTCTTGGTCTCAGCTGATCCACCTGCCTCGGTCTCCCAAAGTGTTGGGGATTACAGGCGTGAGCTACCTCGCCCAATCTGCTCCCCATTTCTTTCCCCAACATGTGGGAACACAGTGAGAAAGTGGCTGTCTGCAAGCTCAGAAGAGAGTCCTCGCTAGAACACAGCCATGCTGACATTCTGTTTTTTTGAGACGATGTCTTGCCCTGTCACCCAGGCTGGAGTGCAGTGGTGCGATCTCCACTCACTGCAACCTCTGCCTCCCAGGTTCAAGCAATTCTCCTGCCCCAGCCTCCCAAGTAGCTGGGATTACATATGTACGCCGCCACGCCCAGGTAATTTTTTGTATCTTTAGTAGCATCAGGGTTTCACCATGTTGGTCAGGCTCATCTCGAACTCCTGACCTTGTGATCCACATGCTTCAGCCTCCCAATGTGCTGGGATTACAGGCATAAGCCAAGACACCCAGCCCTTTTTTTTTTTTTTTTTTTTTGAGACCGAGTCTCACTCTGTCACCCAGGCTGGAGTGCAATGTCGCCATCTCAGCTCACTGCAACCTCCACCTTCCGGGTTCAAGTGTTTCTCCTGCCTTAGCCTCCCCAGTAGCTGGGATTACAGGCACCTGCCACCATACCCAGCTAATTTTTTTTTGTATTTTTGGTAGAGACAGGTGTTTCACCATGTTGGCCAGGCTGGTCTCAAACTCCTGACCTCAGGTGATCCACCTGCCTGGACCTCCCAAAGTGCTGGGATTACAGGGATGAGCCACAGTGTCCGGCCCCAGGCTGGCATTCTGATATTGGACTTCCTACCCTCCAGAACTATGCAAAAGTAATTACTGGAACTTAAGCCACCCCATCTATGATATTTGTTATGCAGTCTAAGCTGACTAAAAGCAAGATGTTACAAAATGTGTGGGTATTGCCAGGTGCTGTGGCTCAGATCTGTAATCCCAGTACTTAGGAGTCTGAGGCAGGTGGATCACTTGAGCTCAGGAGTTTGAGATCAGCCTCAAAAAAAAATTAGCTGTGTGTGGTTGTGAGCTGTGTTGTGGTTGTGAGCTCTGTGTTTGTGAGCCAGGTGTGGTGTGGGACATGTGGTCCCAGCTACTACATAGGAGGCTGAGGCAGGAGGAGTATTGCTTCAGCCCAAGAGGTGGAGGCTGCAGTGGGCCGTAATTGTGTTGCCCAGGCACTCCAGCCTGGGCAACACAGCAAGACCCGATCTCAAAAAACAAACAAAAAAATGTGTGGGTGTGCAATATTTTAGAAGATATACTTTTTTTTTTTTTTTTTTGACAGGTCTTGCGGTATCACCCAGGCTGGAGTGCAGTTGTGCAATCATAGCTCACTGCAGCCTCAACCTCTCAGGCTCAGGTGATCCTCCCACTCCAGCCTCCCCAGTGTCTGGGACCATAGGCATGTGCCACTATGCCCGGGTGATTTTTTTTTTTTTTTTTTTTTTGAGACGGAGTCTGGCTCTGTCGCCCAGGCTGGAGTGCGGTGGCCGGATCTCAGCTCACTGCAAGCTCCGCCTCCCAGGTTCACGCCATTCTCCTGCCTCCGCCTCCCAAGTAGCTGGGACTACAGGCGCCCGCCTCGTCGCCCGGCTGGTTTTTTGTATTCTTTAGTAGAGACGGGGTTTCACCGTATTAGCCAGGATGGTCTCGATCTCCTGACCTTGTGATCCGCCCGTCTCGGCCTCCCAAAGTGCTGGGATTACAGGCTTGAGCCACCGCGCCCGGCCAGCCCGGGTGATTTTTTTTTTTTTTTTTTTTTTAGACAGTCTCGCTCTGCTACCCAGATTGGAGTGCAGTGGCATGATCTCAGCTCCCTGGAACCTCTGCCTCCCAGGTTCAAGCAATTCTCATGCCTCAGTCTCTTGAGTAACTAGGATTACAGGCACCTGCCACAACACCCGGCTTTTTTTTTTTTTTTTTTTTTTGCATTTTTAGTAGAGATGGGGTTTCACTGTGTTGGCTAGGCTGGTCTCTAACTCCTGGCCTCAAGTAATTCTCCCGCCTCGGCCTCCCAAAGTGCTGGGATTACAGGCATAAGTCACCATGCCCAGCTCACCGGGATGATTTTTAAATCATTTCTAGAAACTGAGTCTCCCTATGTTGTGTGGGCCCGTCTCCAACAGCTGGGCTCAAAAGATCCTCCTGCCTCAGCCCCCCAAAATGCTAGGATTACAGGCGTGAGCCAACATGCCCAGCCAAGACATACTATTAAGTCAACAAAGCAACGTGCAGAACAGTGATAAATTTGTGCAAAAAGACAGGAGGTGTATTTACATTTCATTTTGGCAAGGCGAATCCACAGACTAGCTCTGGAGGGTCCCCAGGAGTCCCACCGTGATCGCCACAAGGAAGGGGAACTGGGTGTTTTTTTTTTTTTTTTTTTTTTTTTTTTTTTTTTTTGTGGGGGGATGGAGTTTCCCTCTTTTTGCCCAGGCCGAAGAGCAATGGCATGATCTCGGCTCACTGCCACCTCTGCCTCCTGGGTTCAAGGGATTCTCCTGCTTCAGCCTCCCTAGTAGCTGGGATTACGGGTGCACGCCACCATGCCAGGCTAATTTTGTATTTTAAGTAGAGACGGGGTTTCCCCGTGATGGCCAGACTGGTCTCAAATTCCTGACCTCAGGTGATCCGCCCGCCTCAGCCTCCCAAAGTGCTGGGATTACAGGTATGAGCCCACTGCGCCTGGCCGAACTGGGTGCTTTTTAAATTTTGAAGAAAACTCATAAGAGAGTGTGCCTGTGTTCCAACTGGTTGGTTTCCTGTGCGTGTGGCCTCCAGGGGCACTCTGAGCGTGGCCAGCAGGGACTCGGGGTCCCCCCAGTCTGGGGTAGCTGTCCCCAAAACATCGCTTTTTTTGTGGCTGCCTGCAGTTCCAAGGTTTCCCGGAAGGTGGAGCGCTGCAGTCTGAACCCAAAGCCAGACACCCCCCAACCCGGCCCCGGGGCCCATCCAGCCTTTCAGGGGTCAAGAATGCGCCTGGGGACATGCCCGGGCCCGGGGCCAGCACGTCTGGAGCCTTTTATGGGCACAAACGGCACCCTGGCATCGTTCCAGCCACGAATGCAGACCCCTGTGGGAGGGACTGTGCCTGGCCTTGCCAGACTCGTCTGGAGGGGTCAGATACCAAGCCGGTTTCTCCTGGGGCCTGAAGCTTAGGCTAATGTCCTGGCTCAGACACTGAGACAAGGTACTCCCTGCCTGGAATTTCCTCATCTGTCTAATGCAGATTAGGAAACCTACCTTGCAAGGTTGCTATAAGGCTGAAAAATAGGTGTGTCCCAGAACTATGCAGAGAACTAAGCAGGCAAAATGAACTCTTATTTTAGGCCGGGTGTGGAGGCTCACACCTGTATCCCAGCGCTTCGATTTTGTTGTTTTGTTTTCTGAGACGGAGTCTTGCTCTGTTACCCAGGCTGGAGTGCAGCGGCGCGATCTCAACTTACTGCAACCTCCAGCCTACCGGGTTCCAGTGATTCTCCCTCCTCAGCCTCCCGAGTAGCTGGGACTACAGGCGCGCAGCACCATGCCTGGCTAATTTTTTTTTTTTTTTTTTTTTTTTTTTTTTTTTTTTTAGTAGACGCGGAGTTTCACCATGTTGGCCAGGCTGGTCTCCAGCTCCTGACCTCTAGAGATCCGCCTGCCTCAGCCTCCCAAAGTGCTGGGATTACAGGTGAGAGTCACCGTGCCCAGCCTATATCCCAGCACTTTAGGAGGCCAAGGCGGGTTGCTTGAGCCCAGGAGTTTGAGACCAGCCTGGGTAACATGGTGAGAAATCATCTCTCAAAAAAAATTCAAAACATGTTTGGTGTGGTGCACCAGTAGCCCCAACTACTCGGGTGAGGGGTTGAGGCAAGAGGATCACTTGAGCTCAGGAGATGAGCCGTGATTATGTCAGTGTACTCCAGGCTGGGCGACAGAGCAAGATCCTGTCTCAAAAAGAAACAAAGAAACGGGCGGGCGCAGTGGCTCATGCCTGTAATCCCAACACTTTGGGAGGCTAAGGCGGGCAGATCATGAGGTCAGGAATTTAAGACCAGCCTGATCAATATGTGAAACCCCATCTCTACTAAAAATACCAAAAATTAGCCGGGGTGTGGTGACGGGTGCCTGTAATCCCAGCTACTCAGGAGGCTGAGGTAGGAGAATCTCTTGAACCCAGGAGTCGGAGGTTGTAGTGAGCCAATATTGTGGCACTGCACTCCAGCCTGGGTGACAAAGTGAGACTCCATCTCAAAAAAAAAAAAAAGAAAGAAAGAAAGAAAAAAGACTGTGTGCAGTGGCTCATGCCTGTAATTCCAGCACTTTGGGAGGCCGAGGTGGGTGGATCACGAGGTCAGGAGATCAAGACCATCCCGGCTAACACTGTAAAAACCCGTCTCTACTAAAAATACAAAAAAAAAAATTAGCCAGGTGTGGTGGCGGGCACCTGTAGTCCCAGCTACTCAGGAGCCTGAGGCAGGAGAATGGTGTGAACCCAGGAGGCGGAGCTTGCAGTGAGCCGAGATCATGCCACTGCACTCCAGCCTGGGTGACAGAGCAAGACTCTGTCTCAAAAAAAAAAAAAAAAAAAAAAAAAAAAGAGAGAAACCAAACAAACCTCTTATGTTTACCTAAAAGACATGATTTCATCACACAGGCTGAAGTGCAGTGATGCAAAAATAGCTCACTGCAGCCCTGAGCTCCTGGGTTCTGGAAATCCTCCTTCTTCAGCCTCCCCAGTAGCTGTGACTATAGGCATGTGTAACCACAACTGCCTAATTTTTGTAGAAATGGGGTCTCACTATGTTGCCCAGGCTGGTCTCAAACTCCTAGCCTCAATTGATCCTCCTGCCTCATCCTCCCAAAGTGTTGGGATTTGCAGGCATAAGCCACTGTGTCTGGCCTTATTTTGTTATCTTTTTTTTTTTTAGACCGAGTCTCACTTTGTTGCCCAGGTTGGAGTGTAGCTCATTGCAACCTCCGCCTCCCAGGTTCAAGGGATTCTCCTGCCTCAGCCTCCCAAGTAGCTGGGATTATAGGCGTGAGCCATCACACCTGGCTAATTTTTGTATTTTTGGTAGAGATGGGGTTTCATCATATTGGCCAGGCTGGTCTCAAACTCCCAACGTCAAGTGATCTGCCCACCTCGGCCTCCCAAACTGCTGGGATTAGAGGTGTGAGCCACCGCACCCAGTCTATTATTATTATTTCTTTTAATGAAGGGTCTGACACTGCGTTTGAAGAAATTTTATTAACTGGGCATGGTGGTGCACTCCTGTAGTCCCATCTACTAGGGAGGCTGAAGCAGGAACTCCAGGCTTGATCCTAGGAGTTCCAGGCTGCAGTGAGCTATAATTGTGCCCATGGAACTCCAGCCTGGGTGACAGAGCACAAGATCCCAACTCAAAAAAGAAAAGAAAAGAAAAATAAAAAAGAAATTTTATTATCACATAGGATTTGGCTGAGTCTCCCAGAGTCAAATGTGGGGATACCCTGCCCTTGGCATTGTCCTTGACAACTTTATTCCACTCTTACACTCAATTCCTCAGTAATTCTGTCTGCTGCCTCCAAAATCTATCTAGAATCCACCGGGTCTGGGCTTAACTGGAATCTCCATCGTTGTTCCTATGGCTCAGTGCAGCCCCCCTTCACCTTCTCTGGCTTTCACCCTCCGATGGAGGCCACAAGACGCCTGTGATCATCTGAATCAGGGCAAGTCCCTCCTCAGCTTAGAACCTTCTATGGCTCCCACCTTACTCAGAGCAACAGTGAAGTCCTCCATGTCACCCACAAGGTCCTTCCGGAACTTCTCCTTCAGCTCCTTGTCTCTTCCCATTCTCCCCTTCCATCCCTGCTCCCGGCACACGGGCATCCCTGCATTTCTTAGAACACACGGGCACATTTCAGCCTCACCGCCTTTGTGCATGCCATTCCCTCATCCTGAAATGCTTTTTCTTTTGGTCTTCCCAGGACAGAAGCCTCAGCTCACATCACAAGTCACTAGCTCTGCAGAGAGGCCTTCCCTGGCCACCATTGCCATCTCTGTCGTGTGTCACTGGAATCATCTCCATTATTTCATCACCGAGTTCTTTTCTGTGATCCCAAGCAGAACGTCAATTCCACGAGGACACAGATTTTTTTCTGTTTGTTCACTTTTGTGGGGTGTCGCTCCATAAATACATTTCCCTGCATCTTTTCCGACTGCACCTTCAGCTGCATTTCCTACAAATTCCTTTACGTAAAAAGAACAAGTGTGTAAAACTTGGGAGAACAGTCGTGGGCCAAGGATGTCAGTCTGCAGCCGGTGCTGGTACCAGAGTCCGGGCGGCTGTTGGTGCATCAGGGCTGCCTGTGATGCCGCTGGTGTCCCGCCCGTCGTGCTGGGGCGACGAGCGCTCCGAGCGGCTGAAGCTTCCATCCAGGCCCGGGGGCAGGCAGTCGCGCAGGCCCCCGGAAGCCTCAGCCGCGCTTCCCGACTTCTGGGAGCCACCCAGGCCTCTGCCGCAGGAGTGGCGGCCGCAGCAGAGGAGGCGCAGGATCGCGTAGCGCAGGTCGCGGTTGGTGAGCGTGTAGATGATGGGGTTCAGAAGTGAGTTGGCCATGGCCAGTCCCAGGAAGGGATCAGCCTGCAGGAGTACAGGACAGGCGCGCGCCGGGCACGCCACGTCAAGTAACAGCAGCAGGAAGAGCGGACCCCAACATGCCACAAAGGCCAGGAGCACCACGCTGAGCGTGCGCAGCAAGGCCAGCGAGCGCGGCTTGCGACGCGCCCGGGTCGAGGTGGTCCCTGCAGTACTGGGCCGCGTCGGTAGGCGCCGCGCGTTGGCGCGCACCTGGCAGTAGATGCGCGCGTAGAGCGCACAGATGGCGGCCAGGATGCCCACGAAGGCGAGCACACAGAAAAGCACGTAGGCCTTGGCGTACAGCGGCAGGACAGTGGAGCAGGCGTCCAGGCGACCCAGGCAGTTCCAGCCCATCGCTGGCAGAAGCCCGAGGAGCAGCGACACGCCCCAGGCCGCGGCCGCCATCGCCATCGTGCGCCCCCGACTGGAGACCGGCGCGGGCCCCCTGCGCGCCATGGTGAGGCTGCGCTCCAGCGCGATGGCCAGGAGGCTCAGCACCGACGCGGTGAGTGCCACGAAGACGCCTCCCTCCCGTGCGAACCAGAGCGCGGGCGACAGTCGCAGCGTGAGCGGCCCTGACAGTAGGATGTTGGCGGCGTAGGCGGCGCCTGCCAGCAGATCCGACAACGTGAGGCTGCCCAGGAGCAGGAACATGGGCGCGTGGAAGCGCGGGTGGCGTCCGAGCACCAACAGCACGGCCAGATTCTCTAGCACGATGAAGGCGCACACCGCCAGGCACACCACGGCGTCGGCGCGTAGGCCCGCACCGGGCTGGTAGCGCGCACCGCGGAGCTTGCCGGTGTAGTTGTAATGCAGGACGATGACCTCGCTCACCGGCGCCGGCCGCAGCAGCCCCGACTCCATGGGCCGCGCGCCCTAAGGCTGTTGGAGAGGCAGGATACCGTGTCAGGCCGGCTAAGCCGTAGGAAAGGGGCCCTATCCCCTGACTGTCACCCCACACACATGGGGTCCAAGGGGAGTTCAGGATGGAGGGATAGTGTCCGTGGAGACAGACATAAACACAAATAATATAACGAGGGCACAAGGTGACATACCAAAAAAAGGGATATTAATAACACATGCAGGCCGGGCGCGGTGGCTCACGCCTGTAATCCCAGCACTTTGGGAGGCCGAGACGGGCGGATCACAAGGTCAGGAGATCGAGACCATGGTGAAACCCCGTCTCTACTAAAAATACAAAAAATTAGCCGGGCGCGGTGGCGGGCGCCTGTAGTCCCAGCTACTCTGGAGGCTGAGGCAGGAGAATGGCGTGAACCCGAGAGGCGGAGCTTGCAGTGAGCCGAGATCGCGCCACTGCACTCCAGCCTGGGCGACAGAGCGAGACTCCGTCTCAAAAAAAAAAAAAAAAAAAAAAAAAAAAAAAAAAAAATAACACATGCATGGCTGGGTGCGGTGGCTTACGCCTGTAATCCCCTCCTGTAATCCCCGCCACGCACAGCCTGAGGCAGTGGCTCACGAGGTCAGGAGATCGAGACCATCCTGGCTAACACGGTGAAACCGCCCCCCCCCCCCGTCTCTAGTAAAAACACAAAAAATTAGCCAGGCGTGGTGGCACGCGCCTGTAGTCCCAGCTACTCGGGAGGCTGAGGCAGGAGAATCGTTTGAACCCAGGAGGCGGAGGTTGCAGTGAGCCGAGATCGCACCACTGCACTCCAGCCTGGGTGGCAGAGCAAGACTCTGTCTCAAAACACACACACCCCATCCACACACACACACACACGGCTGCGTGTGGTGGCTCACTCCTGTAATTCCAACACTTTGGGAGGCTGAGGCCCAGGAGTTCGAGATTAGCCTGGACAACATAGGAGGACCCTGTTTCTACAAAAAAATACAAAAATTAGCCGGGCGTGGTGGTGTGTGCCTGTAATCCCAGCTACTCAGTAGGAGTTTCAGCTGAGGTGGGAGGATCACTTCAGCCCGGGAGATCAAGGCTGCAGTCAGTGTTGATTGTGCTACTGTACTCCAGCCAGGGCAACAGAGCAAGACCCTGTCTCAAACACACACATAAAAGCAGGGAGTTCCAGAGACACACAGAATGCACACAAACACAACACACACAGAAAGAGATGCACAAATACAGCGACACACTACAAGGGCAAAACACACAGTCACACACCATCAGGGAAACTAAAAAATACATCATACAGGGACAGAGCGACACAGGCAGAAAAACACAGCGACCAAAATTCAGTCACACAAATACGGGGTCTCCCACCCAGTGGCACAGGCCACAGTTTCACAACCTCCACTCACACTAGCCTGGGGCCCAGTGCACCACACTCCACATTCTTGTCTCACTGCACACAAAGCTTTTTCCTGCCAGAACCCCCTCATCCACCCAAAAACCCCATGAGAAAGTTGCACCTTGGCCAGGCACAATGGCTTTCACCTGTAATCCCAGCACTTTGGGAAGCCGAGGTGGGAGGATCACTTGAGCCCAGGAGTTTGACACCAGCCTGGGCAAGACTTCATCTCTACAAAAAAAATTTAAAAATTAGCCAGGTGTGGTGTTATGCCCCTATAGTCCCAGCTACTCAAGAGACTGAGGTGGGAGGATCACTTGAGCCTTGGAGGCCGAGGCTGCCATGAGCCATGATCGCACCCCTGTTCTCCAGCCTGGGCAACAAGAGCGAAACTCCGTCTCAAAAGAAAAAAAAAAAAAAGCCTGATTCTATTCACTCATTTTACTAAGGTAGAGCCTGCGGACAGAAGAAAGGATCAACAAGAGGCAGACAGACTCTTACAGAGCGGCACACATGTCATTAAACTATAATAACATTCCTCACCTGCCTCTGTGCCTTTATTAATCCCCACTTCCTTTAGTCCTAATTTACAGATGAGAAAAGTGAGGCTCAAAAGAAATGCTTCGTGTCCAAGCAGGCGCAAAGGTTTCCATGCTCCCACACAAACATCCACCCACAAACAGTCCCCACGCAAGCCCCGATGAGAAAACCAAGGCATGGGGAGGGGAATGGATCTCTTTTGCACAAAGCAGGGACGCTGACATCCCAGAGAGCTTCAGTCACACACACACAATCAAGGCAGGCAAATATAGACGGGCAGGAAGTCGCTGGCTCACCCATGCTTGAGGTGGAGAGCCCAAATACAGGGAGACAGTTACACATGCTCTGATGGGTAGGCCACCCCCATAGGCCCAGCATGTCCGGCAGCAGGACTGAAGTATGGAAACTTGTAGGGGTCCGGCCAGGAGCGCGTAGCCAGGGGATTCCAGCCACCTTCACCCCGTATCCCAGGTTCTGCACCCAGCTGGGGAGCTCCCAGCTTCCCTCTCCCCAGAGGCCTCCAGAAAAAGTTCGAGGAACTCCCTGAAAGGAGTGATGCGCCTTTTTAGACCGGGAAAGTGGCCCCCAGGGCGACCCTCTCCAGGTCAGGCCCAGCCCCGCGCCCCCAACGGCCCCCAAGGGTCCAGTGCCGTCCACTCACTCTGAGCCCTGGTCGTGCGCCCCCCGCAGTCGCGCTGCCTTGAGCCGAGTGAGCGGACGCCGCTCAGGGGGCAGGGCTGGAGCTGGCAGGCGACAGGGCGGGTCAGCGAAGCAAAGGGCCGGCGGTCGCCAAGAGTTGCCCCCTCCCCTTGGGGCCCGGGCGCTCAGCCCATGACTGCCAGCCTGTGCCACTCGCCGCGGCACCGGAGCGCGCCCCGGCGGCGACTGGCACAGGCGAGCCCTCAGCTGCCCCCTCCGGGCCTGGGCTGTCCTCCCAGGGACGCTCCATCACGGTGGGAGGACACGGAGAGGCGGGAAAGGAGGGTTCTGCAGCAGGGCGGTCGCAGCCTGAGCCTCTTCTCCCCAGCAGAGGGGCCTCCTCTGTCCTGGGTGTCCGGGTACTGCGGCCTCCCCATTGCCCACCCACCTTTGAACTGAGCTCCCTGGGCTGCACGCCAAGGACGTCCCGTCGATGGTTCGGAGGGGTCTTCAGTGGGTTGCTTAGCAGGAGTCTTCAGTGGGGGCCACCTTAGCCTGAGTCCTCTTCCACCAGCAGATAGGTCCCCGCTGCTCCCGGGCACAGGCCCCTCCCAATTTCCCGCTCCCGCCCTCGGCTCAGGGCGAGTGGGGGTGGGGCAGGCGCGGGCAGGATTGTGATGGGAACTTGCCGCTCCTCAGATAAGGAGGGTCTGTCTCGCCCCACCCCCTGGATTCCGTGTTCCCCCGACCGATTCTTTCCCACTCTTACCGCTGACGACAAAGTGATTTACTCATTAATGGTGTTTCTGGGCTGTGTCCTTATCAGACAGTAAACCCCACCAGCGTAAGAATTTTTTTTCTTTTTTTTTTTTGAGACAAGATCTTGCTCTGTCGCCCAGAGTGTAGTGCAGTGGCATCATCATAACTCACTGCAGTCTCGACCTCCCCGGCTCAAGCCATCCTCCCATCTCAAGCCATCCTCCCATCGCAGCCGGCTGAACATAGCTGCTGGGACTCCAGTCGCTTGCCACCATGCCCAGATAATGAATGAGTGTCTCCCTCACTTCCTCTGTATCTCTCTCAGGAGGATCTCAGAGTCTCTCGTCTGCGTGTCTCTTTGTCTCTGCGTGTCTCTTTGTTGCTGTTTGTGGTGCTCTCCCACGCCTCTCCCAGGCCACTGCTCCTCCAAGGACCAGTCCTGCTGGCCCCGAAACGCCCCCACCCCCACTTCCCAGGAGCTTCCAGACGGTCCCAGCTCTTCCACCCTGAGATTCAGGAAGGGAGGCTAGGTCCTGCTGCTGCGACCTTCTCCAGGACTGTGCCTTTGCCCGTGATGCTTCAGGCCCTACTGGCCATGGGGTGGGGGGGCGGGGGTTGAGGGCGGCCCAAGAGAGATGAGCCAGAGGCTGAGAATAAGAGTGGATCGGGGATGCCCTCGTGGGAGGAAACTCAGGGGTCACTCAGGCCAGGTCAGGCCCCCATGTAGCCCCTTGGGGGTCCCAGCCCTCCCGCCCCCGCTGTTCACTGGGTAGGCAGAACCTTTCCTGCCTGCTCTGCTCAAAGACACAGCCAATGGGACATGCAGGGTGGGATGGTGTTCACCCTTCGGTGCCAGGTTCGCCACAGTCCTGTGAACCAAGTCAACTCCAGTAGTGCCCACTGGGATGAGCCCTGAAGATCTCCCAACATGGCTGTGCCTGGCACCCAGTAGGTGCTCAATAAATGACCTCCTTCTGTAAAGGGGAAACCGCACCCCAGGGTGGGGAGGTGGCTGCTTCACACCTCCCAGGCGCCAATCTCACCTCTCTCGAAAATGAGGCTCTTCCGGCTGTGGGTCCCGGGCGCAGCAACCTGCCTCTCCCGCTGCCTCCCTGTGCTTTCTTCCCACGAGTTGGGACCTTGGGGACTCAGGCTCCAGGATCTCAACAGATACTGGGAGTCCCATCCCTAACTGCCAGTCCACAATCCTGGCCACCGTTCTTAAAACTCAGATCACGTTTCTCTCCTGCTCCAAAACTCAGATCACGTTTCTCTCCTGCTCCAAACCCTCCAGTGGCTCCCTGTGTTTCTCAGAGTAAGTGATCAAGTCCTCAGTGAAGACCCCACAGAGACAAGGCCATGTGCGGTCCTGATCCGTCTCTTTCTTTTACTTCTGTGCCTCTCTCTGCTTCACTCTTCTTCTCCTGCCGGGCTCCTCCGAGCTCCACACACACTTCAAGACTTTTGAACTTGGGGGCCAGGTGGCCTAGAGCACCCTTCTCCCTTCCCCTTTACAGCTGGTCAGCTGGTCACTTCCTCAGAGAGGCCTTCCCTGATCTGTCCTTCATCTCAAATGGCAGTTGGCATTATCTGAAATCACTTTGCTTTATTTTTTTTTTTTTTATTTTTGAGTCGTAATCTCTCTCTATTGCCCAGGCTGGAGCACAGTGGCGTGATTTGGGCTCACTGCAAACTCCACCTCTGCAACCTCCGCCTCCTGGCTTCAAGCAATTCTCCTGCCTCAGCCTCTAGAGTAGCTGGGATTACAGGCATGCACCACCACGCCCAACTAATTTTTGTATTTTTAGTAGAGGCGGGGTTTCACCGTGTTGGCCAGGCTGGTCTCCAACTCCTGACTTCAGATGAACCTCCCACTTCCACCTCCCAAAGTTCTGGGATTACAGTCATGAGCCACCATGCCCGGCCACCTTGTTCATTTCATTTATTTATTCATATTTACTAATGTGTGTCTCTGACCTAGACCCTCAGCTCCAGGAAGGCAGGTCTGTCCCTGTGCCCAGATTCCTAAAGGTTAGGGGCTCACAGTCTTTTTGATCTCTCTTTTTTGAGACAGCGCCTCACTCTGTCATCCAGGCTGGGGCGCAGTGCCATGATCAGAGCTCCCTGCAGCCTTGACTTTCTAGGATTCAAGCAATCCTCTGCCCAGCTTCTGGAGTAGCTGGGACCACAGGTGTGAGCCACTGCCAAGGCGGGCGGATCATGAGGTCAGGAGATCGAAACCATCCTGGCCAACACGGTGAAATCCCATCTCTACTGAAAAAATACAAAAATAAATAAAAACAAAAATAAAATTGAGATAACTGCACCCACTCCAAGGTTGTTGTTGAAGAAGAAATGAAGAGCTGGAACAGAGCCAAGGTACACAATGAGAGCTCCACAAATGTTAGTGAAGGTATTATTGGTCACCACTGTATCCCCAAATAAGAACTAGGGCAATGGGCTCACAAGGAATCAGCCCCAGGCATTGCCACCACCTGCCCCCCCGATCCCTCCTCCCACACCCCACAGGCCAAACTGTCTCTTCCCGGGTGCAGGGTACTCCCGGCCTCTATGTTCCTGCCATACCTTGCAGCAGCCCGCCCGCCTGAAGCATGCCTAGGCCGGCACACCCGCTGGGCCGGTTCTGCTGCCAGCACCCTCACCCACAGGGGCAGCTCCACCCCCTGCTTGCTCTTGCAGAGCTGGGTCTGCACTTTCGAGAGTGCAAACTGCCTTCCATGGTACCCTCAGATCCCCTTCATCCACTTCCATTCCCACCCTCCCCACTCTCCCCACCTTTTTTTTTTTTTTTTTTTTTTTGAGACGGAGTCTTACTCTGTCACCCAGGCTGGAGTGCAATGGCACGATCTCGGCTCACTGCAACCTCCACCTCCTGGGTTCAAGCAATTCTCCCGCCTCAGCCTCCTGAGTAGTTGGGATTACAGGTGCACGCCACAATGCCCTGCTAATTTTTATATTTTTAGTAGAGACACGGTTTCACCATATTGGTCAGGCTTGTCTTGAATTCCTGACCTCGTGATCCACCCACCTTGGTCTCACAAAGTGCTAGGATTATAGGCGTGAGCCACCCCACCGGGTCTTTTTTTTTTTTTTTCTCTCTTGAGATAGGGTCTGGCTCTGCCACCCAGGCTGGAGTGCAGTGTGCAGTGATCTTGGCTCAGTGCAACCTCCGCCCGCTGAGTTCACCACCACAGCCTCCCAAGTAGCATGCACCACCATGCCCACCTACTTTTTTTTTTTTTTTTTTTGAGCTGGAGTCTCGCTCTGTCTCCCAGGCTGGAGTGCAGTAGCATGATCTCGGCTCACTGCAAGCTCCGCCTCCTGGGTTCACGCCATTCTCCTGCCTCAGCCTCCCAAGTAGCTGGGACTACAGGCACCCGCTGCCACGCCTGGCTAATTTTTTCATTTTTAGTAGAGACGGGGTTTCGCCGTGTTAGCCAGGATGGTCTCGATCTCCTGACCTCGTGATCCGCCCACCTCGGCCTCCCAAAGTGCTGGGATTACAGGCGTGAGCCACCGCACCCGGCCCCTTTTTTTGTATTTTTGTAGAGACAGAGTTTCGCGGTGTTGCCCAGACTGGTCTTAAACTACTGGACTCAAGCGATCCTGCTGCCTCAGCTTCCCAAAGGGCTGGGATTACAGGCATGAGCCACTGCACCCGGCCCACATTCCCTTTTCACAGTCCTGAAACTTAAATGTGACTGCAGGGAGGTGTGAACTGACAACTTTCCCACAGCCAGAGACCAGAGAGGCAGGGTTTGGGGGGCTCCAACTGGAGGCCGGAGGGTTAACTCCAAGTCACATGCAAAAGGCTTGTTTGTACAGCTCAGTGAGGTTTCACACTCAAACAGCTATCTGAACTGGACAGAAATGCTGTACTCTAGCCAGTAAATTTGTTTCTCTTAGAAGTACAAGGCAACAGGCTGGACGCAGTGGCTCGCACCTCTAATCCCAGAACTTTGGGAGGCCGAAGTGGGTGGATCACCTGAGGTCAGGAGTTCGAGACAAGCCTGACCAACATGGTGAAACCCCATCTCTACTAAAAATACAAAAATCAGCGGGACATGGTGGCTCACGCCTGTAATCTGAGGCAGGAGAATTGCTTGAACCGGGGAGGCAGAGGTTGCAGTGAGCCAAGATCGTGCCACTGAGCTCCAGCCTGGGTGACAGAGCGAGACTCCATCTCAAAAAACAAAAAGAAAAAGAAGTACAAGGGCAACGATTCTGAAAATGCTTTCATGGCAACAGTGAACAGATAAGTACATGTGCTGTGGATATGAATAACAGGTTTCATACTGTTGGGGGAAAAAGTGACAAATAAGTCAGGTGCTGCTGCACTGAGGTTATCAGTATGAGCTCAAGTTTATTTTAATAAATGGATAAGAAAATAAATACAGATATGTGACCAGGCACTGTGGCTCACACCTGTAATCCCAGCACTTTGAGAGGCCAAGTGGGAGGATCATGAGGTCAGGAGATCGAGACCATCCTGGCCAACGTGGTGAACGCTGTCTCTACTAAAAATACAAAAATTAACTGGGCGTGGTGGCACATACCTGTAATCCCATCTACTTGGGAGGTTAAGGCAGGAGAATCGCTTGAACCAGGGAATCAGAGGTTGCAGTGAGCCAAGATCATGCCACTGCACTCCAGCCTGGTGACAGAGTGAGACTCTGTCTCAAAAAAAAAAAAAAAAAAAAAAAAAGTTGGGCACTATGGCTCACGCCTGTAATCCCAGCACTTTGGGAGGCCAAGGCAGGAGGATCACGAGGTTAGGAGTTGGAGACCAGCCTGGCCAATATGGTGAAACCCCGTCTCTACTAAAAATACAAAAAAAATTAGCCAGGCAAAGTGGTGCATGCCTGTAGTCTCAGCTACTCAGGAGGTTGAGGCAGGAGAATCGCTTGAATCCAGGAGGCAGAGGTTGCAGTCTGCTGAGATCATGCCACTGACTCCAGCCTGGGCAACAGAGCAAGACTCCGTTTCAAAAAAAAATTCTTTTTTAATTAGAATGTAGTGATGGTTGCACCACTCTGTAAAATACACTAAAAACCGGCCGGGCGTGGTGGGTCACGCCTGTAATCCCAGCACTTTGGGAGGCCGAGGCGGGCGGATCATGAGGTCAGGAGATCGAGACCATCCTGGCTAACATGGTGAAACCCCATCTCTACTAAAAAAAATACAAAAAACTAGCCGGGCGTGGTGGTGGGCGCCTGTAGTCCCAGCTACTTGGGAGGCTGAGACAGTAGAATGGCATAAACCCAGGAGGCGGAGCTTGCAGTGAGCTGAGATCTGGCCACTGCACTCCAGCCTGGGTGACAGAGCGAGACTCTGTCTCAAAAAAAAAAAAAATTTTTTTTTAATTAGAATGTGGTGATGGTTGCACCACTCTGTAAAATACACTAAAAACCACAGTTGTATATTTCAAATGTGTGAACTTGATGACATCTGAATTATACCTCAATAAAGCTGTTAAAATTATATTTGACATTTGTCAAGTGGTTAGTTCAAGGCAGAGCAATGTGCTGATCTTTCTACACCACGTTACATTCCCACCCACAACATCATGTGAGAAGGAAAGGGACTTTTATGTCTCCATTTTATAGATGTCCCGGATTGAGATCTGAGAAGTTAAGCAAGTTGTCCACAGTCACAAAGTGATGGGGTGAACAAACTACAAAGGTCTGGCATTGGAGGCCTGAGGCCTGGCCACCTCGGGCTTCCCCTCCAGTCCCTTGCTCCTTCCTTGTCCTAAGCTCAGCTCACGGCACACTGCAATGATTTTAGTTTCTGCCACACAAACGTTCTTTCCAGCCTCCAGGCATCTGGATTTGGATTTGCTGGTTCAATCCTTCTGCCTGGCTGTTTTCCTTTTCCTTTTTTTTTTTTTTTTTCTTTTCTTTGTTTTCCTTTTTTTTTTCTTTCTTTTTTTTTTTTTTTTTTTTTTGAGAGGGAGTTTCTCTCTTGTTGCCCAGACTGGAGTGCAATGGTGAGATCTCGGCTCACCACAACCTCCGCCTCCCGGGTTCAAGCAAATCTCCTGCCTCAGCCTCCCAAGTAGCTGGGATTACAGGCGTGTGCCACCACACCTGGCCTGTTTCCCCTTTTCTTCCCATGCAGCCTGTGAAATGAATGTCTAAGTGTGAGGGCACAAGAGAGAGATGCAGAAAGAGACAGAGATAGAGGAAAGGTGCCGAGTCCAGAGCTCCACATCTTGGCCTGGGAGGTGAGGGGTGCCAGGGGCACCTGGAAGGGTTGCTTGGTGGGAACTATCTAGGAAATGCTTGGCCACCGACCCCCATCTATAGCATTTAAAGCCATCTCTCTTCCTGGGCCTGGAGTTTAAGCCGAGCTATAATTTAGGACACTCCTAGGAGGATGAGGTCTGATTTTCTCCAGGAGAATTCACCAGGCCTGGGGGTGAGCAGGTGGCAGGAGAGAAGCATGGCCCTGCCAGAGTCCCCTCACCACCTTGGGACAAGGTGGTCCCCTTCCCTCACTACCTTGCTGCTTTCTCTTCCTTTCTCCTTCCCAACTCAGAGCATCATCTCAGAGCCTTTTAGAACTTCTGATAGGCTGGACACGGTGGCTCATGCCTGTAATCCCAGCAACTTTGTGAGGCTGAGGCGGGCGGATCACCTGAGGTCGGGAGTTTGAAACCAGCCTGGTCAACATGGAGAAACCCCATCTCTACTAAAAAATACAAAATTAGCCAGGCATGGTGGCACACGCCTGTAATCCCAGCTACTTGGGAGGCTGAGGTGGGAGAATTGCTTGAACCTGGGAGGCGGAGGTTGTGGTGAGCCGAGATCACACCATTGTACTCCAGCCTGGGCAAAAAGAGCGAAACTCTGTCTCAAAAAAAAAAGAATCTCTGATAAAACGTACACTAGGGGCTGGGTGCAGTGGCTCACATCTGTAATTCTATCCCTTTGGGAGGCCAAGGTGGGTGGATTGGTTGAGGCCAGGAGTGCAAGGCCAGTCTGGGCAACGTGGCAAGACCCTTTCTCTACAAAATAAAAATAAATATTTTATATATATTCACTCGGCCTCCAAAAGTGCTGGGGTTACATGTGTGAGCCACTGCGCCTGGCCTTTTTTTGTATGTTTAGTAGAGACTGGGTTTCGCCATCTTGTCTAGGCTGGTCTTGAACTCCTGACCTGGTGATCCACCTGCCTCGGTCTCCCAAAGTGCTGGGATTACAGTTGTGACCCAGCACACCCAGCTATTATTATTATTTTTTAGAGACAGGGCCTTGCCTTGCCGACCAGGCTGGAGTACAGCAGTGTGATCCTAGCTCACTACAGCCTCCAACTCCTGGGCTCAAGCAATCTTCCTCCCTCAGCCTCCTGAGTAGTTGGGACTACTCCCTATGCTTGGCTGGGCACAGCAGCTCATGCCTATAATCCCACTATTTTGGGAAGCCAGGTGAGAAGATCACTGGAGCCCAGGAATTGGAGACTAGCCTGGGCAACATAGTGGGACCTCATTTCTACAAAAATACTAAAGAATTAGCCAGGCGTGATGGGGAGCGCCTGTGGACCCAGTTACTCAGGGGGATAAGGTGGGAGAATTGCTTGAGCCCGGGAGGCAGAGGCTGCAGTGAGCCAAGATCATACCACTGTACTCCAGAGTGGCTGACTGAGCAAGACCATGTCTCAAAATAAATAAATAAATAAATAAACAAACAAAGGAAAAAATAAAACCCATACTCGTTTAGCAGTCACTCCCATTCCCCCACCTCCCAACTCATGGCAAGTGTGAATCTGCTTTCTGTCTCTATGGATTTGCCTTTTTTTTTTTTTTTTTTTTTTGAGACAGACTCTTTTTTTTTTGAGTCAGAGTCTCGCTCTGTCGCCCAGGCTGGAGTACAGTGGCATGATCTCGGCTCACTGCAAGCTCCGCCTCCTGGGTTCACGCCATTCTCCTGCCTCAGCCTCCTGGATAGCTGGGACTACAGGTGCCCGCCACCATGCCCAGCTAATTTTTTTTTTTTTTTTTTTTTTTTTTTTTTTAGTAGAGATAGGGTTTCACCGTGTTAGCCAGGATGGTCTCTATCTCCTGACCTCATGATCCACCTGCCTCGGCCTCCCAAAGTGTTGGGATTACAGGCGTGAGCCACCGCGCCTGGCCGAGACAGACTCTTACTCTGTCCCCCAGACTGGAGTGCAGTGGTGTGATCTCGGCTCACTGCAACCTCCGCCTCCCAGGTTCGAGCAATTTTCCTGCCCCAGCCTCCCGAGTAACTGGGACTACAGGCACCCACCACCATGCCCGGCTAATTTTTGTATTTTTAAAAAAGTGAAGATGGGGTTTCACCAAGTTGGCCAGGCTAGTCTCGAAAGCCTGGCCTCAAGTGATCTGGCCGCCTCAGCCTCCCAAAGTGCTGGGATTACAGGAGTGAACCACTGCACCCGGCCAAGGATTTGCCTATTTTCAACATTTTATATCAGTGGAATCATATAATTTATTGTATTCTGTGACTAGCTTCTTCCACTAAGCATAATTATTGAAGGTCAACTCACATTGTAGAATGAATCAGTACTTCATTCCTTTTTCTTTTTGAGATGGAGTCTCATTCTTGTTGCCCAGGCTGGAGTGCAGTGGCACGGCGGGATCTCAGCTCACTGCAACCTCTGCCTCCTAGTTTCAAGTGATTCTCCCTGCCCCAGTCTTCCGAGTAGCTGGGACTACAGGCACACACCACCACACCCGGCTAATTTTTGTATTTTTAGTAGAGACAAGGTTTCACCGTGTTGGTCAGGCTGGTCTCAAACTCCTGACCTCAGGTGATCCACCCACCTTGGCCTCCCAACGTGCTGGGATTACAGGCATGAGCCACCTTGTCTGGCCCTTTTCTTTCTTTCTTTCTTTTTTAAATAGAGATGGGGTCTTGCTATGTTGTCCTGAACTCATGGGCTCAAGCGATTCTCCCACCTGTGCCTCCCAAAGTGCTGGGAGCTCACAGGAGTGAGCCACCGCGCCCAGCCCAACTTCATTCCTTTTTATGGCTGAGTAATATTCCATTGCACAGACAAATATAGGACATTTTAGTTGCAGTCAAACTCTAAGTTCCTTCCTTCCTTCCTTCCTTCCTCCATTCCTTCTTTCTTTCCTTCATTCCTTCCTCTCTCTCCCTTTTCTTTCTTTCTTTTTTTTTTTTTTTTTGAGATAGGGTCTCAATCTGTTGCACAGATTGGAGTGCAGTGGCGTTGTTATCCTGGCTCACTGTAACCCCAAACTCCTCAGTTCAAGTGATCCTCCCACCTCAGTCTCCCGAGTAGCTGCAACTACAGGCATGTGCCACCACACCTGGCTAATTATTTATTTATTTATTTATTTTTGAGACGGAGTCTTTGCTTTGTCACCCAGGCTGGAGTGCAGTGGCCTGATCTCGGCTCACTGCAAGCTCCGCCTCCCGGGTTCACACCATTCTCCTGCCTCAGCCTCCCGAGTAACTGGGACTACAGGCGCCCTCCACCATGCTCAGCTAATTGTTTTTTTTTTTTTTTTTTTTTTTTTGAGACGGAGTCTCGCTCTGTCGCCCAGGCTAGAGCGCAGTGGCCGGATCTCAGCTCACTGCAAGCTCCGCCTCCCGGGTTTACGCCATTCTCCTGCCTCAGCCTCCCGAGTAGCTGGGACTACAGGTGCCCGCCACCTCGCCCGGCTAGTTTTTTGTATTTTTTAAGTAGAGACGGGGTTTCACCGTGTTAGCCAGGATGGTCTCGATCTCCTGACCTCGTGATCCACCCGTCTCGGCCTCCCAAAGTGCTGGGATTACAGGCTTGAGCCACCGCACCCAGCCTTGTTTTTGTATTTTTTAATAGAGACGGGGTTTTCTGGCTGGGCGCGGTGGCTCAAGCCTGTAATCCCAGCACTTTGGGAGGCCAAGACGGGCGGATCACGAGGTCAGGAGATCGAGACCATCCTGGCTAACACGGTGAAACCCCGTCTCTATTAAAAACTACAAAAAACTTGCCGGGCGAGGTGGCGGCGCCTGTAGTCCCAGCTACTCAGGAGGCTGAGGCAGGAGAATGGCGTGAACCCGGGAGGCGGAGCTTGCAGTGAGCTGAGATCTGGCCACTGCACTCCAGCCTGGGTGACAGAGTGAGACTCCGTCTCAAAAAAAAAAAAAGAGACGGGGTTTCACTGTGTTAGCCAGATAGTCTTGATCTCCTGACCTCGTGATCCGCCCGCCTCAGCCTCCCAAAGTGCTGGGATTACAGATGTGAGCCACCACACCCGGCCTACAACTGGCTAATTTTTTTGTATTTTTTGTAGAGACAGGGTTTCACCATGTTGGCCAGGCTGGTCTCGAACACCTGGGCTCGGGTGATTTACCTGTCTCAGCCTCCGAATTGCTGAGATTACAGGCATGAACCACTGTGCCCAGCCTAGACCGTTTTCTAAAGCAATGGCACACTGGCAGTCATGGTGGCCCATATCTATAACCTAGCACTTTCAGAGGCTGATATGGCGGGATCACTTGCCCCCGGGAGTTCTAGAAGAGCCTGAGCAACATAACGAGACCCCCATCTCTACAAAAAATAAAAAATTAGCCATGGTAATGTGCACCTGTAATCACAGCTACTCAGGAAGCTGATGTGGAAGGATCACTTAAACCCAGGAGTTCTGGGTTACAGCGAGCCATGATCACACCACTACACTTCAGTCTGTGCAACAAAATGAGACCCTGTCTCTAAAAAAAAAAAAAAAAAAAAAGACAAAAGAAAAAGAAGGAAGAAACTCATTTAATTTTATTTATTTATTCGAGACGGAGTCTTGCTCTGTTGCCCAGCTGGAGTGCAGTGGCGCAATCTCGGCTCACTGCAATCTCCGCCTCCCAGGTTCAGGCCATTCTCCTGCCTCAGCCTCCGGAGCAACTGGGACTACAGGCGCCCGCCACCACCCCCGGCTAATTTTTGTATTTTTAGAAGAGACCGAGTTTCACCGTGGTCTCAATCTCCTGACCTCGTGATCCGCCCACCTCAGCCTCCCAAAGTGCTGGGGTTACCGGCGTGAGCCACTGCGCCCAGCCAGTGAGACCCCATTTCTAAAAAAAAAAAGGAAAACATTACCCAGGGCTGGTGGTGTGGTGATGGGTGCCTGCAGTCTCAGCTACTCAGAAGGCTGAGGCAGGGAGGATCGCTTGAGCCCAGGAGTTCAAGGCTGTGGTGAGCCATGTTCACCTTACTGCATTCCAGTGTGAGCGACAGAGCGAGATCCTATCTCAAAAAAAGTAGAAACAGGCTGGGCATGGTGGCTCATGCCTGTAATTCCAGCACTTTGGGAAGCCAATGTAGGTGGATCACCTGAAGTCAGGAGTTCAAGACCAGCCTGACCAACATGATGAAACCCTGTCTCTACTAAAAATACAAAATTAGCTGGGCATTGTGGCACATGCCTGTAATCCTAGATACTTGGGAGGCTGAGGCAGGAGAATCGCTTGAACCCAGGAGGCAGAGGTTGCAGTGAGCCGAGATCATGCCACTGCACTCCAGCCTGTGCGACAAGAGCGAAACTCTGTCTGTTGATCATACAGTGATCAATAGATCTGCACCCACAGTGCGGTCCATCTTTCTTTTCTTTCTTTATTTTTTTTTTTTTTTTTGGGGTTGGGGGGCAGCGGGGGTTAAGGTCTCAGTCTGTTGCCCAGGTTAGAGTGCAGTGGAACACAGTTTATTGCAGCCTTGACCTTCTGGGCTCAAGTGATCCTCTTCCGTTAGCCTCCCAAGTAGCTGGGACTACAGGCATGCAACACCATAGCCAGCTAATTTTTTCATTTTTAGTTTTTGTAGAAATGGAATCTCCACATGTTACCCAGGCTGGTCTCGATCTCCTGGGTTCAAGTAATTCACCCACCTTGGCCTACCAAAGTGCTGTGATTACCGACATGAATTCACTATGTTACCCAGGCTGGTCTTGAAAACTCCTGGCTTCAAGGGATCCTCCAACCTCGCCCTCCCAGAATGTTGGGATTACAGGTGTGAGCTATCATGCCTGCCAAACAGCATACATTCTTTTTATTGCTTTAATAAAAATGCAATTTTATTTCCCTTTGAAGAATACAATTGAGAAGTATAATTATTATGATGTATAATTTCTCCAACTGGGGGTAATTGCTTTTTTTTTTCTTTACTTGATTTTTTTTTTTTTTTTTTAGCCAGAGTCTCACTGTTGCCCAGGCTGAAGTGCAGTGGCACAATCTCGCCTCACTGCAACCTCCTCCTCCTGGGTTCAAGCGATCCTCCTGCCTCAGCCTCCCGAGTAGCTGGGACTACAGGCGCCTGCCACCAGGCCAGACTCATTTTCTTTTCTTTTTTTTTTTGAGACAGATTCTTGCTCTGTCACTCGGGCTCGGTGCAGTGGCACAATCTAGGTTCACTGCAACCCCCGCCTCCTGGGTTCAAGCCATTCTCCTACTTCAGCCTCCCCAGTGCTGGGATTACAGGTGTGTAACACCACGCCCAGCTAATTTTTGTATTTTTAGTAGAGACAAGGTTTCACCATATTGGTCAGGCTGGTCTCGAACTCCTGACCTCATGATCCACCCACCTTCCCCTCCCAAAGTGCTGGGATTACAGATGTGAGCCACCGCACCGGGCCCTAATTTTGTATTTTTAGTAGAGAACAGGTTTCACCCTGTTGGCCAGGCTGGTCTTGAACTCCAGACTTCAAGTGATCTGCCTTCCTTGGCCTCCCAAAGTACTGGGATTACAAGCATGAGCCACTGCACCCAGCCTCCAGTGTCTAGGAATGTGCCGTTTGTCCTACCGGGGTACATTTCCTTCCTCTCTTTTTTTGGCTCCTACTCATCCATTAGATTCCATGATAGACATTTCCAGCATAGACAACAATCCATTGAATGAAAAACTGCCATTTGCAGATAGCTGGCTCTCCTGACTAATTCTGACCATTGAAGTAGGAGTGAAGTGACATACATTATTCTATATGTCAGTCAGTTCTGAACAGAGGCATCCAAAAACTTATGCATGGCTCTCCTGTCTGCCTCTTGCTCCTCTGTGGTAACTGAAGCAGAGCATTTCAGATAGTGCATCCACAAGATGATGGGAGACTTGTCATCCTGGGCTCCTGAATGACTGTGTGGAGCTGAGCCCCTGCCAGCCCATATATGATGCATTGCCTGAGGAAGAAATCAACTTTGATTGTGTTAAACCACTGAGCTCTGGACTTGTTACTGCAGCAAATCTTGACCTATTCTGACTGATACAGAACCCAACTTAAATGTGGCTTCCTCCGAGAAGTCCTCCTGGATCACAGCCCCCAGACTCAGTTTTTTTCCCCTTTTGTAAGCTTGTATGTTCCTACTTGATTATTACTGCAAACATAACTGTGTAATTATTTGTGTAATGAGTTCATCAGCTCTATGCTCCACCCCATGTCCAAAACCCCAAGGGGAGACAACAGTGTGGATTTTCCATTGCTGCAGCCCAGACTCAAAATAGTGTCTGGTGCATAGTAGGTACCCTGGATACATTTGTTGAATGAAAGTTTTGTGACGGGGTGTAGTGGCTCATTCCTGTAATCCCAGAACTTTGGGAGGCCAAGGCAGGCGGATCACGAGGTCAGGAGTTGGAGACCAGCCTGGCCAATATGGTGAAACCCCGTCTCTACTAAAAATACAAAAGTTAGCTGGGCATGGTGGCACGCGCCTGTAGTCCCAGCTACTCGGGAGGCTGAGGCAGGAGAATCACTTGAACCTGGGAGGTTGAGGTTGCAGTGAGCCGAGATCGTGCCACTGTACTCCAGCCTGGGCAACAGAGTAAGACTCTGTCTCAAAAAAAAAAAAAAAAAGAGAGAGAGAGAGTTTTGCATCCTTTCAGCCAAAGGCAGCAAGGCCAGGCACAGTGGCTCATGCCTGTAATCCCAGCACTTTGGGAGGCTGAGGCCGGCCGATCATCTGAGGTGAGGAGTTCAAGACCAGCCTGGCCAACATGGCGAAACCTCGTAATAGTACAAAAATTAGCCTGGGCATGGTGGTGCAAGCCTGTAATCCCAGCTACTCAGGAGGCTGAGGCAGGGGAATCGCTTGAATCCTGGAGGTGGAGGTTGCAGTGAGCTGAGATTGCACCACTGTACTCCTGCCTAGGCAACAAAGTGAGACTCCATCTCAAAAAAAAAAAAAAAAAAAAAAAAAAAAAAAAAAAAAAAAAGCAGTAATTAGCAGGACTCATTTCTAGAACATCATTCATGTAACCCACAGGGTAATGGATGCGTGAGAGGTGGGACAGGATGACCCCAGAAACAGGGGAAGTTTGACAAGGAACATGATCTATCGTGAGAAAGTGCCTATCCATGTAGTTTTCGTTTTCTTAAAGGCTGTAATTTGTCCCAACAACTGCTCTGCCTGGGAGGGATTTCCAGGCATGATTTATTTCACTAAGAAGCATGGGAACTGGGTGGAGATGCACGGAAACATTTTTTGAATTGTTGAAAGGCCCAGGATAAAATTCATGCACAGACATCACAATGCAGTCAGCAGAAGGAAATGTTATCTTACTGGGTTCTACTCAAGGGCAGTTTTGAGTCAGTGCCCTAATGCCACCATACTGATCTGTTTTCTCAACTCTATTAGGGAATACTTGACATGTAATAAGCGGCACATACTTAAAATATTCCATAGTGGAACATGGGGGCACATGCCTGTAATCCTTGCAGCTCGGGAGGCTGAGGAGGGATGATCACTTGAGCCCAGGAGTTCGAGGCTGCAGTGAGCTGTGGTGGCACCATTGCACTCCAGCCTGGGTGACAGAGTGAGATAACAATAATAAAATAAATTAGCTGGCCGGGCGCGGTGCCTCACGCCTGTAATCCCAGCACTTTGGGAGGCCGAGGTGGGTGGATCACCTGAGCTCAGGAGTTCGAAACCAGCCTGGGCAACATGGTGAACCCCATCTCTACTAAAAATACAAAAAATTAGCCAGTCGTGGCAGTGTGCTCCTGTAGTCCCAGCTACTTGGGAGGCGGAGGCAGGAGAATTGCTTGAACCCCAGAGGCAGAGGTTGCAGTGAGCGGAGATGGTGCCACTGCCCTCCAGAGTAAGATTCCATCTCAAAAACTAAAAATAGGCCGGGCGCAGTGGCTCACACCTGTAATTCTGGCACTTTGGGAGGCCAAGGCGGGCGGATCATGAGGTCAGGAGATAGAGACCATCTTGGCTAACACAGCCAAACCCTGTCTCTACTAAAAATACAAAAAATTAGCCGGGTGTGGTGGCGGGTGCCTAGTAGTCCCAGCTACTCGGGAGGCTGAGGCAGGAGAATGGCGTGAACCCGGGAGGCGGAGCTTGCAGTGAGCCGAGATCACCCCACTGCACTCCAGCCTGGGCAACAGAGCGAGACTCCATCTCAAAAAATAATAATAATAACAATAATAAATAAATAAATATAAAAAATAAAATAAATTGTCTGGGTGTGGTGGTGCCTGACTGTAATCCCAGCTATTGGGGGAGGCTGAGGCAGGAGAATTGGGAGAATCATTTGAACTGGGAGACGGAGGTTGCAGTGAGCCAAGATCGCAGCACTACACTCCAGCCTGGGTGGCAGAGCAAGACTCCATCTCAAAATAAATAAATAAAATAAAATAGTCTAGTCCCTGTACATCTTCTCCAACACTTGTTAAGGTTGGTGTTTCTCATTTTAGAGGTTCTAGAGGATTTTGGGGGGGTATCTGATTTCCTTGTTATTTTGAATTTCCCTGATGGCTAATGATGTTCAGATTTTTTTTTTTTTTTTTTCCCACAGAACCAACAAGTCCAACTTTTTTTTTCTTTTTGTAGAGACAGAGTTTTACTATGCTGTGCAGGCTGGTGTTCAACTCCTGGCCTCAAGCAATCCTCCCACCTCGGCCTCCCAAAGTGCTGGGATTATAGGTGTGAGCTACCAGGCCCAGTCTGTTTTGTTGTTGTTCTTAACAGAGACCAGGTCTCACTCTGTCACCCAGGCTGGAGTTAGTGGCATGATCTCAGCTCGTCACAACCTCCGGCTCCTGGGCTGAAGTGATCTTCCCACCTCAGCCTCACAAATAGCTAAGACCAGAGACATGTGCCACCAAGCCCGCCTATTTTCTTTTTTATTTTATTTTATTTTATTTTATTTTATTTTATTTTATTTTATTTTATTTTATTTTATTTTATTTTATTTTTTTGAGACGGAGTCTCCCTCTGTCACCCAGGCTGGAGTGCAGTGGTGCAATCTCGGCTCACTGCAAGCTCCGCCTCCTGGGTTCACGCCATTCTCCTGCTTCAGCCTCCTGAGTAGCTGGAACTACAGATGCCCACCACCACGCCCGGCTAATTTTTTTGTATTTTTAGAAGAGACGGGGTTTCACTGTGTTGGCCAGGATGGTCTCAATCTCCTGACCTTGTGATCCACCCACCTCAGCCTCCCAAAGTGCTGGGATTACAGGCATGAGCCACCGCGCCTGGCCTATTTTTTTAATTTTTATTTTTGTAGAGGCAAGGTCTCCCCATGTTGCCCAGGTTGGTCTCAGACTTGAACTCCTGGGCTCAAGCATTCCTCCTGCCTCAGCATCCCAAGTGCTGGGATTATAGTCATGAGCCACTGTGCCTGGCCATAATGGATATTCTTTTTTTTTTGAGACAGGGTCTCTCTCTCTCTGGTACCCAGGCTGGAGTGCAGTGGTGCACTCACAGCTCACTGCAGCCTCCACCTCCTGGGCTTAATCCTCCCATCTCAGCCTCTGGAGTAGCTAGGACTACAGATGAGTGCTACCCTGCCCAGCTTTTTTTTTTTTTTTTTTTTTTTTTTTTTTTGTAGAGACCACGGTCTCACTATATTGCCCAGGCTGGTCTCAATCTCCTTGGCTCAAGTGATCCTCCTACCTTGGCCTTCCAAAGTCCTGGGATTACAAGTGTGAGCCATTGCACCCAACTAAGAGTTTTGTTCTTACGGCCGACTTAGAGACTCACAAGCAATGACACAGCTGATTAGGAATGACGGTATGTGTGATCAGGTGGACCTGAGAACACACACAGGGTGACTTGCCCAAGCTGGAGGTCAGGACAGGCCTCTGAGCTGTGGGTGGGCAAGCTGAGGCCTGCTGGAGAAGAGGAAGAAACAGACTCCATTCATTTCCAGGCTTGCAGTAATTAATTAGCACAGACTGGGTGGTTTAAAACAGACATGTATTGTCTCACAGCTCTGGAAGCTAGAAGTCCAAAGTCAAGGTGATGGTAGAGCTATGCCCTGTCTGAAGGCTCTGGAGGGGAATTCATACTTGGGGCCTTCCTGGCTTCCCGTGGTTTTTTTGTTTGTTTGTTTTTGAGATGGAGTTTCGCTCTTGTTGCCCAGGCTGGAGTGCAATGGCACAATGTTGGCTCACTGCAACCTCCACCTCCCGGGTTCAAGCGATTCTCCTGCCTCAGCCTCCCTAGTACAGGCGCCTGCCACCATGTGCAGCTAATTTTTGTATTTTTAGTAGAGACAGGGTTTTGCCATGCTGGCCAGGCTGGTCTCAAATTCCTGGCCTCAAGTGATCCGCCCACTTCAGCCTGCCAAAGTACTGGGATTACAGGTGTAAGCCACCATGCCCCACCCATTTGACAAAATGTTTTCAAATTAGTCATGCGCGGTGGTGTGCTCCTATGGTCCCAGCTACTCGGGAGGTTGAGGCAGGAGGATAGCTTGATTCTTGTAGTTGGAGGCTGTAGTGAGCTAGGATTACACCACTGCACTCCTGGGCCACAGAGAGAGATCAGGTCTCTAAAAATTAATCAGTTAATCTGCAAAGACCCTATTTCCAAATAAGGGCACATCCACAGATACCTGGGCTTAAGACTCCGCATGAATATTTGGAGAACAGAGAATTCAACCCACAATCCAGGCTGACCTGTGACAGTGACAGTTATTTGGTATCCAAAGTGTGGCTACAAGTTTGATCTTGGAAAGCCTGGGACAGCCCAGCCAGGGGGTTCCTGAGGTGCAGGTGCCTGGTGACTGGCTTGTTTAAAGGCACAAACCTTGCGGGAGCAGGAGGAGGAAGACAGAAGAGGAAGGGAAGAAATTGTTGAGAGACCTGGGTCAGTCTCACCAGACTGAGTGCAGAAGCCGAAGACCCCTGGCCCCTACACTGGGCTCAAAGTGGTCAACTCCACAACCAGGGGCGGTGGCTCACACCTGTAATCCCAGCACTTTGGGAGGCTGAGGCAGGTGGATCACATGAGGTTAGGAGTTCGAGACCAGTCTGCCCAACGTGGTGAAACACTGTCTCTACTAAAAATACAAAAATTGCTGGGCGCGGTGGCTCAAGCCTGTAATCCCAGCACTTTGGGAGGCCGAGGTGGGCGGATCACGAGGTCAGGAGATTGAGACCATCCTGGCGAACACGGTGAAACCCCGTCTCTACTAAAAAAATACAAAAAACTAGCCGGGCGAGGTGGCGGGCGCCTGTAGTCCCAGCTACTCGGGAGGCTGAGGCAGGAGAATGGCGTAAACCCGGGAGGCGGAGCTTGCAGTGAGCTACGATCCAGCCACTGCACTCCAGCCTGGGCGACAGAGCAAGACTCCGTCTCCAAAAAAAAAAAAAAAACAAAAAACAAAAATTAGCCAGGTATGGTGGCAGGTGCCTGTAATCCCAACTACTCGGGAGGCTGAGGCAGGAGAATCACTTGAACCCAGGAGGCGGAGGTTGCAATGAGCCGAGATTATGTCACTGCACTCCAGCCTGGGCAACAAGACCAAACTCCAACTCAAAAAAAAAAAAAAAGTGCTCAACTCTAACAGAGTGTGGTGGTGTGTGCCCATGGGAGGCTGAGGCAGGATCGTTTGAGCCCAGGAGGTCAAGGCTGCAGTGAGTACTGATTACACTATTGCACTGCAGCCTGGGTGACCGAGACTCTGTCTCAAAAATAACACTAGGGCTGGGTGCAGTGGCTTCTGCCTGTAATCCCAGCATTTTGGGAGGGTGAGGCAAGCGGATCACTTGAGCTCAGGCATTTGAGACCAGCCTAGGCAACCTGGAGAAATGGTCTCTACTAAAAATACAAAAAATAGCAAGGCATGGTGGTGCACGCCTATAGTTCCAGCTATTTTAGAGGCTGAGGTGGGAGGATCGCTTGAGGTCAGGAGATCACGGCTGCAGTGAGCTGTGACCACACCACTGCACTCCAGTCTGGGTGACAGAGCGAGACCCTGTCTCAATAAAATAAAATAAAATAAAATAAAATAAAATAAAATAAAATAAAATAAAATAAAGTAAAAATACTACATTTTTAAAGTGGTCGGCCAGCCGCGGTGGCTCAAGCCTGTAATCCCAGCACTTTGGGAGGCCGAGACGGGCGGATCACGAGGTCAGGAGATCGTGACCATCTTGGCTAACCCGGTGAAACCCCGTCTCTATTAAAAAATACAAAAAATTAGCTGGGCGAGGTGGCGTGCGCCTGTAGTCCCAGCTACTCGGGAGGCTGAGGCAGGAGAATGGCGTAAACCCGGGAGGCGGAGCTTGCAGTGAGCTCAGATCTGGCCACTGCACTCCAGCCTGGGCGACAGAGTGAGACTCCATCTCAAAAAAACAAACAAACAAACAAAATTAACCTAGCATGACGGCACGTGCCTGTAGTGCTAGCTACTCAGGAGGCTGAAGAGAGAGGATCCTGGAGCCCAAGAGGTTGAGGCTGAAGTAAGCCATGATCGCCCCACTGCACTCCAGCCTGGGCGACAGAGACCTTGTCTCTATTTCATTACATGTTGAGATGATAACGTTTTGGATGCATTGGGATATATGAAAAGAATTATTAAAATTGATATCACCTGTTTCTTTTTACTTTTAAAAAATGTGGCCAGTAGAACATTGAAAATTATATTTCATGTTATTTTTCTACTGGATTGTACTTCTCCAGTTTTGGGGTATTTTTTTTTTTTTTTTTTTTTTTGGTCTGTTTGTTTTTGGGTTTTTTGGTTTTTTTTAAAGGAGTCTCAGTCCTGTTGCCCAGGCTGGATTGCAGTGGAGCAATCTCAGCTGATTGCAACCTCCACCTCCTGGGCTCAAGCAATTCTACTGCCTTAGCCCCCCGAATAGCTGGTACTACAGGTAACCACTACACCTGGCTAATTTATGTATTTTTAGTAGAGACAGGGTTTCATCACGTTGTCTAGGCTGGTCTCGAATCCCTGACCTCAAGTGATCCGCCCGCCTTGGCCTCCCAAAGTGCTGGGATTACAGGCGTGAGCCACAGCCCCCGGACTCTTCTCCAGATGTTTTTTGGCAAGATGGAATTTGTTTATAAAAATACCTTTCTTTTTTTTTTTTTTGAGACGGAGTCTCGCTCTGTCACCCAGGCTGGAGTGCAGTGGCTGGATCTCAGCTCACTGCAAGCTCTGCCTCCCGGGTTTAGGCCATTCTCCTGCCTCAGCCTCCTGAGTAGCTGGGACTACAGGCGCCTGCCACCTCACCCAGCTAGTTTTTTGTATTTTTTTAGTACAGACGGGGTTTCACCGTGTTAGCCAGGATGGTCTTGATCTCCTGACCTCGTTATCTGCCCGTCTTGGCCTCCCAAAGTGCTGGGATTACAGGCTTGAGCCACCGCGCCCGGCCTTAAAAATACCTTTCTAAGCTGAGTGTGGTGGTGTGTACCTGTAATCCCAGCTACTCGGGAAACTGAAGTTGGAGGATTCTTTGAGCTCAGGAGTTGGAGACCAGCCAGGGCAACACAGCAAGATCCTGTCTCAAAAAAAAAAAAAAAAACCCAGCTAGGTCCTTCTAGCTGTTTGTGGATTTGAGGGGTCAGATGCAGCAGCTAAGAGACCAGGGACTGTGATGATGGATGCTGGACCCAGGAGGACAGTGGTGGGAATGAGAATAACAAGAACAGTCATAATTTACACTGACGTGGTGAAGACCATGTGCCTGGCACTGTTCTAAGCATTTTGCATAATCATTTCATCCTACTCCCAAACACTAGAAGGGAGTCAGTATCCCTACCCCATTTGGCAGATAAAGAAACTAAAGCAGTGGCCGGACACCGTGACTCATCCCTGTAATCCTAACACTTGGAGAGGCTGAGGCAGGAGGACCACTTGTTCCCAGGGATTCGAGGCTGCAGGGAGCAATGATCGCACCATCACACTCCAGCCTGGACAACAGAGTGAGACCCCATCTCTCAAAGAAAAAGGAACTGAGGCAGAGAGTGGTGAGGTCACTTATCTGAGTAATTTGGCTGCAGAGTCTACACTGAGCGCAGAAGCCAAAGATCCCTGGCCCTACACTGGGCTCAAAGTGGTCAACTCCAGAGCAATGTGGTTGTGTGTGCCCATGGTCCTAGCTACTCAGGAGGCTCAGGCAGGATCACTTGAGCCAGGAGGTCAAGGCTGCCGTGAGTCCTGATTGTACCACTGAACTCCAGCCTGGGTGACAGAGTGAGACTCTGTCTCAAAAATAATACAGCTGGGCACAGTGGTTCATGCCTGTAATCCCAGCACTTTGAGAGGCTGAGGAGGGCAGATTCCCTGAGGTCAGGAGTTCGAAACTAGCCTGGCCAACAGGGCAAAACCTGTCTCTACTAAAAATACAAAAAATTAGCTGGGTGTGGTGGCGCACGCCTGTAATCCCAGCTACTCGGGAGGCTGAGGCAGGAGAATCACTTAAATCCATGAGGTCGAGGTTGCAGTGGGCCGAGATCGCGCCACTGTACTCCAGCCTGGGCAACAGAGTGAGACTCTGTCTCAAAAAAAAAAAAAAAGGGAATTGGGGTTGGATGCAGTCTTGAGGGTGGGGCCCTCGTGATGGAATTAATGCCCTGACAAAAAGAAGAAGATACATGAGACCTTTCTGTCTCTCCACCTACCTGCACCAAAAAAAAAGGTATGTGAGGACTGGGCACAGTGGCTCATGCCTGTAATACAAGCACTTTGGGAGGCCAAGGTGGGAGGATTCCTTGCACTCAGGAGTTTGAGACCAGCCTGGCCAACATGGCAAAAAGATACAAAACTGAGCAGCGCATGGTGATATGTGGCTGTGGTCCCAGCTACCTGAGAGGCTGAGGTGGGAGGATCTGCTTGAGATCAGGATGTCTTTTCTTTTTTTTTGACAGAGAGTCTCCTTCTGTTGCCCAGGCTGGAGTGCAGTGGCACAATCTCAGCTCACTGCAAGCTCCGCCTCCCAGGTTCACACCATTCTCTTGCCTCAGCCTCCTGAGTAGCTGTTACTACAGGTGCCTGCCACCACACCTGGGTAATTTTTTGTATTTTTAGTAGAGATGGGGTTTCACCATGTTAGCCAGATGGTCTCAATCTCCTGACCTTATGATCCGCCTGCCTTGGCCTTCCAAAGTGCTGGGATTACAGGCGTGAGCTACCGAGCCCGACCGAGACCAGGATGTCAAGGCTGCAGTGAGCCAAGATCATGCCACTGCACTTCAGTACTGGCAACAGAGTGAGACTGGGAGAAAAAAAGAAAAATAAAAGAAGAAAGAAAGGAAGGCATGAGAGAGGACACAAGAAGAGAAAACCAGCTGGGCGCAGTGGCTCACGCCTGTAATCCTAACACTTTGGGAGGCCAAGGCAGGCAGATCACTTGAGGTCAAGAGTTTGAGACCAGCCTGAGCAATATGGAGAAACCCCGTTTCTACCAAAAATACAAAAAATTAGCCAGGTGTGGTAGTGGGCGCTTGTAATCCCAGTTACTTGGGAGGCTGAGGCAGGAGAATTGCTTGAACCTGGGAGGCAGAGGTTGTGGTGAGCCGAGATCGCCCCATTGCACTCCAGTCTGGGCAAAAAGAGCAAAACTCTGTCTAAAAAAAAGAAAAAAGAAAAAAAAAGAAGAAGAAGAGAATCCCACGAAGAACCATGCTGGCACCCTGATCTGGGACTTTCCAGCCTCTAGAACTGTGAGAAACAAAGGTGTGTTGTTTCAGCCCCCAAGGCTATGGTATTTGTCAAAGCAGCCCAAGGCGACAAAGACAGTAAGGTTGTGATAACTACTCCCGTATGGGTAAAAAAAAAAAAAAAAAAAAAAGGAAAGAGAAGGAGGCCAAGGGTGGAGATGGGGGAGAATTTTGAGAGTGGTAATCATCGTGCAAGGGTGATATTTGAATAAAGACTTGCATCCAGGCACAGTGTCTCACGTCTGTAATCCCAGTACTTTGGGAGGCCGAGGTGGGTGGATCACTTGAGGTCAGGAGTTTGAGACCAGCCTGGCCAACATGATGAAATTCCATCTCTACTAAAAATACAAAAATTAGCTGGGTGTGGTGGCACGTGCCTGTAATCCCAGCTACTCAGGAGGCAGGAGGATCACTGGTGCCCAGGAGGTCGTGGTTGCAGTAAGTTATGACCGCGCCACTGTACTCCAGCCTGGGCAACAAAGTGAGACCCTGCAAAAAAGAAAAAAAAAAAAAGAAATAAATAAAGATCTGAAGGAGGTGAAGGAGAGCCATGGTGAGAAACACGGTCCAGGCAGAGGGAACAGCAATTGCCAAGACTCTGAGGTGGTACTGGATCTGTTGAGTTTGAGAAAGGGCGCACTTGGCTGGTTGCAGTGGCTCACACTTGTAATCCCAGCACTTTGGGAGGCCCAGGCGGGTGGATCACCTGAGGTCAGGAGTTCAAGACCAGCCTGGTCAACATGGTGACATTCCCTCTCTACTAAAAGTACAAAATTAGCTGGGTGTGGTGGCCCACACCTGTAATCCCAGCTACTCCAGAGGCTGAGGCAGGAGAATCGCTTGAACCTGGGAGGCGGAGGTTGCAGTGAGCTGAGATTGTGCCATTGCACTCTAGCCTGGGCTATAGAGTGAGACTGTCTCAAAAAAATAAAAGAAATCAATAAATTAATAAATTAAGGAAAGAGAAAGGGGTCAATTGTGATTGAAGGGGTCTGGGAGGAGACGGGAAAAGAGGAAAGTCAGAGGTGACTGACCCTTTTGTGCCTTCTTCTTGGATCACACCCTCATTCAAATATTTCTCTTACTTCCTCCTAAGAGCTGAGGACGGAGCCCTGGGGCTGGCCACTAGAGGCCACCCTCTCCATGGCTCACAGGGTCACTGCATTGTCATCATGCAGTTGGCTCTCACTGAGCCCCAACTGTTCCTCAAATACCACTCCAAGCATTTTACATGGATAAATTCAGCTCATTCCCATACATCTTTAGGAGTTAGATGCATTTAAAATGTTTTCCTGGCTGGGCGAAGTGGCTCATGCCTGTAATCCCAGCACTTTGGGAGGCCGAGACAGGCAGATCACCTGAGTCAGGAGTTTGAGACCAGCCTGGCCAACATGGTGGAACCTTGTCTCTACGAAAAATACAAAAATTAGCTGGGCGTGGCAGTGTGCGCCCATAATCCCAGCTACTCGGGAGGCTGAGGCAGGAGAATCACTTGAATCTGAGAGGTAGTGGTTGCAGTGAGCCGAGATCGCACTACTGTACTCCAGCCTGGGCAACAAGAGCGAAACTCCGTCTCAAAATAAATACATAAATAAATAAAAATAAAATAAAAAATAAAAATTGTCCCTGGCCAGGTGCGGTGGCTCATGTCTGTAATCCTAGAACTTTGGGAGGCTGAGGGTAATCGTTTCAGCCCAGGAGTTCAAGATCAGCCTGAGCAACACAGGAAGACTCTATTTCTACAGAAAATTTTTAAAAATTAGCCAGGGGTGGTGGCACGCGCCTGTAGTCCTGGCTACTCAGGTGGCTGAGGCAGGAGACTTGCTTAAGCCTGGGCAGTTGAGACTGCAGTGAGCCGTGATCAGGCCACTGCACTGTAGCCTGGATGACAGAGCAAGACCCTGTCTCAACAACAACCACCAAAATATGTTTGGGCCTTGCAAGATTAGAGAAAAAAAAAATTAAACAATAAAAATAAAATAAAATATTTTCCTGTAGTCTCAGCTACTTGGGAGGCTGAGGCAGGAGGATCACTCGAGCTAAGGAGTTACAGGCCAGCCTGGGCAACATAGAGAGAGCTTGTCTCTATAAAAAGTTAATTGAGGCCGGGCGCGGTGGCTCAAGCCTGTAATCCCAGCACTTTGGGAGGCCGAGACGGGCGGATCACGAGGTCAGGAGATCGAGACCATCCTGGCTAACACGGTGAAACCCCGTCTCTACTAAAAAATACAAAAAAATTAGCCGGGTGAGGTGGCGGGCGCCTGTAGTCCCAGCTACTCGGGAGGCTGAGGCAGGAGAATGGCGTTAACCCGGGAGGCAGAGCTTGCAGTGAGCTGAGATCTGGCCACAGCACTCCAGCCTGGGTGGCAGAGCGAGACTCCGTCTCAAAAAAAAAAAAAAAAAAAAAAAAAAAAAAAAAAGTTAATTGATTACTTTTTAAAATAAAGGTTTTTTTTCAGCCTTATTGAGGTATAATAGACATACACAAAACCATGCACATTTTAAGCATACAATCTGATGAGTTTTCACACCTGTTAAGTCACTATTACAGTCAAGATACTGAATTTATCCACAGAATAAATAAATAAATTCTATTTATCCACAGAATAAATAAATAAATAAATTTATTCCTGCCTGAGGTGGTGGCTCATGCCTGTAATCCCAGCATTTGGGAAGCTGAGGTGGGAGGATCTCATGAAGCCAGGAGTTTGAGACCAGCCTGGACAACATAGCGAGACCTCGTATCTACAAATAAAATTTAAAAAATTGACCAGGCATGGTGGCTCCTGTCTGCTGTCCCAGCTACTCTGGAGGCTGAGGTTGGAGGATCATTGTTGGAGGCTGCAGTGAGCTATGAAAGCACCACTGCACTCCAGTCTGGACAACAGAGCCAGATCCTGTCTCGATAAAACGAACACTGAAAAAAACCTCCCTGGCGCACTTTATTCATCCCTCCCTCCTGCGCCTGCCTACCCGTGGATTTTTTTCCCTGTGCATGATTCTCATGAAGATTCGTCTATGTTGTTACGTGTATTCCAGCCCTATTTTGCACATGAGGAAACTGAGGCACAGCGGCGTGACTTGCCCCGGAGGTCACAGTAGTCGATTTGGTCCCAGCCCAGGGCGGGTTCTGGGTCCGCAGCCCGCGCAGGTGCGCTCGGGTGGCGGGGCGGGCGCGGCAGGTGCGCAGTCTCACCTGGACGCCTGCCCGGTCAGTCCTGGACCTAAGGGCGGGGCCAGGGGCGGGGGCTCCCCAGCTCTGCTGCCTCTGATAAGGGCCTGAAGAGACTGTCGCACTCCTGGCGGTGTGATAAGGCGGGCGTGGGGAGGCCGTGGGGAGGCGTCCAGGTTTGAGGTCCGCGCCTGCCGACCCAGGATCGGGGCAGGAAAGGCGGCTGGGGCGGGGAGAGGGCGGGGAGGGGCGGGCCGTCTGGCTTGGCCACGCCCACCGTCATCCGGGGTCCTGGCCCGCTAAGATGGCGATGGCTACGGGAGCTGAAGTGGCGCCTGGTGCCGGGCCCGGGACCCTGGGGACGGGGGCCGAGTAGCGCCTTCCCAGGGCCCCGTGAACCGGCCGCGGGTCGCCCTTGGGGGGCAGCGACCACAGGCCCCCACCCGGGCCCTCGGTCCGCCCTCCCGGCGCGTCCATGAACTCAGTGTCGCCGGCCGCCGCGCAGTACCGGAGCAGCAGCCCGGAGGACGCGCGCCGCCGGCCGGAGGCCCGCAGGCTGCGGGGTCCCCGAGTCCCAGACCCCAATGGTCTGGGGCCCACCGGAGCCAGCGGCCTCGCTCTTGGCTCTCCCGGGGCTGGCCCGAGTGAGCCGGACGAAGTGGACAAGTTCAAGGCCAAGTTCCTGACAGCCTGGAACAACGTCAAGTACGGTGAGGAAGGGGCCCGGAGATCGTGGAGGTATCGGGAACCTTTGAGGAAAACCAGATCCCGGTCCTGCCAGTTATCCCACCCTTGTTCCCATCCTGAGTCACCTGTGGGTCCTCTCCCTGCCCTGCCCAGGGTGGACCTGTGGCAGGTCCAATAGACAGTGTTTTCAAGCTCCGCCCATTCCCCTGTGTGACCTTGGGCAAGATCCTTTCATTCTTGGCGCCTCAGTTTTTGCCCCTCTCTGTAAAATGGGTACAATAATCAGAACTGCCTTCCTTCATCCTGAATTGATGGTGGACACTCCTGTAAGTGTCACTGGGGGCCCCACCTCCTACTTAGAGGGCTGTTGCACGGAGTCCCCAGAGCCACCCCGGAGATAGGAACTAGGATCGTGCCCATTTCACAGATGGGGGAATGGAAGCGCTGTTGCTGTCATGCAAGTGCTTCATCTCGCTGGGCGCTGCCCCTACGTCTCCCCAGGTTGGGCGGTTAAAAGCCGGACCAGCTTTAGCAAGATCTCCAGCATCCACCTCTGTGGCCGCCGCTACCGTTTCGAGGGCGAGGGTGAGCTGGTGGTTGGGACCTGGGTTGGGGGAGGCCTCACTGCCCGAGTGTCCCTGGTGGCAGCTGACAGACCCGCTCTTGTAGGTGACATACAGCGTTTCCAGCGGGACTTTGTGTCCCGCCTGTGGCTCACTTACCGCCGGGACTTCCCACCCCTTCCTGGGGGCTGCCTGACCTCGGACTGTGGCTGGGGGTGCATGTTACGCAGTGGCCAGATGATGCTGGCACAGGGCCTGCTGCTACATTTCCTGCCCAGAGGTGAGCAATGGCAGGGAAGGTGTGCACTCAGAGTACAGGGTCAACCGCCATATCAGCAGTATTAGAATTACTTGCAAACTAAGAGTTCAAAGTCACGTTAGAATTGTGTGTCAAGTAAATTTCGGAGAGATGAGAGTTGTTTATAAGAGTTTCAGCCGAAACGGCGGCTCATGCCTGTAATCCTAGCACTTTGGGAGGCTGAGGCGGGTGGATCCCTTGAGGTCAGAAGTTCAAGACCAGCCTGGCCAATATGATGAAACCCCATCTCTACTAAAAATGCAAACATTAGCTGGTTGTGGTGGCTCGCGCCTGTAATCCCAGGAGGCTGAGGTGGGAGAATCGCTTGAACCCAGGAGGCAGAGGTTGCAGCGAGCCGAGATCGTGCCACTGCACTCCAGCCTGGGCAACAAAGGGAGACTCTGTGTTAAAAAAAAAAAAAAAAAAAAAAAGAGTTTCACCGGGCACAGTGGCTCATGCCTGTAATCCCAGCACTTTGGGAGGCTGAGGTGGGTGGATCATGAGGTCAGGAGTTCAAGACCAGCCTGGCCAAGATGGTGAAACCCCATCTCTACTAAAAACACAAAAATTAGCTGGGTGTGGTGGCGGGCACCTGTAATTTGGGAGGCTGAAGCACAGAATTGCTTGAACCAGGAAGGTGGAGGTTGCAGTGAGCCGAGATCCGTGCTACTGTACTCCAGCCTGGGCAGCAGAGCGAGACTCCATCTCAAAAAAAAAAAAAAAGTGTTTTGGCCGGGCACTGTGGTGCATGCTTGTAATCCCAGCTACCTGGGAGGCTGAGGTGGGAAGATTGCTTGTGCCCAGGTGTTCAAGGCTGCAGTGAACTATGATCCTGCCACTGCACTCCAACCTAGGTGACAGAATGAGACTCCAGCAACAATAACAGGTCGGGTGTGGTGGCCCATGCCTGTGAGCCCGGCACATTAGTAAGCTGAGGCAGGAGGATCGCTTGAGCACAGGCGTTTGACACAGCCTAGGCAACATGACAAGACTACTGTCTCTACGAAAAAATTTTAAAAATTAGCCAAGTGTGGTGGCATGTGCCTGTGATCCCAACGACTCAGGAGACTGAGGCGGGAAAATCTGTTGAGCTCAGAATTTAAAGGCCGTAGTGAGCAGTGATCGTGCCACTGCACTCCAGTCTGGATGACAGTGAGATCCTGTCTTTATTTATTTATTTTATTTATTATTATTTTTATTTTTGAGACTGAGTCTTCCTCCATCATCCTGGATGAAGTGCAGTGGAGAGATCTTGGCTCACTGCAGCCTCTGCCTCCCAAGTTCAAGCAATTTTGCCTCAGCCTCCCGAGTAGCTGGGAGGTGCCTGCCACCATGCTTGGCTACCTTTTGTATTTTTTTTTTTATTAGAGAAGGGGTTTCACCATGTTCGCCGGGCTGGTCTTGAACTCCTGGCCTCAAGTGATCTGCCTGCCAAAGTGCTGGGATTACAGGCGTGAGCTACCGTGTCTGGCTGAGATCCTGTCTTTAAGTAACAAAAAGTAAAAAATAAGGATAAGTATAAGTTTCAGGAATATGTAAATTCTGTTGAATTACGGGGTTCAGGAGCATTCGCATTGTGTGCGGTGCATGTGTAGATGGGACCTCTGCCCCCGACACACTAGCACTGTTTGACTATGTGCTCCATTCCACCAGACTGGACATGGGCCGAGGGCACGGGCCTGGGCCCCCCTGAGCTGTCAGGGTCAGCCTCACCTAGCCAGTACCATGGGCGTGCCCGCTGGATGCCCCCACGCTGGGCCCAGGGTGCCCCTGAGCTGGAGCAGGAACGCCGGCACCGGCAGATTGTGTCCTGGTTCGCCGACCACCCCCGGGCCCCCTTTGGCCTACACCGGCTGGTGGAGCTTGGGCAGAGCTCAGGCAAGAAGGCAGGTGACTGGTATGGGCCATCGCTGGTGGCACACATCCTCAGGTGAGGGCCGCTGCAGGGATCACGGGAGTTGCTGGGTACCAGCAGGCACTCAGGCCTTCCCTCCTGCCCCCAGGAAAGCCGTGGAGAGCTGCTCCGAGGTCACCCGCCTGGTGGTGTACGTTTCTCAGGACTGCACAGGTAAGGGGCTGGAGCCAAGATCACGGGGGTCCCACCCTGAGCCAGACTCTGCCTCACCCGATTCTTAGAGTTCATCTTCCTCAGAGGCTGGAACAAGTTCTGGGGCAGAGGGACACTGGGGAAGGATGCAAGGCCCATGCAGTAGGAGATAGTCCCTCTTCTCCATCTCTCGCTCTGGAACAAGAAACTTTAAGGGCTTCTCCTCGAGTGATAGAATAGAGACATAAGGGCAGGTATGGTGGCACACACTGTAGTCCCAGCTACTCAGGAGGCTGAGGTGGGAGGATTGCTTGAGCCCAGGAGTTCGAGGTTACAGTGAGCTGTGATTATGCCATTGCACTCCAGCCTGGGTGACAGAGTAGGATCCTGGCATAAAATTAAAAAAAAAAAAAAAAAAAGAGGCCCGGCACAGTGGCTCACACCTATAATCCCACCACTTTGGGATGCCAAGGCGGGTGGATCACCTGAGGTCAGGTCACTCTGTCACCCAGGCTTAAGTGCAGTGGCACGATCTCGGCTCACTGCAACCTCTGCCTCCTGGGTTCAAGCGATTCTCCTGCCTCAGCCTCCCGAGTAGCTGGAACTACAGGCACACACCACCATACCAGGCTAATTTTTCTATTTTTAGTAGAGACAGGGTTTTACCATGTTGACAAGGCTGGTCTTGAACTCCTGACCTCAGGTGATCCGCCCACCTCAGCCTCCCAAAGTGCTGGGATTATAAGCTTGAGCCACTGTGCTGAGCCCCTGTAAAATTTATTTTTTTATTTTTTTTGGAGACAAGGTCTCACTCTATCACCCAGGCTAGAGTGTAGTGGCACAATTTTGACTCACTACAACCTCCGCCTCCTGGGTTCAAGTGATTCTTCTGCCTCAGCCTCCTGAGTAGCTGGGACTACAGAAGCATGCCACCATGCCCGGCTAATTTCTTTTTTTTTTTTTTTGTATTTTTAGTAAAGACGGGGTTTCACTATGTTAGCCAGAATGATCTCGATCCCCTGACCTCGTGATCCACCTGCCTCGGCCTCCCAAAGTGCTGGGATTACAAGCATGAGCCACCATGCCCGGCCACTCCTGTAAATTTTTTATGCAAGATTGTAGGTGTTTGGGACAAGATTCGATTTTCAGAGAACCACATCTCCAAAACGGGTCTAATCTACTTCTCTAGGAGCACGAAATGGGCTTATGTAGCTGCAAGGCAGGGGGCAGGAGAATGGGCCCAAGTAAACGGGACTGGAGGAGGAGGGACACACCAGGATGTTTGGTTTAGGGGCCGAGTGCCCAGTGCTCCAGTTTCTGTATTGGCAAACCAAGGCTGGAGTCACTGAGGACCTGTCAGGCCTGGGGCTGGGGAGGAGCTTGAGAGAACAGTCTCTACCTCTTTCCACTGTATATACTTTTGGTCTACATCCCAGGGCCTCAGTTGCCCTGTAAAATGGGGATGTCCACACCTGCTTGTAGGTCCTGGGATTTTCTGGGGGGCACTAGAACTATGATTAGTGATGACAGTGTTGCCCACTGAGAAATTGCAAGGGCGAGGTTGAGTCCCTGGGGTTAGAGGGCCACGCTGGGGCTTGAAGGGTGGCAAGAAGGTGACCTGTTGCCGTCCCGTCCCGTCCCTCCAGTGTACAAGGCGGATGTAGCACGCCTGGTGGCCAGGCCAGACCCCACAGCCGAGTGGAAGTCTGTGGTCATCCTGGTGCCCGTGCGACTGGGTGGCGAGACTCTCAACCCCGTGTATGTGCCCTGTGTGAAGGTAGGTTCAGCTGAATTCTAGTACACCTCCACCTGGGAGCCCTCCAGACTTGTTTAGTTTAGGTTAGGGCTGCTGTTTTATGCAGCCCTCATCCTTCTCTTTTTTTTTTTTTTTTTTTTTTTTGAGACAGAGTTTTGCTCTTGTTGCCCAGGCTGGAATGCAATAACATGATCTCAGCTCACTGCAACCTCCGCCTCCTGGGTTCAAGCGATTCTCTTGCCTCAGTCTCCCAAGTAGTTAGGATTACAGGCATGCGCCACCACGCCCACCTAATTTTGTACTTTTAGTAGAGACGGGGTTTCACCATTTTGGTCAGGCTGATCTTGAACTCCTGACCTCAGGTCATCTACCCTCCTTGGCCTCCCAAAGTGCTGGGATTACAGGCGTGAGCCACCGCACCAGCCATCCCTTTTTTTTTTTTTTTTTTTTTTTGAGACAGAGTCTTGCTCTTTCGCCCAGGCTGGAGTGCAGTGGCTCAATCTTGGCTCATTGCAACCTTCACCTCCCGAGTTCAAGCAGTTCTCCTGCCTCAGTCTCCCAGGTAGCTGGGACTACAGGCACGTGCCACCATGCCCGGCTAACTTTTGTATTTTTAGTAGAGATGGGGTTTCGCCATGTTGGCCAGGCTGGTCTCAAACTCCTGACCTCAGGTGATCCACCTGCCTCAGCCTCCCAAAGTGCTGGGATTACAGGCATGAGCCCCCGCGCCTGGCCCATCCCTTCTTTTTTGATACCGTGGAGCACCTGCTATGTGTGCTCCCCACTGTCCCGACTGCTGGGGGTTCAGAGGGGAACAAAACAGGCAGGAATTTGGAGTGTGCCTGCTAGGAGCAGACATTCTGATGGGAGGATGCTCAGCAGTGGCTCTGTAACCAAAGTGGCATCACCACTTGGAATGAAGCCAGGCACAGTGGCTCACACCTGTAATCCCAGCACTTTAGGAGACCGAGGCAGGAGGATCGTTTAAGACTAGCCTGGGCAACATAATGAGACCCCCATCTCTACACAATTTTTTTTGAAAACAGAGTCTCGCTCTCTTGCCCATACTGGAGTACAGTGGCACCGTCTCAGCTCACTGCAACCTCCGCCTCCCAGGTTCAAGCAAGTCTCCTGCCTCAGCCTCCCAAGTAGCTGGGATTACAGGCGTGTGCCACCATGCCTGGCTAATTTTTGTATTTTTAGCAGAGATGGGGTTTCCCCATGTTGGCCAGGCTGGTCTCGAACTTCCGACCTCAGGTGATCCACACACCTCGGTCTCCCAAAGCGTTGGGATTACAGGCATGAGCCACCGCGCCCAGCCTCTACACAGATTTAAAAAAACAGTAACCCAGTGAAGGGCAGATGAGGGTAGCAGCAGAGCCTAGAAAAGCCCCTCTGCAGCCACCAGGCAAATGAGGAGCCAGAGGAGAAGTGCTCCAGGGAAAAGGAACAACAAGACAGAGACACTGAGGCTGGAAAGTCCCCTGTGTATTTGCCTCCAAATAAAAGCCAGTTCTCCCAGTGGCCCACGGAGCCCGGCACTATTTGTCCCCACCACCTTCTTGAGGTCATCTCCCACCTTGACCTCATATCCTTCTCCCACACTCTGCTCCAGCCACAGAGGCCTCCTCACCTATTTCAGACACTCCTGCCTCAGGGCCTTTGCACTTGCTGCCCCTGCTGCTTGGAGTGCTCTTTCAGCAGTGATGCAGGTGACTTCTTTTGTGTGTGTGTGTGGTTTTTTTTGTTTTTTTTTTTGAGACGGAGTCTCGCTCTGTCACTCAGACTGGAGTGCAGTGGCACAATCTCGGCTCACTGCAAGCTCTACCTCCTGCGTTCACACCATTCTCCTGCCTCAGCCTCCCAAGTAGCTGGGACTACAGGTGCCTGCCACCACTCCTGGCTCATTTTTGTATTTTTAGTAGAGATGGGGGTTTCACTGTGTTAACCAGGATGGTCTCAATCTCCTGACCTCGTGATCCTCCCGCCTCGGCCTCCCAACGTGCTGGGATTACAGGCGTGAGCCACCGCGCCCAGCTCCTTTTGTATTTTTTATTAGTTATTTAAATATTTGTTCGTTTATTTTACTAACACTAACCATCAAAAGAAATCCTTCAGCTCTTTCCATCATCTCTCAGTAGGGGCTATCCTGACTCTCTTGTTTATTTATTTATGATTGATTGATTCAGAGTCTTTGTTAGCCAGGCTGGAGTGCGGTGGTACAGTCTCACCTTATTGCAGCCTTGACCTCCTGGGCTCAAGTGATCCTCTCACTTCAGCTCCTGAGTAGCTGGGACTACAGGCGCACATACCACCACTCTCAGCTCATTTTTTTTTTTTGTAGAGACAGGGTCACACCATGTTGCCCAGGCTGGTCTTGAACTCCTGGACTCAAGTGATCCTCCTACTTCGGCCTCCCAAAGCACTGAGATTACAGACATGAACCACTGCTTGGCTCCTGTTTTAAAATATTTTTGCATGGGAGGTTTTCCAGTGAGAACCAGAAAACCTATGAGACAAATTCTAAAAGAGTGATAATGTTTGACCTCCTTACTTAAAATCACAAGGCTCCCTTCCCTCTTTTATTCTTTTCCATATAGTTAATCACCTCTAACACATGAGATACATCATGTAATTGACTGGGCATCGTGGCCCACGCCTGTAATCCCAGCACTTTGGGAGGCCGAGGCAGGTGGATCACCTGAGGTCAGGAGTTCAAGACCAATCTGGCCAACATGGTGAAACTTCGTCTCTACTAAAAATACAAAAATGAGCTGGGCGTGGTGGCGGGTGCCTGTAATCCCAGCTACTCAGGAGGCTGAGGCAGGAGAACTGCTTGAACCCAGGAGGTGGAGGTTGCAGTGAGCCAAGATTGTGCTACCGCAATTCAGCCTGTAATCCCAGCACTTTGGGAGGCCAAGGCGGGCAGATCACCTGAGGTTAGGAGGAGTTCCAGACCACCCTGGCTAACATGGTGAAACCCCGTTTTTATTAAAAATGCAAAAAATTACCCGGGCGTGGTGGCAGGTGCCTATAATCCCAGCTACTTGAGAAGCTGAGGCAGGAGAACTTAGGAGGTGGAGGTTGCAGTGAGCCGATTGGGCCACTGCACTCCAGGGTGGGTAACAGAGTGAGACTCTGTCTCAAAAAAAAAAAAAAAAATCATGTAATCGTCTTCCTTGTTAGTCTCTCACACTAGGATGTCAGCTCCTGAGGGCAAGGGTCTTGTGGTCTTGATCACTGCTGCCCTCCAGAGGCTGGGTTCTCAACGGAGGAGGCGTTTGCTAAGCGTTTGTTGAGTGGCTGCCTGACAGCACCTGCCCACCCTCCTCCCTGCAGGAACTTCTGCGTTGCGAGCTGTGCCTGGGCATCATGGGCGGGAAACCGCGACACTCACTGTACTTCATTGGCTACCAAGGTAGGCCCACCCCCTCCTCACTCCCCCCACGCCCCACCGCACCCCCACTCACACCTGCACCCCCTGCAGATGACTTCCTGCTGTACCTGGACCCTCACTACTGCCAGCCCACTGTGGATGTCAGTCAGGCCAACTTCCCCCTGGAGGTGAGTGGGAGCCCCAGTGTATGGTTGGGGCCGTGGCGGGTGGGCGGCAGGGGCCTGAGCCTCCTTCATCTGTCTGCCCCAGTCCTTCCACTGCACCTCGCCCCGCAAGATGGCCTTCGCCAAGATGGACCCAAGCTGTACTGTGGGCTTCTATGCTGGAGACAGGAAGGAGTTTGAGACACTCTGCTCAGAGCTGACCAGGGTGAGCAAGAGGAAAGCTGGAGTAGGGTGAGGGGGGCAGTCGGGCAGGGCTGGGGGTGAAAGAGAAACAGAGGCCTCGAGTCCAGCAGAGCTGGGGTGCTGCTTCCAGGCTGGGGGTCCACCCCTGAAAAGGTGGGAATGCCAAAGCCAACTGTTAGGTCAAGGCCGTCCTGCGAGTTGAGGGCGTCACCCCTTGGAGGCAGCTGTATCCAGGGGCTCAAGTGGTGGGAAATCTGTCTCTTGGCCCTGCTGTCCAACCAGGGCTCTACCCTTATGGGGGCAAGAGATGGCCACCAGCCCTTCCGGGCACCCACCTTCTGGTCACTGGAAGGGGAATGTGGGTTTTGCAGCAAAAATCCCATGACTGTCAAGTCTCTGGCCAAGCTGGGTCACATGCTCATGGTTGAGCCAATCACTGTGGCCAGGGGATGGAGGGTGCTGATTGGCTGCCCTGTCTTGGAGAGGTGGTCCTGAGAAGCACCTGCTAAATAAACCTGGGCTAAGGAACATGGCTTGGCACTGTTTGTGGCTGAGCCTGTCTCCCTCCTCCCGCCAGGTCCTCAGCTCCTCCTCAGCCACAGAGCGGTACCCCATGTTCACCCTGGCCGAGGGCCATGCTCAGGACCACAGCCTGGATGACCTCTGCTCCCAGCTCTCCCAGCCTACACTCCGGCTCCCTCGCACAGGGCGGCTCCTCAGGGCCAAACGCCCCAGCTCTGAGGAGTTTGTGTTTTTATAAAGGGAGGGGATGAGGGAAAAGATGCAACACTATTTATTTTTTTATTTATGTCATGTCGAGTGTGGGATCTTGAGCTCTGGCAGTGAGAACTTCCTGTTCTCAGCCCCTCAAGCCCAGCTGCAACCAGTCTGGGGCCATTCAGCCAGGGACAGAGCCCATGCACCTGTCTCCCACCAGCGGGGCCCTCCTGGCAGGGTAGGGAGGGAGGACTCCGGGCACCCCCCTCAGGGCCTGACTCACGTACTGTAGTTTGCACTGGACGCCCGGGCCCTCCCTGTCCCAAAGCCCCCTAGGGGGAACTGTGGCTGCTGGGGGCCAATAAAGTTGTGTGACTTGATCGTGGGTGTGGCTGGGCGCAGCGTTCTAAGGGGATGTGGGGTCTGGGAGGTGTCTCGAGATGAGAGTTCTAAGTCACGGGAAGTTTAAGTCAGCCTCAGTTTCCACATCCATAAAATGGGACGATTTCCTTACCCGCAGCTATACGTGTTTAATTTTTTTTTTTTTTAAGAGACAGAGTCGCTTTGTCGCCCAGGCTGGAGTGCAGTGGTGCAATCATAGTTCACTGCAGCCTCAAATTCCTGGCCTTAAGTGATGATCCTCCTTCCCCAGCCTCCTGAATAGCTGGGACTACAGGCATGTGCCACCACATTTTGTAGAGATGGAGTCTCACTGTGTTGCCCAGGCTGGTCTCCAGTTCCTGGGCTCAAGCAATCCTTTCACCTCAGCCTCCCAAAGTGCTGGGATTACAGGCGTTCTGGCCACAGATGAGAGGTTCTCTGCAGCAGATGGTACTTGTGGGTGCGAGACCTGTCCAGGGCTTGATTTGAGGGGAGGAGCCTGAGGCCCCTGCCTGCTCCCAGTGCTCAGGAGCTGTTCTTGGGCCCCTGTTTCCTCCGCTGCCGGCCCAGCTGGCGGAAGTACAGCCGTTTGGGGTTGAGGCCAAAGGCCTGCAGTCTCTGGCGGCTGAACTCGCGTCCACCAAGCATCACAGTGGGACCAAGCAGCCGTGCCTTCTTGGCCCTCCTCTGCCTCTGGGGGGCTGGCTTCTTGTGGAGTGATACAGGGGCCTCCTCTTCCTGTGCTGGGGGACTCTCCGGCCGGGGTCGCTTCCCGCCAGCCCCATCAAGCACTGGCAGCTGCCTCTGTGGGCCGGCTTCGTCTCTCTGTGGCTTCCCTGTGGCTTCCGCGGGCGTCTCTGCCCTGAGGGAGAAAAGTCAGGGCTCAGCCCAGGCCTGTCAAGATCAGGCCCATTCCTGAGCACGCATGCCCCATTTTACAGGCAAGGAACAGAGGGGCATAGTGAAGCAGCCGTGCAGCGACCGAGGGCCTGCCTGGGATTCAGACCTGGGTCTTAGGCCACAGCCAGGACTTCTCTACGGAACCCAAAGGCTAGATTGTGAGGCTGAGGATTCTGGTATTTGTGCCTGGGCCTGCCCTAAACTAGTCACATCAATTAAGTCATTTTAGCTTTTTTTTCCTTAGAGACAGGGTCTTGCTCTGTCACCCAGGCTGGAGTGCAGTGGCGTTACCATAGCTCACTGCAGCCGCCAACTCCTGGGCTCAAGCAGTCTTCTGCTTGAGTCTCCCAAAGTGCTGGGATTATAGATTGGAGCACAACCTGGCCTCATTTTAGCTTTAAATAAACTGTGCTTCTATCACCCCTGCCTTCTAGACTGGGTGAAAGCAATCTTAATAACAGCTAAGACCTATGGGGCATTTACCATATCTTAATAATTTTACGAGAATTAACTCATTTCATCCTCGGCAACCTGATGAGGCAGAACCGTCTCTATCTCCATCTTATGAGAAAGAGGCCCAGAGAGGGGTAGCGACTTGCCCAAGGTCACACAATGATGGTGCCCATGTAGGATTCTAGCGCAGGTCTCAGAGCGGGGGGCGCTGCATTCCCAAAGTCATGTAACAAGAGGCTGACAGCCAAGACTCAAGCCTGGGCCTGGCTGGCTCCCACCCACGCTTCCCCAGCCAGCACTGCTTACTCTTCTCGGCAGAGTGACTTGAAGACCTGCCGCTTTTTCCATGAGTTCTGGGCCTTCTGGCTGTATGCCCGCTTGTCCTGCAGCTCCTCCTGCTCTGACCTGCAGTCAGATGCCCCTGTGTTAGGTGCCCTGGGAAGTACCCGGGGCTGCCCACGCTGCCCTCAGCGCACCTGGCCCCGCCCCGCCCCATCACCTGTACATGCAGGTCTTCTTCAGGGAGCACCACCGGTTCAGCTCCTTATCGTCAGCAGCAAGGATCTGCGTGGGGAGAGTGGGGACCTGCTGTGATATTCCCCAGGCGGGGTCTTCCCTGAGCCTAAGTCACGTCATTAGTCAAAACGGTAATGCTGCTACCACCCAGCAGGGCTGCCATGGTGGCCAGAGACAGCTGATCTCTACAGAAGCCAATGTTTTTTGTAGAGGTCAGCAGATGGGGTAACCGAGGCTCAGAGAACGGATTCTTGCCCTAGGCCATGTGGCTGGGAAGTTGGCTGAATTGATTCCAGTTTGAGCTGTCACCCATACCCAGCCATGGCCTCAGAACGGGCAGGGGTCGCTGCCAACCCCCAGGCTTCCTAGTTACATATGAGGCTGTCATTCCCAGCCTCCAGGCCTGTTTCCAAACCTACTGGAAGGGCATCAGAAAGAGGAAGTGAGTGAATGCCGATGATATAATCTCAGTACACATCAGCTATTTTTGCTGACCATGAAAACGGTCACGCACCTTCAGCTGTCATCAGTCAGGGATAGTAGGTGCCCGCAGCCTGGCAGTGCCACACACTTTGGTCTCATTTCTGTTCCTTCCATAGTCACCAAAGTTGGGGTGTTATCAATTACTGTCTCATTTTACAGATGGGGAGTTGAGGCACAGATGGGGGAATCACTTGTCCAAAGACACAGCTGGTGAGTAGCCAAGCCAGGGCTTGAACCCACCTGGGCCCTCTGGTTCCAGAGGACACCAAGTCTTTTGTTGAGACAGGGTCTCACTAGGTCGCCTAGGCTGGAGTGCAGTGGCAGACTCCCAGCTCACAGCAGCCTCAACCTCCTGGACTCAAGCAACCTTCCTGCCTCAGCCTCCCATGTTGCCCAGGTTAGTCTCAGAACTACTGGGCTCAAGTGATCCTCCCGCCTCAGCCTCCCAGAATACTGGGATTACAGGTGTGAGCGAGTGTGCCCAGCCCTGCTACCAAGTCTTACCAGCCAGACTGCTGCTGATACATACTGACAGGAATAAAAGTAATATTGGCTGGGCCTGGTGGCTCACACCTGTATTTCCAGCACTTTGGGAGGCTGAGGCAGGCAGATCACATGAGGCCAGGAATTCGGGATCAGCCTGGCCAATATGGTAAAACTCGTCTGTACTAAAAATACAAAAAGTAATTGGGCATGATGGCACATGCCTGTAGTTCCAGCTACTTGGGGAGGCTGAGGCAGGAGAATCATTTGAACCTGGGAGGCAGACTTTGCAGTGAGCTGAGTTCGCACCACTGCATGCCAGCCTGGGCAACAGAGCAAGACACTGTCTCAATCAACCAATCGATCAAAAAACAAACAAAAATAAAAAGTAATATTGGCTGGGTGTGGTGGCTGACACGCAGAATCCCAGCACTTTGGGAGGCCAAAGCAGGAAGCTTGTTTAAGCCCAGGGAGTTCAAGACCAGCCTGCACAACATGGTAAAACATCATCTATACAAAAAATATTTTTCTTAATTAAAAAAAATTAATTGGGCTTGGTGGCACATGCCCGTAGTCCCAGCTACTTGGGGGGCTGATGTAGGAGGATTGCTTCAGCCCACGAGGTTGGCACCACTGCACTCCAGCCTGGGTGACAGAGCGAGACTATGTCTCAAAAAAAAGAAGTAATATTTACAGGGCGTGCCACAGGCGAGGCACTGTTTTAAGCCCCCACCTTGTAGAAGGTAGTAATATTACCTTTGGGGCAAGGTAATGTTATTAGTACTGTCATTAGGACTATTAGCATTTCTTTTCTTTTCTTTTCTTTTTTTTTGAGATAGAGTTTTGCTCTGTCACCCAGGCTGGAGTGCAGTGGTGCAATCTCAGCTCACTGCAACCTCTGCCTCCTGAGTTCAAGCGATTCTCCTGCCTCAGCCTCCCAAGTAGCTGGGACTACAGGCGCCAGCCACCATGCTTGGCTAATTTTTTTGTATTTTCAGTAGAGACGGAGTTTCACCATGTTGGCCAGGCTGGTCTCGAACTCCTGACCTCAGGTGATTCACCTGTCCTGGCCTCCCAAAGTGCTGCAGCCTCCCAAAGACGTGAGCCACCGCACCCAGCCGAATATTACCATTTTCAAGATGAAGAAAGAGACTGCCATGTGTGGCATTTCTGAGCAACAGAGATCGGGTCAGGGCCAGCTCTCTACCCCTCCGGCATACCAGGTGCCCTCTGCAGTGTCTCTGCCTGCCCAGGGCCCTTACCTCCTCAGTGCTGAGGCCAAAGTCGCAGGGCACCACGGTGCGGTACTTGAAGCGACAGGGCAGGTCATCGATGATGTCCTCGTAGTCCAGCCGGTAATACTCATCCAGGTACTCCTCGAACGTCTTGTCCCCTGCTCGAGACAGAGCCAGGCTGCCGGGCTGTGCCAGGTCTCGTGGAGCCCCCTGCCCACCCACGGCCTGCCCACCTGGGCCTCACCGGGTTCGAACACAGGCTTCTCCTGCCCCACGGCCGTGGCGAAGGGCGACTTGCGCTTCTTCTTGCCCGTCGAGGGGGCTTCACGCTTTTTTCGCAGCTGGCTGGGGTCGTAGTCAGCATCCATCTGCCAGGAGGCACAGGTCAGATCCCACCAGCCCTCCGTCAGGGCCCCTGGGACTCCCCCAACCCGTGACACCTACGTTGAAGTTGGGGTCCTCACAGTGTAGCTCCTGCTGGCTCCAGTCTCCCTCCTGCTCAGGCCCGTCCCACGTGTCCCAGTTCCAGTCATCTGGATGCAGAGAGAACAGACAGGTGGGGCCAGTGTGGGACCTTGGGCTTTAGGCCCAGTCCCCAGTCCCCAATCCCCAGCCCAGTGCCTCAGCTGATCTCACCTTCAAGCCCTTCCTCTTCCTCAAATTGCGGCTTCTCCTCCTCCACGGCCCCGTAGTACTCGTCCCCAAAGCACTTCTGCAGGGTCAGGGCTGGGGGTTACCAGGGCCCACTCGAGACGGAGGAGCTGAGCCCCCACGATGCCAGTGAGCCCCTCCGTGGCAGCTTTATTCCTGCAGCTCGTGGGACTCCCCAGAGCCCTCCCAGGACCTAGCTCCTGAGGTCGGGGAACCCTGCATGTCCAGGACCTTCCGCCAACTGCCCTGCTCTCTACCCTGTGATGTACTGGCTGCCATTCAGTTCCACACATCCACAGTCTGCCTTCCTACAGGCCTTTGCCCCTGCGGTGCCCAACACCTGGTGTACTACTCAGGTCCCGGGTCTTTTTTTTTTTTTTTGAGACAGAATTTCGCTGTTGTTGCCCAGGCTGGAGTGCAATGGCACTATCTCGGCTCACCGCAAACCCCTGCCTCTTGGTTTCAAACAATTCTCCTGCCTCAGCCTCCGGAATAGCTGGGATTACAGGCATGTGCCACCACACCCGGCTAAGGTCTTTTTTTTTTTGAGACGGCGTCTCACCCAATAGCCCAGGCTGGAGTACAATGGTGCTATCTTGGCTCACTACAACCTCCACCTCCCAGGTTCAAGCGATTCTCTGCCTCAGGCTCCCGAGTAGCTAGGATTAAAGGTGCCCGCCACCATACCCCAGCTCATTTTTTATCTTATAGAGATGAGGATTCTCCATGTTGGCCAGGATGGTCTCTATCTCCTGACCTTGTGATCCGCCTGCCTTAGCCTCTCAAAGTGCTGGGATTACAGGCGTGAGCCACCGTGCCCAGTGAGAGCCACGTTTGTGTGAGCTCAGTGTCATGGTGGGCCGGGATGAAGGCCGCACCTGCATGAGCTGGTCGTGCTGGGCAGGGTCGAAGTCGTCTTCAAGATCCCCCTCCTCGAGGCCCAGCGTCTCATTGCCTGTGACTTTCCGCAGCTTCTCCAGCTTGGCCAGAATCTCCTTCCTCTTCAGGTTCTTCAGCTGCTTGAGCTCTTCCTGCTTCTTTGCTTTCTCCTGCAGGCCCAGGCAGAGGGAGGGAGGACATGGGCTTTCCTGCAGGGCTGGGGGGTCCTCCGCGGCTGGCCGCCCTCACACTCACCCTCTTCTTTCGCTCCCGAGTCTCCTCCCTCTTCTCCTTCCTGCGCTCATCCTTACGGCGCACGGAGGACGCGATGCTGCGTGGGTAGGTCTTGACCTAGGGACAAGCAGAAAAGCCCAGAAGGCCGCAGGGATGGTGTGGAGTTCCCTGGGCCTGGACCCCGGGGGCCGAGTCCTCCCCAGCCCCAGCCACACACCGATGCTGAGTCCGGCTCCTCGAAACGGAAATTGTACTTCTGTTCGAAGTCCTCCTGTTTCTTCAGAAACAGCTCCCCCTCGTCTGAGGAGTCGTCCACAGCCAGCTGGACTGGGGGGCCGGGGACCCTGAGGAACAAGATGTGGTGACGCCAGGGGACCAGCCAAGCGAGGTCGAGCCCCCCTTTCCTGCACGCCTGGGTACGAAGCATACGAACTCATTTAATCCTCGCAAGAACCCTACAAGGTGCACGCTGCTATTGTCCTCATTTTACAGATGGGGAAACTGAGGCATGGAAGTCTCAAAGCAGAACCAGGATTTGTGGCAGTGCCACCTGGCTCCAGAGCCTACACTCTGTGGCCCTGCCTTGCAGAAGACTAACTCTGCCACCCTGTGTGAAAAAAAATACACACAGTGCCCTCTGCCTCCTGGCCAGTGCCACCTGGGGATACGTCAGGAAGCGCACCCAAAATCTAGGCCCTGGGGAGAGGCAGTGGCTCACCCCTCCTCCTCCTCCTCTTCCTCCTCATCTTCCTCCTCCTCGTAGCGTTTGTTGAGGATGTAATCCCGCAGAAACCGCTCCCCTTCATCCAACTCAGGATCGTTCCAGTATTCCTTGAGATGGGTCTGGGGGTGACAGGAGACAGGACTCTGGTCAATGCGGGACAGGGAAGGAGGGCAGGCGTGCTCACCACGTGGCCCTCACAAGCCAGCCTCTGGAGTAGGTGACATTAGCCCCATTTTGGTTTTTTATTTTTTTTATTTCAAGACAGGGTCTTGCTCTGCCGTCCAGGTGAGAGTACAGTGGTGTGATCATAGCTCACTGCAGACTCAACCTCCCGGGCTCACAAGATCCTCCCACCTTAGCCTCCCAAGTATCTGAGACTACAGGCGCGTGCCACCATGCCTGGCTAATTTTTTCATTTTTTTGTAGAGTGGTTTTGCTGTTGTTGCCTAGGCTGGTCTCAAACTCCTGGCCTCAAGCAATCCTTCTGCCTTGATTTCCCAAAGCACTGGGATTACAGGTGTGAACCACGGCGCCCAGCCTATCCCCATTTAAAGAGATGTAGGAGCTGAGGCCCAGAGATGTGCACATCCCATCTTCAGAGAGTTACTTTCTGTAAATAGGTTGGACGGATTCAGAACACACAGTCTACTCCATCAGCGACCATGCGTGAGAACTCACCAGTTCCTTCAGGGACTCTGGGTTCCGAATCTCTTTCTGTCCCTTCAGCCACTCGATGTAGTCGGCCTCCTCCTGGGCCTGGGGGAAAGCTAGCACTGAGCATCTGCAGATGCCCAACCACTTGCTGCCCTGTCCCCAGCAGTCCAGTCAGGCCCTGGTACCCACCTTTTCCTGCCTGGTTTTGGCACGTTTCTGCAGCAAACTGGAGCCGCCCTCCCCAGCGCTGTCCTCGTCTTCACTGTCCTCCACAAATGCCCGGAAGCTGCCCACGAGAGAAAACAAGCCTCAGGACAGACAGGCGGGCCCCTGTCTGCTGCCCCAACATTTATTTTGTAGAGCTGTAGTCTCACTATGTTGCCCAGGCTGGTCTTGAACTCCTGGGCTAAAGTGATCCTCCCTCCTCTGCCTCCCAAAGCCCTGGGATTACAGGCGTGAGCCACCTCACCGGGCCGGCTGCCCCAAAATTAATCCCATGTACTAAGCCCTGAGCTCTCCTGTCAACAAGCTCAGAGCAGTGCTGTGATGTTATTAACCCCGTTTAACTGATGAGGAAACTGAGGTACATAGAAAGTGACAGAGCTCAATTTGAACCCATCCCTATCCAACCCTTGAGCCTCAACTTTCCTCCATTGGGCCATTCCCACCCCCCCAGCCTCACCTTTCCTTGAGCTGTTTCTGTTCCTCCACATAACTTTGCGACGATGTCTCCTGCAGAGAGGGGCAAAGGTCTCAGGCCAGCCCTGGGCTCCTCAGCCCCCCAAACCAGCCTCCACCCCACCCACCTGGAGTCTATGATTGGAAGTCTCCCTGTCTGAGTTATCCTCGTCGACATATTTGCTGTAAAGGAAAAGTGGGGTCTTCAGAATGTATCTTCCAGGGCCCAGCTGTCCCCACGCCCATGTGGAGCGGCTATTCCAAGCAACAGCTGGCGGGGGTCATCAGAGGGCTATGGAATCACTGAGGCCCCGGCTCTCAGGGGTACCTGCGATTTGGGTGGGTTTCCAGCCTTTTTTTTTTTTTTTTAATCTTTTCTTTTCCAATCCTGGGTGACAGCATTTCTTTTTTGGAGCCAGAGTCTTGCGCTGTCCCTCAGGCTGGAGTGCAGTGGCATGATCTCAGTTCACTGCAACCTCCACCTCCCCGATTCAAGCGGTTCTCCTGCCTCAGCCTCCCCAAGTAGCTGGGACTACAGGCTCCCGCCACCACATCTGGCTAATTTTTATATTTTTAGTAGAGACAGGCTTTTGCCATGTTGGCCAGGCTGGTCTCAAACTCCTGACTTCAGGTGATCTGCCCGCCTCAGCCTCCCAAGGTGCTGGTATTATAGGCATAAGCCACCATGCCTGGCCTTTTTTCTTTTTGAGACAGGGTTTTTTTCTGTTGCCCAGGCTGGAGTGTAGTGGCCTGATCATAGCTCACTGCAGCCTCCATCTCCTGGGCTCAATCCTCCTGCCTCAGCCTCCTGAGTAGCTGGGACTACAGGTACACATCATCAGGCCCAGCTAATTTTTAATTTTTTTGTAGAGGCGGGGTATGTTGCCCAGGCTGATCTCAAACTTCTGTCCTCAAGCGATCCTATTGCCTCAGCCTACCAGAGTGCTGGGATTATGGGCATGAACCACCATGCCCAGCCCAAGTTGCCAGCTTTTTTCCTCTCCTGCCCCTAAGACCCCCATAGACCTGACAGGGCTGGGAACCAGCGGGTGGGGATGTGGGCCTTCTCCATACCCTGCCTTCTCCAAGACAACCTTCCTCTCGTAGTCCTTCAGGTACATGGGCCGCACTTTCTTCTGCTTCTCCAAGGCTGCTGGCTCCTCCTCGCTGTCCGATGACGATGCTGTTAACCCACCAAAAGACACCTGCCATCACCCACAACCCCCTTCTTTCCCCTGGCAGAGAATCCCACAGGGCAGGGCCAGGATTAGACAAAGGATTCAAATCCTGAATCCACCAATTCCCAGCTGACTAAGAGTATTGTGCTTCTCACCATCTGGTGGGGTTGGGGTCATTCAGTCCGCAATTCCTGCTTTGATTCTGCCCGCATCGGCCTCCCAAAGTGCTGGGATTACAGGCGTTAAGCCACCGCGCCCAGCCATTATTATTATTTTTTGAGACAGAGTCTCGCTCTGTTGCCCAGTGCATGATGTGATGTCGGCTCACTGCAACCTCCGCCTCCCAGGTTCAAGCGATTCCCCTGCCTCAGCCTCCTGAGTAGCTGGGATTACAGGTGTGCACCACCATGCCCAGCTACTTTTTGTATTTTTAGTAGAGATGGGGTTTCACCATGTTGGCCAGGCTGGTCTCGAATTCCTGACCTCAAGTGATCCTCCCGCCTCAACCTCCCAAAGTGCTAGGATTACAGGCATGAGCCACCATGCCCAGCCTGATTAATTATTATAATTAATTTTTTTGAGAGTTGGGGTCTTACTCTTGCTCAGGCTGGAGTGCAGTGTAAATATCCTAGCCCACTGCTCACTGCAGCCTCGAACTCATGGGCTTAAGCAATCCTCCCACCTCAGCCTCCCGAATACCTGGGACTATAGGCACATATAACCAGCCATGCTCAGCTGAGTTCTGAATCTTTTGTAGAGATGGGGTCTTGCCGCCAGGTGCAGTGGCTCATGCCTGTAATCCCAGCACTTTGGGAGGCCAAGGCGGGTGGATTACCCGAGGTCAGGAGTTCAAGACCAGCCTGGCTAACATGGTGAAACCCCGTTTCTACTAAAAATATAAAAAAGTAGCTGGGCGTGGTGCCATGCACCCATAATCCCAGCTACTCAGGAGGCTGAGGCAGGAGAATCGCTTGAACCCCGGAGGCAGAAGTTGCAGTGAGCCCAAATCGTGCCATTGCACTCCAGCTTGGGCAACAAGAGCAAAACTCTGTCTCAAAAAAAAAAAAAAAAAAAAGCTAGGCACAGTGGCTCACGCTTGTAATCACAGCACTTGTAATCACACGCTTGTGATCACGCCCACTTTGAGGTGGGCGGATCACCTGAGGTCAGGAGTTCGAGACCAGCCTGGCCAACATGGAAAAACCCTGTCTCTACTAAAAATACAAAATTAGCTGGGCGTGGTGGCACATGCCTGTAATCCTAGCTACTCAGGAGGCTGAGGCAGGAGAATTGCTTGAACTTGGGAGGCGGAGGTTGCAGTGAGCCGAGATCGCGCCTTTGCAGCCCAGCCTGGGCAACAAGAGTGAAACTCCGTTTCAAAAAAATAAAAAAAGAGATGGGGTCTTGCTATGTCACCCAAACTGGTCTCAAATTCCTGGCCTCAACTGACCCTCCCACCTCAGCCTCCCAAAGTGCTGGGATTAGATGCTTGCACCACCTGCCCAGCCTGGTGGAGTTGAAATCATTCAGTCAGCAATTGCTAAATTGAACAGTGCCAAGAACACAGTCATTAACCCCACCACCAAGTAATAACCTAGGCTCTGCTAAGGACTTGTGACTTGTGAAGCAATTCATTCAACAGTCAAAACAGATGAATTGTGTAAACTGGGTAAATCCTAATCTATCCTTAAAACAGCCCTGAGGAGCGATGCTACCGTTAGATATACTTTACAGACAGGAAAAGAGGCTCAGAGAAGTCACTTCTCTGAATCCATTCAGGAAAGGACCCCGGATTCCGTTCCTGAGGAAGGAGAGGCTTAGACAGGAGTGGCCCCTGACCTGTTCTGTTATAGAAGGTGGCATCTTTCTGATAAATGCGGGGGTCCTTCTTCTTCAACAAGGAGAGCGTTTTGTAAAAGTCTCGCTCCTGCTGGGGGTCAAATTCCTAGGGCAGGAAAAGGGTTGGGGATAGGTTTCAGAAGGGAGGTAATAAGAGCCCTGGCACCAGCACGTGAGCTCAGCGTAGGGATTAGGATGGAGGGAGCGGGGATCTGGCTGGGGAAGAGAGGCAAGCGGTCAAACAGCAGGAGAGAGAGGGGCCCTCTTGGGGTGGGCAGGGGCAGGCCACAGGTAGATACAGGATATGGGTAGAGGAAAGTGAGGGGCAAGGAGAAGGTAATTCCTGGAGAAGACAAGGACTTGACAAGGGGCAGGTGGGCCGAGGGCACAAGGGAGACAGCGGGGAGGGGCTGGGCCAGATAGTACAGTGGGGCCAAGATCAGGGCTGCTGTGAGAAGTTGGGCGCCCCACGTGGCGCAAGGAGTACACTAAAAAATGGCTAGACTCTTGAGGATGAAAGGGGAAAGGGGGGTTCTTGGGGGACAGAGTCGCCCCACACATCGGAGTGGACAGGTGGATGTTGGCAGGGGGTAGAAAATAAGGGGGATTTGGCTCTCCTGGGGAGAGGGAGGGCGCTGTCTGTCCCTCATGGGATGGGGAACGGGGGATGGACGCTCCCGCAGGGCGCTCTGGGATTGGGGGTTGCCCCCCTGTCTACATCGGGGTCGGAGTGCAGTGGGGGGGCTTGGACGGCTCAGCACGTCCAGGACGGGGCGCGGACGCGCACCACGCGCTCGTCGCTGGAGTCCGACTCGGAGCTGGAGTCGCTGCCGCTGTCCCGGTCCCCGTAGCGATCCTTCACTGCGGGACACAGATGGGACGCCCTCCAGGTCAGCCGGCGGGACCAGCTCGACTCCCCACTTCCCAACTGCCCATCGCGCGCAGGCTCCCGCGCGCATGCGCCCCGGACTCACGCCGCTGCAGTTCCTCGCGCTCCCGGTAGCGGTTGTACCGCGCGGCAAACGCCGTGTTCACCCGCAGCTGCGACGACCCGCGCGGTTCCGGCATGGCGGCTCGGTGGCCCATTGCGCACGCGCATTGAGGACGCCCTGGACGGGGCGGGGCCGCCCTCGGTCCCGCCCACATCCACTTTCAAAAGAGGTGGACCGCGCCTAACCCCGCCCCTGGCTTTTCCAGGATCCTCTTCGCCTCATGACCGCAGTCACCGCCCACCGCTACGCCCCTGCGGGGAAGGCCGCGGCCACCGCCCACCCGCCCCACCCCCTGTGCTCCGGGCACCCAGCTGACATCTGGGGGCCCTTTCTCCACTCGCGGTTTCCTGCTTCCCTTCCGTTCTGACAGCGAAAACCGCTGCCCCACCCAGCTCACTCACCCTGGCGCCCTGGGAATTACTATTCTCTCCCCTCACCCACCGCATCCACGATCCCCGACCCCTGTCCTCATCCCCATCAACATCCGGGATGTGTAACGCTCCATCCCAGACTCAAAAATCTGAAGCCACCCGCGCTGTGATCATGCACAAGTCTTAATTTAATGGGTAAAAACATTAAATTATTACAACATTTTTTTCCAATAAAGCATAATAAATAGAATCCATTTCTTTTAAAACGCTGTACAAGAGACTGGAAAACAAGCTTCCAACAGAATATGAATAACTCATTCTACCTTCTTACTGATTTGGGACTCTCCCCCCACCCCCTATGCCCGAAGCAACGTGCACACTTCAGGTCTCTGAGCACAGCCAGCCAAGGTCACCAGGTTCTAGGCTCCCTGGAGGTGATGACTTCACTCTTAAACGCTCTGCCCTTGGGTCTTGTCTGAGGGCCCAGCAGCCTGGGGCGCAGAAGAAACTGAACCGTTTAGGTGGCTGTGGCCTGCAGGAGCCCTTCTCTGTCCAACACACCAAAAGGAGTGAGAAAAACAAATGAGAAACGTCCCCCAAATACCCACACACCCCGAAAACCAACACCTATAAGCCACAAACTGGTGCTCCTCCCCTACTGCGGCAGTGGGCAGGAGAAACAAGAAGAGAAAGTGTTTCTTCCCCTCTCTTCTGATACATAACCCCACGGGGTTCTCTTCCTGGAGAGAGTGACCCCAGATCACAGCGGGGCCACCATGTGCCCCTGCAGGATGTCCACGAGGTCCTGAGCCCCTCTCTGCAGTGCCAGCTCCAGGGGTGTGAGACCCCTGGCATCCCTGCGATGGAGATCAGATTCAGCCGCCAGAAAGCTGACCACGGCAGTGTGACCCTCTTGCACCGCCAGATGGATGGGAAGTGCCCCGGTGCCATCAGGCGCGTTGACATCAGCCCCGTGCTCCACTAGGACCTTCAGGGTGTCCAGGAATCCAGTGCGGGCTGCGTCATGGACTGGACTGGTGCCGGAGGTGTCCTGGACATTGGGGCTGGCACCTTGCTTCAGCAACTCCAGGGCGATGGCAGTGCTGCCAAACATCATGACCTGTGTGACGGACAGAGGATCAGGAGGTCCTCAAGGGAGGGGGTTCCAAAAAACGGGTTATTGGAGAGAGAAGGGTCATCCAGAAAGAGGCATCTCCCAGGAACAGGAAATGCCAGAGAAGGGGTCCTCTAGTGAACGGAGAAGCTGCATAAGCCCCCAGGGGACTGTTTGAGATGCAGAGAAAAAGTTCTCCTGGGAATAGGGACCCCCTCAAAAGCTGGTCACTCCCTTAAGAATGAGACCCCCCAACCCAGAGAACAGCCCCCATGGAAACTTTCAAGGAACCTAAGACTCTCCCCCAAGGGACCAAAGACGCCCCCCGATATGGGCAATCACCAGGAAATATAAAATCCCCTCCAGGAAATGGGCCCCCACAGATGGAGAACTACCCCCAAAGAATTGATAGTCCTCATAAGGGAAAAGAGATGTCAAAGGAAAGCGAACCCTACCCCCTTCTCCAGGAAATAGCCTCCTCCTATATAATGGTGATGTCACCTCAGAGTACCTGAGAGCTCCCTTCAAGAAGCGGGATTCCAAAAGCAATAATAAGAGAAGAGAAACGAGACTCCCCTGTAAACTGTCTCCCAGGGAATATAGGGATGTCCTGCGATCTGACACTGTTCCTCCACTGGGGCCCCCACACTATAGCTAGGATCCGCATAATCTTTAGGAATGAAGACCCCACCCCCAAGTAACCAGATATGTCTCAGAGAGCCCCCTACAAAATGAGGAACCCCTGGAGACAGGACCTCTCCTTCCAGAGATCGGATCTCCCCATAGAAGCCCCAAGAAACGTGAGCCGTCCCCATGGAAACGGTATCCAAAGGAGCTGAACCCGCACCTACGGAATAAGAACCTCCCCAGGGAAAGCGAATCTTCGGCACTCAGAGAACCAGGACTCCTCCCAGAGAAGATGCTAAAAAGCTTTCCCCTCCCCCCACAACCTAGCCTCAACCACCACCCACCTTCGAAAGGGGACCGTGGGGGAACAATGAAAGCCTAGAGAAGAAGGACTGGTTTCCAGTGGGTCACCACCAGGGCCAGGAGACCAGAGGAGAGGGGCTCTGGGGTCTCGATCCTCACTCCGCCGAGCCGCCCCGCCCCTGACCTGGGCCGGCCCGGCCTCACCTGCAGCGCCGTCTTGCCGAAGCGGTTGAGGGCGTCGGGATGCACCAGCTCGCGGTGCAGAAGGCGGCGCACCTCCTGCACGTCGCCCCGGGCCGCGGCCCCACTCAGCCGGTCGCCGGAGCGGACCTCCTCCAGCAGCATGTCGACACTGACGGCCTGCGAAGCCCCCCGCCCCGCCCCAACCCGGCGCTGTCAGCACGGAGCAACCGGCGGGCGCTGGCCCGAGCAGCCCTCCCGGGATGCGGCCGCGGTGCGCCCGGCTGCGCTGCACTCCCGGCCGGGCTCCCCAGCCCAAGACCCCGGCCCTCCCAGCGGGCTCCTCCCCCTGTCAGCCGGAGGCAGGCGAGGGGCTGGGAACTGGGCCCAACCCTCGGCCGCCCGCGGGGCCCGGCCCGGCGCCCGCCCCTTGGGGGCCGGGTCTCCCCCTAACTCACCCTCCCTCCTCCTTGCCGGGCGGGGTCTGCTCTGAGCCTGCGCCGCCGCCGCCGCCGAGGCAGCAGCCAGGGGGCGGAGCCAAAGTGCTCCCGGCCACGCCCCGAACGCCGCGGATTTGTTTTCTTACAAACTCGCTACTGTGTAGCGGATCAGCCTTGCCCGAGGCGCGACCTTACGGCATTCCTCCCGCAGAACCTGCATAACCAATGGCTGCGCGTCGCCGGGGAAATTTCGAGCTCGGCGTGAAACGCGTCGTTCCTGATTGGTCAGAGCTCAGCAACCGATGGACCGCCGGCAATGGCGGGGTTTTCGGTTTTCAAATGAACCCGGCGGGCGGGAAAGACGGCGGCTTTAACTGACCCAGGGAGAAAGGTCAGGGGCAGGGTAGCGCGGGCTGCTCTGGGACCTCGGCGCCTCCTGGGGGAAGGGAGGCAGGACTGGGGCCACCCAATCCGAGGTCCCACTACTAATAGACATTCATTGGCCCTTACTACGCGCTGGTTGCTTTATTTCATTCATTCATTCATTCACTGTGTGCAGGGGTTGTCCTGGGAGCTGGACGCACACATTCAAGCAACTAAATAATATTAGATAGTGTCAAGCGCCGTGAAGAAAGGGAAACGGGGAGACGGGGTGGATGAGGAAGGGATCACCCTGACTGGCTCAGACTGAGCCAGGAGGAAAGGAGCCTGCAGCTGCCACGTGGGAAGGCCTGGGAGGGCATAGTCGCAGCCAGACAGGGACTCAGAGATCTTCGCTCAAAGATTTACTTAGTACCTCCTAGAGGTGCCCGAGTGGAGAGCACGCCGGCGGCCCCTGCTGCAGGGACACCTATGGTCTGGGGCCAGAGACGATAATTTTTTTTTATTTATGTATTTATTTTTAAGTCAGGGTCTCACTCCCGTCACCCAGGCCGGAGTGCAGTGGTACTATCACAGCTCACTGCAGCCTCGACTTCCCCGGCTCAAGTGATCCTCCCGCCTCAGCCTCCCGAGTAGCTGGGATTACAGGGCACACTACCACGCCTGGCTAATTTGTATTTTTAGTAGAGACGGGTTTTCACCATGTTGCCCAGGCTAGTGTTTTTTGTTTGTTTGTTGTTTGTGTTTTGCTTTTAAATACTTTTTTAAAAAAAATTTGGGGTTCTTGCTATGTTGCCCAGGCTGGTCCCGAATTCCTGGGCTCAACGGATCCTTCTGCCTTGGCCTACAAAACTGTTGGGATTACAGGCGTGAGTTCCAGCGCCCCGCCAATAGTTAAATCTTTTTTTTTTTTTTTTTTTTTTTTGAGGCGGAGTCTCGCTCTGTCGCCCGGACTGGAGTGCAGTGGCCAGATCTCAGCTCACTGCAAGCTCCGCCTCCCGGGTTCACGCCATTCTCCTGCCTCAGCCTCCCGAGTAGCTGGGACTACAGGCGCCCGCCACCTCGCCCGGCTAGTTTTTGTATTTTTAGTAGAGACGGGGTTTCACCGTGTTAGCCAGGATGGTCTCGATCTCCTGACCTCGTGATCCGCCCGTCTCGGCCTCCCAAAGTGCTGGGATTACAGGCTTGAGCCACCGCGCCCGGCCGTTAAATCTTTTTAGAGTGGTAGAGGCGACTGACCCGATGAGCCTAGCCGTTGAAACAGAAAGGCAAAGAGGGCCTCCCTGAGGAGGTGACATTTGATTTGAGACTTAAAGGTGAGGGAGGGAGACTTGTGGTTATATGGGGAAAAGCGTACCAGCTGGGAGGCACAGCAGATGCTGAGGCCCAGAGGTGGGAGTGTGCCTGGTGTGGTACAGAGGAGGGGAGAGCAGGTAGGTGGGGGATCGGGGTGGCAATTGTGCAGATCAAGCCGTGGCTTATTATTATTTTTTTTTGAGACGGAGTCTCACTCTGTTGCCCAGGCTGGAGTGCAGTGGCGCAATCTTGTCTCACCGCAAGCTCCGCCTCCCGGGTTCACGCCCTTCTCCTGCCTCAGCCTCCGGAGTAGCTGGGACTACAGGCGCACACTGTCACGCCCCGCTAATTTTTTTGTATTTTTAGTAGAGACGGGGTTTCACCGTGTTAGCCAGGATGGTTTCAGTCTCCTGACCTTGTGATCCGCCCGCCTCGGCCTCTCCAAAGTGCTGGGATTACAGGCATGAGCCACCGCGCCTGGCCTTTTTTTTTTTTCTGAGACAGAGTCTCTCTCTGTTGCCCACGCCCGACCAGACCATGACTTTAATAAGATAGAAATGCCGAGCGCAGTGGCTCACGCCTGTAATCCCAACACTTTGGGAGGCTGAGGCAGGTGGATCACCTGAGGTCAGGAGTTCGAGACCAGCATGGCCTACATGGTGAAATCCCGTCTCTATTAAAAAATACTAAAATTGGCCTGGCGCAGTGGCTCACGCCTGTAATCCCAACATTTTGGGAGGCCAAGGAGGGCGGATCATGACGTCAGGAGTTTGAGACCAGCCTGACCAACATGGTAAAACCCCGTCTCTACTAAAAATACAAAAATTAGCGGGGCATGGTGGTGCGTGCCTGTAATCCCGCTACTAAGGAGGCTGAGACAGGAGAATCACTTGAACCTGGGAGGTGGAGGTTGCAGTGAGCAGAGATCACACCACTGTACTCCAGCCTGAGGGACAGAGCGAGACTTCGTCACAAAAAAAAAAAAAAAAAAAAAAAAAAAGCTGGGCACAGTGGCTCATGCCTATAATCCCAGCACTTTGGGAGGCCGAGGCGGGCAGATGATGAGGTCAGGAGTTCACCAGCCAACATGGTGAAACCCCGTCTCTAATAAAAATACAAAAATTAGCTGGGCATGGTATTGGGCGCCTGTAATCCCAGCTACTCGGGAGGCTGAGGCAGGGGAATCACTTGAACCCGGGAGGCGGAGGTTGCAGTGAGCCGAGATCGCACCGCACTCCTCCAGCCTGAAAAAAAAAAAAAAAAAAACAAAAATTAGCCAGGCGTGGTGGTGGGTGACTATAATCCCAGCTACTCTGGAGGCTGAGGCAGGAGAATTGCCTGAACCTGGGAGGCAGAGGTTGCAGTGAGCCGAAATCAGGACACTGCACTCCAGCTTGGACTACAGTGAGACTAGCTCAAAAAAAAGAAAAAAGAAAAAAGAAAAAAGAAAAGAAAAGAAAAGAAATGAAAGAAAGAAGCGATGCTAACACACGCCCTCTAGCGGCTTTTGGGGGAACAGACTGGAGGTGGGAAGCAAATCAACAGCAGAGGACCAGGGAGATGGGGGAACAGACTGGAGGTGGGAAGCAAATCAACAGCAGAGGACCAGGGAGATGACCCGGGACTGAGGAATGGACACGTGTTGCCCACTTCAGTAATGTCCCCATTCAAAAAGCACATAGACAGCTGCTAGATTCATCTTTTTAATGACATCCTAAAATTCAGAGGAGGAGCCAGCGGGGCCTCTGGGCTCAGCAGCTGTGAAGAAGGGACGCGCAACACCTGCTAAGGCAGGCCGTTGCGAGAAGGCACTCGCGAGGGGGACTTCAAGCCCCTCTTCTATTTCTTCATGTAAAATCAAGGGGACGGGGAAAGCTCTAAGGGCGAGGGAAGCAGAGAGAGTTTCTCTCCCAGCCTATGGAATAAGGAAGATGTGAGGAAGGGGCAGGTGCTGGGAGCAAGAAACTGCCAAATCCAGGACCTGCCTTCACACAGACACACACAGCCCACACCTTCCCTCCCTCTAAAATCTGCATCTGGGGCTGTAGGGAAGCCCCGTGTTCGAGCCCCCATCTCTTCTCCTAGCTGGTACGAAGTTGGTAATCTGCAGAGAAAGAATGAGGAGGGGCCATCTCAGAAATGGGGAGGGGGGCCAGTCACAGTGACTCACACTTACAATCCTAGCACTTTGGGAAGTCGAGGCGGGCAGATCACTTGAGGTCAGGGGTTCCAGACCAGCCTGGCCAACATGGTGAAACCCCATCTCTATTAAAAATAAAACATTAGCTGGGCACAGTAGTCGGTACCTGTAATCCCAGGTACTTGGGAGGCTGAGGCATAAGAATCGCTTGAACCCGGGAGGTGGAGGTTGCAGTGAGCTGAGATCGTGCCACTGTACTCCAGCCTGGGTGACAGAGTGAGACTCCATCTCGAAAAAGAAAAGAAATGGGGAGAGGGGGAAGGAAGAGGGACAGCCTCCCACACCCCCTCAATGTATCCCCTATCCCAGCACTTATGATCAACAAGGCTAAGAATGGGGCTAAACACACGCACTGTAACCATAGCAACAAAGTGGTTTCCAGGCAGTAGTTGGGAGTGCTATAGGTTCAGCCCCTTCTCCAAATTCACCACCACCCTAGAGCTGACAACTGCCCCCGCTTTTTTTTCCTTTTTTGAGCCAGGGTCTCACTTTTGCCCAGGCTAGCGTGATCACAGCTCACTGCAGCCTCGACCTCCTGGGCTCAGGCGATCCTCCCACCTCAGCCTCCTGAGTTGCTGGGACTACAGGTGTGCACATCACACCTGGCTAATTTTTTCTTTTTTTTTTTTTTTGAGAGGGAGTCTCGCTCTGTCGCCCAGGCTGCAGTGCAGTGGCCGGATCTCAGCTCACTGCAAACTCCGCCTCCCGAGCAGCTGGGACTACAGGCACCCGCCACCTCGCCCAGCTAGTTTTTTGTATTGTTTAGTAGAGACGGGGTTTCACTGGGTTAGCCAGGATGGTCTCGATCTCCTGACTTTGTGATCTTCCCGTCTCGGCCTCCCAAAGTGCTGGGATTACAGGCTTGAGCCACCGCGCCTGGCCCCCGCACCTGGCTAATTTTTATACTTTTTTGTAGTGCAGGGGTTTTGCTGTGTTGCCAAGGCTGGTCTGGAACTCCTGAGCTCAAGCGGTCCTCTCACCTCAGCCTCCCAAAGTGCTGGAATTACAGATGTGAGCCACCACACCCAGCCAACTGCCCCCATTTTAAAGACGTGCAAACCAAGGCCCAGGGTGCCATGACAAGAAGGGGCCGTTTGCTTTTCCTTTTTTTTTTTTCTGAGACAGGGTCTCTGTCGCCCAGGTGGGGTGCAGTGGCACGATCTCAACTCACCGCAACCTTCGCCTCCTGGGTTCAAGCAATTCTGCCTCAGCCTCCTGAGTAGCTTGGATTATAGGCACGAGCCACCAGGCCTGGCTAATTTTTGTGTTTTTAGTAGAAACAAGGTTTCACCATGTTGGTCAGGTTGGTCTCCACCTGCCTTGGCCTCCCAAAGTGCTGGGATTACATGCGTGAACCACCACACCTGACCCTCGTTGGTTTTCTGAGCTAGAATGTGGTGGAACCCCCCGAGTCCCTACCCACTGCCTTTGCCTCACCCCATTGTCCCCAGGAGCTGGGCTCCTTACCGCCACTCTGGGTGATGTAGCGAACCCAGGGCAGGGCCTGGTAACCACTCTTCTCAATGATCTTCATGTATCGGACCTAGAAGGGAATGAAAAGAAGTGGTCCAGGATTGCAGGAGGGAGGAGGCCAGGGCCAGGGAGAAAGAGATGGCTTAGGCCAAGGGGCTACATGGCACAGGCTGGGATCGATGAGGGGACATCGCATGGTCTTGGCGGGACAAGGTGGCACAGGCAAGGGAATGGTGAATGGCTTTGGAGGGGGAGAAGGGACAGAAGTGAACAAGCCAGTGGGGAACGAGGTGGCACAGGCCGGGGGAGAGGGAGCTCAGACTGTGGGCAGATAAAGGTAACACTGCTCTAGGAAAAGACCAGGCAACCTTCAGAGGAGTGTTGACACAGGCCAGGGGACTGAGGTGACTCAAGCCAAGGGACAGGAGAGAGGGGAACCCACCAAAGTCAAGGGGAGGAGCCTCCCTGCCAGCTTCTCTCACCTGGATCCCAGAGACAGTGAAGTAGGGGATCTCAAACTTGACCCCGATGGGGGGCCGGCCCTCCACCTCCTCCTTTTCCACGCTGGGGAGGCCAAAGTGGGCTCGCATCAAGTACTCCTTGCCCCCCTGAGGGAACATGGGGGCATTAGGCACACCAGGGCCCCCCTACGCTCCTGAGACCTTCCTTACAGCAACCCCTGGAGCAAGATCTGCTCACAGCCCATTTCACAGACAGGAAAATAAACGCTCTTTAGCCTGGGCAACATAGTGAGATCCCATCTCTACAAAAGTTTAAAAATTAGCTGGGTACAGTGGAACACGCCTGTAGTTTTGGCTACTCGGGAGGGTGAAGCAGGAGGATCCCTTGAGTCTGGGAGTTTGAGGCTGCAGTAAGCCGTGATCGCACCACTCCACTCCAACCTGGGTGACACTCACGAGGGAAGATTCTGATTGCAAAACCCAATCAGGGTTTTTTTTCTTTTTTTAACTACCATGTCCTGTTTTACAGGCACTGACGATCCACCTCTCCCAAGATCACAGGGACAAACTAAAACCTCTAGCAGCCAATGGATGTGGGTCACCTGCCCATTTCACAGACGGGCAAACTGAGCCTCCTTAAGTGAAAATGGGCTTCCCAAACCCACCCAGCTCAGCAAAGCAATAGTGAGGAAGTTGAACCCAGGGCTGGTTTCCTTGAGACATTGGCAGGGGGATATTTAAATCCACTCACTTCCCGTCATGGAAGTTTACCCATCTGTGAAATAGACTGGCCTGGTTTCTAGCTTGATCACTCCCACAGAATGATCACTTGCATACATATGTACCTCTCTGATTTATTTGTATTTCTTTTTTCTTAAATTCTTTTTTTTCTTGAGACAGAGTGTCACTCCGTCACCCCGACTGGAATGTGGTGGCGCGATCTCGGCTCACTGTAACCTCCACCTCCCAGGTTCAAGTGATTCTCCTGCCTCAGCCTCCTGAGTAGCTGGGACTACAGGCACGCGCCCCCATGCCCGGCTAATTTTTGTATTTTTATTAGAGACGGGGTTTCATCATGTTGGTCAGGCTGTTCTTGAACTCCTAACCTCAGGTGATCCACCTGCTTCAGCCTCCCAAAGTGCTAGGATTACAGGTAGGAGCCACCACGCCCGGCCTCTTAATTTTTTTTTTTTTGAGACGGAGTCTCGCTCTGTCACCCAGGCTGGAGTGTGCAGTGGCACGGTCTCAACTCACTGCAACATCTGCCTCCCGGGTTCAAGCAATTCTCCTGCCTCAGTCTCTTGAGTAGCTGGGATTACAGGCATGCACCACCATACCCAGCTAATTTTTTTTTTTTTTTTTTGAGACGGAGTCTCGCTCTGTCGCCCGGGCTGGAGTGCAGTGGTCAGATCTCAGCTCACTGCAAGCTCCGCCTCCTGGGTTTACGCCATTCTCCTGCCTCAGCCTCCCGAGTAGCTGGGACTGCAGGCGCCCGCCACCTCGCCCGGCTAGTTTTTTGTATTTTTTTAGTAGAGACGAGGTTTCACAGTGTTAGCCAGGATGGTCTCGATCTCCTGACCTCGTGATCCGCCCGTCTCGGCCTCCCAAAGTGCTGGGATTACAGGCTTGAGCCACCGCACCCGGCCCACCCAGCTAATTTTTATAATTTTAGTAGAGACGGGGTTTCACCATGTTGGTCGGGCTGGTCTCGAACTCCTGACCTCGTGATCCACACACCTCTCAACCTCCCAAAGTGCTGGGATTTCAGGTGTGAGCCACTGCGTCCACCTCCTCTTAATATTTTTATGGAGGCAGGGTCTCACTGTGTTCTCCAGGCTGGTCTCCAGCTCCTGGGTTCAAACAATCTGCCATGTCAGCTTCTCAAAGTGCTGGCATTCCAGTCATGAGCCACCACACCTGACTGGGTCTCTGATTTACTCTCTGCCTTGTTCTCATGCCTCCTGGGCAGCCCCTACACTACTCCAGTTCCCTCCACCCCCAGATCCCCCACCGCTCCCTGATGCTTACCGGGAAGGACTTAATACTCCAAATCACGACGTTTCTCTCTGGCACATACTTGGCGCTGCCCACACTGGTCTTGAATCTGGGGGAGTCGGCATCGCTGGGTACAGGCACAGATATCTCCACACCGTTGGCCACTGACTGTTTCTTAAACTGCCCCTTGGCCTGTCAGGGGAGCATGAAGAATTCGCTTGCTCATCCTTCAAATATTCACCAAGCCCTTTTTTTTTTTTTTTTTTTTTTTTTTTGAGATGGAGTCTCGCTCTGTCGCCCAGACTGGAGTGCAGTGGTGAGATCTCAGCTCACTGAAAGCTCCACCTCCTGGGTTCACGCCATTCTCCTGCTCAGTCTCCCGAGTAGCTGGAACTACAGGCGCACGCCACCACGCCCGGCTAATTTTTTTTTTATATGTTCAGTAGAGATGGGGTTTCACCATGTTAGCCAGGATGGTCTCGATCTCCTGACCTCGTGATCCACCCACCTCGGCCTCCCAAAGTGCTGGGATTACACGTGTGAGCCACCGCGCCCGGTCAGACTTTGTTTTTTCTTTTTTTTTTTGGAGATGAGGTCTAGCTCTGTCATCCAGGCTAGAGTGCTTGTCTCACTGCACCCTCCTCTTCCTGGGCTCAAGCAATCCTCCCACCTCAGCCTCCCAACTATCTGGGACTACAGGCACTCACCACTGGGCTAATTTTTGTATTTTTTGTAGAAACAGGGTTTCACCATGTTTGCCCAGGCTGGTCTCAAAGTCCTGGGTTTAAGTGATCTAATCACCCCAGCCTCCCAAAGTGCTGAGATTACAGGTGTGAGCCACCGCGCCCACCCGAAATCATGCACTGTTAATAAGCATTCCCCCAAGGCCCACCTTGACCATGATCTCCACGCGGCTGTGCGAGAACTTCTCAATGACAGACTCAATCCAGATCAGTGGCTTGACCTGTGGGAAGAAGGGGGGAGTTCTTAGAGACTCCAGGGTCACTCTCTCTTTTTTTTTTTTTTTTTTGAGATAGAGTCGCTTCTTCACCCAGGCTGGAGTGCCATGGTGTGATCTTGGCTCACTGCAACCTCCACCTCCCGGACTCAAGCAATTCTCCTGCCTCAGCCTCCCCAGTAGCTGGGATTACAGGCATGTGCCACCACGCCCGGCTAACTTTTGTATTTTTAGTAGAGACAGGGCTTCACCCTGTTGGCCAGGCTGGTCTCGAACTCCTGTCCTCAAGTGATCCACCCGACTCAGCCTCCAAAAGTGTTGGGATTACAGGCGTGAGCCACCGCGCTGGGCCCAGCGTCACTCTCCAGCCTACCCCATCCTACCCTACCCATACGTGGCTGGACCCCGCCTCACCTGGGTGCTGAGGCGGTAGGACATGAGCTCAAAGTCACCATCAGGCGGGATGAAGGAGATGGTGCGGTCATTGTCAAAGCGGGAGAGCCGCACGCACTGGTGGAATTTTACATCCTCCAGCTCTACCGATTTGTTCTTGCCACCTGAAACTCAGAGTGGAGAGTGCAGAGTGACCCTGGGGACCAGGAAAGCATCCCTATCCCTACCTTCCCTGCCCACCACTATCACCGATTTCACATATGGGGAAACTGGGGCCCAGAGAGGATGAACAAAAACTGGGAGAGTAGAGCTGGAATCTAAACCTAGCATCTGTACCCACAGGGCCTGGCTTTTTTTTTTTTTTTTTTTTTTTTTTTTTTTGAGACGGAGTTTCACTCTTGTTGCCCAGACTGGAGTGCAATGGCACGATCTTGGCTCACCGCAACCTCCACTTCCCGAATTCAAGCAATTCTCTTGCCTCAGCCTCCTGAGTAGCTGGAATTACAGGCATGTGCCACCACGCCCGGCTAATTTTGTATTTTTTGTAGAGACAGAGTTTCTCCATGTTAGTCAGGCTGGTCTCAAACTCCCGACCTCAGGTGATCCTCCCGCCTCGGCCTCCCAAAGTGTGGGGAAAAGAAAGAGAGATCAGCCTGTTACTGTGTCTATATAGAAGGAAGCAGACATAAGAGACTCCATTTTGTTCTGTATCTCTGTTTGAGATGCTGTTAATCTGTGACCCTACCCCCAACCTTGTCCTTGCAAGAGACATGTGCTGTGGTGACTTAAGGTTTAAAGGATTTGGGGCTGTGCAGGATGTGCTTTGTTAAACAAGTACCTGAAGGCAGCTTGCTGGTTAAAAAGTCATCACCATTCTCTTAATCTCAACTACCCAGAGACACGTACACGGCCAAAGGTCGCAGGGACCTCTGCCTAGAAAAGCTAGGTATTGTCCAAGGTTTCTCCCCATGTGATAGTCTGGAACAATGCTGTTAAAAGGTTTATGGAGATGTTTCCATATGTATATCAAGGCACAGCATTTTCCTTTGAACTTATTCATGTCACAGAGATCTTTATCCATATGTCTTACTGCTAATTTTCTACCTACAATGATCCTATTATCCTGCTACTTCCTTTTCTTTAAGATGGTAAAGATAATTATCAATAAATACTAAGGGAACTCAGAGACCGGTGCAGGCGTGGGTCCTCTGTAAGCTGAGCGCCGGTCCCCTGGGCCCCACTTTTCTTTCTCTATACTTTGTCTCTGTGTCTTATTTCTTTTCTCAAGTCTCTTGTTCCACCTAACGAGAAACACCCACAAGCGTGGAGGGGCAGGCCACCCCTTCACCAAAGTGCTGGGATTACAGGCATGAGCCACTGTATCTGGCAGTGTCTGACTTTTAAATATGATGCTGAGGCCGGGAGTGGTGGCTCACACCTGTAATCCCAGCACTTTGGGAGGCCGAGACAGGTGGATCACAGGGCAAAGAGACCGAGACCATCCTGGCCAACGTGGTAAAACCCCGTCTCTACTAAAAATACAAAAAAAAATTAGCAGGGTGTGGTGGCACTTGCCTGTAGTCCCAGCTACTCGGGAGGCTGAGGCAGGAGAATCGCTTGAACCCAGAAGGCAGAGGTTGCAGTGAGCCGAGATCATGCCACTGCACTCCAGCCTGGTGACAGAGCGAGACTCCATCTCAAATAAACAAATAAATAAGATGCTGAGCCAGGCACAGTAGTTCACACCTGTACTCCTAGCACTTTGGGAGGCCAAGGCAGGAGGATCGCTTGAGGCCAGGAGATTAGACCAGCCTGGGCAACAAAAGCGAGACCTCCGTCTCTATAAAAAATTTAAAAAGTAGGTGGTCCATGCCTGTGGTCCCAGCTACTCGAGAGGCTGTGGTGGGAGGATCACTTGAGCTTCGGAGGTCAAGCCTGCAGTGAGCTATGATTACACCACTGCACTCCAGCCTGAGCGACACAGCAAGACCCCATCTCTAAATAAATAAATAAGATGCTATTATGTCTCCTCCTCCCAGTAGGATGTCATCTCTGTAAGAACGAGAGTTTGTCTTTTTCTTCACTGCTGTGTCCTCAGAGCCTAAAACTGCAACTGGCACCCAGCAGTCGCTCAATGATGAAACAGCCTTTTCAAAGTCAACTGCTGGCTGCAATACTGGCCGTGACCAGCAGATGGAGAGGGAGCGCTTATTTCAAAACCGGCCGCGATTCTAAGTCCCCACGTGGGCCGGGTTTGCGACTCCCCTGTGCACTTCTCAGAAGAAAGGTCCCCTAAATACTTACGGCCAGTGAGCTCGAAGAGCACGCGGTCATTGAGGCCCAGCCGTAGCTCTGGCATTCCCGACAGAAACACCTTGAGCTTGATGGTACCAACGATCTCGCTCAGCAGGACGCTGCCGTTGGCGTTGACCTGAGGATGGATGTGGGGGGTGGTCAGCAGGCATCCAGCTCCCTCTCCCGCAGCCAGGCTCTGGAAGGGGTGCCGGGGAGTTATGCGGGCTCACCAGCAGGTTGACAGACTCTATGACATCAATGAAGACCTCGTTCTTCTTATACTTGATACCCTCAGAGCGCCAGGACACAGCGTTAGTGACAGTGGGTGGCACCCGTGACTTGCCTGTCTCCAGCTTGTTGCTCTGCTGAGTGATGTACCTGGAGTGAGGGCGGTAGGGACAAGCAGCTGGACACAGGGACACCTCTGTGGACCTCCTCCAGTTACTTATACCCACAGTCCAGCCTGCCCCCAGGGGTCCACTCACTCCTGCAGGATCTTGCTGTCAGTTGTCTGCGGGAAGCCAAAGTCCATGAGCTCATCCAGCAACTCATAGACGATGACAAAGTTGTCCCGGATGCTCTCCTCCTCCAGCTCCTTGAAGTATTCGCAGAATACCTGGGGGTCAGGGGAGAGAGACACCCACAAAAGTGTGGCTAAGGGCTGAGCACAGTAGCTCATGCCTGTAACCCCAGCACCTTGGGAAGCCAAGGCACAAGGATCACTTGAGGTGAGTTCAAGACCAGCCTGGGCAACATAGTGAGCCCCTATCTCTAACAACAACAAAAATTGTATTAGGAGGTCGAGGCCTCAGTGGGCCATGAGGATGCCACTGCACTCCAGCCTGGGCAACAGAATAAGATCCTGTCTCAAAAACAAAAAAGGCTGGGCATGGTGGCTCATGCCTGTAATCCCAATAATGGGAGGCCGAGGCAGGCAGATCACTCGAGGTCAGGAGTTTGAGACCAGCCTAGCCAACATGGTGAAACCCTGTCTCTACTAAAAATACAAAAATTAGCCAGGCATGGTGGCACCTGCCTGTAATTGCAGCAACTAGGGAGGCTGAAGCAGGAGAATTGCTTGAACTCAGGAGGTAGAGGTTACAGTGAGCTGAGATTGTGCCACTACACTCCAGCCTGGGCAACAAAGCGAGACCCTATCTCAAAAAAAAAAAAAAGAAAAGAAAAGAAAAAGTGTGCTGAATGCTTGAAAAAGTAGGCAAAAAAGGCTGGCTGTGGTGGCTTTTTTTTTGAGACTAAGTCTCACAGTGTTCCCCAGGCTAGAGTGCAGTGGTGAGATCTCGGCTCACTACAACCTCCGCCTTCCAGGTTCAGGTGATTCTACTGCTTCAGCCTCCCCAGTAGCTGGGATTACAGGTGCATGCCAGCATGCCCGGCTAATTTTTGTATTTTTAGTAGAGACAGGGTTTCTCCATGTTGGCCAGGCTGGTCTCAAACTCCTGACCTCAAGTGATTTACCCGCTTCAGCCTCCAAAAGTGCTTTGATAGAGGCGTGAGCCACCGCGCCCAGCCTCTACTAAAAAAATTTTTTTAATTAGTGGGACATGGTGTCTCAAAAAAAAAAGAAAATAAAGAAACGAGCCAGGCATGGTGGCTCATACCTGTACTCACAGCACTTTAGGAGGCTGAGGTGGGTGGATCACCTGAGGTTAGGAGTGTGGGTGGATCACCTGAGGTCAGGAGTTTGAGACCAGCCTGGCCAAATACAAAAAATTAGCTGGGCGTGGTGGCACATGCCTGTAATCCCAGGTACGCAGGAGGCTGAGTCAGGAGAATCCCTTGAACCCAGCAGGCAGAGGTTGAGGTGAGCCAAGATTGTGCCATTGCAGCCTGGGCAACAAGAGCAAAACTCTGTCTCAAAAGAAGGGAGGGGTCCAGGTGCGGTGGCTCATGCCTGTAATCCCAGCACTTTGGGAGGCCAAGGCAGGAGGATTACTTCAATCCAGAAGTTCTAGACCAGCCTGGGCAATATAGCAAGACCCCGTCTCTACCAGAAAAAAAAAAAAAAAAAGAAGGCCCAGAGAGATCTGGGAAGGCTTCCTATCAGAAAAGGATCTTGAAAGAGGCTGGCAAGAGGGGTAGACAGATAGACCAGTCAGCCAATGGGAGGCTAGTACCTACCTCTATTGTCTTATACAGGAAGGAGTACACCAGGGAGGCATTGGCGTTCTTCGACGTGGTGGCCACCACTGGGGGCAGCAAGGTTAAGGAAAAGGTGCCATTTATGGAGGAGTAAATGGAATACCGACCCTGAACCTCCACCCTGTCCCTTGCCACCACCCTCATCTCTACCTGCCCCTGCCCCCTAGCCTGAGCCACAGAGATGTGCTGGGCAACGCCTGTCCTCAGCCCACCCTCTCTCAGCCTGAGCGGCCACCATCGCCGATACCCCCCACACCCACCCCCAGGGACACCACGTGGGGTGGATACAGTAGAGGTTGCTGTGTTTGATCCATAGGAAGTGGACCTGGCCATGGCTCAGCAGCGGGGCCAGGGCACCTTCCTCCTCCCTCTGTACCAGCAGAGGCATGAAGTGCTCAATCTTGCTCATGGCCACATCGCCCTTGTAATTGCGGCTGATCAACGGCTGAGGGTGGGAGGAAACGACCCGGTCACCACCAGCATCTAGGAACCTACCACGCTGCGGGGGCACAGTGCCTGGTTCTGACCCTACTTCCTAGCTGAGGGGCTTGGGCAAGGCTCTGCCTCCTTGTGCCTGTTTCCCGCTCTGTAAGATGGGAGTGTGATGACAACAGCTAAATGGGTCTAGGACCCTCACTAAGCGCCAGGCTGTGTTTTAGTAAAGAGTAGGTGACGGCTGGACACAGTGGCTCATGCCTGTAATCCCAGCATTTTGGGAGGCTGAGGTGGGTGGATCATTAGGTCAAGAGATCAAGACCATCCTGGCCAACATGGTGAAACCCCGTCTTTACTAAAAATACAAAAAATTAGTCAGATGTGGTGATGCGCACCTATAGTCCTAGTTACTCGGGAGGCTGAGGCAGGAGGATCACTTGAACCTGGGAGGCGGAGGTTGCAGTGAGTCGAGATCACGGCACTGCGCTCCAGCCTGGTGACAGAGCAAGACTCCGTCTCAAAAGAAGAAAGAGAAAGAAAGAGAGAAAGCGAGGGAGGGGGGGAAGGCAGGCAGGCAGGCAGGCAGGAAGGCAGGCAACTAAAACAAGAGTAGATGTTTGCTAACTTAGTTCTTGCCACAACCCTGTGGGGTAGATGTTATCATCATCTCAATTTTACATAGGAGAAGTGAGGTTAGAAACCATGTCCGTTGGAAGCATATGGAAACTGGGGATTGATCTAAGGCATCCTGGGTCCAGAATCCCTGCTGTTGCCCCAGACTTCATTTGCACCAAAGTGGGATTATTTAAAAAAAAAAAAAGAAAGAAAAAGAAAGAAAGAAAAGTCCAGGTGCAATGACTCACTCATGTAATCCCACTGCTTCGGGAGACCGAGGCAGGAGAATCGCTTGAGGCCAGGAGTTTGAGACCAGTTTTGGCAACATAGCAGGATCCCTCTACAAAAAATTTCAAGAATTAGCTGAGCATGGTGGCCTGCACCTGTGTAGTCACAGCTACTCTGGAGTCTGAGGCAGGAAGATCGATTGAACCTAGGAGGTTGAGGCTGCAGTGAAGTGTGATCATACTACTGCACTCCAGCCTGGGCAACAGAGTGAGACCCTGAAGAAAAGAAGGAAGGAAAGGAAGTAAGGAAGGAGAAAGGAAGGAGGAAGGAAGGAAAGGAAGGAAGGAAGGAAGAAGGAAGGAAGGAAGAGGGAAGGAAGGAAGGAAGAAGGAATTAATGTAAGGAAGCAAAGGGGAAGAAGGAAGGAAGGAAAAGGAGGAAGGAGTAAGGGAAGAAGGGACGGAGGAAGGAAGGAAGGAATGTAGAGACAGGAAAGGAAGGAGGATTAAAGGTTAGAGAGAAAAGGAAAGGAAGGAAAGGAAGAAGGATAAAAAAAGGAAAAAGAAAAATGATTGTTCGTATGATCGTGCCTGGTAGTCAGGAAGCCACCCATAATAGTGAACACTTCTGGCTGGGTGCGGTGGCTCACACCTTTAATCCCACTACTTTAGGAGGCTGAGGCAGGTGGATCATGAGGTCAAGAGATCAAGACCATCCTGGCCAACATGGTGAAACACCGTCTCTACTAAAAAAATAAAAATTATGCCGGGCGCGGTGGCTCAAGCCTGTAATCCCAGCACTTTGGGAGGCCGAGACGGGTGGATCACGAGGTCAGGAGATCGAGACCATCCTGGATAACACGGTGAAACCCCGTCTCTACTAAAAAATACAAAAAAATTTAGCCGGGCGAGGTGGCGGGCGCCTGTAGTCCCAGCTACTCAGGAGGCTGAGGCAGGAGAACGGTGTGAACCCAGGAGGCGGAGCTTGTAATGAGCTGAGATCCGGCAACTGCACGCCAGTCTGGGCAACAGAGCGAGACTCCGTCTCAAAAAAAAAAAAAAAAAAAAAATGAATTAGCTGGGTGTGGTGGCACGTGCCTGTAATCCCAGCTACTCGGGAGGCTGAGGCACGAGAATCACTGGAACCCAGGAGGTGAAGGTTGCAGTGAGCTGAGATCACACCAGCCTGGTGACAGAGCGAGACTCCATCTCATAAAAAAAAAAGAGTTACTACTTCCAAGGTTGTTTCATCCAGCGTCTGAACAGGGAGGACCCATGGCAGATTCTCAAACATCTTAGTTCTCACTATTAATATTAACGGGGGCCGGGTGCGGTGGCTCAAGTCTGTAATCCCAGCACTTTGGGAGGCCGAGACGGGTGGATCACGAGGTCAGGAGATCGAGACCATCCTGGATAACACGGTGAAACCCCGTCTCTACTAAAAAATACAAAAAAATTTAGCCGGGCGAGGTGGCGGGCGCCTGTAGTCCCAGCTACTCAGGAGGCTGAGGCAGGAGAACGGTGTGAACCCGGGAGGCGGAGCTTGTAATGAGCTGAGATCCGGCAACTGCACGCCAGTCTGGGCAACAGAGCGAGACTCCGTCTCAAAAAAAAAAAAAAAAAAAAATGAATTAGCTGGGTGTGGTGGCACGTGCCTGTAATCCCAGCTACTCGGGAGGCTGAGGCACGAGAATCACTGGAACCCAGGAGGTGAAGGTTGCAGTGAGCTGAGATCACACCAGCCTGGTGACAGAGCGAGACTCCATCTCAAAAAAAAAAAGAGTTACTACTTCCAAGGTTGTTTCATCCAGCGTCTGAACAGGGAGGACCCATGGCAGATTCTCAAACATCTTAGTTCTCACTATTAATATTAACGGGGGCCGGGTGCGGTGGCTCAAGCCTGTAATCCCAGCACTTTGGGAGGCCGACATGGGCGGATCACGAGGTCAGGAGATCGAAACCATCCTGGCTAACACGGTGAAACCCTGTCTCTACTAAAAATACAAAACACTAGCCGGGCGAGGTGGCGGGTGCCTGTAGTCCCAGACACTTGGGAGGCTGAGGCAGGAGAATGGCGTAAACCAGGAGGCGGAGCTTGCAGTGAGCTGAGATCCGGCCACTGCACTCCAGCCTGGGAGACAGAGCGAGACTCTGTCTCAAAAAAAAAAAAAAAAAAAAAAAAATTAACGGGAGGCCAGGAGCGGTGGCTCACACCTGTAATCCCAGCACTTTGGGAGGCCGAGACGGTAGGATCACGAGGTCAGGAGATCGAGACCATCCTGGCTAACATGGTGAAACCCCGTCTCTACTAAAAATACAAAAAAATTAGCCGGGCGCAGTGGCAGGCACCTGTAGTCCCAGATACACGGGAGGCTGAGGCAGGAGAATGGTGTGAACCCGGGAGGCAGAGCTTGCAGTGAGTGGAGATCATGCCACTGCACTCCAGCCTGGGCAACAGAGAGAGACTCCATCTCAAAAATAAATAAATAAAAAATAAATAAATATATATATATTAATGGGAATATTATTTTCACCGCCACTCTTATTTTGGCTATTAAATGACAAGACAGGCTGGCTGCTGTGGCTGACACCTGTCATCCTAGCACTTTGGGAGGCTGAAGCAGGGGATAGCTGGGGCCCAGGAGTTCAAGACCACCCTGGGCAACATAGCAAGACCCCATCTCTACAAAAAAATAAAAAATAAAAATAGGCCAGATGTGGCCGGGCGCAGGGGCTCGCGTCTGTAATCCCAGCACTTTGGGAGGCCGAGGTGGGTGGATCACGAGGTCAAGAGATTGAGACCATCCTGGCCAACATGGTGAAACCCCATCTCTACTAAATATACAAAAAATTAGCTGGGCGTGATGGCACGCACCTGTAATCCCAGCTACTCAGGAGGCTGAGGCAGGAGAATCACTTCAACTCGAGAGGTGGAGGTTGCAGTGAGCCAAGATCATGCCATTGCACTCCAGCTTGGGCGACAAGGTGAGACTCCGTCTCAAAAAAATAAAAAATAAAAATACAAAAATTAGCCAGGCATGGTGGCACACACCTGTAGTCCCAGCTACTCGGAAAGCTGAGGCAGGAGAGTTGCTTGAACCTGGGAGATGGAGGTTGCAGTGAGCCAAGATGGAGCCACTGCACTCCAGCCTGAGTGACAGAGCAAGACTCCATTAAAAAAAAAAAAATTAAAAATAGCTGGGCATGGCTGGGCACGGTGGCTCACGCCTGTAATCCCAGCACTTTGGGGGGCCAAGGCGGGTGGACCACCTGAGGTCAGGAGTTCAAGACCAGCCTGCCCAAGATGGTGAAACCCCATCTCTACTAAAAATACAAAAAAATTAGCCTGGTGTGGTGGTGGGCACCTGTAATCCCAGCTACTCGGGAGGCTAAGGCAGTAGAATCGCTTGAACCTGGGAGGCAGAGGTCGCAGTGAGTCAGATAGCACCACTGCACTCCCGCCTGAGTAACAAGAGTGAAACTCTATCTCAAAAAAAAAAAAAAAAAAAAAAAAAAAAAAGCCGGGCATAGAGGGGTCAGCCAGCAGCCCCAGCTACCCAGGAGTTTGAGACCAGCTTTGGCAACATAGCGGGATCCCTCTGCAAAAAAATATCAAGAATTAGCCAGGCATGGTGGCCTGCACCTGTGTAGTCACAGCTACTCCAGAGACTGAGGCAGGAGGATCGCTTGAGCCTAGAAATTTCAGGATGCAGTGAGCTATGATTGCACCACTACACTCAAGCCTGGGAGACAGCAAGAGACCCTATCTCCAAATTTAAAAAAGACAAGAGGAATAAAAGGACTTCAGGAAGAGGCAAGGCAGCCACAGATCCAGGGAGTTAGAGGCCCCTGTTCCAGTTGCCTTCCCCAGGTATTAACACTGTGGATGCCGACGGTGACGGAGATAATTTCAATTTGCTGAGTCCCTAATATTTCCAGAAAAGCCACTGTGCTAAGTAGTTTACACGCAGCGAGTTGTATTAATTCTCATTGGGTGGGGACCTCTGTTGCTCCCATTTTTACATACAGAGAAACTGAGACCCTGGGAGGCGAACGCCTTGGCCTCAGGCACAAAGCGAGTGAATGCTGGAGGTGGGATTTGACCCGGGATTTCCAGGGATTGCGGGGACGGGGTGGGGGGGGGTGTTCCCAGGCCCATTGCTGGGGCCTCCGTGGCCTGCGCGGAGGGGTCGCCCCTGAATCCCCGGGAGCGAGACCTCACCTGTCCGTCTCCCAACTCCTCATGCCCAGCCTCACCTTGCCCTTGACGTCGAGAATGAAGACAGCCGAGGCGGACATGGTGGCGGTTGAGGGACCTAGCAGGCGGGGAGGGAGCGCCAGGAGGCGACGGCGGCGCCGCTTCCTTCTTCCTGCGGAAGCGCCTGCGCCCAGGTGAGAGCCCAGGTGTGTGCGTCTTAAAGGGGAGGCGGCCAGGTGAGCAGCGCTGTCGGCCAACGTGAAGACCGCTGCGGGGCCAGGAGAGGTACTGCGACTTCAGATGCGTCTGCTGCCCCCCTTCACTTTCCCTAGCCACCCAGCAGTAATGACGGGTGGAGACCCCAGACCAGTCATCCATCCTTCCATCCATTCATTCATCCTTCCTTTCATTCATCTATCCATTCATCCATCCATCCATCCATCCTTCCATTCTTGCATTCATTAATCCATCCATTCATTAATCCATCCATGCATCTACTCATTTAGCCATTCATTAATCCATCTTCCATCGATTCATTGATCCATCTATCCATTCGTCATCCATTTATTCATCCATTTTTGCATTCATTTATTTATTCATCTATCCATTATCCATCCATCCATCCGTTCATTTATTCATCCATTCATTCATCCATTCTAACATTCATCAATTTATTCATCTATCCATCCATCCATCCGTTCATCCATTCTTGCATTAATTTATTCATCTAAACATTCATCAATCCATCCATCCATTCATCCATTCTAGCATTCATTAATTAATTCATATATCCATTCATCCATTCTTGCATTAATTTATTCATCTAAACATTCATCAGTCCATCCATCCATCCATCCATCCATCCATTCATCCATTCTTGCATTCATTAATTAATTCATCTATCCATTCATCCACCCATCTATCCATCCATTCATTCATCCTCTCATTAATTCATCCATCCATTCATCTTGTTTCTCCTCTGTCTCACCCACACATGTCAGCCCCAATACAACAGGGACTTTGTCTTGTTCATGTTTATGTCCCTAGTGCTCAGCACTGAGTGCTCAAAATTTGTCCAATTCATTCATTCACTCATTCATATAATAAATTTTACTGGTGAATTTTACTGAGTGAATTTGAAATACTAATTCATTCAGTAACAGGAACTGTGGACCAGGACAAATGTACTTGCTTTTATTATTCTTACAAATTACTCTTATTCATTCCAAAAAACCTTTTTTTTTTTTTTTTTTTTGAGATGGAGTCTCGCTCTGTTGTCCATGCTGGAGTGCAGTGGCGTGATTTTGGCTCACTGCAACCTCTGCCTCCCAGGTTCAAGCAATCCTCCTGCCTCTAGTAGCTGTCATTACAGGCAAGTGCCGCCACACCCGGCTAATTTTTTTTTTTTTCTTTTTTTTTGAGACGGAGTCTCACTCTGTTGCCCAGGCTGGAGTGCAGTGGGGTGATCTCGGCTCACTACAAGCTCCGCCTCCCGGGTTCACACCATTTTCCTGCCTCAGCCTCCGGAGTAGCTGGGACTACAGGCGCCCGCCACCGCGCCCGGCTAATTTTTTGTATTTTTAGTAGAGACGGGGTTTTACCGTGTTAGCCAGGATGATCTTGATCTCCTGACCTCAGGTGATCCACCTGCCGCAGCCTCCCAAAGTGCTGGGATTACAGGTGTGAGCTACTGCACCCAGCCATAAAACCGTTTTTTGTAGAGACAGAGTCTCACTCTGTACCCTAGACTGGAGTGCAGTGATGCAATCATGGCTCACTGCAGCCTCGACTTCCTGGGCTCAAGCCATCCTCCTACCTCAGTCTCCCTAGTAACTAGAACTACAGGCACAAACCGCCACACCTAGTTAGTTTTTTTTTTGAGACAGAGTTTTGCTCCTGTTGCCCAGGCTGGAGTGCAATGACAAGATCTCGGCTCACTGAAACCTCCGCCACTCAGGTTCAAGCAATTCTCGTGCCTCAGCCTCCCACGTAACTGGGATTACTGGCATGAGCCACTACGCCCAACTAATTTTTTTTGTATTTTTGGTAGAGATGGGGTTTCTCCATGTTAGTCAGGCTGGTCTCGAACTCATGACCTCAGGTGATCCACCCGCCTTGGCCTCCCAAAGTGCTGGGATGACAGGCATGAACCACCACGCCTGGTCACACTTAGCTTTTTTTTTTTTTTTTTGAGATGGAGTCTCGTCCTGTCACCGAGGCTGGAGTGCAATGATGTGATCTCTGCTCACTGCAACCTCTGCCTTCTAGGTTCAAGCGATTCTCCTGCCTCAGCCTCCCGAGTAACTGGGATTACAGGTGTGCGCCACCATGCCCAGCTAATTTTTTCTATCTTTAGTAGAGATGGGGTTTCACTATGTTGCCCAGGCTGGTCGTGAACTCCTGACCTCATGATCCACCTGCTTTGGCCTCCCAGAGTGCTGGGATTACAGGCGCGAGCCACTGTGCCTGGCCCACACCTAGCTAACTTTTTTTTGGTTGTTTTTGTTTTTTGTTTTAGATGGAGTCTGGCTTTGTCACCCAGGGTGGAGTGCAATGGCTCAATCTCTGGTCACTGCAACCTCTGCCTCCCAGCTTCAAGCAATTCTCTGCCTCAGCCTCCCAAGTGGCTGGGATTACAGGTGCCTGCTACCACACCCAGCTAATTTTTTTTTTTTTTTTTTTTTTTTTTTGTATTTTTAGTAGAGACGGGGTTTCACCATCTTGGCCAGGCTGGTCTTGAACTCCTGACCTTATGATCCACCCACCTCAGCTTCCCAAAGTGCTGGGATTACAGGCATGAGCCACCGCGCCCGGCCCACCTAGCTAATTTTTTAATTTTTTGTAGAGATGGGGTCTTTGTATGTTGCCCAGGCTGGTCTCAAACTCCTGGGCTCAAGTGATCCTCCCACCTTAGCCCTCCAAAGTACTGGGATTACAGACGTAGTCTGAGCCACTGTACCTGGTTTGTGCAGATTAAATGAGTTATTCTGTGCGACGTGGTGTTGGAAGGGAACTTGGAAGCTGACTGTCAACCATGTCGCTGAGAAGGAGGAGGATGAAGATGATGATCTGGATGATGATGTAGCAGTTGAGAGCACAGATGCTGGGTTTAATTCTTGACACCACCACACACTGGCTGTAAGGCATGGGCTGGTGATTGCACCTGCTGTGCCTCAGTCTCCCCTTCTGTTAAATGGGTATAACAGCCATGGTGCCCTATCCTGCAATTGCATAGCCAAATGCTTGGCACAACCCCTAGCTCCATGCATGTTTCGTGCACACCAGCTACTGCAGACCCAGATTCCACCCCTTGACTTTCCTTTTTTTTTTTTTTTTTTTTTTTTCTGAAATAGAGTCTTGCTCTGTCACACGGCTGGAGTGCAGTGGTTCAGTCTCAGCTCACTGCAACCTCCACCTCCCAGGTTCAAGCCATTCTCCTGCCTCAGCCTCCTGAGTAGCTGGGACTACAGGTGCACACCACCACGCCTGGCTAATTTTTGTATTTTTATTAGAGACAGGGTTTCACCATGTTGGCCAGGATGGTCTCAAACTCTTGCCCTCGTGATCCACCCACCTTGGCGTCCCAAAGTGCGGTAGTTTCGAGGACAGGGCAGAAGGAAAGGGAAAGTAAACCTCAGCCTTGCTCAGAACCACCTTGTTTGGCTGAGGGAAGGAGATGTCCTTCAGGGCCTCCAAGGAGCAAGACTCAGCCTACCCAGACCTCACCTGTCCTTTCCCCAAACACTGCCCCCAGCCCTTTATCAGCCGCTGGAGGTGCGGACTTACAGAACAGCAGCTATCAGGATTATCCATTTGCCTCTCCACCTGAAATTAACATCAACATTGACAGCAGCAGTGCACTTTAATGAAAACATTATCATCCTGGCCAGAAGCAGTATTTTTCACGCCTGTATCCCAGCACTTTGGGAGGCCAAGGTGGACAGATCACCCAAGGCCAGGAGTTTGAGACAAGCCTGGCCAACATGGTGAAATCCCGTCTCCACTAAAAACACAAAAATTAGCCAGGTGTGGTGACGCATGCCTGTAATCCCAGCTACTTGGGATGCTGAGGCAGGAGAATCACTTGAACCGGGAGGCGGAGGTTATAGTGAGCCGAGATTGCACCACTGCACTCCAGTCTGGGTGACAGAGTGAGACCCCATCTCAAAAAAATAAATAAATAAAATGAAAAATAAAAAGTTATCATCTGGCACAGGTCTCCTTTGTGCCATCTTAGAAAGTCAGAAGCAGGGACACAGAGAGGTGAAGGCACCTGCCCAAGCCCGCGGCCACACAGCCAGGAGGGAGTTGAGCCAGAATTCAAATCTGAGTCCCGGGATTTAACAGTCTGGTCCCAGCCTGCTTCTGTCTACTTTGCTATATTGCTGGATGCAAATATTACTGTTAGTAACACTAACTCTGGCTTAAAGGGTGCTCACCCTAAGTGAGGGTGGCCCTAAATGTCTCCCATGTAGGAATCCTCAAGACAATCCCTTGAATTAGGGAAGCCTATTATCTTTTATTTATTTATTTATTTATTTGTTTATTTATGACAAGGACTTGCTTTGTCATCCAGGCTGTAGTACAGTGGTGCAATCACGGCTCACTGCAGCCTCAATCTTCTGAACTCAAGAGATCCTCCCATCTAGACCTCTCCAGTAGCTGGGACTGCAGGTGAGCACCACCATTCCCGGCTAATCTTTAAATTTTTTGTAGAGATGGGGTCTCGGCCGGGCGCGGTGGCTCAAGCCTGTAATCCCAGCACTTTGGGAGGCCGAGACGGGCGGATCACGAGGTCAGGAGATCGAGACCATCCTGGCTAACATGGTGAAACCCCGTCTCTACTAAAAATACAAAAAACTAGCCGGGCGACCTGGCGGGCGCCTGTAGTCCCAGCTACTCGGGAGGCTGAGGCAGGAGAATGGCGGGAACCCGGGAGGCGGAGCTTGCAGTGAGCTGAGATCCGGCCACTGCACTCCAGCCTGGGCGGCAGAGCGAGACTCCGTCTCAAAAAAAAAAAAAAAAAAAAAAAAAAAAAAAAAGAGATGGGGTCTCACTACGTTGCTCAAGCTGGTCTTGAGCTCCTGGCCTCAAGCCGTCCTCCCACCTCAGCCTTCCAGAACACTGGGATTACAGATGTGAGTCACCTCCCCCAACTCTATTATATTCATTTGACAGATAGGGAAACTGAGACCCTGAGAGGGTAAGTGATTTTTACAATGTCATCCAGTCAGAAGAAGGAGAGCTGGGATTTGAGCCCTGGAAAGCACAAGATTTTTTTTTTTTTTTTTTTTTTCTGAGACGGAGTCTCGCTCTGTCGTCCAGGCTGGAGTGCAATGATGCGATCTCGACTCACTGCAACCTCCGCCTTACGGGTTCAAGTGATTCTTCCGTCTCAGCCTCCCAAGTAGCTGGGACCACAGGTTTGTGCCACCATGCCCAGCTAATTTTTATATTTTTAGTAGAGATGGGGTTTCGCCATATTGGCCAGGCTGGTCTCGAACCCCTGACCTTGTGATTGGCCCACGTTGCACGTTGGCATCCCAAAGTGCTGGGATTACAGGCTTGAGCCACTGCGCCCGGCCTTTTTTTTTTTTTTTCTTTTTTTGAGACAGAGTTTTGCTCTTGTTGCCCAGGCTGGAGGCCAATGGTGCAACCTTGGCTCACCATAACCTCCGCCTCCCAGGTTCAAGGGATTCTCCTGCCTCAGCCTCCCTAGTAGCTGGGATTACAGGCATGCACCAACATGCCCGGCTAACTTTGTGTTTTTAGTAGAGACAAGGTTTCTCCATGTTGGTCAGGCTGGTCTCAAACTCCCAACTTCAGGTGACCTACCCACCTCAGCCTCCCAAATTGCTGGGATTACAGGGGTGAGCCACTGCAACTGGCCTTGATTTTTTTTTTTTTTTTTTTTTTTTTTTTTTTTTTTTTTGAGGCAGGGTCTCTGTCACCCAGGCTGGAGTGCAGTGGTGTGATCTCAGCTCACTGCAACCTCCACTTCCCTGGGTTCAAACAATCAAGCAATTCTCCTACCCCAGCCTCCTGCACAGCTGGGACCACAGGTGCGTGACCACCACACTCAGCTCATTTTTATACTTTTCGGTACAGACAGGTTTCACAGTGTCGCCCAGGCTGGTCTCCAACTCGTGGACTTAAGTGGTCCACCTGTCTCAGCCTCCCAAAGTGCTGGGATTACAGGTGTGAGCCATCTCGCCCAGCCTAAACCCCAAGACTTTATGTTGCTTCTGTCCAAAGGAGGGGGGCGGTCCTTCATGCTCCCAGCAGCTGTCTGCTGAGGTCACCTAGGGGGATGCAGTCACTGCTAGGTCTTCACCCCAGCCTAGACATTGCTGAACCTCAAAATAACTCGTCTCCTGGCGACCAGGCGCGGTGGCTCACGCCTGTAATCCCAGCATTTCGGGAGGCTGAGGCGGGTGGATCACCTGAGGTCAGGGGTTTGAGACCAGCTTGGCCAAAATGGTGAAACCCTGTCTGGACTAAAAATACAGAATTAGCCAGGTATGGGGGCGCATGCCTGTAGTCCCAGCTACTCGGGAGACTGAGGCAGGAGAATCACTTGAAACCGGGAGGCAGAGGTTGCAGTGAGCCAAGATTGCGCCACTGCACTCCAGCCTGGGCAGTAGAGTGAGACTCTGTCTCAAAAACAACAACAACAACAACAAAATAAAGAACTCATCTTCTGGGTCTCTGAGATGTTTTCAGGCAGTAAACAGAACCCGAAAGTCTGGGCCCAGTGCCCTGGAATCTGAAGCTCCAGGCCTGTTTAGCATGAAAAATTCATGAGCCCAAAAGCTTCCTTGGGGTCAGAGAACAGAGCAGCTCTGTGTGCAGGCTCTGCCTGCCCCGCCTGCCCCACCTCAGTGGTGACCTCCCCCATCCCCCTGAGGCTGTGGCCTTGTCCTAGTTCCTTCTGGATGCCTGGAGCCTCCCCCAGCCTCTCCCAGGGACCATGCCTCGAGGCCCTGTCCACAATCCCTTCTCCATACCACCAAAGGGATCTCTCTGAAACTCAATTATTTTTTGACTCTCACTCACTCTCACATCCTCTATGGCCCCCCCATTGCCCTCCAACCACCCCCACCTGGCACAGTCAGCTGCTGACCCCTGCCACAGGACACCACCTGAACCTGCTGCCCCAGACACCCTAACTTCCCGAATTTCAGTTCCTCTTCTGCTGTTTCAAGCCATCCTCCCACCTCAGCCTCCCAAGTAGCTGAGACTACAGACATGTGCCACCACAGCTGGCTGGCCACTTTAGCCATTTTGAAGTACACAGTTTGGTGGCATTAAGCACTTTAATGCTCATGCAACCATCACTACCATCCATCTCCAGAACTTTCTCATCTTCCCAAAAGAAAACTTGTCCCCATGAAACACTCCTCCTCCCCCTCCCAACCCCTGGCACCCACCATTCTTCTTCTCCTTCTTTTTTTTTTTTTTTTTTTAATTATTTTGAGATGGAGTCTCGCCCTGTTGCCCAGGCTGGAGTGCAGTGGCGCGATCTCAGCTCACTGCAGCCTCTAGGTCCTAGGTTCAAGCAATTCTTCTGCCTCAGCTTCCCGAGTAGCTGGGATTACAGGTGCCCATCACCACACCAGGCTAATTTTATTTTATTGTTTATATTTTATTTATTTATTTTATTTATTATTATTACTATTATTTTTTGAGACAGAGTCTTGCTCTGTCACCCAGGCTGGAGTGCAGTGGTGTGATCTTGGCTCACTGCAAGCTCTGCCTCCTGAGTTCACGCCATTCTCCTGCCTCAGCCTCCCGAGTAGTTGGGACTACAGGTGCCCGCCATCATGCCTGGCTAATTTTTGTATTTTTTGTAGAGACAGGGTTTTGCCATATTGGCCAGGCTGGTCTCAAACTCCTGACCTTAAGTGATCCACCCACCTCGGCCTCCCAAATTGTTGGGATTACAGGTGCAAACCACTGCACGCAGCTACTCAGGAGTCTGAGGTGGGAGGATCACTGGAGCATGGAAGATCGAGGCTGCAGTGAGCAATGGTTGCACCACTGCACTCCAGCCTGGGTGACAAAGCAAGATCACATCTTAAGAAAAGATTGTGCTGGCCGGGCGCGGTGGCTCAAGCCTGTAATCCTAGCACTTTGGGAGGCCGAGACGGGCGGATCACGAGGTCAGGAGATCGAGACCATCCTGGCTAACACGGTGAAACCCCGTCTCTACTAAAAATACAAAAACTAGCCGGGCGAGGTGGCGGGCGCCTGTAGTCCCAGCTACTCGGGAGGCTGAGGTAGGAGAATGGCGTAAACCCGGGAGGTGGAGCTTGCAGTGAGCTGAGATCTGGCCACTGCACTCCAGACCCGGCGACAGAGCGAGACTCCGTCTAAAAAAAAAAAAAAAAAAAAAAAAAAAAAAGAAAAGATTGTGCTGAGCCAGTTCCTGAGAAAACAACAAAACACAAAACAAAACAAAAAAAAAAAAAAAAAGAAAAGACAAAAGTTCCCTCCAGCAGAGATATGAGAGGAAAAGAAAAAAATGTCCCCTGTGACATCCCCATACCCCAATCTTCGCCCCTCTCATAACCACTGGCTCATTCAGATCTTTTTCAGCTGGGTTACATGCAGGCCTGTGTGTGTGTGTGTGTGTGTGTGTGTGTGTGTGTGTGTGTGTGTGATAGTGTACCCTCTTTCTCTCTCTCTTTCTCCCATACCATATAAGACTATACAACTTGTGGACAGGCACAGTGGCTCTCGCCTGTAATCCCAGAACTTTGGGAAGCAGAAAGGGATGGAGAACTTAAGGCCAAGAGCTCGAGACCAGCCTGGGCAACATGGCAAAAAAAATCTGTCTCTACTAAAAATATAAAAACTGGCCAGGCTTGGTGGCTCACACCTGTAATCCCAGCACTTTGGGAGGCTAAGGCAAGTGGATCACCTGAAGTCAGGAGTTTGAGACCAGCCTGGCCAACATGATGAAATCCTGTCTCTATTAAAAATACAAAAGATTAGCCGGGTATGCTGGTGGACCCCTGTAATCCCAGCTACTCGGGAGGCTGAGGCAGGAGAATTGCTTGAACCCGGGAGGCAGAGGTTGCAGTGAGGTGAGATCTCACCACTGCACTCCAGCCTGGGTGACAGAGCGAGACTAAAACAAAACAAAACAAACAACAACAAAATATGTATATAGAGAGATTAAGCTGAGCATGGTAGTGTACACTTGAAATCCCAGCTACTCCGGAGGCTGAGGCACATAATCGCTTGAACCCAAGAGAAGGAGATTGCAGTGAACTGAGATCGCACCACTGCACTCCAGCCTGGGCAACAGAGAGAGACTCTGTCTTAAATAAAAAAATAAATACTACTTGCTATTATCACTCAACAATATGACCTGGACGCTACTCCGGAAAGCATGTGGTTGAAGGGGAAGGAAGTGTGTCTGGGGTGTAAAGTCGAACTCCCTGGGTTCAGATCCTTGCAGAGTCACAGGCTCATTATGTTACTATCGGTAAATTATTTCATCTCTCTGGGTCACTTTCTCCAATTGGAAAATTGTTATAATGATTTAATATAGAGTGCTTGGGCCAGATGCGGCAGCTCACGCCTATAATCCCAGCACTCTGGGAGGCCGAGGTGGTGGATCATGAGGTCAGGAGATCGAGACCATCCTAGCTAACACAGTGAAACCCCTTCTCTACTACAAATACAAAAAATTAGCTTGGCGTGGTGGCTGACGCCTGCAGTCCCAGCTACTCAGGAAGCTGAGGCAGGAGAATTGCTTGAACCCGGGAGACAGAGGTTGCAGTGAGCTGAGAGCACGCCACTGCACTCCAGCCTGGCTACAGAGTGAGACTCCATCTCAAAAACAAAAACAAACAAACAAACAAACAAAAAATATATATATATATATACACAGAGAGAGAGAGCGCTTTACTGGGGGAGCCAAGATCGCGCCACTGCCCTCCAGCAGCCTGGGTGACAGAGCGAGACCTTCGCTCAAAAAAAAAAAAGGGTGCTTGGCCAGTGTGGTGGCTCATGCTTGTAATCCCAGCACTTCAAGAGGCCAAGATGGGCAGATCAATTGAGGCTAATGAGACCTGGTCTCTATTTCGAAAAAAAGAAAAAGTTTAAAAAATAATAATAATCTAAAGCACAGGCCGGGCATGGTGCCTCACGCCAGTAATCCCAGCACTTTGGGAGGCCGAGGCACGTGGATCACAAGGTCAGGAGATCAAGACCATCCTGGACAACCTGGTGAAACCCTGTCTCTACTAAAAATACAAAAAATTAACCGGACGTGTTGGCGGGTGCCTGTAGTCCCAGCTACTCAGGAGGCTGAGGCAGGAGAATGGCATGAACCCGGGAGGCAGAGCTTGCAGTGAGCCGAGATAGCACCACGGCACTCCAGCCTGGATGACAGAGCGAGACTCCGTCTCAAAAAAACAAACAAAAAAAAACACCTAATGCCTTGTCTGACACTAACTAAGCTTTCTATAAACATTTACTCTCTTTCCTTTCTTTTTTTTTTTTGAGACCGAGTCTCGTTCTGTCGCCCAGGTTGGTGTGCAGTGGTGTAATCTTGGCTCACTGCAACCTCCAATTCCCAGGTTCAAGTGATTCTCCTGCTTCAGCCTCCCAAGTAGCTGGCATTACAGGCATGTGCCACCACACCTGGCTAATTTTGTATTTTTAGTAAAGACAGGATTTCTCCATGTTGGTCACGCTGGTCTCGAACTCCCAACCTCAGGTGATCCTCCCACCTCGGCCTCCCAAAGTGCTAGGATTACAGGTGTGAGCCACTGTGCCTGGCCTTAGAGACAAGTTTTCATCATGTTATCCAGGCTAGTCTTGAACTCCTGACCTCAAGTGACCCTCCTGCCTCCCAAAGTGCTGGGATCACAGGTGTGAGTCGCCACTCCTGACTGTAAACATTCACTCTTATTATAATCTGCAGGCCCACCTCCTTGTTTCTTAAACGATTTAAAAAATTCTCATTTTGAGATGTAACATATATTTATTTATTATTATTATGATTTATTTATTTATTTTTTTTTTGAGACAGTGTCTCACTCTGTCACCCAGGCTGGAGTGCAGTGGTGTGATCTTGGCTCACTGCAACCTCCGCCTCCTGGGTTCAAGCAATTCTTCTGCCTCAGCCTCCCAAATAGCTGGGATTACAGGTGCACACCACCACGCCCGGCTATCTTTTTTTTTTTTTTTTTTTTTTTGTATTTTTAGTAGAGACAGGGGTTTCACCATATTGGCCAGGCTGGTGTTGAACTCCTGACCTCATGATCCGCCCACCTCGGCCTCCCAAAGTACTGGGATTACAGGTGTAAGCCACCGCGCCCGGCCTGTTTATTAAGGCCTCACTTTATTGCCCAAGCTGGTCTGGAACCCCTGGGCTCAAGCAGTCCTCCTGCCTCAGACTCCCAATGTGTGAGAGACACTGCACCCATGAAAATGTAACATACGTATATGTTATATACGTATGTTACATATGTATATGTTATATACATATATACATTATGTTATATACGTATGTTACATTATATATATAGTGTGTGTGTATATGTGTGTGTATACATACACATATATATTTGCATCATAAATGTTATTCCCGACGTGGGACAGATTCCTTTCATGCCCCTAGGTGAATCACGTGGTACCCTGGAAAGACCTAGGAAGGCCTCCCTCTCACCATCTCCAGGGAGGTAGTGAAAACGGCAGGTGCTGTGGACTGGGAAGGCTTTGGAGTTTCCCAGCCTACCTCTTCTCCCTTTCTCAACCAAGGATACCTGTTCCCTATTATTCCTCTTATCCACTCTTCCCTTTTTTAAAAAACCCCACAAAACCATCATCAGTAAAAAACACAAAGAAAGCCTCTTCAAGTATTGGGAGTTAGGGGTCCTGGGCTGGGACTTGGGATTATAGGTCACCAAGGAAGAGGGAGGGGAAGAGAAGGAGGGGCTGTCCCTACTGCTGGCTTTCTTCTTTGCTGCATGCTGTAGCAACTGCGTGTCGACCTCCTCTGCTGACAACTGCACATACAGGACCACTGAGCCTGGAATGAAGCAGTCCTTTTTTAAAATTTTTTTTGAGACAGAGTCTCACTCTGTCGCCCAGGCTGAAGTGCAGTGGCATGATTTCAGCTCACTGCAGCCTCCGCCTCCTGGGTTCCAGCAATCCTCCTGTCTCAGCCTCCCAAGTAGCTGGGATTACAGGCGCCCGCCACCATGTCCAGCTAAGTTTTATATTTTAGTGGAGATGGAGTTTTGCCATGTTGGCCAAGCTGGTCTCAAACTCCTGACCTCAGGTGATCCACCTGCCTTGGCCTCCCAAGGTACTGGGATTACAGATGTGAGCCACTGCGCCCGGCCCAGACATTCTTCACTGATAAAATGTGAGGCTGTTTCTCAAGGTGTGTAACCCTGATGTCAGCTCATTTGATGTTGAGATACTCATCCACCAAATAGAGGGTGCCCCAGACATTCAGGTCATCCTTGAGTTCCACGACCACATTCTTGCCCACAAGGGACTTGAAAAATGAATAGAAGAGCATGATGCTGGCGACCTGACCAGGAAAAGCAACACATATTTTATTTTATTTACTTATTTTGAGATGCTGTCTCACTCTTTCACCCAGGTCGGAGTGCAGTGGCACAATCTTGGCTCACTGCAACCTCTGCCTCCCGGGTTCAGGCAATTCTCTGCCTCAGTCTCCTAAGTAGCTGGAATTATAGGTGCCCGCTGCTGTGCCTGTCTAATTTTTTTTTTTTTTTTTTTTTTTTTGGTATTTTTAGTAGAGACGGGGTTTCACCAAGTTGGCCAGGCTGGTCTTGAACTCCTGACCTTGTGATCCACCCACCTCGGCCTCCCAAAGTGCTGGGATTACAAGCACGAGCCACCGTGCCCGGCCAGCGACACATATTTTAAAAGGGCAGACGTTGGTTGGGCACAGTGGCTTATGCCTATAATCCCAGCACTTTGGGAGGTTGAGGTTGGTGCATCACCTGAGGTCAGGAGTTCGAGACCACCCTGGGCAACATGGCAAAACCCTGTCTCTACTAAAATACAAAAATTGCCACTGCACTCCAACTTGGGCAACAGAGCAAGATTCTGTCTCCAAAAAAAAAAAAAAAAAAAAAAAAAAAAAAAGGCGGAGGGGAGTGGGGGTGAGAAGGTCAAGTATTCACAAACTGAACTAAGGTATGAAACTGAACTGCAATTCTGTTTCCATTGCCCAGAAGCTGCTCCTGTCATCCCAGTAGTTATTACCGTTCCAAAAGTCAGCCATTGATCTATGTTCCGTTACTATAGGTTGGTTAGCAATGCCTGTTCTAGAACTTCAGAAAAAAGTGTGTGGCTTCTTTCACACAGCATTATGCTTTTTGGGGAGAGATTTATCCATATTTTTGCCTGTATCAATAGTTTATTCCTGGACCAGGCGCTGTGGCTCACACCTGTAATCTCAGCACTTTAGGAGGCTGAGGCAGAAGGATCACTTGAGACCAGCCTGGGCACCCATAGGGAGACCCTCCTCTCTATAAAAATTTAAAAAATTAGCTGGGTATGGTCAGGTGCGGTGGCTCACGCCTGAAATCCCAGCACTTTTGGAGGCCGAGGTGGGCGGATCACCGGAGGTCGGGAGTTCCAGACCAGCCTGACCAACATGGAGAAACCCTGTCTCTACTAAAAATACAAAATTAGCCGGGCTTGGTGGCACACACCTATAATCCTAGCTACTCAGAGGCAAAGGCAGGAGAATCACTTGAACTTGGGAGGCGGAGGTTGTGGTGAACTGAGATCACGCCATTGCACCACTGCAATCCAGCCCGAGCAACAAGAGTAAAACTCTGTAAAAAAAAAAAAAAAAACTAGCCAGGCATGATGGTGTGTGCCCATAGGTCCAGCAACTTGGGAGACTGAGGCAGGAGGATTACTTGAGCTGAGGAGGTCAGGGCTTCAGTCAGCTATGACTGCACCATCACACTCCAGCCTGGGCAACAGAGCAAGATCTGTCTCTAAAGAAAAGAAAGAATAAAATGTTCATTCCTCATCACTAAGGAGAATCCCATGGTACAGGGATGGTTTGCTTCACCATTAATCAGTTAATGGGTATTTGGGCTGCTCCTAGTTTTTCTGCCCATTATGAATAAGGATACTATAAAGCTGCCATGAACATTTATATGAATGTCTCTGTGGGTTTTTTCTTTTCTTCGCTTATACTTTTCTTGGGCATATACCTAGGAATGCAATTTCTAGGGCATTAACTTTGCAAGAAACTGCCAGATCGTTTTCCAACTGGTTGTGGCATTTTATATTCTCACCAACAGTGTAGGAGAGCCCCCATATGCTTCCCATCTTCCTCAACACTTGCTGCGACCAGTCTTTTTAATTTTAGCTATTCAGGTGGGAGTGCAATGGTATCTCATCGACATTTCAATTTACATTTCCCTGATGACTTTGTGCATTATTATTATTATTATTATTACTATTATTATTTTGAGACAGGGTCTCACTCTCTCACCCAGGCTGGAGTGCAGTGATATTTTCACACATTTTTTTTCTTTCTTTTTTTCTCTTTGAGACAGAGTCTCACTTTTTGCCCAGTTCTGTTTCCCAGGCTGGAGTGCAGTAGCGTCATCTCGGCTCACCACAACTTCCACCTCATTGGTTCAAGTGATTCTCCTGCCTCAGCCTACTGAGTAGCTAGGATTACAGGCATGCGCCACCATGCCAGGCTAATTTTTTGTATATGTAATAGAGACGGGGATTCTCCATGTTGGTCAGGCTGGTCTCGAACTCTTGAGTTCAGGTGGTCCGCCCACCTCGGCCTCTCAAAGTGCTGGAATTACAGGCGTGAGCCTCCGCGCTCGGTCTGTTTTCACCCATTTTTTCCACAACAGCTGTCGAGGCTACAGGGAACACCTCTTGGTTACTACATCCCGTGCACACACACCTGCAGTGGTTTGTCCAGGGTCAGTGCCAGACAGGAATCGCACCGGGTGAACATGACTTGGATTTACTCTTTCTGCCAGAAAACATTCTGCTTCAAAGCATTTACTCCCCTGATTTTGTGTTGTCAAACTCTAAAATTCTTACCAATCTGATGAATGAAAATGGCATCTTTTGGTATGTTCAGTGGTACACAGTGATCAATATTTACCTATCAATTATTTATCTATCCATCATTTATTATTATTATTAATTATTATTATTATTTTGAGACAGGGTTGCCAAGGCAGTGGAACAATCATAGCTCACTGCAGCCTCAAACTGCTGGACCCAAGTGATCCTCCTACCTTAGCCTCCCGAGTAGCTGAATTACAAGTGTGCATTACCAAACCCGGCTAATTTTTTTTTTTTTTTTTTTTTGAAACGGAGTCTCGCTCTGTCGCCCAGGCTGGAGTGCAGTGGCGCGATCTCGGCTCACTGCAAGCTGCGCCTCCCGGGTTCACGCCATTCTCCTGCCTCAGCCTCCCGAGTAGCTAGGACTACAGGTGCCGGCCACGCCTGGCTAATTTTTTTGTATTTTTAGTAGAGACGGGGTTTCACCGTGTTAGCCAGGATGATCTTGATCTCCTGACCTCGTGATCCGCCCGCCTCTGCCTCCCAAAGTGCTGGGATTACAGGCGTGAGCCACCGCGCCCGACTAATTTTTTAAATTTTTTTGTACAGACGAGAGTCTTCCTATGTTGCCCAGGCTGGTCTGGAACTCTTTGGCCCAAGCTATTCTCCCGCCTCAGCCTCCGGAGTGGCTGGGATTACAGGCCCGCGCCACCACGCCCAGCCTCAATATCTCCTTGACGATGAAATGCATAGATGAGTGAATGAATGAATGAATGAATGAATGACAGACCTCTCTTTGCTCACGGTGCACACCCTCAAGAGGGTTACTTGAGAGCCAAGACTGGAAACAAAGGTTGGGGCCCCACCCATCCCGGGCCAGGACCCGCCCCCGGGACCCGGCCCTCGCCCGCTCGAGGCTCCCATTGGAAGAGGCGCGCGGGGGCTGGCCCGGCGGGCGGGGCGGGGCCGGGGCCCGGGGCGGGGCGCTGCAGCCCGCGGAGCCTCCCGCCCGCCCGGGCTGGGGTCGCGCTGGCTCGGACTCCGCTCCCCGCCCCGCCGCGGCCATGGAGGACGAGCGGAAAAACGGAGCCTACGGTAGGAGCTGCCTCCGGTCAGGGGCCGCCTCTGCTGACTTGGGGGTGGGAGGACCTTGAGCCAGGGGGACATCTGAGACCCTAGGCACCCGCACTGCCGCTGGAGGGCCCTCCGCCCTCGGGCCTCCGCATCCCACACTGCGCGGATCCCACGCCCCCTGCTCCAGCCGGGTCGCCGCGCGTCCCCTCCCCGGGAGCCCCAGCTCCCCCTCCGGCTGATGGGCCGGTGCTCACGGCGCATGCTCCGCCCGGGGAGGTCCCGTTATCTGGGTGGCTCAGATGGCGGGCGGGGGAGGGGAGGCGCGGCGCTCCGGGCTCAGAAAAGAGACAGGGCCCTGACTTCCTCAAATCCCCCTCCTCTTCCAAACCCCTTTGTCCACTTCTTCCTCCTGCCCCTTTCCGCCAGAAGTAGCCGTCCAGGGCTTTTAGCCAGATGGGGAAACTGAGGCAAGACTGGGCAGACCGAATACCCAGCTGACAGCCCACCAGGTCTGGCTAGCCGCCTGGAAACGGCGGAAAGAAGGGCATCTTTGGTGAGGGGGCAGGAAGGAAGCAGGAAACAATTGAGAAACTTTACCCTCCCTGTGCAAGAGGCTAGGGGCCCCCACCTCCCGTTTCCAGAGGTGCTGGCGGCTGGAACTTCCTCCGGCGAACCTCTTGGGGCGGCCTCAGGCATTTGGCCCTGGGGATGGGCCCAGGATGTGGGCTTCTCTATCACCAGCGCCCTGTGGTGCCACCCTCCCCTGAATTCCCACGGTGGGGGGAGTTGCCATCCTTAGTTTCTCCTTTCTCTTCTCCATTTTGGGTCCCCAAGACCCAACTCAGCCCCAGCCCCATGTGGTACACCCTGGGGGCAAAGAAGCACTGTCGCGCCCCTCTTTGTGTGACAAGAACTTCCTGGAAACTGTGACACTGAAGGGCCTTGGGGAGGGGGCCGGAAACTGCTCGAAAATATTCAAGAAAAACAAGTTGGGTAGAGCTGTGCCTCTCTGCCCCCAGGGACTGTATGGCCTCAGGAGGCTACCGGGAGTGACAGATCGGGGAGGCTGGGACCTTCCCTGCAGAGCCCAGTCAAGGGGAGGCAGCAGTACCTGGCCACCTCCCAGCACCCCCTTCTCGATTGAAGCTGCCAGCCCAGTCCTCTGGAGGGACCCCCTTGGTCTTGATTTGGGCTCAAATCCCAGCCCCAGCGGCTACGGGTGCTGTGTGTCCCTTGGGTGTGGCAGGCTGTCTCTCACCTGAGAGTCTAAGCCTGAGGTTCCAGCCAGGTCTTGCCTGCTTGTGGGCAGCATCTGAAGGGGGTCTTGGGTCTCTATGAAGTTTGGCTGGGACAGGGACGAGGGGCAGAGTGGACAATGATATGATTCACCCAGCCTTGAATTTGGCCAAAGGATGGAATTGAGCTGTGGACGGAGCTGGGCAGACCTCCCAGGCCCACACATGAGACAAGGGACCCCGCCAGACAGAGCTTGTTCTGGGCTTAAGGGAGTACCTTCAATCAACAAATATTTGTCGAGCACAATTTAGGCAGGGGTCTAGACACTGGAAACTCAGCAGTGAATAGAGCGGTGAAATCCTTGACCGCAGGGAGTAGTCAAGGGAAGGAATGTGTAATTTTAGGTTGTAAGTTGTGAAGCAAAGAACGGGACATCTTGTGATCTTGTGTGGCAGAAACAGCAGTGATTATTTTAGGTTACTAAGGGTTGGAGGTTGAGCCAGCCGTGGGAAGATTTAGGGGAAGTGTGTTTCACGCAGAAAGAACAGCAAACAAACCGCATAGTTACTTAATTATATTTTGCCGTGGAGCCAGAGGGGGCATCTGGTTTGATTGCTTGAGGTAGGAGTTTTGCTTAGCTTGGAGTAGTCCCTTCACATCAGAACCAAAAACCTGGGGGCCCTGGACTGGCCCATGAAGTCCCTGATAGATGAAGGGAGCTTTAGCGAGCTTTCCCCTAGGGATGGTGTGGAAGAGTGACTCACTTATCCTACCCTCCTGCCCCAGTGGCTTCCCATCCATCGTGAGTTTAGGGACTGACATCAGACAAACCCAGGCTCTGACACTTAGGAGTCATGTGGCCCTGGGTGAGTCCGTGACCTCTCTGAAGGTCTGTGTCTTCGTCTACAGGACTCGGTGGACCACACTCACTGGTAGAGGAAGCATTTTGCATGGGCTGGCAAGCTCGATGTGCTCAGGAGGCCTCTGGGACTGGTATTACTGAGGGCATGGCTTTCCCCTGAGCTGATGGAGAAGCAACCTCAAGGCATTGACTTGGGTGAGACCAGGTTGGGCAGGAAGTACATTCCTCAGCAGAGATCATATCTAAAGGAAGGCAGCAGTTCCGAAGGAAATGGGGAAATGGCTCTGGGCCCCGGCGGATGTCAGCAATGGGCACTGCCATCCTTTCCAGCCAGCCCGCCCTTGGCAAGAGCAGTGCAGAAAAAGATTCTGGAATCTAAAACAATAAACTCTGAACATGGAGAAATAAAACTAGGGTCGGCAGGGGGACAGTAGTGATGCTTATTTAAAAAAACGGACTCTTGCCAAGTGCGGTGGCTCACACCTGTAATCCCAGCAGTTTGGGAGGCCAAGGCGGGTAGATCACTGGAGGCCAGGAGTTCGAGACCAGCCTGAGCAACATGGTGAAACCCCATCTCTACTAAAAATACAAAGTTAGCCAGGTGTGGTGCATGCCTGTAATCCCAGCTACTCAGGAGGCTGAGACAGGAGAATCGCTTGAACTTGGGAGGCGGAGGTTGTGGTGGCCACAATCTCAGTTGTAGCCAAGATTGCGCCATTGCACTACAGCCTGGGCAAAAAGAGTGAAATTCAGTCTCGAAATGAATAAATAAATAAGAAAAACACAAAAAATTAGCGTGTCTGTAGTCCCAGCTACTTGAGAGGTTGAGGCAGGAGAATCGCTTTAACCTGGGAGGCAGAGGTTGCAGTGAGCCAAGATGACGCCACTGTACTCCATCCTGGATGACAGAGCGAAATTCCATCTCAAAAAAAAAAAAAAAAAAAAAAAAAAAAGGACTCTTGGCCAGGCAAGGATTACAGGCTCATGCCTGTAATCCCAGCACTTTGGGAGGCTGAGGTGGGTGGGTCACTTGAGGTTGGGAGATCGAGGTCATCCTGGCCAACATGGCGAAACCCCATCTCTATTAAAAATATAAAAATTAGTCAAGCATGGTGGTGCACATATGTAATCCCAGCTACTTGGGAGGCTGAGACAGGAGAATTGATTGAACCTGGGAGGCAGAGGTTGCAGTTAGCTGAGATGGTGCCACTGCACTCCAGCCTAGGCCATGGAGCGAGACTCCGTCTCAAAAAACAACAAAAACCAGACTCTGGCTGGACAGTCGCTGATGCCTGTAATTCCAGCACTTTGGGAGTCCCAGGTGGGAGGATCGTTTGAGCCCATGAGTTTGAGACCAGCCTGGGCAATACAGTGAGACCCTGTCTCTACAAAAAATTTAAAAATTAACAACGTGGCGGTGCTCACCTGTGGTCCCAGCTACTTGGGAGGCTGAGGTGGGAGGATTGTTTGAGCCCAGGAGGCAGAGGTTGCAGTGAGCAAAGATAGTGCCATTGCACTCCGGCCTGGATGACAGAGGAAGGCCCTGTCTCAAAATAAAAAACAGATTCGGCCGGGCGCGGTGGCTCAAGCCTGTAATCCCAGCACTTTGGGAGGCCGAGACGGGTGGATCGCGAGGTCAGGAGATCGAGACCATCCTGGCTAACACGGCGAAACCCCGTCTCTACTAAAAAATACAAAGAACTAGCCGGGCGAGTTGGCGGGTGCCTGTAGTCCCAGCTACTTGGGAGGCTGAGGCAGGAGAATGGCGTAAACCCGGGAGGCGGAGCTTGCAGTGAGCTGAGATCCGGCCACTGCACTCCAGCCTGGGCGACAGAGCGAGACTCCGTCTCAAAAAAAAAAAAAAAAAAAAAAAAACAGATTCCAGCTGGGTGCGGTGGCTCATGCCTGTAATCCCAGCACTTTGGGAAGCCGAGGCAGGCGGATCATGAGGTCAGGAGATCAAAGTCAGGAGATCCTGGCTAAAATGGTGAAACACCGTCTCTACTAAAAATACAAAAAATTAGCTGGGCGTGGTGGCGGGCACCTGTAGTCCCAGCTACTCGGGAGGCTGAGGCAGGAGAGTGGCGTGAACCCGGGAGGCGGAGCTTGCAGTGAGCTGAGATCCGGCCACTGCACTCCAGCCTGGGCGACAGAGCGAGACTCCGTCTCAAAAAAAACAAACCTCCCCCCCAAAAAACAAAACAAAACAAAAAAGCAGATTCCCTTGTCCCATTTGCCAGAATACAATTCAACCTGCAGTGAGGCCCTGGCACCTGATTTAAATATATATACATATGGCCGGGTGTGGTCGCTCACGCCTGTAATCTCAGCACTTTGGGAGTCCGAGGCAGGTGGATCACCTGAAGTCAGGAGTTCAAGACCAGCCTGACCAACATGGTGAAACCCTGTCTCTACTAAAAATACAAAAATTGGCCAGGCACAGTGGCTCACACCTCTAATATTAGAACTTTGGGAGGCTGAGGCGGGTGGATCACCTGAGGTCTGGAGTTCGAGATCAGCCTTACCAATATGGTGAAACCCTGTCTCTACTAAAAATACAAAAATTAGCTTGGCATGGTGATGTGCACCTGTAGTCCCAGCTATATGGGAGGCTGAGACAGGAGAATTGCTTGAACCCAGGAGGCAGAGGTTGCAATGAGCTGAGATTGTGCCATTGCACTCCAGCCTGGGTGACAAGAGTGAAACTGTCTGAAAAAATAATTATATATATATTAAAATATATCGGCCGGGCACGGTGGCTCAAGCCTGTAATCCTAGCACTTTGGGAGGCCGAGACGGGTGGATCAAGAGGCCAGGAGATCAAGACCATCCTGGCTAACACGGTGAAACCCCGTCTCTACTAAAAAATACAAAAATCTAGCCGGGTGAGGTGGCGGGCGCCTGTAGTCCCAGCTACTCAGGAGGCTGAGGCAGGAGAATGGAGTAAACCCGGGAGGCGGAGCTTGCAGTGAGCTGAGATCCGGCCACTGCACTCCAGCCTGGGCGACAGAGCGAGACTCTGTCTCAAAAAAAAAAAAACAAAAACAAAAACAAATATATATATATATATATATATATATATATATATATACACATACACATATATATGTATGTATGAAAAGGTTGTTACTTGCCGCTATTTTCTTTGAAAGGGATAATACAGTCACTTGCTTTAAATACAAAAGATGCTATGGTTTTATGATGAAAGTTTCCCTCTTGCTGTCTTACCCTGGACCATACTTTATTCTTTGTTGTTGTTGTTTATACGCAGGGTCTCACTCTGTCGCCCAGGCTAGGCTAGAGTGCAGTGGTACGATCATAGCTTACTGCAGCCTCAAATTCCTGGGCTCAAGTGATCCTCCTGCTTCTGCCTCCTGTGTAGTTCAGACTATAGGTGCGTGCTGTGATACTCAATTAATTTTTTTTTTTTTTTTTTTTAGAGGCAGGGTCTCACCATGTTGCCCAGGCTGGTCGTGAACTCCTGAGCTCAAGCAATCCTCCTGTATTGGCCTCCCAAAGTGCTAGCATTATAGGCATGAGTCACCACACTCAGAGTTTTATTCGTTTATTTGTTTTGCCTAATATATATTGGAGATGATCTCATGTCAAAACCTCCAAAGCTTCCTCAATCATTTATTGTTATTATTATTTTATTTTTGTAAGAGACAGGGTCGCCTGGCGTGGTGGCTCACTCCTGTAATCCTAGCACTTTGGGAGGCCAAGGCGGGCAGATCATGGGGTCAGGAGATGGAGACCATCCTGGCCAACATGGTGAAGCCCCGCTTTTTTTTTTTTTTTTTGAGACAGAGTCTTGCTCTGTCTGCACACCCATGTGACATCTGTCTCCCTCCAACACATGTGGGCATCTCATACTCGGTGCAGCGGCATCCAAGCTTTTTTTTTTTTGAGACACAGTCTCACTCTGTCGCCCAGGCTGGAGTGCAGTGGCGCAGTCTCGGCTCACTCCAAGCTCCACCTCCCGGGTTCATGCCATTCTCCTGCCTCAGCCTCCCAAGTAGCTGGGACTACAGGTGCCTGCCACCACACTCGGCTAATTTTTTGTATTTTTAGTAGAGATGGGGTTTCACCGTGTTAGCCAGGATGATCTCGAACTCCTGACCTCGTGATCCACCCGCCTCGGCCTCCCAATGTGCTGGGATTACAGGCGTAAGCCACTGCGCCCAGCCACCCCGTTTCTACTAAAAATAAAAAAATTAGCCGGGCATAGTGGCGTGCACCTCTAGTCCCAGCTACTTGGGAGGCTGAGGCAGGAGAATCACTTGAACCCAGGAGGTGGAGGTTGCAGTGAGCCGAGATTGCGCCACTGCACTCCAGCCTGGGCGACAGAGCGAAACCCTGTCTCAAAAAATAAATAAACAAACAAACAAACAAACAAACAAACAGACAGACAGGGTCTTGCTATGTTGCCTTGGCTAGCCTGGAACTCCTGAGTTGAAGGGATCCTCCCGCCTCAGCCTCCTGAGTAGCTGGGACTGATTACAGGTGTGTGCCCTGGCTCCCAGCACAATCTTTTTTCACAGTATCATAGAATAGTACATTTGTGGATGGACTGTCTTTTATTTAGCCAATCAAAGGGAATATTTATTTTAAACATTTTTTTGAAGTAGGAAATACATACATAAAAGGGCATAGATCTTAAATATATGAGGCTGAGGCTGAAGGAGCTTTCTTTTTTTTTTTTTTTTTTTTTTTTTGAGACAGAGTCTCGCTCTGTTGCCCGGGCTGGAGTGCAGTGGCCAGATCTCAGCTCACTGCAAGCCCCGCCTCCCGGGTTTACGCCATTCTCCTGCCTCAGCCTCCCGAGTAGCTGGGACTACAGGGGCCCGCCACCTCGCCCGGCTAGTTTTTTGTATTTTTTAGTAGAGACGGGGTTTCACCGTGTTAGCCAGGATGGTCTCAATCTCCTGACCTCGTGATCCGCCCGTCTTGGCCTCCCAAAGTGCTGGGATTATAGGCTTGAGCCACCGCGCCCGGCAAGGCTGAAGGAGCTTTCACAAGGTGAACACCTCATCTGGCCAGCACCCAGATGAGGAAAAAAGAACATTTCCAGGGCCCTGTCATGTGCAAGAAGGGCCTCTCTGTATTAGTTTTATTTTATTAGTACACATACACACATACATATATATATATTTTTTTCTTTTTTAATTTGAGACAAGGTCTCACTCTGTCACCCAGGGTGAAGTGCAGTGGTGCAATCTCAGCTCACTGAAACCTCTGCCTCCTAGTTTTAAGCAATTCTCCTGCCTCAGCCTACCAAGGATCTGGGACTACAAGGTTCAAGTTACCATGCCTGATTAATTTTTGTATTTTTTGTAGAGACCAGGTTTTGCCATGTTGCCCAGGGTGGTCTGGAACTCCTGGGCTCAAGCTATCCACCTGCTTCAGCCTGCCAGAGTGCTGAAGCTAGAGGCTTGAGCCACTGCACCCAGCCTACCTTTTTTTTTTTTTTTTTTTGAGATGGAGTCTTGCTGTGTCGCCCAGGCTGGAGTGCAGTGGCGCGATCTCGGCTCACTGCAACCTCCGCCTCCTGGGTTCAAGCAATTCTTCTGCTTCAGCCTCCCCAGTAGCTTGGACTACAGGCACGTGCCACCATGCCCGGCTAATTTTTGTATTTTTGGTAGAGACAGGGTTTCACCATATTGGCCAGGCTGGTCTTGAACTCCTGCCCTCATGATCTGCCCGCCTTGGCCTCCCAAAGTGCTGAGATTACAGGCGTGAGCAACCACGCCTGGTCCAGCCTACATTTTAAATTGAAGTGTAATTTGGTGTTTTTTACTGTTGTTGTTGCTTTTTTCTTTTTTTTTCAAGACAGAGTCTTGCTCTGTCGCCCAGGCTGGAGCGCAGTGGCATGATCTCAGCTCACTGCAACCTCCGCCTCCTGGGTTCAAGCGATTCTCCTGCCTCAGGCTCCTGAGTAGCTGGGATTACAGGTGCACCTCACCACGTCCAGCTACTTTTTTGTATTTTTAGTAGAGACGGGGTTTTGCCATGTTGGTCAGGCTGGTCTCAAACTCCTGACCTCAAGTGATCCACCCGCCTCAGCCTCCCAAAGTACTAGGATTACAGGCATGAACCACTGCGCCTGGTAAAGTATAATTTACATACTAAAAAACCACACATTATTAGTGTTTTTGTAGAGATGGAGTCTCGTTATGTTGTCCAGGCTGGTCTTGAACTCCTGGGCTCAAGTGATCCTCCCATCTCAGCCTCTTAAAGTACTGAGAATACTGGTATAAGCCACTATGCCCAGCCCGTAACTCTTTTTAAATGTACAGATCTATGATGTTACATTTATTTATTTATTTATTGAGAGAGAGTCTCGCTTTGTTACCCAGGCTGAAGGACAGGGCACGATCTCGGCTCACTGCAGTCTCTGCCTCCTGGGTTCAAGTGATTCTCGTGCATGAGCCTCACAAAAAGCTGGGATTATAGGCACGCACCACCATGCCTGGCTAATTTTTGTATTTTTAGTAGAGATGGGGTTTCACCATGTTGGCCAGGCTGGTCTTGAACTCCCAACCTCAAATGATTCTCCCACCTTGGCCTCCCAAAGTGCTGGGATTACAGGCGTGAGCCACCAAGCCCGGCTAATGTTACTTATATTTAGATTGTTGGGTGCTGGCCTGTTTTTGTAAGGCTGGTGGGCTAAGAATGGCTCCTTTATTTTTAAATGGTTGTAAAAAAAGAAAAAATATATATATGACAGAGATGATATGTGAACCACAAAGCTTAAAATCTTTAATATCTGGTCCTTAACAGAAAACATTTGCAGAGCCCTGGTAGAGAATTCTCCCTAGAGACTTTTCTTTTCCTTATTATTTTTTTTTTGAGATGGAGTTTCGCTCTTGTTGCCCAGGCTGGAGTGCAATGGCGTGATCTCAGCTCACTGCAGCCTCTGCCTCCCGGGTTCAAGTGATTCTTCTGCCTCAGCCTCCTGAGTAGCTGCGATTACAGGCTCCTGCCACCACGCCTGGCTCATTTTTGTATTTTTAGTAGAGACGGGGGTTTCACCATGTTGGCTAGGCTGGTCTGGAACTCCTGCCCTCAAGTGATCCACTTGCCTCGGCCTCCCAAAGTACTGGGATTACAATTGAGAGCCACCGCACCCCGCCAAGACTTTTCTTTTTTCTTTTGCCATTTCCCATTCAATCCCCAAAGTGAGCATTTTATTTATTTATTTATTTATTTATTTATTTATTTACTTACTTACTTACTTACTTACTTACTTACTGGTTGAATTTCTGGGCTCAAGCAGTCCTTCCCCTTCAACCTCCTGAGTAGCTGGGACTATAGGCATGTGCCTCTATGCCAGGCTAGAGAGCATTATTTTAAAATATGATTTTAGGTTGGGCACGGTGCCTCATGCCTGTAATCCCAGCACTTTGTGAGGCCCAGGCAGGCAGATCACGTGAGGTCAGGAGTTCAAAACCAGCCTGGCCAACAGGGAGAAACCCTGTCTCTACTAAAAATACAAAAATTAGCCGGGCGTGGTGGCACGTGCCTGTAATCCCAGCTACTTGGGAGGCTGAGGCAGGAGAATCACTTGAACTTGGGAGGCGGAGGCTGCAGTGAACTGAGATGGCGCCACTGTTCTCCAGCCTGGGGGATAGAGTGAGATTCCATTTCAAATAAATAAATAAATATGATTGTATAAAAATGAAATAAAATATGATTTTTAAACTCTTGGTCAGGCCCGTGAGCTGGAGTACAGCCTGGGCAACATAGCAAAACCCTCATTTCTACTATAAAAATAAACAAGGCTGGGCGCGGTGGCTCACCCCTGTAATCTCAGCACATTGGGAGGCTGAGGTGGGTGGATCACGACATCAGGAGCTTAAAACCAGCCTGGCCAAGATGGTGAAACCCCATCTCTGCTAAAACTACAAAAATTAGCCAGGCGTGGTGGCAGGTGCCTGTAATCTCAGCTACTCGGGGGGCTGAAGCAGGAGAATTGCTTGAATCTGGGCAGCAGAGGTTGCAGTGAGCCGAGATTGTGCCACTGCACTCCAGCCTGGGCAAGAGAGTGAGACTCCATCTCAAAAAATAATAAACAAACAAACAAACAAACAAGAGACCTGGTGCAATGGTTTACTCCTGTAATCCCAGCTGTTTGTGAGGCCAAGGTGGGTGGATCGCTTGAGTCCAGGAGTTTGAGACTAGCCTGGGCAACATTGCAAAACCCCTTCTTCCCAAAAATATACAAAAAATTAGCTAGGCATGGTGGTTCATGCCTGTGGTCTGAGCCACTCTGAAGGCTGAGGTGGGAGGATTGCTTGAGCCTGGGAGGCAGAAGTTGCAGTGAACCGACATTGTGCCACTGCACTCCAACCTAGATAACAGAATGAGACCCTGTCTCAAATATGCAAGTAAACAAATAAACTCTTACATAATAAAATTAATAAATTCCCTCTGTTCTGGCAGGGGGACTAAAATCTAATTATAAGTAAGTCCTCAAGTCCATGGAAGATTTTAGCTTTCCACGTGAAATAATCTTCTACAAATCTTTGGTTAACTGTTTTCACCTCAGAGGTAGCTCAGCCAAGAAGTCTCCTTCCAGATTGTGACCTATTAATTTCTGTTTGTGTGTGGCATCTGGATCTTTTTAAAGCTTCTTAGGCTGAGCTGGGTGTGGTGGCTCACTCCTATAATCCCAGCACTTTGGGATGCCAGGGCGGAAGGATCACTTGAGCCCAGGAATTTTATACCAGCCTGGGCAACATAGTGAGACCCTGTCTCTACAAAAAAAAATAAAAATTAGCAGGGCGCGGTGATGCATGCCGGTAGTCCCATCCACTAGGGAGTCTGAGGTGGAAGGATCACTTGAGCCCAGGCGGTCAAGGCTGCAGTGAGCTATGATTGTGCCCCTGCACTTCAGCCTGGGCAACAAAGGAGACCCTGTCTCAAAAAAAATAAAAAACGTTAAATGTTTCTAGAAGCAAATCTCTGGTTTTGTGCCTAGCACAGTCTAGCATACAGTAGGAGCTCTATCTTTTGCCCTTAACCCTTCTGAGCCTCCCCACCCAGATGCTGTCCTCAAACCCTTTGTCAACAGGAGGTGTCTGGGCAGCTGGCAATGCTCATTCCCCAGGCACAGACTTCTGGGAAGGCAGAGGCCAGCGGCTGGCTGTGTGGGTGAGGCTTTGGGTTGCTGCAGCCCCTGGGGACTTGGCCAGTGTCCGGAAGCTGTGGGGGCTGGGTGGCATTTGATGTCCTGGCACCAGCACTGTGACTGGGCAGGCTGCAGCAGTTCTCTTATCACCCACACCCACTGCACTGGGTGGGTCAGTCATCACAGCCAGCAAGGCTGGCACCCGAAGGCTGCCTCCCCCAATCCTGGCCTTGTCCAACAGCTCGATTTTCCCAATTTTTCTTCCACACCATTGCTGCAAGATTATCTCTGCTTCTCCTAGTACCTGCCGAGGAAAAGGCCTGGGTGGGCTTCAGCAGGGCGTGGGTTTGATTCCTGGCTGTGTTCCTCTCCAGCTGTGTGGTCCGAGCAAGCAGCCTCAGCGTGCCCTTCGTGAAATGGGATCACACTATTGGTTAGTGGGGATAGGAGGAGTTGTTTTTGTTTTGTTATTTTTATTCGTTTGGTTTATTTTTATTTATTTATTCATTTATTTTTGAGATGGAATCTTGCTCTGTCGCCCAGGTTGGAGTGCAGTGGTGAGATCTTGGCTCACTGTAAGCTGTGCCTCCTGGGTTCACGCCATTCTCCTGCCTCAGCCTCCCGAGTAGCTGGGAATACAGGCACCCGCCGCCACGCCCGGCTAATTTTTTGTTTTGTTGTGTTTTGTTTTGTTTTTGAAAGGAGTCTCGCTCTGTTGCCAGGCTGGAGTGCAGTGGCGCAGTCTCGGCTCACTGCAACCTCTGCCTCCTGGGTTCAAGCGATTCTTCTGCCTCAGCCTCCCAAGTAGCTGAGATTACAGGCACCTGCCACCACGCCCAGCTAATTTTTGTATTTTTAGTAGAGATGGGGTTTCACCACATTGGCCAGGCTGGTCTTGAACACCCGACCTCGTGATCACCCACCTCGGCCTCCCAAAGTGCTGGGATTACAGGCATGAGCCACCGCGCCCGTCCGGTTTCATTTTTTTTAGAGACAGGGTTTCTGCCACCCAGGCTGGAGTGCAGTGGCATGATCACAGCTCACTGCAGTCTCTGCCTCCCAGGCTCAAGCAATTCTCCCACCTCAGCCTCCTGAGTAGCTCGTACCACAGGCACGCACCACCATACCCAGCTAATATAGTTATTTTTTTGTTTTTTCTTTCCTTTTCTTTTTTTTTTGAGATGGAGTCTCGCTCTGTCATCCAGGCTAGAGTACAGTGGCACAATCTTGGCTCACTACAACCTCTGCCTCCTGGGTTCAAGTGATTTTCCTGCCTCAGTCTCCCGAGTAGCTGGGACTATAGGCGCCCACCACTACGCCCGGCTAATTTTTTGTATTTTTGGTAGACACGGGGTTTTACCACGTTGGCCAGGCGGGTCTCGAGCTCCTGACCTCAAGCGATCTGCCTGCCTTGGCTTCCCAAAGTGTTGGGATTACAGGCGTAATCAACTGCTCCTGGCCAACTTGAAGACTTTGGAAGGGTATAGTGGCTCATGCCTGTAGTTCAAGCACTTTGGGAGGCCAAGGCAGGAGGATTGCTTGAACCCAGGAGTTTGAGACCAGCCTGGGCAGCATAGCGAGACCCCATCTCTTTAAGAAACATGGAAGAGGGAGGTAGCAGAGTCAGAGGAGGACATGGAACAACGAAAGCGAGGTGAGTTTGATGTGATTGCTGGCTTTAAAAATGGAAGAAGCGCCCAGGAGCCAAGGAATGTGGGTGGCCTCTAGAAGGTGAAACAGGCAAGGAAACAGATTTTCCCCTAGAATTTCCGAAAGAAACACAGCCCTGCCTATACCTCGATTGTAGCCCAGTGAGACGCATTTTGTACTTCTGCCCTCCGGAGCTGTGAGATAATAAATTTGTGTTTTTAATTTATTATTATTATTACTATTGTTATTATTTTGAGACGAGTTTTGTTCTTGTTGCCCAGGCTAGAGTGCAGTGGCGCGATCTCGGCTCGCTGCAACCTCTGCCTCCTGATTTCAAGCGATTCTCCTGCCTCAGCCTCCTGAGTAGCTGGGATTACAGGCACATGCCACCACGCCCAGCTAATGTTTTGTATTTTTAGTAGAGATGGGGTTTCACCACGTTGGCCAGGCTGGTCTCAAGTTCCTGACCTTAGGTGATCCACTTGCCTCGGCCTCCCAAAGTGCAGGGATTACAGGCATGAGCCACCATGCCCAGCCATAAATTTGTGTTTTTTAAGCCACCAAGGCATTGGTGTCTTGTTACAGCAACCATAGGAAATAATGCAGTTGACCCTCAAACCACATGGGTGTGAGGGGCACTGACCCCCTGTGAAATTAGAAATCTGTGTATACCTTACATTTTTGTAGAGATAGGGTTGTGATCTGTTGATCAGGCTGGTCTCGAACTCCTGGCCTCAAGAGATCCTCCCACCTTAGCCTCTCAAAATGCTGGGATTGCAGGTGTGAGCCACCATGCCCGGCCTGCATATAACTCCCTAAAAACTTAATTAGTGATAGCCTACTGTTGATTCTTAGCCTTACTGGTAACATGGAGGTCAGGAGTTTGAGACCAACCTGGCCAACATGGTGAAACCACATCTCTATTAAAAATACAAAAATTGGCCGGGCACGGTGGCTCAAGCCTGTAATCCCAGCACTTTGGGAGGCCGAGACGGGCGGATCACGAGGTCAGGAGATCGAGACCATCCTGGCTAACACGGTGAAACCCCGTCTCTAGTAAAAAAATACAAAAAATTAGCCGGGCGAGATGGCGGGCGCCTGTAGTCCCAGCTACTCAGGAGGCTGAGGCGAGAGAATGGCGTAAACCCAGGAGGCGGAGCTTGCCAGCCTGGGCGACAGAGCGAGACTCCGTCTCAAAAAAAAAAAAAAATTAGCCAAGCATAGTGGTACGCACCTGTAATCCCAACTACTTGGGAAGCTGAGGCAGGAGAATCGCTTGAACCCTGGAGGTAGATGTTGCAGTGAGCCAAGATTGCGCCACTGCACTCCAACCTGGGCGACAGAATGAGACTCCGTCTCAAAAAAAAAAAAAAAAAAAAAAAAGAAGAAAAGAAAATGTTACTAAGTTGGTGCAAAAGTAACTGTGTTTTTTTGCCATTCCTTTTAATGGAAAAAATATTAAAATGTAAGGAAAAGAAAATACATTTATTATTCATTAAGTGGAAGCGGATCATCAAAAAGGTTTTCAGAGGCTAGGCGTGGTGGCTCACACCTGTAATCCCAGCACTTTGGGAGGCCAAGGCAGGTGGATCATTTGAGGTCAGGACTTCAAGACCAGCCTGCCCAACATGGTGAAAACCCTGTCTCTACTAAAAAAAAAAAAATTAGGGGCCAGGTGCAGTGGCTCATGCCACCTGTAATCCCAGCACTTTGGGAGGCCAAGGTGGGAGGATCACTTGAGGTCAGGAGTTTGAGACCAGCCTGGCCCACATGGTGAAACTCCATTTCTACTAAAAATACAAAAGTTAACTGGGCATGGTGGCTCACACCCGTAGTCCCCGCTACTCAGGAGGCCGAGGCACAAGAATCGCTTAAACCCAGGAGGCAGAAGTTGCAGGGAGCTGAGGTCACACCAGTATACTCTAGCCTGGGCAACAGAGGGAGACTCTGTCTCAAAAAAAAAAAAAAAAAAATGGTCTTCACATTGAGTGAGCTGAGGAGGAGGAAGAAGGGAAGGTGTTGGTCTTGCTGTCTCAGGGGTAACAGAAGCAGAAGAAAATTGTGTTTAAGGGGATCCATGAAGCTCAAACCTGTGTTGTTCGAAGGTTAAGTGTCCATTGACTTGGGAGCTTGGGTCTGCTGATTGCAATCTTTCACACCATGGGCATCTTCTGTCTCTCTAGACCTCAGTTGATCCGTCTGTCAAATGGGGATAATGATAGAAGTTGCTGTAAAGATGAAATGAGGTGGGCTGGACATGGTGGTTCACACCTCTGATCCCAGCACTTTGGGCAGCCAAAGCGGGATTGCCTGAGCCCAGGATTTAGAGACCAGCCTGGGCAACATAGCGAAACCCTGTCTCTACCAAAAGTACAAAAATTAGCCGAGCATGGTGGCGTGTGCCTGTAGTCCCAGCTGAGGTGAAGGATCACTTGAGCCTGGGAGGTCGAGGCTGCAGTGAGCTACGATGGTGCCACTGCTTTCCAGCCTGGGTGACAGTGAGACCCTATCTCCAAAGGAAAAAAAAAAAAAAAAACGGATGAAATGAAGTGAACCATGTAACATTTTGTTATTTTATTGATTGAGCGATTGATTGAAATAGAGTGAAACTCTGTTTCAACATACACAGTGAAAAAGACAGGGTCTCATTCTGCTTCCCAGGCTGGAGTGCAGTGGTGCAATCTGAGCCCTCTGCAACCTCTGTCTCCTCAAGCTCAGAGTTTCTCTCACCTCAGCCTCCCAAGTAGCTGGGACTACAAAGGTATGCCACCACGTCCCGTTCATTTTTGTTGTTGTTGTTTTGTTTTGTTGTTTTTGTAGAGACGAAGTTTTGCCTGTTGCTTAGTCTAGTCTTGATCTCCTGGACTCAAGCAATCCACCCCCCTTGGCCTCCCAAAGTGCTAGAATTACAGGATTCAGCCACCATGCCCTGTCTCTATTTTTACTTTTTTTTTTTTTTTTTTTTGAGGCAGAATCTCGCTCTGTTGCCCAGGCTCGAGTGCAGTGGCCGGATCTCAGCTCACTGCAAGCTCTGCCTCCCGGGTTTACGCCATTCTCCTGCCTCAGCCTCCCGAGTAGCTGGGACTACAGGCGCCTGTCACCTCGCCTGGCTAGTTTTTTGTATTTTTTAGTAGAGACGGGGTTTCACTGTGTTAGCCAGGATGGTCTCAACCTCCTGACCTTGTGATCTGCCCGTCTCGGCCTCCCAAAGTGCTGGGATTACAGGCTTGAGCCACTGCGCCCGGCCATATTTTTACTTTTATTTTTGGAGACCGGGGCCGGGCGCGGTAGCTCACGCCTGTAATCCTAGCACGTTGGGAGGCTGAGGTGGGCAGATCACCTGAGGTCAGGAGTTCAAGACCAGCCTGGCCAATATGGTGAAACCACGTCTCTACTAAAACTACAAAAACTAGTCAGGCATGGTGGTGGGCTCCTGTAGTCCCAGCTACTCAGGAGGCTGAGGCAGGAGAATCACTTGAACCCGGGAGGCAGAGGTTGCAGTGAGCCGAGATCCTGCCACTGCACTCCAGTGTGGGAGACAGAGTGAGACTCTGTCTCAAAAAAAAAAAAAAAAAAAAAAAAAAAAACAGAGACCGGGTCTTGCTCTGTTGCCAAGGCTGTACTGCAATGGTGCCATCACAGCTCACTGCAGCCTGTAACTCCTGGGCTCCAGTCACCCTCCCACCTCAGTCTCCCTGGCAGCTGGGACTACAGGCATGGACCACCATGCCCAGCTTGTTCTTCTTCTTCTTTTTCTTTTTTTTTTTTTGAGATAGATTCTCTCTCTTGCCCAGACTGGAGTGCAGTGGTGCGATCTTGGCTCACTGCAAGCTCCACCTTCCGAGTTCACACCATTCTCCTGCCTCAGCCTCCCGAGTAGCTGGGACTACAGGCACCCGCCACCACACCCGGCTAATTTTTGTATTTTTAGTAGAGACGGGCTTTCACCATGTTAGCCAGGATGGTCTCCATCTCCTGACCTCATGATCCGCCTGACTCAGCCTTCCAAAGTGCTGGGATCACAGGCGTGAGCCACCATGCCCAGCCGCACCTGGCTAATTTTTTGTGTGTATTTTAGTAGAAACAGGGTTTCACCGCGTTGCCCAGGCTGGTCTCGAACTCCTGAGCTCAGGCAGTCCACCCACTTCGGCCTCCCAAAGTAATAGAATTACAGGCTTGAGCCAACGTGCCTGGCCTTTTCTTCCTAGTATACATTCAGGGCTACTGAGTAAAGAATTTATCCTTTCCCTGCAAATTCTACATGTATCATGTATACAATTCTTTTTTTTTTTTTTTTTTTTAGACAGTGTCACACTCTGTTACCCAAGCTGGAGGGCAGTGGCACAGTCACAGCACCCTGAAACCTGAACCTGAACCTCCTGGGCTGAAGTGATCCTCCCACCCTAGGCTTCCCCAGTAGCTGGGACTACAGGTACATCCTACCCAGCTAACTTTAAAAAATTCTGGCCAGGCACAGTGGCTCATACCTGTAATCCTAGCACTTTGGGAAGTCGAGGCGGGTGGATCGCTGGAACTCATGAGTTCGAGACCAGCCTGGGCAACATGGCAAAGCCCAGTCCCTACAAAAAATACAAAAAATTAGCCGGGTGTGGTGTTATGTGTCTGTAGTCTCAGCCACTTGGGAGGCTGAGGGAGACTGGCTTGAGCCCAGCGGGTAGAGGTTGCAGTGAGCCGAGATTGTGACACTGCACTCCAGCCTGGGGGGCAATAGAACCAGACCATGTTTCAAAAAAAAAAAAAATTTTTTTTTTTTTTTGAGCCTCAGAGCCTACTTTGGCTCGGGAGGCTGCTTGATTTGCAATATAAATTTTTTTTTTTTTTTTTAGAGATGAGGTCTCAATATATTGCCCAGGCTAGTGTTGAACTCCTGGACCCAAGCAATTCTCTTGCCAAATGTTGGGATTACAGGCGTCAGCCACTACACCTGGCCTGAGATTCATTTAAGTATAAAATTAGCAAATCTCTGCTGGACGCAGTGGCTCACACCTGTAATCCCAGCACTTCCGGAGGCCGAGGCAGGTGGATTACCTGAGCTCAGGAGTTTACGACTAGCCTCGGCAACACATTGAAACCCCGTCTCTACTAAAATACAAAAAATTAGCTGGGCATGGCGGCGTGTGCCTGTAGTCCCAGCTACTTGGGAGGCTGAGGCAGGAGAATCGCTTGAACCCAGGAGGCAGAGGTTGCAGTGAGCCGAGATCACGCCACTACACTACTCTGCGCTGGGTGACAGAGCGAGACTCCATCTAAAAAAAAAAAAAAAAAAAAAATTGCAAATCTCAAGCCTGGGCAACATAGTGAAATCCTATCTCTACAGAAAAATCCAAAAAATATTAGCTGGGTGCAGTAGTGTGTGCCTGTAGTCCTAGCTACTTGAGAGGCTGAGGTGGGAGGATCACTTGAGCCCAGGAGGTGGAGGTTGCAGTGAGCCAAGATTGTGCCACCACACTCAGCCTGGGCAACAGAGTGAGGCTTTGTCTAAAAAAAAAAAAGAATTCCCAGGCACTGTGGCTCATGCCTGTAATCCCAGCACCTTGGGAAGCTGAGGTGGGCAGATCACCTGAGGTCGGGAGTTTGAGACCAGCCTAGTGAACATAGTGAAACCGTGTCTCTACTAAAAATACAAAAATTAGCCTGGCATAGTGGTGTGTGCCTGTAATCCCAGTTACTCGGGGGGGTGGGGCTGAGGCAGAAGAATCACTTGAACCTGGGAGGCAGAGGTTGCGGTGAGCCAAGATCAGGCAACAGAGCAAGACTCCATCTCAAAAAAAAAAAACACACACACACACAAATTAATTTTTAAAATACGTACCTTTGGGGAATTCTAGGCTGTGTTTTTCTTTTCAGTGTTAACTCTATATACATGGATTATATCTTGTGGCTATTCATTCAACAAACACTTATTAAATGTCTGTTTTACGCCAGGTGCTATGCTGTATACTGGGGACGCAGCCTGAATGAAAGACACATAAGTCCCTGTCCTTATGCAGGCAATAGGCAAGAGGGTAGATAATTAACAATCAATAAGCAAATGTGTAACGTGTCAGATGGTGATAAGAAGCAAAATTTATCACATCTGTAATCCCAGGGCTTTGGGCGGCCAAGGTGGGAGGAAGGCTTGAGCCCAGGAGTTTGAGACCAGTCTTGGGCAACATAGCGAGACCTTGTTCTACAAAAAATTTTAAAATTAGGCAGGCATGGTGGTGCGTGCCTATAGTCACAGCTACTTGGGAGGCTGAGTGAGAAAATCACTTGAGCCCAGGACGTTTAGGCTTCAGTGAGCTATGATTGCTCCACTGCATTCCAGGCTGAGTGAGAAAGCAAGACTCTATTTGATAATAACAACAAGCAGAAAGTCATAGGGACCAGGTATAGTGGCTCACGCCTGTAATCCCAGCACTTTGGGAGGCCCAGGTGGGCAGATCACTTGAGGTCAGGAGTTCGAGACCAGCCTCGCCAACGTGGTGAAAGCCCGTCTCTACTACTAAAAATACAAAAATTAGCCGGGCACGGTGGTATGTGCCTGTAGTCCCAGCTACTTGGGAGCCTGAGGCAGGAGAACCGCTTGAACCTGGGAGGCAGAGGTTGTAGTGAGCTGAGATGGCACACTGCACTCCAGCCTGGGCAACAGAGCGAGACTCTGTCTCAAAAAAGAAAAAAAAGAAAGAAAAAAAATGAAAGAAAAGAAAAGGTCATAGGACTGAGAGGAAAGGGACGGTGGGTTTTTTGTGTGTGCGTGGGTTTATTTATTTATTTATTTATTTTTGAGACAGAGTCTCGTGCAGTGGCGCAATCTCGGCTCACTGCAAGCTCCACCTCCCGGGTTCACGCCATTCTCCTGCCTCAGCCTCCCGAGTGGCTGAAACTACAGGCGCCCACCACCATGCCCGGCTAATTATTTTTGTATTTTTAGTAGAGACGGGGTTTCACCGTGTTAGCCAGGATGATCTCGATCTCCTGACCTCGTGATCCGCCCGCCTCGGCCTCCCAAAGTGCTGGGATTACAGGCGTGAGCCACCGCGCCCGGCCGTGGGTTTTTTTTTTTATTTTTATTTTTTTTATTTTTTATTTTTATTTTTATTTATTTATTTATTTTTTGAGACGGAGTCTTGCTCTGCCGCCCAGGCTGGAGTGCAGTGGCCGGCTCTCAGCTCACTGCAAGCTCCGCCTCCCGGGTTCACGCCATTCTCCTGTCTCAGCCTCCCGAGTAGCTGGGACTACAGGCGCCCGCCTCGTCGCCCGGCTAGTTTTTTGTATTTTTTTAGTAGAGACAGGGTTTCACCGTATTAGCCAGGATGGTCTCAATCTCCTGACCTCGTGATCCGCCCGTCTCGGCCTCCCAAAGTGCTGGGATTACAGGCTTGAGCCACCGCGCCCGGCCGGGTTTTTTTTTTTTAGATGGAGTCTTGCTTTGTCACCCTGGCTGGAGTGCAGTGCCAGGATCTTGGCTCACTGCAGCCTCGACCTCTTGGTCTCAGGTGGTCCTCCCACCTCCACCTCCCAAGTTGCTGGGAGTACAGGTATGTGTCACCACACCTGGCTAATTTTTTTATTTTATTTATTTATTTATTTTTGAGACAGATTTCGCTCTTATTACCCAGGCTGGAGTGCAATGGCGCGATCTCGGTTCACCTCAACCTCCGCCTCCCAGGTTCAAGTGATTCTTGTGCCTCAGCCTCCCGAGTAGCTGGGATTACAGGCATGTGCCATCTTGCCTGGCTAATTTTTATATTAGTGGAAATGGGGTTTCTCCATGTTGGTCAGGCTGGTCTCGACCTCAGGTGATCTGCCCACCTTGGCCTCCCAAAGTGCTGGAATTATAGGCGTGAGACACTGCACCTGGCCTCACCCGGCTCATTTTTGTACTTTTAGTAGAGATGGGGTTTCACAGTGTTGCCCAGGCTGGTCTCGAACTACTGGCCTCCAGTGATCTGCTTGTCTTAGCCTCCCAAAGTGCTAGGATGACAGGTGTGAGCCACCAGGCTCTGTCAAGGTGATATTTCAGGTGAGGCCTGAAGGCAGTGGAGTTGTATGGACGTCTGGGAGAAGAGAATTCTAAGCAGAGGGACTGAGCAGCTAGTGCAAAGGCCCTGAGGTCGGACCATGCCTGCTGAGTGTGGGACGTACCCAGGAGGCCAGTGAGGCTGGAACAGAGTGAGCCATGAAAAGAGAGAGGAAGCGGGTGAGGGCAGGAAGGTGACAGGGCAGATCATGCAGGGCCTTGTGGGCTGTGGCGAAGAGTTGGGCTTTTTCCTCGGAATGAGGTGGGAACCATGGAGGTTTCTGAGCAGAGCAGGGATGTGCCCTGGCTTACGTGTGCACGGATGTCTCTGGCCACTATAGGGAGAATAGAAAGTGTCTGTGTTGGTCCGGGCGGGAGATCACAGGGCTGTGTGAAAGCGTGGGTGCTTGAGGAGCAGGTGAGAAGAGGTTGGATTCTGGATAGCTCTGAAGGCAAAACTGATCTCAAGCAGAGAGGTAGCCCAGGTTCCTGGCCGGAGCACGTGGGAGGATGGAGCTGAGTCACTGCATAATCAGAGGCTTGGGCGGGCCAGGCGCGGTGGCTTACACCTATAATTACAGCATTTTGGGAGGCTCAGTTGGAAGGATCCCTGAGGCCAGGAGTTCCAGACCAGCCTGGGCAACATTGTGAGACCCCCGTCTCCACTAAAAATACAAAAAATTACCTGTGTGTGGTGGTGCATGCCTGTGGTCCCAGCTACCCAGGAGGCTGAGGTGGGAGGATCACTTGAGCCCAGGAGGTCAAAGCCACAGTGAGCTGTGATTGTGCGACTGCACTCCAGCCTGGGCGACAGAGTGAGACCCTGTCTCAAAAACAAAAAAGCGGCCGGGTGTGGTGGCTCACGCCTATAATCCCAGCACTTTGGGAGGCTGAGGCGGGCAGATCACGAGGTCAGGAGATCAAGACCATCCTGGCTAACACAGTGAAACCCCGTCTCTACTAAAAATACAAAAAATTAGCTGGGCGTGGTGGCGGGAGCCTGTAGTCCCAGCTACACAGGAGGCTGAGGCAGGAGAATGGCGTGAACCTGAGAGGCGGAGCTTGCAGTGAGCTGAGATTGCCCTGCTACACTCCAGCCTGGGCGACAGAGCGAGACTGCGTCTCAAAAAAAAAAAAAAAGCTTGGATCCCGCCGCACTGAGTATGAGATGCCCTCCTGTGTTGGGGGGAGACAGATGTCATATGGGTGTGCAGCTCAGAGACAAGGGTTTCCTAAGGGCTCAATTTTTGGGATTCCTCAGTGTGAAACTGGTGGGTGGGGCCTGAATAAAATGTCCCCAGGGCACCCCGTGTAGTTGGGAACGGGAGAGACCTGTGGCTCGCTCTCTTTGTCCGCGGCTTGGAATGGGTAGGGTGGGACCAGCTAGCCTTTGGGCTGCCAGAGACTTCTAGAACCACAAGGCTTCTTTTGGAGTCTGGGTCACCCCAGGGCATGACTTGGTGCCTCGGGCCTCGCTTGTGGTCCAGGTGTTTAGACAGGGCCCCTCTGCTGGAGGCAACTAGGAGGAAGGCGCCGTTTTTTTTTTTTTTTTTTTTGAGACTGCGTCTCGCTCTGTCGCCCAGGCTGGAGTGCAGTGGTGCGATCTCGGCTTACTGCAAGCTCCGCCTCCCGGATTCACGCCATTCTCCTGCCTCAGCCTCCGGAGTAGCTGGGACTACAGGCTCCCGCCAACACGCCCAGCTAATTTTTTGTATTTTTAGTAGAGACAGGGTTTCACCGTGTTAGCCAGGATGGTCTCGATCTCCTGACCTCGTGATCCGCCCGTCTTGGCCTCCCAAAGTGCTGGAATTACAGGCATGAGCTACTATGCCTCGCTGAGAGGGAGCCTTTTTAAGGATAAGCTGAGTTAGTGACCAGAATCCTGCCTGCGAGTCCTAGAGTCTAAGGCAGCAGCAACAATTATTGGACACCAACTGTATATGATCACGCTGACTGTATAACCTCATGCTGTCTGTGTACTCCCAACACTAAATGTATATTCCTGCTGAGGATACCTCCACACCACCTGTATAACCCATGTTAACCAAATAATCAGCTGCACTATAAATATCTATAAATATTCAAGTAGGGGCAGGTTGCGGCATGGTGGCTCATGCCTGCAATCCCAGCACTTTGGGAGGCTGAGGTGGGAGGATTGCTTAAGGCCAGGAGTTTGAGACCAGTCTGGGTAACACAGTGAGATCCTGTCTCAATTTTTATTGTATTGTATTTTATGTTTTTTGAGACAGAGTCTCGCTCTGTCGCCCAGGCTGGAGTACAGTGGCATAATCTCGGCTCATTGCAAGCTCCGCCTCCCAGGTTCAAACAATTCTCCTACTTCAGCCTCCCCAGTATCCGGGATTACAGATGCCTACCACCACGCCTGGCTAATTTTTGTATTTTTAGTACAGACAGGGTTTTGCCATGCTGGCCAGGCCGGTCTTGAACTCTTGACCTCAGATGATCTGCCCGCCTTGGCCTCCCATGGTGCAGGGATTACAGGCGTGAGCCACCGCGCCCAGCCCGTCTCTATTTTTAAAAATAATAATAATGAGGCCGGGCGCAGTGGCTCAAGCCTGTAATCCCAGCACTTTGGGAGGCCGAGACGGGCGGATCACGAGGTCAGGAGATCGAGACCATCCTGGCTAACATGGTGAAACCCCGTCTCTACTAAAAAATACAAAAAACTAGCCGGGCGAGGTGGCGGGCGCCTGTAGTCCCAGCTACTCAGGAGGTTGAGGCAGGAGAATGGTGTAAACCCGGGAGGCGGAGCTTGCAGTGAGCTGAGATTCGGCCACTGCACTCCAGCCTGGGCGACAGAGCGAGACTCCGTCTCAAAAAAATAAATAAATAAATAAATAAATAAATAAATAAATAATAATAATGAAAATAAATACACAAGCGGCCTCAAAGTTGGGAGATACTGGCTGTGCTCAGTGGCTCATGCCTGTAATCCCAGCACTTTGGGAGGCCAAGGTGGGTGGATCACCTGAGATCAGGAGTTTTGAGACCATTCTGACCAACATGGTGAAACTCCGTCTCTACTAAAAATACAAAAATTAGCCGGGTGTTACGGCACGTGCCTGTAATCCCAGCTACTCCGGAGGCTGAGACAAGAGAATTGCTTGAACCCGGGAGGTGGAGGTTGCAGTGAGTCGAGATTACGCTACTGATCTTCAGCCTGGGTGAAAGACTGTCTCAAAACACACACACACAAAAGTTGGGAGATACAATGAGACTAGTTTTATTTTATTTTTTAATTTTTATTTGTTTTTTGAGACAGAGTCTCACTCTGTAGCACAGGTTGGAGCGCGGTGGTGCAATCTCGGCTCCCTCAACCTCTACCTTCCTGGCCCAAGCAATTCCCCTGCCTCATCCTCCCGAGTAGCTGGGATTACAGGCCCACGCCACTAAGCCCGGCTAATATTTTTGTATTTTTAGTAGAGACAGGGTTTCCCGTGTTGGCCAGATGGGTCTCGAACTCTTTTTTTTTTTTTTTTTTTTTTTTTTTGAGACGGAGTCTGGCTCTGTCTCCCAGGCTGGAGTGCAGTGGCCGGATCTCAGCTCACTGCAAGCTCCGCCTCCCGGGTTTACACCATTCTCCTGCCTCAGCCTCCCGAGTAGCTGGGACTACAGGCGTCCGCCACCTTGCCCAGCTAGTTTTTTGTATTATTAGTAGAGACGGGGTTTCACCGTGTTAGCCAGGATGGTCTCGATCTCCTGACCTCGTGATCCGCCCGTCTCGGCCTCCCAAAGTGCTGGGATTACAGGCTTGAGCCACCGTGCCCGGCCTTGGGTCTCGAACTCTTAACCTTAGGCAGTCTGTCCACCTTGGCCTCCCTAAGTGCTGGGATTACAGGCATGAGCCATAGCACCCAACCAGTGAGACCAGTTTTAGTACGCAAAGGAATATATAATCGGCATGTGGGTGGATAGCTGGTGTGGGGGTATACAGTAGGCATAGGGGTATACAGTAGGCATGGGGGGTGCGGCCAGCTGTACCCTGCTGGTATACTCCCATAGTATACACCCATGATGGCTGTATACCTCACACAAGCTGTATACCCTTCACCTCTACTATACACCCACAAACAGATTACGTGCCTCTGATAATTATATACATCCATGTTACCTGTGGCTTCACTGACCATATGCCCCATACTTGCAGCACCCCATACCTGCTCTGTACCCCTATATTGATTGAACACCGTTACAGTGATCATACAGTATACCCATCGCCAACTGTGAACCCTGATACTAAGTATATACCCCGGTATGCAATGCCTGATCTATGCAGTGTTTTTCTTTTTTTAGATTGTTTTTAAATTTAATTAATTAATTAATTAATTAATTTGTTTATTTTTTGAGACAGAGTCTTGCTCTGTCGCCCAGGCTGGAGTGCAGTGGCGCAATCTTGGCTCATTGCAACATCCACCTCCTGGGTTCAAGCGGTTCTGCTGCCTCAGCCTCCCAAGTAGTTGGGGCTACAGGTGCGCACCACCATGCCCAGCTAATTTTTGCATTTTTCGTAGAGATGGGGTTTCACCAAGTTAGCCAGGATGGTCTCGATCTCTTGACCTCATGATCTGCCCACCTTGGCCTCCCAAATTGCTGGGATTACAGGAGTGAGCCACCACACCCAGCCTATTTTCTTTTTTCTTTCTTTTTTTTTTTTTGTTTTTGAGACAGTCTCACTCTGTCCCCCAGGCTGGAGTACAGTGAGGCAATCTTGGCTCATTACAACCTCCACCTCCTGGGTTTAAGCGATTATCCTGCCTCAGTTTCCCAAGTAGCTGGGATTACAGGCATATGCCACCACACTGGCTAATGTTTGTATTTTTAGTAGAGAAGGGGTTTTGCCATGTTGGCCGGGCTGGTTTCAAACTCCTGATTGCCGGTGATCCACTCACCTCAGCCTCCCAGAGTGCTGGGATCACAGGCGTGAGCCGCCGTGCCTGGCCTATGCCTGCTCTTTGAGGTCAGTTTTGGTTTCATACTTTAGCCTCATTTTGCAGTTGAGGAAACTGAGGCTTAGGGAAAATAAGGCCTTTGTAAGCATCTTCTAGTTCAGAGGGTACAGAAGGAGCATTTGAATTAAGGGCAACCCAGGAGGATGTGGGCTTCAGAAGGGTGGAGATTGGATCTCTCTGGTTCCTCACTGTATGTGGTGCCCCGCCCAAGGCCTGTACCCACTAAGGGCTGAATAAATGCTTGTTCTAAGGCCACGCCCAGTAGTGCAATTTGGGGGACCACGGTGGGAGGAGCCCATGAGTCCAGGAGTTAAAGATGAGCCTGGGCAACATAGCAAGATCCCATCTCTACAAAAAAAATTAAAAATTAGCCGAGTGCAGTAGAGCACCTGTAGCCCCAGCTACTTGGGAGGCTGAGTCAGGAGGATAGCTTGAGACGAGAGGTTTACACTGCGATGAGCTGTGATTGCACCACTGCACTCCAGCCTGGGCAACAGAAGGAGATCCTGTCTCATTAAAAAAAAAAAAAAAAAAAAAAAAAAAAAAAAAAAAAAAAAAAAGGCAGACAAAAAGAAAACTCATTTTCTGCACAGGTTGGAGAAGTTTTCAGCCCCAACACTCCACAGTTGGTTGTCTGGGTTTGGGCCGTGGTCCCTTTTCCCGCCCAGTGCCTCAGTTTCCACACCTGCAAAACGGAGCCACAGAAACGCTCTTTCAGGGTGGCTAGGGGTTCTGGGCGGTGTCGCCCGGTGGCGGGGTGTTCCCAGGGTGAAGCCGCAGGGTTCTCGGGTGGGGGCGGGGAGGGCTAAATTCGGCCGGCCGGTGAGTGGCGGGAGCAGCTGCCGCCCCGCCCGCGCCCTCCCGGGTCCCACAGTCTGGGCAGCTGCCCAGCTTGGGCCGGTCTGACCGGTTTGGGCCGCCCCGCCTGGCGCTGTGCTGGGAGGAGCCGCCGCCAGTCGCGCGGTCAGTGCCTCCCTCCAGACTCGGGAGGGCCGAGGGGGCGCGGGAGAGAGCGCGGGCGGCCGCCGGGGCTGGTCGCCTGCAGGGATGGGGGACGAGCGGCCCCACTACTACGGGAAACACGGTAGGCAGCGACCCCCGTCCGCAGCCCCGGGCCGACCCCTCGGCCCCTCGGAGGGGCCCTCGAGAGAACATGGGGCGCAGGGAAGGGGGCTGGAGGGGGAGCGCAATTGCAAATCTGCGCCTGGAGCCTCCCTACCATCAGCCAGCCTCCCTCACCCCACTTTTCCCCCGGAGCCTCGCAGATGACCCTCCTTACTCTCCCCCACCCAAAGGACCTGCCCCTGTAACCCCCTCTGCCTGGCACTGCTGCCAGCGCCCCCTTCCCCCTATCCCATCTCAGACCTTCCCCGTCTCCACCTGGTTCCCTGGTGGCCACCATTTCAGCCCACTTCCCAGTGGGTGGCCGCCAGTTAATAAATTTGTTCACAATTAGTGATTCCTCCTTCCTCCCCTGTCCTGGCCTGCCAGGACTGGGGGCTTGGGTGTGGTCACCTGGAGGTGGGTGAAGCAGAAAATTCCACAGGTCTCTGAATTTTATTCTTGCCGAGGCAAAGACACCCCTAGAGGCTTTTGGGAGGGGGGCTCTCCCAGCCCTGTCTTGGTTCAGGTCTCCAACCCCGTCCATGTTAATCTTTTTGACTTTCAGGAACGCCACAGAAGTATGATCCCACTTTCAAAGGACCTATTTACAACAGGTAAGGGCTTTGGGTTTTGGAGGGTTCTCCTGCTAATACTACCCCAATCCCTGTCTCTTCACACACCCCACCCCCGATCTGTTCTCCAACAGACTGGTGACAAATACTTGAAACTTGTTTTGTTTGTTTGAGACGGAGTCTTGCTCTGTCACCAGGCTGGAGTGCAGTGGCGGGATCCCCACTCACTGCAACTTTCACCTCCCAGGTTTAAGCAATCCTACCACCTCATTCTCCCGAGTAGCTGGGATTACAGGCATGTGCCCGGCTAATTTTTTGTTGTTGTAATTTTAGCAGAGTTGTTTGGCTGTGTTGCCCATGCTGTTCTCGATCTTTTGAGCTCAAAGCGATCCACCTGCCTTGGCCTCCCAAAGTGCTGGGATTACAGGTGTGAGTCACCACATCTGGCCTGGACTTAATTTTTATCATGTTCGTATTATTTATTTATTTATTTATTTTTGAGATGGAGTCTCACTCTGTCACCCAGAGTGGAGTGGTGCAAACTCAGCTCACTGCAACCTTCACCTCTCAGTTCAAGCGCTTCTCCTGTCTCAGCCTCCCAAGTAGCTGTGACTACTCAGAGGCTACTCAGGAGACTGAGGCAGGAGAATTGCTTGAACCTGGGAAGTGGAGGTTGCAGTAAACTGAGACTGCTCTACAGTACTCCGGCCTGGATGACAAGAGTGAGACTGTCTCGAAAAAATAATAACGAAAAAATAAACTGCAGCCAGGCACGGTGGCTCACACCTGTAATACCAGCACTTTGGGAGGCCAAGGTAGGTGGATCACTTGAGGTCAGGAGTTCAAGACCAGCCTGACCAACATGGTGAAACCCTGTCTCTACTAAAAATACAAGAATTAGCCGGGCGTGGTGGCGGGCACCTATAATCCCAGCTACTTGGGAGACTGAGGCAGGAGAATCGCTTGAACCTGGGAGGTAGAGGTTGCAGTAAGCTGAGATCGTGCCACTGCACTCCAGCCTGGGCGACAGAGTGAGACTCCCTTTCAAAAAAAAAAAAAAAAAAAAAGACTGGCTTGGGCAACGTAGCGAGACCTTATCTCTACAGAATATATATAAATTTAAAAAAATGTATGGTGGTGTGCACCTTTAGTCTCAACTACTCGGGAAGCTGAGGCAGGAGGATCACTTGAGCCCAGGAGTTCGAGGCTGTAGTGAGCTATGATCGTGCCACTGTCCTCCAGCCTGGATGACAGAGTGAGACTCTGTTGCACAAAATTAAAAAATGAAATGAAATAAAAATAAAAATGCATGTGCCTTTGGTACGGCATTCAAACCACTCAGGAAAATTTGTCCAAATAATACATGGATGAGGGTGTTTGCAGAGGACAGATGGGCCCATGGTGCACACGGCACCAAGGCTTCTCCAAATGCTGCCCCTCTGCTCCCCAGGGGCTGCACGGACGTCATATGCTGTATATTCCTGCTCCTGGCCATTGTGGGCTACGTGGCTGTGGGCATTATAGGTGAGTAGAGAATGGGGCAGAACTTGGAGTTCCAGGGTGGGCGGAGGCAGCCATAGCCTCTGGAGTGGGAACACGGCTGGATCTCAGGAGTGGTAGTGTCTCAGTATCCCTGGATCTTTCCACAGCCTGGACTCATGGAGACCCTCGGAAGGTGATCTACCCTACTGATAGCCGGGGCGAGTTCTGTGGGCAGAAGGGCACAAAAAACGAGTGAGTTGACTCCTTGGGGCCTGGAGGGGCTGGGGAGGAGGGGGCAGAAGGTTCTAGGCATTCCCCATCTCCCTAAGTCTAGTTAACAAGTGCTTACAGGCTGGGTGCAGTGACTCACACCGGAAATTCCAACACTTTGGGAGGCCGAGGCAGGAGTATTGCTTTAGGCCAGGAGTTCGAGACCAGCCTGGCCAACATGGTGAAATCCTGACTCCACTAAAAATACAAAAATTAGCCGAGCATGGTGGCACACACCTGTAATCCCAGCTACTTGAGAGGCTGAGGCAGGAGAATCACTTGAACCCAGGAGGCAGAGGTTGCAGTGAGCCAAGATCACGCCACTGCACTTTAGCCTGGGGGACAGAGCGAGACTCAGTCTCAAAACAGACAAACAGCCGGGTGCGGTGGCTCACACCTGTAATCCCAGCACTTTGGGAGGCCAAGGTGGGCGGATCACGAGGTCAGGATATCGAGACCATCCTGGCCAACACGGTGAAACCCCGTTTCTACTAAAAAAAAAAAATACAAAAAATTAGCGGGGCGAGGTGGCGGGCGCCTGTAATCCCAGCTACTCAGGAGGCTGAGGCAGGAGAATGGTGTGAACCCGGGAGGCGGAGCTTGCAGTGAGTGAGATCGTGCCACTGTACTACAGCCTGGGCGATGGAGCGAGACTCTGTCTCAAAAAAAAAAGCACGCAAAAATTAGGTGGACGTGGTGGGGGCGCCCCTCTGGTCCCAGCTACCCAGCAGGCTGAGGTGGGAGGATCGCTTGAACTGGGAAGCCAAGGCTACAGTAAGGTTTGATTGTACCATTGCACTCCAGCCTGGATGACAGAGCGAGACCTGGTCTCAATAAAACAACAAGAGGCCGGGCGCGGTGGCTCAAGCCTGTAATCCCAGCACTTTGGGAGGCCGAGACGGGCGGATCACGAGGTCAGGAGATCGAGACCATCCTGACTAACACGGTGAAACCCCGTCTCTACTAAAAATACAAAAACTAGCCGGGCGAGGTGGCGGGCGCCTGTAGTCCCAGCTACTCGGGAGGCTGAGGCAGTAGAATGGCGTAAACCCGGGAGGCGGAGCTTGCAGTGAGCTGAGATCCAGCCACTGCACTCCAGTCCGGGCGACAGAGCCAGACTCTGCCTCAAAAAAAAAAAAAAAAATAAATAAATAAATAAATAAATAAAACAAGAAAACAAGTACTGATAAAAGTTCTATCACCCTCAGCCACTAGTCTAGTCCTTGGGGACACACAGCTCTAAATGAGATAGTAAGCATCCTGTTCTCTGGCAGCGCACATTTTAAGGGCAAGAGAGACTGAGAGGGGACAGTCCTGGATCAGACGTCAGGTGGTGATGAACAGGTGAGACAGCAGAGCAAGCATAGCCTGAGTGGCGTCACTTCTTGGCTCTGTGACCTAGGGCAGGTGTCTCAATCTCTCTGAACCTCATTTTCCTCATCTCTAAAATGAGGATCATAACGGTCCCATCCTCATGGGGCTATTTTGATGGTTAGATGTACCAGTACATGTACAGAGCTTAGAATGCCACCTGGCATCGCTGGGCACGGTGGCTCACACCTATAATCCCAGTACTTTGGGAGGCTGAGGTGGGAGGATCAATACCAGCCTGGCCAACATGGTGAAACCCCGTCTCTACTAAAAATACAAAAAAAGGCCGGGCGCGGTGGCTCACACCTATAATCCCAGTACTTTGGGAGGCTGAGGTGGGAGGATCAATACCAGCCTGGCCAACATGGTGAAACCCCGTCTCTACTAAAAATACAAAAAAAGGCCGGGCGCGATGGCTCAAGCCTGTAATCCCAGCACTTTGGGAGGCCGAGACGGGCGGATCACGAGGTCAGGAGATCGAGACCATCCTGGCTAACACGGTGAAACCCCGACTCTACTAAAAATACAAAAAAAAAAAAAAAAAAACTAGCCGGGCGAGGTGGCGGGTGCCTGTAGTCCCAGCTACTCGGGAGGCTGAGGCAGGAGAATGGCATGAACCCAGGAGGCGGAGCTTGCAGTGAGCTGAGATCCAGCCACTGCACTCCAGCCTGGGTGACAGAGTGAAACTCCATCTCAACAACAACAACAAAAAATACAAAAAAATTAGCTGGGCACTGTGGTATGTGCCTGTAATCCTGGCTACTCGGGAGGCTGAGGCAGGAGAATTGCTTGAACCTGGGAGGCAGAGGTTGTAATGAGCTGAGATCATGCCACTGCACTCCAGCCTGGGCAACAGAGCAAGACTCCATCTCAAAAAAAAAAAAAAAGAATGGCACCTGGCATAGAGTTGCTGCTGCTGCAGCTTTTAAATTATTATTATTATTATTATTATTATTGTGAAACAGATTTTGCTCTTATTACCCAGGCTGGAGTGCAATGGCGCAATCTCGGCTCACTGCAACCTCCATCTCCCGGGTTCAAGTGATTCTCCTGTCTCAGCCTCCCGAGTAGCTGGGATTACAGGCATATGCCACCATGCCTGGCTAATTTTTGTGTTTTTAGTAGAGATAGGGTTTTTGCATATTGGTCAGGCTGGTCTCGAACTCCTGACCTCAGGTTATCTGCCTGCCTTGGCTTCCCAAACTGCTGGGATTATAGGTGTGAGCAACCACACCCAGCCTATTATTATTATTACTATTATTATTATTATTTTGACACAGTATCTCACTCTGTCAGCCAGTGGCAGGATCATAGCTTGCTACAGCCTGGAACTCCTGGGCTCAAGCAGTCTTGCCACCTGGGCCTTCGAAAGTGCTGGCACAAGACAGGCCTAAGCCACCCTGCCTGGCCCTATATAAAACACCTTTTTTTTTTTTTTTTTTTGAGACGGAGTCTTGCTCTGTCACCCAGGCTGGAGTGCAGTGGCGCCATCTCGGCTCACTGCAAGCTCCGCCTCCCGGGTTCATGCCATTCTCCTGCCTCAGCCTCCCGAGTAGCTGGGACTACAGGTGCCCGCCAACACCCGGCTAATTTTTTTTGTATTTTTGTAGAGATGGGGTTTCACTGTGTTAGCCAGAATGATCTCAATCTCCTGACCTCATGATCCGCCCGCCTTGGCCTCCCAAAGTGCTGGGATTACAGGTGTGAGCCACCGTGCCCAGCCCATCTTTTTTTTTTTCTTTTTGAGACAGAGTCTCACTCTGTCACCCAAGCTGGAGTGCAATGGTGCGATCTTGGCTCACTGGAACCTCCGCCACCCAGGTTCAAGCAATTCTCCTGCCTCAGCCTCCTAAGTAGCTGGGATTACAGGTGCCCGCCACCACACCCAGCTAATTTTTTTGTATTTTTAGCAGAGACGTGGTTTCTCTATGTTGGCCAGGCTGGTCTCGAATTCCTGACCTCAGGTGATCCACCTGCCTTGGCCTCCCAAAGTGCTGGGATTACAGGCATGAGCTAACATGCCCAGCCACAGAAAATATCTTTTTTTTTTTTTTTTGAGACGGAGTCTGGCTCTGTCGTCCAGGCTGGAGTGCAATGGCCGGATCTCAGCTCACTGCAAGCTCTGCCTCCCGGGTTTATGCCATTCTCCTGCCTCAGCCTCCCGAGTAGCTGGGACTACAGGGGCCCGCCACCTCGCCCGGCTAGTTTTTTGTATTTTTTAGTAGAGACGGGGTTTCACCGTGTTAGCCAGGATGGTCTCGATCTCCTGACCTCGTGATCCGCCCGTCTCGGCCTCCCAAAGTGCTGGGATTACAGGCTTGAGCCACCGCGCCCGGCCACAGAAAATATCTTAAAGGAAACAACAGTCCGGGCACGGTGGCTCATGCCTGTAATCCTAGTACTTAGGGAGGAGGATTGCTTGATGCCAGCCTGGGCAACATGGTAAAACTCTGTCGCTACCAAAAATACAAAAAATTAGCCAGATGTGGTTGCACACGTCTGTAGTCCCAGGTGCTCAGGAGGATGAGGTGGAAGATCACTTGAGCCCAGGATCACTACAGGCTGCAGTGAGCCAAGATTGTGCCACTGCTCACCAGCCTGGGCAACAGAGAAAGACTCTGTCTCAAAAAAAAAAAAAAAAAAAGAGGCCGGGGGCAGTGGCTCACGCATATAAACCCAATACTTTGAGAGGTCGAGATGGGTGGATCACCTGAGGTCAGGAGTTCGAGACCATCCTGGCTAACATAGAGAAACCCCATCTCTACTAAAAATACAAAAATTAGCCGGGCTTCATGGCAGGCACCTGTAGTCCCAGCTACTCGGGAGGCTGAGGCAGGAGAATTGCTTGAACCCGGGAGGCAGAGCTTGCAGTGAGCCAAGATCGCACCATTGCACTCCAGCCTGGGCGACAGAGCGAGACTCTGTCTAAAAAAAAAAAAAAGGCCGGGCGCGGTGGCTCAAGCCTGTAATCCCAGCACTTTGGGAGGCCGAGATGGGCGGATCACGAGGTCAGGAGATCGAGACCATCCTGGCTAACCCGGTGAAACCCCGTCTCTACTAAAAAATACAAAAAACTAGCTGGGCGAGGTGGCGGGCGCCTGTAGTCCCAGCTACTCGGGAGGCTGAGGCAGGAGAATGGCATAAACCCGGGAGGCAGAGCTTGCAGTGAGCTGAGATCCGGCCACTGCACTCCAGCCTGGGTGACAGAGCGAAACTCCGTCTCAAAAAAAAAAAAAGTTTACTATAGGGTGGTTAAGAAGTCTTAACAGGTTGGGTGTGGTGGCTCACACCTATAATCCCAACACTTTGGGAGGCCAAGGCAGGTGGATCACCTGAGGTCAGGAGTTTGAGACCAGGCTGGGCAACATGGTTGAAACCCCATCTCTACTAAAAATACAGAATTAGCCAGGCTTGGAAGCGGGCACCTGTAATCCCAGCTACTCGGGAGGCTGAGGCAGGAGAATCGTTTGAACCCAGGAGGCGGAGGTTGCAGTGAGCCAAGATCGTGCCATTGCACTCCAGCCTGGGCAACAAGAACGAGACTTCGTCAAAAAAAAAAAAAAAGAAGAAGAAGAAGAAGAAGTCTTAACAGTTTCCGTTCTCCCTTCTCCAACTCCAGGAACAAACCCTACTTGTTTTATTTCAACATTGTGAAATGTGCCAGCCCCCTGGTTCTGCTGGAATTCCAATGTCCCACTCCCCAGGTAACCTGTCCCCACCATTCCCTTTTTCCTCTCCTCACTTTCCATGCTTTTCTCCCTGTGAATGTGGGCTGGGACCTCTGTCCTAAGCGGTCTGTCCCAACCCCACCCAATCCCTTCCTTCTCCCCTCCCAGATCTGCGTGGAAAAATGCCCCGACCGCTACCTCACGTACCTGAATGCTCGCAGCTCCCGGGACTTTGAGTACTATAAGCAGTTCTGTGTTCCTGGCTTCAAGGACAATAAAGTGAGTTGTAGACTGTCCTGAGAGCCCAGGTATGGGCAGCGGCAGTGTACTAGCCTTGGGGACCCACCTGCCTCCATCTCTCTTGGCAGGGAGTGGCTGAGGTGCTTCGAGATGGTGACTGCCCTGCTGTCCTCATCCCCAGCAAACCCTGTGAGTCAGGGGATCCCAGGAGACTCAGGTGGGGACGGGGAGGCTGTGCAGAGGCTCAGCCTGACTGGTCCCATCCTCTGCTCCATTCAGTGGCCCGGAGATGCTTCCCCGCCATCCACGCCCACAAGGGTGTCCTGATGGTGGGCAATGAGACGACTTATGAGGATGGGCATGGCTCCCGGAAAAACATCACAGACCTGGTGGAGGGCGCTAAGTGAGGAGATTGGCGCACCACACCGGGGTCGCACTTTCCTGGGTGGGACAGGCATCCCCTGGGGTTGACCGGATCACGGAAGAGGGTCTGACCTGAGCCTTGGTCTCCTTCCCCCAGGAAAGCCAATGGAGTCCTAGAGGCGCGGCAACTTGCCATGCGCATATTTGAAGATTACACCGTCTCTTGGTATTGGATTATCATGTAAGTCAGGAGGGAAGGGGCCTCTCCCCTGGCTGCCCCTTCTAAGCCTGGCCGGGGATGGAGTCTGTTCATGACTATTTTCTTTTCCCCAGAGGCCTGGTCATTGCTATGGCAATGAGCCTCCTGTTCATCATCCTGCTCCGCTTCCTGGCTGGTATTATGGTCTGGGTGATGATCATTATGGTGATTCTGGTGCTGGGCTACGGTACGTTACCCCCTCTCCGTGACTCCTCTTTCCTGAATCTGAACACTGCCCTGCCCTTTCCCGTGGAAATGGCCCATCAGGGAAAAAAAAAAATGTCAGGCTGGGTGCAGTGGCTCACACCTGTGATCCCAGCACTTTGGGAAGCCAAGGCGGGCAGATCACCTGAGGTCAGGAGTTCGAGACCAGCCTGACCAACATGGAGAAACCCCATCTCTACTTAAAATACAAAAATAGCTGGGCGTGGTGGTATATACCTGTAATCCCAGCTACTAGGGAGGCTGAGGCAGGAGAATCGCTGGGAGGCGGAGGTTGCGGTGAGCCGAGTTCACGCCATTGCACTCCAACCTGGGCAACAAGAGCGAAACTCTGTCTCAAAAAAAAAAAAAAAGAAAAAGAAAAAATGTCTCAGCACTGTAATTAAGGATGCATACTATGGTACCAGAATAGCAGAGGTTCAAATCCTGGCTTTGCCAATTCCTTGGGCAAGTGCCTCAACCTAACTGTGCTGCAATTTCTTTTTTTTTTTTTTTTTTTTTGAGACCTAGTCTCACTCTATCGCCCAGCCTGGAGTGTAGTGGCGCAATCTCTGCTCACTGCAAGCTCTGCTTCCTGGGCTCACACCATTCCCCTGCCTCAGCCTCCCAACTGGCTGGGACTACAAGCACCCACCACCATGCCCGGCTAATTTTTTGAATTTTTAGTAGAGACGGGGTTTCACCGTGTTAGCCAGGAGGGTCTCGATCTCCTGACCTTGTGATCCACCTGCCTCTGCCTCCCAAAGTGCTGGGATTACAGGCATGAGCCACCGCGCCCGGCCTCTTTCTTTTTTTTTTGAGATGGAGTTTCGTTCTTGTTGCCCAGGCTGGAGTACAATGGCGCGATCTTGGTTCACCGCAACCTCCGCCTCCCGGGTTCAAGCGATTCTCCTGCCTCAGCCTACTGAGTAGCTGGGATTACAGGCATGCACCTCCACACCCGGCTAATTTTGTATTTTTAGTAGAGACAGGGTTTCTCCATGTTGGTCAGGCTGGTCTCGAACTCCCGACCTCAGGAGATCTGCCCGCTTCAGCCCCCCAAAGTGCTAGGATTATAGGCGTGAACCACCGTGCCTGGCCTGCTTCAGTTTCTTTCTCTGTAAAATCAGGGTAATTTATATTTCTAGTTGGTACACTAAATGACAAGGAGGTAATGTGCAGATAAAATATGTGTAGGGGCCTGTTTAGTTCAGGCCTATGGAATCCAGAGGCACAATATTGTGCTCAACAAAACAATGCTTCATATTTTGGATTTTTGTTGTTTTTGAGTTGTTGTTTTTTGTTTTTTTTGAGACAGAGTCTTGGTCGCCCAGGCTGGAGTGCAGCGGCGCAGCCTTGGCTCACTGCAAACTCCACCTCCCGGGTCCAAGCAATTTTCCTGCCTTCGCCTCCTGAGTATCTGGGATTACAGGTGCCCACCACCATGCCTGGCTAATTTTTTTGTATTTTTAGTAGAGACAGGGTTTTACCATGTTGGCCAGGCTGGTCTCAACTTCCTTGTGATCTACGTGCCTTGGCCTCCCAAAGTGCTGGGATTACAGACATGAGCCACCATGCCCAGCCTTGATTTGTTTTTTGGGAAAGAGTCTCACTCTGTCACCCAGGCTGGAGTTCAGTGGCATAATCACAGCTCACTGCAGCCTTGACCTCCTGGGCTCAAGTGATCCTCCCATCTTGGCCTCCCGAGTAGCTGAAACCACAGGCATGCACCATCATGCCTGGCTAAATTTTAAATATTTTTGTAGAGACAGGCTCTCCCTATGTGGCCCAGGCTAGTCTTGAACTCCCTGAGCTTGAGCAATCCTCCCACCTTGGCCTCCCTAAGTGTTGGGATTACAGGCATGAGCCACTGTGCCCGGCCCATATTTTGATTATTCCTTGAACTTTCCTGGAAGAAAAATGCTTGGTAGTCCAATCTGAGGACACTCATAGTAAAATATTCATATTAATAGTGGTTTCTAGCCTGGCGCAGTGGCTCACGCCTATAATGCCAGCAATTTGGGAGGCTGAGGTGGGTGGATCACCTGAAGTCGGGAGTTCAAGACCAGCCTGACCAACATGTAGAAACCCCATCTCTATTATTATTATTATTTATTTATTTTTTTTTTCTTGAGATAGAGTCTCGCTCTGTCACCCAGGCTGGAGTGCAGTGGCGCAATCTCGGCTCACTGCAAGCTCCGCCTCCTGGGTTCACGCCATTCTCCTGCCTCAGCCTCCCAAGTATCTGGGACTACAGACGCCTGCCACCATGCCCGGCTAATTTTTTTTTTTTTTTTTTTTTTGAGACGGAGTCTTGCTTTGTCACCCAGGCTGGAGTGCAGTGGCGCAATTTTAGCTCACTGCAAGCTCCACCTCTTGGGTTCACGCCATTCTCCTGCCTCAGCCTCCCTTGTAGCTGGGACTACAGGTGCCCGCCACCACACCTGGCTAACTTTTTGTATTTTTAGTAGAGACGGGGTTTCACCGTGTTAGCCAGGATGGTCTCGATCTTCTGACCTCATGATCTGCCTGCCTCGGCCTCCCAAAGTGCTGGGATTACAGGCGTGAGCCACTGCGCCAGGCCTTATTATTATTTTTTTTTTGAGATGGAGTCTCGCACTGTTGTCCAGGCTGGAGTGCAGTGGCACAATCTCAGCTCACTGCAACCTCCGCCTCCCGGGTTCAAGCAATTCTCCTGCCTCGGTCTCCTGAGTAGCTGAGATTACTGGCCCCCACCGACATGCCCGGCTAATTTTTTTTTTTTTTTTTTTTGTATTTTTGTATTTTTAGTAGAGATGGAGTTTCACCATGTTGGACAGGCTGGTCTCGAACTCCTGACTTCGTGATCTGCCCACCTTTGCCTCCCAAAGATTACAGTTGTGAGCCACCACACTCAGCCAACCCCATCTCTATTAAAAATACAAAATTAGCTGGGCGTGGTGGTGCATGCCTATGATCCCAGCTACTTGGGAAGCTGAGGCAGAAGAATCACTTGAACTCGCGAGTTGGAGGTTGCCGTAAGCCGAGATTGTGCCATTGGACTCTAGCCTGGGCAACGACAGTGAAACTCCGTCTTAAAAAGAAAAGAAAATAGTGGTTTCTAGGCAGGTCTTGGTGGTTTATGCCTGTAATCCCAGCACTTTGGGAGGCTGAAGCAGGAGATTCATTTGAGCCCAGGAGTTTGAGGATGCAGTGAGCCATGATCAAGCAACTGCATTCCACCCTGGGCAACATGGTGAGATCCCACTGCCAAAAATAAATTTAAGGCCAGGCACCGTGCCTCACACCTGTAGTGCCAGCACTTTGGGAGGCTGAGGTGGGTGGATCACTTAAGGTGGAATTCGAGACCAGGCTGAACAACATGGTGAAACCCCATCTCTAATAAAAATACAAAATTAGATGGGCATGGTGGCACACACCTGTAATCCCAGCTACTTGGGAGGCTAAGGCGGGAGAATCTCTTGAATCTGAGAGGCAGAGGTTGCAGCAAGCTGAGATCATGCCATGGCCCTCTAGCCTGGGCGACAGAGTGAGACACTGTCTCAAAAAAAAAATTAAATAAATAAATAATAACAATAATTTTTAAATTATCTGGGGGCTGGGCACAGTGGCTCCCGCCTGTCATCCCAGCACTTTGGGAGGCCAAGGCGGGCAGATCATGAGGTCAGGGGATTGAGACCATCCTGTCTAACAGGATGAAACCCCGTCTCTAGTCAAAATACAAAAAATTGGCCAGGCTTGGTGGTACGTGCCTGTAGTCCCAGCTACTTGGGAGGCTGAGGCAGGAGAATCACTTGGACCTGGGAGGCAGAGGTAGCAATGAGCCACGATCACGCCACTGCACTCCAGCCTGGGTGACAGAGAGAGACTTCGTCTCAAAAACAAAAAAGAAAAAAAATTAGCTCTATGCACCTGTAGTCTCAGCAACCTGGGAGGCTGAGGTGGGAGAAAAGCTTGAGCCCAGGAAGCTGAGGCTGCAATGAGCTATGATGGCACCACTGCAGTCCAGCCTGTATGACAGAGGTAGACCCTGTCTTAAAGTAATAATAATATACTCAATACAACCAAAAAAATAGTGGTTTCTAGCTGGGTGTTAGCATTTTAGGTAGCTTGATTTTTTTTTTTTAATTTTATCTCCCAAAGTGCTCCGATTACAAGCATGAGCCACCACACCATGCCTGTCTTTTTTTTTTTTCGAAACGGAGTCTCACCCTGTCGCCCAGGCTGGAGTGCAGTGCAGTGGCGCAATCTTGGCTCACTGCAACTTCTCCTTCCCGGGTTGGAGTGATTCTCCTGCCTCAGCCTCCCAAGTAGCTGAGACTCAGGCATGTGCCACCATGCCCAGCTAATTTTTTGTATGTTTAGTAGAGACGGGGTTTCATGGTGTTAGCCAGGATGGTCTCGATCTCCTGACCTTGTGATCCACCTGCCTTGGCCTTCCAAAGTACTGGGATTATAGGTGTGAGCCACTGCGCCCGGCCAAGCCTGTCTTTATTTTATAATTATAGTTTGCAAGCTAAGAAGAATGCTGAAAATTTCTAATGCTGCTCTACATATTAATACCCAGGCCACTCCCGTGAATCACTGTTGTAAGGTGGCGAGGGGGTCAGAGAGAGGTCTTAGCCATGCAGCATCCTGACACCTGCTCATTCATTCATTCATTAAACAGCTATCCTGGCTGGGCATGGTGGCTCACGCCTGTAATCTCAGCACTTTGGGAGGCTGAGGTGGGCGGATCACCTGAGGTCAGGAGCTGGAGACCATCCTGGCCAACATGGCAAAACCCTGTCTCTACTAAAAGTACAAAAATTAGCTGGGCATGGTAGCAGGCACCTGTAATCCCAGCTACTTAGGAGGCTGAGGCAGGGAGAATCTCTTGAACCCTGGAGGTGAAGGTTGCAGTGAGCCCAGATCGTGTCGCTGCACTCCAGCCTGAGTGACAGAGTGAGCCTCCGTCTCAAAAAAGAGAAGTTGCCGGGCGTGGTGGCTCAAGCCTGTAATCCCAGCACTTTAGGAGGCCAAGACGGGTGGATCACGAGGTCAGGAGATCGAGACCATCCTGGCTAACCTGGTGAAACCCCGTCTCTACTAAAAAATACAAAAAACTAGCCGGGCGAGGTGGCGGGCGCCTGTAGTCCCAGCTACTCGGGAATGGCGTGAACCCGGGAGGCAGAGCTTGCAGTGAGCTGAGATCCGGCCACTGCACTCCAGCCTGGGTGACAGAACGAGACTCCATCTCAAAAAAGAAAAAAAAAGAGAGAAGTTAGACCATGGCAGCACATGATTATGATTCCAAGTAGGGGGAAAGGGTTCTTGGAAGGTCTCCTGTGAAGGTGACACTTGAGCAGAGACCTAAAGATGTGTGGGATCCAGCCATGGGGAGAGAATGCACCGGGCGGTGGAAACTGCAAGTGTAAAGTCCCTGAGGCAGGGGCTAGAAAAGGCAGCCACTCAGCCTCGATGTTTGCTTCTGTTAAATGTGGGCAGTTGTAGCGCTTTGCAAAGTTTCAGGAGGCATTGGTGGACTGAGCTTGTGGTTTCCCCCATGCAGGAATATTTCACTGCTACATGGAGTACTCCCGACTGCGTGGTGAGGCTGGCTCTGATGTCTCTTTGGTGGACCTCGGCTTTCAGACAGATTTCCGGGTGTACCTGCACTTACGGCAGACCTGGTTGGCCTTTAGTGAGTCACAGTCTCCCAATCCTGCCCCCACATGAGGCCTTGGAGGGAGTGGGGAGCCCAGGTGGCTCAGCCTTTGCCCTTTGCAGTGATCATTCTGAGTATCCTTGAAGTCATTATCATCTTGCTGCTCATCTTTCTCCGGAAGAGAATTCTCATCGCGATTGCACTCATCAAAGAAGCCAGCAGGTGGGGGCCAGGGTGCCAGGGGTCAGGATGGAGCCGTCCCTAGAGTTGTGTCTTTTGCCCTGATGCCTGTGTCTCTGCTCCTCCCTAGGGCTGTGGGATATGTCATGTGCTCCTTGCTCTACCCACTGGTCACCTTCTTCTTGCTGTGCCTCTGCATCGCCTACTGGGCCAGCACTGCTGTGTATCCGCCCCCAGATACCAATCTCCGACCCTGGGGATGGCTAAAGACCAACTTTGCCCAGAAGTGACCTGCGTCTTAGGGACAGGGCTGGAAACTGGTGGGATAATGGATTCTTTCCCACGAAAGTCCCTGGGGTCCTCAGTCCTAAACCTCTGCTTCCTTAATGAACCTCCAGTTTCCTGTCCACTTCCAATGAAGCGGTCTATAAGATATTTGATGATAGCTCCTGCTCACTTACTGCAAAAACCTGCAACCCAGAGGTGGGCGTCCCCAGGGTGGGGAGGGCAGGTATTGCCCAGAAGGCCCCGGATGATTTTAAACCTCTCATGTCCCCTTGGAAGTTCAGCAAGCAATTGGCTCTAGTTGCATGTCCTGTGCTGGGTGTGGGGGAGGACGCACGGTGGGGAAGAGACTCTCTAACTGGATTGAACAACTTCCCAGGACAACCTGGCTTCCTCTCTTCAACTTGCCCTGGCCTTCACCCTGGGTGCTAAATCACCCATTTTTCCCTCCTTCCTTTTTTTTTTTTTTTTATGAGACAGAGTCTCACTCTGTCGCCAGGCTGGAGTGCAGTGGCATGATCTCAGCTTCCTGCAACTTCCAACTCCCTGGTTCAAGCAATTCTCCTGCCTCAGCCTCCTGAGTAGCTGGGATTACAGGCACACACCAGCACGCCAGGCTAATTTTTGTATTTTTAGTAGAGACAGCGTTTCACCATGTTGGTCAGGATGGTCTCGATCTCCTAACCTTGTGATCCACCCGCCTCTGCCTCTCAAAGTGCTGGGATTACAGGCGTGAGCCACCTTGCCCGGCCCATTTTTCCCCATTTCATTTCCTGTCTCCATTCCCTCTTCTTGACCCCAGTGATGGCCACTTCTTGTTTCTAGAATTCCTTCCTTTGCACAAGCTGTGTTCTAAACCCTTAGTGCCTTCACTTAACTCTGATCCTTATGTCTCCTGTCCTACCTCATGGTTTTCCTGGCCCCACACCTGATGCTCAGAGCCCACTGTGAACCCCTGGCGCCTCTTTTTGGACTCGGTTCTCTCTTCTCTCCCACAGACCTTCCCCTCCTCCAATGAGTCCCGCCTATGCCCCAATGCCCGTTGCCAGTTCGCCTTCTACGGTGGTGAGTCGGGCTACCACCGGGCCCTGCTGGGCCTGCAGATCTTCAATGCCTTCATGTTCTTCTGGTTGGCCAACTTCGTGCTGGCTCTGGGTCAGGTCACACTGGCCGGGGCCTTTGCCTCCTACTACTGGGCCCTGCGCAAGCCGGACGACCTGCCGGCCTTCCCGCTCTTCTCTGCCTTTGGCCGGGCGCTCAGGTAGGCTGGCGTTGCGGGCAGGATGGGGTGGAGGACAAGGCCTGGCCCAGCCACCGACCACCCCCTCGGCCCGCAGGTACCACACGGGCTCCCTGGCCTTTGGCGCGCTCATCCTGGCCATTGTGCAGATCATTCGTGTGATACTCGAGTACCTGGATCAGCGGCTGAAAGGTACGGCCCACCCACGGCTCGCATTAGCTCCTGTTGGGGGACAAGGCTGAATAGCAAACCAGGATTGGTTCTTGCTTGGAGGTGGGCGGTGCCAAGATCATAGAGCAGTGATGGGTTTCTGTCTATGCGGCGGGGGAGCTCAGGAGTTGGCGTGATTGGGTCCTGCGATGGAGGAGCAAACCAGAGAACCTACTGGGTGGAATTCTTGCTGTTGAGGGGACAGGCCCAAGAGGCCTGGCCCACCATTGGTTATTGCTAGAGTGAATTGGAGTGGGATATATTTGCGCTGAAGGAAGCAGGAATAAAACTGGTTTATTAGCTGAGCGCCGTGACTCACGCCTATAATCCCAGCACTTTGGGAGGCTGAGGCGAGCGGATCACCTGAGGTCAGGAGACCAGCCTGGCCAACATGGTGAAACCCCATCTCTACTACAAATACAAAAATTAGCCAGCCATGGTGGTATGCGTGTCTGTAGTCCCAGCTACACGGGAGGCTGAGAGAGGAGAATCACTTGAACCCCAGAGGTGGAGGTTGCAGTGAGCGGAGATCGAGCGACTGCACTTCAGCCTGGGAAACAGAGCGAGACTCCATTTCAAAAAAAAGAAAAAAAAAAACAAAACGGGTTTATTTTTCTTAGAGGAAGGGCTGTGGGGCTGGGATTGATTGTACTTTGCTTTAGAGACAGGATCTCTCTCTGTCGTCCAGGCTGGAGTGCAGTGGCACCATCATGGCTCACTGCGGTCTCAAACTCCTGGGCTCAAGTCCCTGTCTCTTTGACAGCATGGACTCAGGAGACCTGGACATTGGCAAGTGTGTGTGATACGGAAGAGGGGATCCCTTCCAAGTCAGGCGGTGTCCCCTCACTTCTGCATCCTTTCCCTTGTCTTCCAGCCGCAGAGAACAAGTTTGCCAAGTGCCTCATGACCTGTCTCAAATGCTGCTTCTGGTGCCTGGAGAAGTTCATCAAATTCCTCAATAGGAATGCCTACATCATGGTGAGTGGGCCTGGGACCCCAACCAACCCACCAGCTCCTGCTGGGTGAGAGGACCACCCCCCATGCCCACCCAGTGGGTCTGATCTCTCCCTCCCACTCTCCTCCAGATTGCTATCTACGGCACCAATTTCTGCACCTCGGCCAGGAATGCCTTCTTCCTGCTCATGAGAAATATCATCAGGTCAGGACTCAGCACCATCTTCCTCCTGCCACCTCCCTCTTCCCCTAGTCCCTGAAGCCAGCATTAATACCTGCCCCTCACTGTCCCCTGCAGAGTGGCTGTCCTGGACAAAGTTACTGACTTCCTCTTCCTGTTGGGCAAACTTTTGATCGTTGGCAGTGTGGGTGAGTGCCGCCTACCTCGCCTCTCAGAGTGTGGGAGCCTGATTTCTGTCTTCTGTGATGGGTGTCATCTTCTTAGAAGGCTGTTTCCTATATCCAGAACCCTTCACCATCTTGCTTTCTTCTCCTTCTTCAGGGATCCTGGCTTTCTTCTTCTTCACCCACCGTATCAGGATCGTGCAGGATACAGCACCACCCCTCAATTATTACTGGGTTCCTATACTGGTACGGACCTCTGGGGAGAGATGGGGGTTTGGGAAGAAAGAGGTGTTGGGATTTGCTTGGTCTTCTTTGACTAGACAAATGTGGATAGAGGTCAGAGGTGGGGAATTGATTATTTATTCAGACCACAAACTTTTTGTTAGTTTTTGCATCAGAGTCTTGCCCTGTTGCCCTGACTGGAGTGCAGTTGTGCAATCTTGGCTCACTGCAACCTTTGCCTGCTGGGTTCAAGCGAATTCTCAAGCTTCTACCTCCCGAGTAGCTGGGATTACAGGCGCCTGCCCCGACACCTGGCTAATTTTTGTATATTTATTTTTTAATTTTAATTTAATTTAATTTAATCTTTTTTTTTTTTTTTCTTTTTTGAGACAGACTCACTCTGTTGCCCAGGTTGGAGTGCAGTGAAACGATCTTGGCTCACTGAAACCTCTACCTCCCTAGTTCAAGCGATTCTCGTGCCTCAGCCTGTTGATTAGCTGGGATTACAGGCACACGCCACCACACCTGGCTAATTTTTTTTGTTTTTTTGAGACAGAGTTTCACTCTTGTTGCCCAGGCTGGAGTGCAATGGGGTGATCTCGGGTCACTACAACCTCCACCTCCCGGGTTCAAGCAATTCTCCTGCCTCAGCCTCCTGAGTAGCTGGGATTACAGGCATGTGCCACCACGTGTGACTAATTTTATATTTTTAGTAGAGACGGGGTTTCTCCACGTTGGTCAGGCTGGTCTCGTACTCCCAACCTCAGGTGATCTGCCCGCCTGGGCCTCCCACAGTGCTGGGATTATGGGCATGAGCCATCACACCCGGCTAATTTTTGTATATTTATTTTTTAATTTTAATTTAATTTAATTTAATCTTTTTTTTTTTTTTTCTTTTTTGAGACAGACTCACTCTGTTGCCCAGGTTGGAGTGCAGTGAAACGATCTTGGCTCACTGAAACCTCTACCTCCCTAGTTCAAGCGATTCTCGTGCCTCAGCCTGTTGATTAGCTGGGATTACAGGCACACGCCACCACACCTGGCTAATTTTTTTTGTTTTTTTGAGACAGAGTTTCACTCTTGTTGCCCAGGCTGGAGTGCAATGGGGTGATCTCGGGTCACTACAACCTCCACCTCCCGGGTTCAAGCAATTCTCCTGCCTCAGCCTCCTGAGTAGCTGGGATTACAGGCATGTGCCACCACGTGTGACTAATTTTATATTTTTAGTAGAGACGGGGTTTCTCCACGTTGGTCAGGCTGGTCTCGTACTCCCAACCTCAGGTGATCTGCCCGCCTGGGCCTCCCACAGTGCTGGGATTATGGGCATGAGCCATCACACCCGGCTAATTTTTGTATATTTAATAGAGATGGGGTTTCACCATGTTGGCTGGGATGGTCTCAAACTCCTGACCTCAAGTGATCCGCCCGCCTCGGGCTCACGGAGTGCTGGGATTGCAGGTGTGACTCACCACCCCCGACCTCGGACCACAGACATTATTGAGCACCTACTGTGTATTTGGCATTGAGGTGGAGGGCTTCCCTCTAAAGGCCTTAGAGTTTGGGGGTAAACAGATATTCTTCCATAATGATATTGGTGAATGTATGATTGCAGACTGGGATACGCCACTAGTCTGTATAGCACAGGGAACTGTTTGAACCTGTGGTGGAGGATCTGGGCAGGTGTGGGGGTCCAGGTGGTGCCATGCAGGTGATGCTGGATCCGAGATCTGAAGCTGTAGGCAATATCTAGGCAGAGGGAATGGCAAGTACAGTGGCCCTGAGGTGCGAGTGTGCCAGGAACAGTAAGGAAAGCAGTGGGTCAGATGTGGAAGGAGTAAAGGAGTGGAGATAGGGACCGGGTGCGGTGGCTCACACCTGTAATCCCAGCACTTTGGGAGGCTGAGACAGGTGGATCACTTGAGGTCAGGAGTTTGAGACTAGCCTGGCCAGCATGGTGAAACCCCATTTCTATAAAAAAATAGAAAAATTAGCCAGGTGTGGTTGCAGGCGCCTGTAGTCCCAGCTACTCGGGAGGCTGAGGCAGGAGAATTGCTTGAACCTGGGAGGCAGAGGTTGCAGTGAGCCGAGACCACGACACTGCACTCCAGCCTCAGTGACAGAGTGAGACTCTGTCTCAAAAAAAAGAAAAAAAGGTGGAGATATGGCCAAGGAGGTAATAAGGCTGTGGAGTGATTGAGCCTTCATTGCAAGGGCAGTATTGTATCTCAGTGTAGGTCTTGAAGCCCAGTGACCTAGTTTCTTGTCTTAGATCCTCTATTTGCTAGTTCTCAGATGAGGAAGAGTAGTCTTGGGCAAGTGATTTAATCCTTCTAAGGTCCACTGACTTTTTTTTTTTTTTTTTTGAGATGAAGCCTTGCTTTGTCGCCCAGGCTGGAGTGCAGTGGAGTGATCTCTGCTCACCACAACCTCCACCTCCTGTGTTTAAGCGATTCTCCTGCCTCAGTTCCCCTAATAGCTGGGATTACAGGCACATGCCACTGTGTCCGGCTAATTTTTGTATTTTTAGTAGAGATGGGGTTTCACCCTGTTGGTCAGGCTGGTCTCAAACTCCTGACTTCAGGTAATCCACCCACCTCGGCCTTCCAAAGTGTTGGGATTACAGACACGACCCCCTGTGCCTGGCCATGATTTCATTGTATTGAATTTGTATTTTATTTTATTTTTATTTATTTATTTATTTTTTGAGACGGAGTCTTGCTGTGTTGCCCAGGCTGGAGTGCTGTAGCGTGATCTTGGCTCACTGCAAGCTCCACCTCCTGGGTTCACGCCATTCTCCTGCCTCAGCCTCCCGAGTAGCTGGGACCATAGGTGCCTGCCACCACGCCTGGCTAATTTTTTTGGATTTTTAGTAGAGACAGGGTTTCACTGTGTTAGCCAGGATGGTCTTGAACTCCTGACCTCGTGATCCACCTGCCTCAGCCTCCCAAAGTGCTGGGATTACAGGCATGACCCACCACGCCTGGCGAATTTTTATTTTAATATAATAGAGATGGGCCAGGTGTGGTAGCTCACACTCTACTATAATAATAATAATAATAATAATAATAATAATAGAGGCAGGGTCTCCCTCTATTGCCTAGGCTGGTCTCGAGCTCTGGGCTCAAGGGATCCTTCTGCCTCAGCCTCCCGAAGTGCAAGGACTACAGGTATGAGCCATCACACCCAGCCAGGTCCACTGACTTCAGTCAACAAATGTTTATCTAGCAGCTACTAAGGCCCTGTGAGTCTTCAGATTGCTAGGGATGTAGCAGTAAATGGGACTGAGTCTAGTGAGGATGTGGGCATTAAACCTGGAAAGCCCTCAACATGCATAAAATTGCAGCTGCACCAAGAGCTCAGGAGGGGTGCCCAGTGCTAGGAGGACATAAAATAGGCTCTAGAGGCTGGGCATGGTGGCCCACACCTGTAATCCAGCACTTTGGGAGGCCAAGATGGGTGGATCATGAACGTCGCGAGATCGAGACCATCCTGGCTAACACAGTGAAACCCCGTCTCTACTAAAAATACAAAAAAATGAGTCAGGTGTGCTGGCATGTACCTGTTGTCCCAGCTACTCAGGAGGCTGAGGAAAGAGAATCACTTGAACCCGGGAGGTGGAGGTTGCAGTGAGCCGAGATCGTACCACTGCACTCTAGCCTGGACGACACAGCAAGATTCCATCTCAGGAAAAAAAAAAAAAAAAGGCTCTCAGTCAGACACACGGGCTCACATGTATAATCCCAGCACTTTGGGAGGCCAAGGCAGGCAGATCGCTTGAGCTCAGGAGTTTGAAACCAGCCTGGGCAACATGGCAAAACCTCATCTCTACAAAAAAAAAAAAAACAAACAAAAATTAGCTGGGTATGGTGGCACATGCCTATAGTCCCAGCTACTTGTAAGCCTGAGGTGTGAGTATCAGTTGAGCCTGAGAGGTCGAGGCTGCAGTGAGCTGAGATGGAGCCACTGCACCCCAGCCTGAGCAACACAGTGAGACCCTGTCTCAGAAAAAAATAAAAATAAAAATAGAAAAGCCCACTGTATGTGTCATAGGTGGTTTCCTGGAGGAGGTGGGACTTGAGAATTTGCTCTTTGAGCTGAAAGCAGAAGGTTGATGAGGGATAAATTAGATTTAAGTCAGGGCAATAGCACATGCAGAGGCCCAGGGGTTAAATAAAGCAAGGATGAGACTGGGTGCGGTGGCTCATACCTGTAGTCCCAGCACTTTGGGAGGCCAAGGTGGGCGAAACTCTTAAACCCAGGAAGGGTAATAGATAATGTGGCAGAAACCCATCTCTACAAAAAATACAAAGGTTAGCCGGGCATGGTGGTGCACATCTGTAATCCCAGCTACTCCGGAGGCTGAGGTGGGAGGATCACTTGAGCCCAGGAGGTAGAGTTTGCAGTGAGCCGAGATCATGCCACTACACTCTAGCCTGGGCTACAGAGTGAGATCGTGAGACCCTGTCTCAAAAAAAAAAAAAGGCCAGATGCGGTGGCTCACGCCTGTAATCCCAGCACTTTGGGAGGCCAAGGCAGGTGGATCACCTGAGGTCAGGAGTTTGAGACCAGCCTGGCCAACATGGTGAAACCCCATCTCTACTAAAAATACAAAAATGAGCCTGGCGTGGTGGCACATGCCTGTAGTCCCAGCTCCTCAGGAGGCTGAGGCAGAACTGCTTGAACTCGGGAGACGGAGGTTGCAGTGAGCCGAGATCACACCATGGCACTCCAACCTAGGCGACAGAGTGAGACTCCGTCTCAAAAAAACAAAAAAAAGAGAGAGAGGGAGAGAGAGAAAGAGGGCTTTGTATGGATCGCGGGGCCCTGCCAGCGGGGGTGAGGGGTTGGCATGTCATTAATCCAAAGAGGGTTTCTCAGCAGGGGAAGGACGTGGTCCCAGCGTAGGAGAGACACAGTGGGTGGGGGCTGCTCGGGGAAGGATGCGGAGCAGGGACGGCTTGTTTCTCCTTGCCCAGACGGTGATCGTTGGCTCCTACCTGATTGCACATGGTTTCTTCAGTGTCTATGGCATGTGTGTGGACACGCTGTTCCTCTGCTTCTGTGAGTGACCCCTCACCCCAAACCTTGCTGGGCCCTGAATCGCTTCTTCCCACTGGGCATCACATCACCCTCCAACGGGGCAACACGGTCGCCTGCCCCCAGCTTCCCCGGGGCTTGGCTGTCCCTCGTCCTGGGTCCCCAGCCTGTCTGCCTGGGTTCCTTTTGTGCTTAGAAGCAACTCCAACTTCCTGTCCACTTGCCCAGGCTGCAGCCTGGACGCTGCCCTGGAGCCCACCCGCGCTTCGCACTTTCTGGCTTTGACGGGGGAGGATCTGTGGCTGCCACTAACTCTGGTTTCTCCAACTGTTTTTTTTGTTTGTTTGTTTTTTTCGTCTCTCTTCCTCTCCTCCATGCCTGCTGGCTTCCCTGTTCTTCCCTGCCTCCCTCTTTCCCTCCCTTCCTGACCACCCCATTTTCCCCCTGCCGGTTCCCGGGGGGAGCCCAGGTGAGGACCTGGAAAGGAATGACGGCTCTCAGGAGCGACCCTACTTCATGTCGCCCGAGCTGAGAGACATCCTGTTGAAGGGGAGTGCGGAGGAGGGGAAGCGGGCGGAAGCCGAGGAGTAGAGAGTGAGGGAGGCTGGCGTGGGGGCCAGGTTTCCTCCATGTAGATTGGGGGTGCATGAAGCGGGGGGGGCTTCCTGGCCTGGGAGTGTGGGGATCCTGTGTGTTCCTCGGAGCCCACTACAGTCTGCCCCTCTCTGGTCCCAGTGTGTCTGCTTTCTAACCCTCTGAGGCTTCTCTGTGACCCTTGTCCACCTACCCTGTCCCTGGAGGCCCCTGCCCGTGGGCTCCCCTCATGCCTCCTGCTCTGGGACCTCTCTCCGCAGTGGAGGACCTGGAGAGGAATGACGGCTCGGCCGAGAGGCCTTACTTCATGTCTTCCACCCTCAAGAAACTCTTGAACAAGACCAACAAGAAGGCAACGGAGTCCTGAAGGCCCCGCGCTCCCCACCCCTCAAGGAGCCTCACGCCACAGGGTGCTCAGTAGCTGGGTCTGTTCCCGCAGCCCCTTGGGCTCACCTGAAGTCCTATCACTGCCGCTCTGCCCCCTCCCCATGAGCCAGATCCCACCAGTTTCTGGACCTGGAGAGTCTGGGGTATCTCCTCCTTATGCCAAGGGGCGCTTGGAGTTTTCATGGTTGCCCCTCAAGACTACGAGAAATGAGTAAAAACCCAGTGGGGCCTCTTGCTGTCTGGGACGGCAGGTGGCCCGACCTCGGCAAGCTCCCTCATGCTTCCTGCCCCCCGCTTACACGACAACGGGCCAGACCACAGGAAGGATGGTGTTTGTGTCTGAGGGAGCTGCTGGCCGCAGTGAACACCCACGTTTATTCCTGCCTGCTCTGGCCAGGACTGAACCCCTTCTCCATACCTGAACAGTTGGCTCAAGGACCACCAGAAGCATTTCTTTATTAGTATTATTTTTTAACCTGGACATGCATTAAAGGGTCTATTAGCTTTTTTTCCATCTGTCTCAATAGCTGAGATGGGGCCGCCAAGGAGTGCCTTCCTTTTGCTCCCTCCTAGCTGGGAGTGACTGGGGTGGGAGTGTGTGTGCCCAGGAGGGAGTATCTCCTGGCTGGGAAGGAGGGAGAGGGAAGGAGACTTTTGCTTGCAGGGGTTGGCAGTGGAGAGCGGGCTGGAGAGGAGATCGCTAATAGCTGTTTAATGGAAACCTGCTGGGCTGGAGGGAGTTAGGCTGAATTTCCCGACTTCCTCTGCCAGTTATTGACACAGCTCTCTTTGTAAGAGAGGAAAGAAACTGAACCCACGCGAGGGATGATTTCAGGGGGAGAGGTGGAGGGCAGATGCCCTGGGCAAACCAGGCCCCCCTGCCCACACACCTCACTTGATGATCCTTTTGCCAAACTTGTCGAACTCAGGGGACCTGGCTTCCCGGTTGCCCCTCTGCCATATTCCAAGGCCCCCTCAGACTTCACGTCTCTGCTCATCAGCACTGTCCCAGGATCCTGAAGAGGGAGAACCCCCGGCCCCAGGGGAAAGAAGGGGGGGTCTCCCATTTCCTGTGTCTGCGCCAGCCCTGCCCCCATTGAGTCTGCACACCCCTGCGTGTAACTGCATTCCAACCACTAATAAAGTGCCTATTGTACAGGTCCAGGCCTGGTGTGTTTGTGGGGGGGGCAGTGAGCCAGTGGGCGGCTGGTAGGGGGAACCCCAGCTTCCAAGGCCCTAGGAGTCTCTGAGCTGTGGCGATTCTCTCAAAAGGCAGGAGGAGGGGGCAGGAAACCCACTGGCTGCTGGCTCTGCCTGAATTCCAACCTTCAGGCAGCTCAGATTTCCCCTGATTAGGCCCTAATCCCTGGATGCCAGAAGGCAGAGGGAGCCTGTCCACCTCCCCATCACCCATCCTGGACACGTGTCCCCAGGGCCCAGGCACCTGAGGTCCTGCAGTCTATGCTCTCCAGCTACTTTGGATCTGCGAAGGGACCGCCCTTGGGGTGGGCCCTGCTGCCTGGAAGCTCGCTGCTGCCCCCTCGTGCCAGCTGCCTGTGTCACTCACCCCCAGACAATACGCCCCAATATTTCAACTGTTTTTGCTCTCCACTCCCCCTTCTCGGGGAATTTTTGTTCAATATCCACTTTTTTTTTTTTTCAGACAGTCTTGCCCTGTCACCCAGGTTGGAGTGCAGTGGTGCAATCTCAGCTCACTGCAACCTCCGCCTCCTGGGTTCAAGCGACTCTCATGCCTCAGCCTCCCAAGTAATTGGGATTATAGGTGCATGCCACCACGCCTGGCTAATTTTTTTGTGATTTTTAGTAGAGACGGGGTTTCGCCATGTTGGGCAGGCTAGTCTCGAATTCCTCACTTCAGGTGATCTGCTTGCCTTGGCCTCCCAAAGTGCTGGGTTTACAGGTGTGAGCCACCTCGCCCAGCCTTTTTTTTTTTTTTTTTGAGACAGGGTCTCACTCTGTGGACGAAGCTTAAGTGCAGTGGTGCAATCATGGCTCACCGCAGCCTCAGGTGATCCTCCCACCTTAGCCTCCCGAGTAGCTGGGATGGCAGGTACACACCACACCTAAGTTTTGTATTTTTTGTAGAGATTGGGTTTTACCATATTGCCTGTGCTGGGTTTTTTTTTTTGTTTTTGAGACAGAGTCTCCCTTTGTGGCCCAGGCTGGAGTGCAGTGGCACAGTCTCAGCTCACTAAACCTCTCGGGTTCAAGTGATTCTCGTGCTTCAGCCTCCCGAGTAGCTGGTATTACAGGCACTCACCACCACATCCAACTAATTCTTTTTTTTTTTTTTTTTTTTTTTTGAGACGGAGTCTTGCTCTGTTGCCCAGGCTGGAGTGCAGTGGCGTGATCTCGGCTCACTGCAAGCTCCGCCTCCTGGGTTCACACCACTCTCCTGCCTCAGCCTCCCAAGTAGCTGGGACTACAGGCGCCCATCACCACGCCCGGCTAATTTTTTGTATTTTTAGTAGAGACCGTGCCACTGCACTCCAGTCTGGGCGACAGGGCGAGACTCCATAAAAAAAAAAAAAAAAAAAAAAAAATAGCTCCTGGCAGCCAGGTGCAGTGGCTCACGCCTGTAATCCCAGCACTTTGGGAGGCTGAGGAGGGTGAATCACGAGGTCAGGAGTTCAAGACCAGCCTGGCCAACATGGTGAAAACCTACCACCACTAAAAATACAAAAATTAGCCAGGCATGGTGGCATACACCTGTAATCCCAGCTACTTGGGAGGCTGAAGCAAGAGAATTGCTTGAACCCAGGAGGGAGAGTTTGTGGTGAACCAAGATGACACCATAGAACTCCAGCCTGGGCAACAGAGCAAAACTGTCTCAGAAAAAAAAAAAAAGAATGGTGGTACGATACATATAGCATAAAATTTGCCATCTCCATCTCTTTTTTATTAAGCGACTGGGTCTCACTATGTTACCTAGGTTGGCCTTGAACTCCTGGACTGAAGGGATCACCCCGCCTCAGCCTTCCGAGTAGCTGGGATGACAGGCACTCGCCACAGTGCCTGGTTTCTGTTTAATTTTTCGAGGAACCACCATAGTGTTTTCTGGCTTCATGCTTTGGCTCCACTTTCTTCTAGGTTGGCTTCACTGTCTGCCAAGTTCCTTTATCTGGGTATATTCCCTGCCTCCAATCACACTGTGCTGTGATAGTTAATTTTAGGTGTGAACTTGGCTGGATTAGAAAATACCCAGATTTGAGCTGTGATGTAAAAATAAGACAAAGAAAAAAAAAACAGTGGCTGGGCTCAGTGGCTCGCACCTACAATCAGCATTTTGGGAGGCCGAGGTGGGCAGATGGCTTGAGCTTGAGTTTGATGGAGACAAGCCTGGGCAACATGTGGAAAGCTTGTCTCAACAAAAAATATGAAAATTAGCAGGGTGTGGTGGTCACGCGCATGTTGTCCCAGCTACTCAGGAGGATGAAGTGAGAGGGTCACTTTAGCCCAAGAGGGGCAGTGAGCTTAGATCACACTGCTGTGCTCCAGCCTGGGTGACAGAGCAACACCTTCTCTGATAAAGCATTACTTCTGGGTGAGCATCATCCAATCTGCGGGGCTCCGATAGAACAGAAAAAGGAGGCCGGGCGCGGTGGCTCAAGCCTGTAATCCCAGCACTTCGGGAGGCCGAGACGGGCGGATCACGAGGTCAGGAGATTGAGACCATCCTGGCTAACACGGTGAAACCCCGTCTCTACTAAAAAATACAAGAAACTAGCCGGGCGAGGTGGCGGGCGCCTGTAGTCCCAGCTACTCGGGAGGCTGAGGCAGGAGAATGGCGTGAACCCGGGGGACGGAGCTTGCAGTGAGCTGAGATCCGGCCACTGCACTCTCAGCCCAGGCGACAGAGCGAGACTCCGTCTCAAAAAAAAAAAAAAAAAAAAAGAACATAAAAAGGAGAGAAAGGATTTTCCTCCCCAGAGCTGGGACACTCTCCTCCTGTCTTGACAAGACTTATACCAGTGATCCCTGCTTCTCAGGCCTTCGACCTTGGACTTGGAATTACACCATTGGTGTCCCTGGCTCTGAAGCTTTAGGATTCAGACGGAGCCTCGCTACTGGTTTTTCAGGGTCTCCAGCTACTGGAGCTACTGGCTTTAGGGTCTGCAATGTGTGTGGTAGGACATCTCAGCCTCCATGATCACATGAGCCAATTATCCTAATAAATCCCCTCTCATCTACCTGCCTCCTATTAGCTTTCTTTGGAGAAATCTAATAATACACACATCATACATTTTCCTGGCTCTCTCTCTTTTTTTTTTTTTTTTTTTTTTTGAGATGGAGTCTCCCTCTGTCGCCCAGGCTGGAGTGCAGTGGTGCGATCTTGGCTCACTGCAAGCTCCGCCTCCTGGGCTCACACCATTCTCCTGCCTCAGCCTCCTGAGTAGCTGTGACTACAGGCGCCAGCCACCATCCCCGGCTTTTTTTTTTTTTTTTTTTTTTGTATTTTTAGTAGAGACAGGGTTTCACTGTGTTAGCCAGGATGGTCTTGATCTCCTGACCTCGTGATCTGCCTGCCTTGGCCTCCCAAAGTGCTGGGATTACAGGCATGAGTCACCACGTCCAGCCACATTTTCCTGGCTTTAAGATGAGAAGTCTTCTCTTTTTTTGAGACAGAGTCTTGCTCTGTCACCCAGGCTGGAGTGCAGTGGCATGATCTCAGCTGACTGCAACCTCTGCCTCTCAGATTCAAGCGATTCTCCCACCTCAGCCTCCCGAATAGCTGGGATTACAGGGGCCTGCCACCATGCCCGGATAATTTTTGTATTTTTAGTGGAGATGGGGTTACACCATCTTGGCCAGGCTGGTCTTGAACTCTTGAACTGTTGCCACCCACCTCCGCCTCCCATAAGTACTGGGATTACACGGCCATAGAAGTCTTTTCTTGCTCCTAAGTCTCAGGCCTGGAGCTCACTGACTCTGACCGACCTGATTATATCATTTACTCATTGTAAATCGAGTCAATCATTGTGGTCAAGGTATGGGTCTAGTTTGGGAGTCAGGCAGTGGGGACCTGCCATCTGGACAACAGTGTGATGGAGAGGAATGGTTCCCCAACGACTGTGGTCATCCCAGTGTCCATCCCAGAGTGGTAACCAGTGTCCACCTTGGGGGGAGCAAGAAGGGAACAGGCATATGACAAAAAGCTTTCAAGTGGGAAGTTAACTGGGTGTGATTGGGAGAGCCGGTGGAATCTTTCAAGATGAGGAAGACAATGAATACAGAGGCTGTAAGGACAGCAGAGTCACTGAGAGTGACAGGACCTGTCTAGACAGAGGGATTGCAAGAGGGGGATGACCTCAATCTTCAACCAAAGGGCGGAGGGAGGGAAGAGAGAAGGAACAGCCAGTTGACAGATGATGTCACTAAGGCAAGGAGGGGAGAATGGTGTTGTATACAGGGTTTGTGACCACTGAGTGGTGGAACGGCAAGGGCAGAGGTGGGAGGTTGGGTCAGGATAGCAGTTCAACAAGACAGGGCAGATGGCATCTTGCGTCTTCCATCCTTTATGGTGACCAAGGACTAGGAGCCTAATGGATGGGGTTTATTGGAAGGTTGGCCTGAAAACTTCTTTAAAAAAATTTTTTTCTTTTTTTTTTCTTAGACACAGTCTCGATGTCACCCAGGCTGGAATGGGGGGTGGCTCAATCTCGGCTCACTGCAACCTCTACCACCCAGGTTCAAGGAATTCTCGTGCCTCAGCCTACCGAGTAGCTGGAATTACAGGCACTGGCTATCATGCCCAGCTAATTTTTGTACTTTTAGTGGAGACAGAGTTTTATCATGTTGGCCAGGGTGGTCTTGAGGAAAACAAGAATACAATTATGCATCTCTGAAAATAAAACTTTGTAGAGTTGGCTGGGTGCAGTGGCTCACACTTGTAATCCCAGCACTTTGGGAGGCCAAGGCGGACGGATCACCTGAGGTTGGGAGTTCGAGACCAGCCTGACCAACATGGAGAAACCCCATCTCGACTAAAAATACAAAATTAGCCGGACATGGTGGCACATGCCTGTAATCCCAGCTACTTGAGAGGCTAAGGCAGGAGAATCACTTGAACCTGGGAGGCGGAGGTTGCGGTGAACCGAGATCGTGCCATTGCACTCTAGCCTGGGCAACAAGAGCGAAACTCAGTCTCAAAAAAAAAACACAAAAAACTGTACAATGGCTGCTAAGAGGGAGGAAACTGGGTGTCTGAGGAAGACTTTGTGGTCTCATATCTTTGGTACATTTGACATATCATGTGACTATGCTACCTATTAAAAATCCACAGTAAAATGTAAATAAAATAGCAGAGGGTACAGCATGCACTCTTTTTTGAGACAGGGTCTAGCTGTGCCATCCAGGCTGAAGTGCAGTGACTCCATCATGGCTCACTGCAGCCTGGACCTCCACAGCTCAAGCGATCCTCCCACCTCCTTCTCCCAAGAAGATGGGACTATGGGCACAGGCCATCACGCTCTGCTAATTTTTGTAGAGACTGGGTTTTGCCATGTTGCTCAAGCCGGCCTCAAACTCCTGGGCTTAAGGGATCCTCCAGCCTCAGCCTCCCAAAGTGCAAGGATTACAGGCGTGAGCCACCATGCCCGGCCAGGCACTCATTTTTGTAATTGTTGCGGGAAACACAGGACCAGAGAGACCAACATGGGAAACAGGAGGATTTATTTAGGTATACACAGCTCAGTGGATTCATGTCTGAAAAGCTGAGCATTGAACAAAAACTGAGTGTGGTTTTTTTTTTTTTTTGAGACGGAGTCTTGCTTTGTCGCCCAGGCTGGAGTGCAGTGGCGCGATCTCGGCTCACTGCAAGCTCCGCCTCCCGGGTTCACATCATTCTCCCACCTCAGCCTCCCAGTAGCTGGGACTACAGGCGCCCACCACCATGCCCGGCTAGTTTTTTGTATTTTTAGTAGAGACGGGGTTTCACCATGTTAGCCAGGATGGTCTTGATCTCCTGACCTCGTGATCCACCCACCTCGACCTCCCAAAGTGCTGGGATTACAGGCTTGAGCCACCACGCCCGGCCTGAGTGTGGTTTTTTTTTTTTTTTTTTTTTTTTTTTAGACAGAGTCTCGCTCTGTCGCCCAGCCTGGAGTGCAGTGGCTGGATCTCAGCTCACTGCAAGCTCTGCCTCCTGGGTTCATGCAATTCTCCTGCCTCAGCCTCCCGAGTAGCTGGGACTACAGGCGCCCGCCACCTCGCCCGGCTAGTTTTTTTGTATTTTTTAGTAGAGACGGGGTTTCACCGTGTTAGCCAGGATGGTCTCGATCTCCTGACCTCATGATCCGCCCATCTCGGCCTCCCAAAGTGCTGGGATTACAGGCTTGAGCCACCGCGCCCGGCCTATCTGAGTGTGGTTTTTATAGGCAAACTTACAGAAGCAAAACAAAAGCAGTTAATGACACAGTGACAGGTCATGTAATCTACAGCATAACTGTTGACTTAGCATAACTTGTGGCTTTGCACAGCTGTTGGCCTTGCAGCTGCATCGAAAGAAAAACAGAATCTACAAATCTTACTAAATATAAGCATTGGCAAACACAGTCATAACTAATGGTTCAGAGGAGAGACAGTAAAGGAATTTGTTTTTCTTTTCAACTTTGCTCCGGAGGAGGGTGTCTGGAGCCCATTCCTTTGGTCTCGACTTTTCAGTGCTATCTTATAAGCATTCAAGGACACCACACTTTTAAGGACAAGGCACTCGGTCACGGGCGCCTTTACTGATGTGAGCTGGCTAAGCAGAGGAAAACTTGGTCTTCTTTTCTTTTTAACCCTTGCCTTGCCACATAATCACATCTTTACACTTCAATTTTTTTTTTTTTTTTTGGAGATAGGGAGTTGGAGTCTTGCTCTATCGCCCAGGCTGGAGTGCAGTGGTGCCATCTCAGCTCACTGTAACCTCTGCCTCCCAGGTTCAAAGTGATTCAAGCCATTCTTGTGCCTCTGCCTCCTGAGTAGCTGGGATTATAGGCGCACACCACCACACCGGGCTAATTTTTTTTTTGAGGCTGAGTCTCACTCTATTGCCCAGGCTGGAGTGCAATGGTACAATCTCAGCTCACTGCAACCTCTGCCTCCTGGGTTCAAGCAATTCTCCTGCCTCAGCCTCCCAATTAGCTGGGATTACAGGCGCCTGCCACCACACCCAGTTAATTTTCGTATTTTCAGTGGAGAGGGTGTTTCACAATGTTGGCCAGGTTGGTCTCGAACTCCTGACCTCAAGTGATCCGCCCACCTCTGCCTCCCAAAGTGCTGGGATTACAAGCGTGAGCCACCACGCCCAGCCAGGAAACCCACTTTCAACACATCCTTGCTCTTATCTTTTTTTTTGAGACAGAGTCTCGCTCTGTTGCCCAGGCTGGAGTCCAGTGGCACGATCTCCGCTCATTGCAAGCTCCGCGTCCCGGGTTCATGCCATTCTGCTGCCTCAGCCTCCCGAGTAGCTGGGACTACTGGCGCCCGCCACCACGCCCGGCTAATTTTTTGTGTTATCAGTAGAGACAGGGTTTCACCGTGTTAGCCAGGACGATCTTGATCTCCTGACCTCGTGATCCGCCTGCCTCGGCCTCCCAAAGTGCTGGGATTACAAAGGTGAGCCACCGCGCCCGGCCTTCCTTGCTCTTCTTGCTCCAAATCCTGGGAACATTTGAATCAACAGGCGGGCATCTGTCAAACCTTCCTAGCAACTACGCCTGCGGATGGCCAACCTGACCCTGGCAGAGCGTGGGGTTTAGTTTAAGCAGATTGTACATCGGGGACCTCATAAGGCGCCTGGGAGCATTCAAGAACACCACGCTTTTAAGGACAAGGCACTCGGTCACGGGCGCCTTTACTTCGGAGCTCCTTGCTGTTGCTGGCGGGGCGTCCGTTGAGTCCCAGCCCCAACTTTCCCAGGAACTGGCCGTGAGCCCTCTAGTGAGATATATTTTGGCCTGGGCCTCAGTTTTTCCATCTGTCAATCGGGAAAGGGGAAAGCGGACTGGAGGGTCCCGACCAGGTCGGCTGTAGCCTTCGGAAGCTACGGCCCGGGGAGGCTACACCAAGGCAGGTCCGTGGGACGAAAGAACGCGGGCGCTCATCGGCGCCGGTCACGGGATCAAGGGACAGCAACGAGGAGACGCTGGACCTGGCCATTCCTCGCACGCATCTCTGACCTTCTGTGCCTCTCAAGAGAGATGCGGGAAGCAGAGCCACCTCCACTGTAGCCCGAAAGTCTCCGGCCAACATACCGCCAATAACAAGCTACACAAGCGTCTAAGCCTCTCAGAGCCATTTCCGCTAACGTACTCAGGGCGACGGGCGTAAGATGGCGGCCGCGCAGGCGCGAAATGCTACAGCCATGGGTAGGCTCCGCCTCTTACGCTCGCCTTGCATCACGTGGTAATGGCCGCTCAAAAACCGCCTTAGCGAAAACCAGAGCGTGACCTCGTCACGTGATGGAGGACTCCCAATACGGCAAAGGGAAGGCGCCAAAAGTTCTTGTCAGATGGCGAAGGAAACTGCGAAACTCGCCATTGTCATATGATAGAGCAACCTATCGAAAGCGGAGGGAAAGGTGCCGAAGTCACGTGACTATGCACGCAAACACCCAGGCTTGTACCACGTGATAACACACGCCCACCCCAAGACGCCCCCTATCTCTTTTCGCTCCTCCCTCCCATTTGGGTTGGGCCTGCGTCGAGGCGCAACGCGGCGTCAAAGGGGGCGGGGCTTCAGCTGATCACGTGTTCCCGCACCTCCCCGGCGCGCGCCTGCCCGCCCGCCCGCTCGCCCCCGGTCCGGACTCCTCCTCCTCCTCTTCTCGCCATTGCAGTTGGACCCAGCAGCCCGGCGCGCACCGCGTGGCTTTTGGGGGGAAGACCCCGGCGGGCTGTGGCAGGAGGGCGGCGGCGGCGGCTGCGGTCGAAGAAGGGGACGCCGACAAGGTAAGCGTCAATGTGGCGGCGGCCGGGCCCGCTCCCGCCTCTGCCCTTCCCCCCGCCCGCCTTCCTCACCGAGGTCCCCACCGAGGGTTCGCGGTGACAAGGCTGGAGGGGTCCCGCGCTCGCCGCCTCCCCCCGGTCCCCTCATCCCGGCGGCTGACCGGTTCCTCCCTTGCCGGCCTCGCTCCCGCGCTCGGCCGTTAACTCTCCTCCATTGTGCGGAGGAAACAAAATGGCGGCGGCGGCGGCGGCGAGGACTCGGTGCGCGCGCAGCCGCTCCCCCCCACACGCGGCCCCTCGGCCGGCGGCGGCGCCACGCGCGGGGGGTGCGCGCGCACCGGGCCCCCGGCCGCCGCCTCCCCTGGGCCGGGCTTTGTCTGTTGCGGCCTCCTGGGAACGCGCGCACGTGCCTGGAGCACACACCCCCTCGGGTCCCGAGCTTCGCGGCGGGGCGACCCCCCTTTCTCACTCCTCACTTCTCTCCTATTCCCTCCTCCTCTTTGTCCCGGTCCCGCCCCCGGTTCCAGGAGAGTCCCAGGTTCCTGAGGCGGGAAACGTCGCCTCCTTTGTCCTCACAGGGCGCGGAGAGGCGGACCCCTCCTTGGAAGCCCCTTCCCACGCGGACTGCAGAAGAAGCCTTTGTGGGTTCGTTGGGTTTCCAAATCTCTAGTCAGCCAGGCCTCTCTCAGATCAGGGTCCAAACTTGCAAGTGTTTCAGCTTTCTTTTTCTTTAGTTCGTTTGTTTTCATTTTTGAATGTTTTTCCAGATTGTATTTGCTTTCCCTAGAACGGCAGTCTGCTTGGGTGCAAGCTTGGGCCCCGAAACGTGGATGCTTAAAACCCCTTTCTACCTTTATTTCTCCTCGTAGTTGAGCGATTGAGATTCTCGAGGTTACGCAGGAGGTTCTGCCCCAGTTAATCTACCGCCTGGATGAATTATTTGGGGTGTACGGCGGTCTGCCTGCTCTTCCCCCAGTTCAGTGACCAAATTTGAGGAGAGTAAGGGATCTCTTCTTCAAATTTCCAACATTGATTGCCAGTTGCTGCTTAGGTGACATGGATCAGCAACGAAGCATCAGTTTCAGTGGCATCCTTTTCTGGACTCCGGTAATTCCGGTAATTCAATGATGCTGAATCTCTTTCAAGATTTTGCTTACTTGGAAATGAGCGGTGTGATGGCATATTTGTGGTCCACGTGGAATCGCGAGGTGCCATCCGAAGTTAGGATTAAAATTTAGGACTTTTTAAGCTCTCTTTTCCTCAGGTATTTGTGGTTGGGAATCTCCATGGATTGCTCGGAGTGCTGCCACTATGCCTTGTGCTTGATGCTTTGTGTGTGGTCTTGTGGGATGTAGTTACAGCAGCCGCCCAGACTGTGAATGAAGTATGGGAACCACGGCCTCATTCACAGCTGGAAAGCAGGGGGAGGCCGCAGGACACTGGCAGGTGCTCCTCTCCCTGTTCTGTGGTGCCGGGGCCCCTTGCCTGTGTGAGTGGCTCGTGGTCCCTGGGATTTGTGAATGGAATCTGCAGGCCCCAGTGTTGCTTGGAATATTCTTTAGTTCAGACTGGAGGCTGGCCATGAGTGCCAGGCTTGGCCTTACCCCCACTGGGCGCTATTTATCAGTCTCCCTATCTTCCTGGAGCTCAGCCGCCTCTTCCTGGAGCTGAGAGGTGCCTAATTGTTTGTGGTTTTTCTGATTGAACTTGTTTGGTGCCTCTAGGCAAAAATTCCTTTGGCTCCTTCTAGTATTTGCAGAGTCTTGAAGGCCCATATTCCTGAGCATGAGGAGTCTTAAGTCTGTGTTTTATTTTTCCTAAATTCTTCATGTTAAATATTACATTGACAAAGGACAGCTACTAATATTTTGATCACACAGACATATACGGTGCTCCCTGGTTAAGGCCTCCAGGTAGGGGACAGGTAGAGTCAGTGATGGGGAAGAAGTCTTCCCTAAGTCCCTTTCCTTTGGGTACACAGTAGACTTCCCTTTTCTTCTTCAGGCTTTAGCAAGATGTGGGGGTTAGAAGTCTTCTATTCTGGGAAAAGCCTTTAGTCGTTTTCTTTGGGCTGGGGCCTGTTCTCTTATGGACTGTTTTCACCCTCTTTGTCGGTTTCTTTTGATTACCTTTCATGGCTCCAAAGGAGTGATTCCTTCCCCCATTTATACCTCTTGGACTTGCCATCCTGCTACATTTTGTCAGCAAGTTAATTCACCTTGTGCAGTTTTGAAAGATGTGTAAGGCCGGGCGCGGTGGCTCAAGCCTGTAATCCCAGCACTTTGGGAGGCCGAGACGGGCGGATCATGAGGTCAGGAGATCGAGACCATCCTGGCTAACACGGTGAAACCCCGTCTCTACCAAAAAATACAAAAATCTAGCCGGGCGAGGTGGCGGGCGCCTGTAGTCCCACCTACTCGGGAGGCTGAGGCAGGAGAATGGCGTGAACCCGGGAGGCGGAGCTTGCAGTGAGCTGAGATCTGGCCACTGCACTCCAGCCTGGGCGACAGAGCAAGACTCCGTCTCAAAAAAAAAAAAAAAAAAAAAAAAAAAAAGAGAGATGTGTAAGTGTTAACATTTAGTATTAGCAGTTATGGCCCAGGAAATTGTGAGCTTTTTATTTGAATCTTGCTGTGATTGAACCTTTGCAGGAACTAGGATTTTCTAGGGTTTGTTTGTTTGTTTGTTTTGTTTTGTTTTGTTTTGAGTCAGAATTTAGCTCTTGTTGCCCAGGCTGGAGTGCAGTGGTGCGATCTCGGCTCACTGCAACCTGTACCTCCTGAGTTCAAGCGATTCTCCTGCCTCAGCCTCCTGAGTAGCTGGGATTACAGGCATGCTCCACTACACCCAGCTAATTTTGTATTTTTGGTAAGACGGGGCTTCTCCATGTTGATGAGGCTGGTCTGGAACTCCCGACCTCAGGTGATCCACCCGCCTCCCAAAGTGGTGGGATTACGGGAGTGAGCCACCACTCCCAGCCTTCTAGGTTATATTTATTGGATGCTTTTTATGTTAACTAAGTTTTAGCAGAGAAAGATTTGATTTGTTTTCCATCAGGAGGTTTGAAATCTGAGGCAGATAGTGGTTTGAGTGGCATCTTTGCACAATGAATGAGTAAAGAGATTTGGGGCCTGGGAGGCATGAGGCAAACTTTAGTTTACTGCTGAAGCATTTGTCCATTTTATCTGAAACAAGTAGCTTTCCCGTCTGTATAATTATACAGAGTAAGCTGGTGTGGAAATAATTGTGAAAGTAGAGTAGGCAGGTGGGTGGTGGTTGGAGGCCTCATTGGTGTGCTGATTTTTTTTTTTTTTTTTTTTTTTTTTTTTTTTTTTTTTTTTTTGAGGCGGAGTCTCGCTCTGTCGCCCGGACTGGAGTGCAGTGGCCAGATCTCAGCTCACTGCAAGCTCCGCCTCCCGGGTTTACGCCATTCTCCTGCCTCAGCCTCCCGAGTAGCTGGGACTACAGGCGCCCGCCACCTCGCCCGGCTAGTTTTTGTATTTTTAGTAGAGACGGGGTTTCACCGTGTTAGCCAGGATGGTCTCGATCTCCTGACCTCGTGATCCGCCCGTCTCGGCCTCCCAAAGTGCTGGGATTACAGGCTTGAGCCACCGCGCCCGGCCAGGTGTGCTGATTTTTAAGAAATTTTTATGATATTTATGATCTCAGAATCCTTGTGAAACTTTTCCATGGAACACTTCACAGGTGATTCCATTATAAATAGCAATTGGTGGCCAGGTGCTGTGGCTCACGTCTGTAATCCCAGCACTTTGGGAGGCCAAGGTGGGCGGATCATGAGGTCAGGAGTTTGAGACAATCCTGGCCAACATGGTGAAACCCCGTCTCTGTCTCTACTAAAAAAAAAAAGAAAAAAAAAATACAAAATTTTCCGGGTACGGTGGCACACACCTGCGGTCCCAGCTACTTGGGAGGCTGAGGCAGGAGAATCGCTTGTACCTAAGAGGCGGAGGTTGCAGTGAGCTGAGATCGTGCCACTGCACTCCAGCCTGTGTGATGGAGCAAGACTCCGTCTCAAAAAAATAAAAAATGGCAGTTGGAAATTCAGATACATTTAGCATCAGCTGTATTTAGGCGTTTTGTAAAAGTGATGTCCGGTTAAAATTTAATTTTTTTTTTTTTTGAGACAGGGTCTTGCTCTGTCACCCAGGCTGGAGTGCAGTTGCATGATCTCCGCTCACTGCAACCTCTGCCTCCCAGGCTCCAGAAGCAATCCTCCCACCTCAGCCTCCCAAGTAGCTGGGATCACAGGCACATGCCACCACACCCGGCTAATTTTTTGAATTTTTTCTAGAGACAGGGTCTTTCCATGTTGCCCAGGCTGGCCTCAAAACTCTTGTGCTCAGGCAATCTGCCCACCTTGGCCTCCCAAAAAGCTGGAATTACAGAAGTGAGCCATCGCTACTGGCCAGAATTTAATTTTTTTTTCTTCTCATTAAATGTTTACATAGTGAAGAAATTGAAAATGTAGCTACTAGTTTATTATTATTTTTAAACTTTTAAACCAATTTTATTTTTCTGTAGAGACGGGGTCTATGTAGCCCAGGCTGGTCTCAAATTTCTAGGCTTAAGCGATCCTCCTGTCGCAGCCTCTGAAAGTGCTGGGATTACAGATGTGAGCCGCCTTGCCCAGTGGCACTCATTTTAAAACAAAAATGTGTTCATTGTCTGAGGGCCATTCTCTTGTGGAATATGTGATCACCATGGATCATTTAGTCACAAAGTTGAATGTGTATTACAGTATGTAAATTTGCTCCAAATTATTATTATTATTGTTTTTGAGCCGGAGTCTGCTCTGTCGCCCAGGCTGGAGTGCAGTGGCACCATCTCGGCTCACTGTAAGCTCCGTCTCCCGGGTTCATGCCCTTCTCCAGCCTGAGCCTTTTGAGTAGCTGGGACTACAGGCGCCCGCCATCATGCCCAGCTAATTGTGTTTTTAGTAGAGACGGGGTTTCGCCGTGTTAGCCAGGATGGTCTCAGTCTCCTGACCTTGTGATCCGCCTGCCTCAGCCTCCCAAAGTGCTGGGATTTCAGGTGTGAGCCACCGCGCCCAGCCAATTTGCTCCAAATTATTTTTATAATTTTAAGTGGTAGTGAGAAGTTCTACTTGGCAGTGTGAAGTCCGTAATTTTCCGTGAACATGTGTGACAGTTGTCCTTACCTTTTTGAGGCTTTTGTTTCAAAAAGCTGAAGGTTAAGGTCTTAGATAAAGATAAAAAGTCTTGGAGATGAATTAGTCTTCCAGGCCACTTTTTTTCCTGCTACTTGTCTATAAAACTACTTTCTCATATCAGAGTGTTTTTTTTTTTTTTTTTTTTTTTTGAGACGGAGTCTCTGTCATCCAGGCTGGAGTGCAGTGGGATGATCTCGGCTCACTGCAACCTCTGCCTCCTGGGTTCAAGTGTTTCTCTTGCCTCATTTTTCTTGCATCAGCCTCCGGAGTAGCTAGGATAACAGGCACCCACCATCACGCCCAGCTAATTTTTTGTATTTTTAGTAGAGATGAGGCTTCATCATTTTGCCCAGGCTGGTCTCAAACCCCTGATCTCAAGTGATCCGCTGCCTCAGTCTCCCAAAGTGCAGGGATTACAGGTGTGAGCCACAGCGCTCAGCCTAATTTTTGTATTTTTTTTTTTTAAGTTTTGTATTTTTAATAGAGACTGAGTTTCGCCGTGTTGGCTAGGGCGATCTTGAACTGGCCTCACTCAGGTGATCTGCCCGCCTCGGCCTCTCAAAGTGTTGGGGTTACAGATGTAAGCCACCACACCGGGCCTGCAGTTATTTCAAAGTAAAAAGGTTTTACTTCATCCTTTGCTACTAAACAGTTCATATTTGAATGTTAATATTTAATGTCCATGTGAGAGATGGTCTTTTTTTAAAAAAAAAAAAATCTTAACGAAAAATACAGTTCTAGGAAAAAGTAAACATTGAAGTATACACTAAGTTAAAGAAACAAAAAAAAAAAACCAAGGCTTCACTCTGGGAATACATGGGGAAGGATTGCCTCTGCCTCCGGCCAGATATGGGAGGATCTCTCAACCATGCTTCCCTCGCCCCCTTGCTGCCTGAGAGCATGCTGGAAAGAGGGTTTGATAATTCCCACGTGAAGTCATGTTGAATGTTTTTCTGTGGTGGCAGATTTTAAAGCATTTCTGTTGGTTCATCCAAGAGCAGTTAATGTTTTTCTTTTTTTTTCTTAAGGACTGGCCCTCATTATGTTGCCCAGGCTGGTCTTGAACTTCTGGTCTCAACAAATCTTCCTGCCTCGGCCTCCCGAGTAACTGGTATTACAGGCATGCACAACTGTACCCAATTTAATCCTCTTCATACGTTGCATTTGTAGTAGTATGTTCACAAAACATTTCCGCATAGTGCCACCTGTAATCCTTGCTGTCTGCAGCCCGAGGCAGGTAGTATTTTCATCCTTATTTTTCACCCAGCACCAGAAAGGTAAGCGATTTGCTGTAGGGTCCCAAAGCTGCCAAGTTGGAGAGCCCAGGGGCAAATTCCAGGCTTCTAACTCTAGGACTGTGGGCACTCCACAACACTAGTGAGCCTGGAGTCCTGGGTCTCCAGAAACATTTGAGGAACAACTTGTATTTGCCAACTGTTTTTTTTGTTTTTTTGTTCTTTTTGTTTTTTTTTTTTTTTTTGAGATGGAGTCTAGCTCTGTCGCCTAGGCTGGAGTGCAATAGCACGCTCTCGGCTCACTGCAACCTCCGCCTCCTGGGTTCAAGCGATTCTCCTGCCTCAGCTTCCTGAGTAGCTGGGATTACAGTCGCGCGCCATCGCACCCAGCTAATTTTTGCATTTATAGTAGAGATTGGGTTTTACCATGTTGGTCAGGCTGGTCTCAAACTCCTGACCTCATGATTTGCCCACCCTGGCTTCCCAAAGTGCTGCGATTACAGTCATGAGTCACCGCGCCCAGCAGTATTTGCTAGGTTTTTATTTTGTCAAGGAAAATATATTTAAATTAGTGATCATTCACCATTTCCATTTTTCGTGAGTAACAAGATTGTCTTTATCACCAAAACTATAGGAATAAGATAAAGGACAGTCCTTTAAGTTGAAAATATTTATTAAAATCTTTATTTCTGGCTGGGCACTGTGGCTCACGCCTATAATCCCAGCACTTTGGGAGGCCGAGGGTGGCGGATCACTTGAGGTCAGGAGTTCAAGACCATCCTGGCCAAAATGGTATAATCCTGTCTGCACTGAAAATACAAAAATTAGCCAGGAATGGTGGTCTGTGGCTGTAATCCCAACTACTCGGTAGACTGAGGCAGGAGAATTGCTTGAACTCAGAAGGTGGAGGTTGTAGATGAGCTGAGATCACACCACTGCACTGCAATCTGGGTGACAGAGCAAGACTCTGTCTCAAAAAAAAAAAAAAAAACCACTTTATTCCTAACTTTGATGTAGTAACACTGTTGCAGTCTGAACCCTGAACCATTGCACTGGACTTCACGTTGTTAAATATTTCAGAATGGCATTGATAGCAAGATTTTAGACTGGCATTGCTGGGATTACAAGCGCGCACACCGGGCTAATTTTGTTTTCTTAGTAGTGTTGGGGTTTCTCCATGTTGGTCAGGCTGGTCTTGAACTCCCAACCTCAGGTGATCCGCCCGCCTTAGCCTCCCAAAGTGGTGGGATTACAGGTGTGAGCCACTGTGTCTGGCCAGTTGCTTTCTAAGAATAATTTTCAGTGTGCCCTTGATGGCGTGAATCTGTCAAAGTTTAAGGAGTCACCACGACTCCTAGCTCGAGAGTATCATTTCAGCTCACAGCCCAGGATGGGCCAGCTCCAGAGGTCAGGAAACCAGGAGGTGGGTTGAGTCTATGTAAATTTCAAAGCCTAATTTGGTCTCTCTAAGGCGAATATCCACTTCAGGACCATTCGCTAGAGTGGCTGGGAAGGCTGTAAGATTTATGAAATACCCTGAAGACAGGTGGGGCCATACCTGTGAGGGTGTTGCGACTGTACCTGTCCATTCCACAAACATCTGTTAATCCACTCATGCTCAACTAACTTGGGCATGTTTCTTTTCCAACAACAAGTGCCATAAATCTCACAGTGTAATTAGTGAGAGGTCAGAAAGATAGCCATTGCACCACAAACATAATGTTCTGTGGTTGAAGCTTCTGTAACTGCATGCTGTGGGTGGGCTGGATTCAGGAACAAAAGAAAAACGAATCCCTGTGTGTTAAACCATCCCAAACCACCAAGAAGTCACGTTTATTTTATTTTATTTTATTTTATTTTATTTTATTTTTGAGACGGAGTCTCGCTCTGTCGCCCAGGCTGGAGTGCAGTGGCCGGATCTCAGCTCACTGCAAGCTCCGCCTCCCGGGTTTACGCCATTCTCCTGCCTCAGCCTCCCGAGTAGCTGGGACTACAGGCGCCGGCCACCTCGCCCAGCTAGTTTTTTTTTTTTGTATTTTTTAGTAGAGACGGGGTTTCACTGTGTTAGCCAGGATGGTCTCGATCTCCTGACCTAGTGATCCGCCCGTCTCGGCCTCCCAAAGTGCTGGGATTACAGGCTTGAGCCACCGCGCCCGGCCGAAGTCACGTTTAAAATCGCGATACTTCACTTACCACTTGATCCTGCCTTGAGTTTGTTTTCAGAGAAGCTGCATGTTGCTGGTGCCCAGGATTGAATCATAAAAATTGTAAGAATAGTCATTGCTGGTGCCAGGTTTGAATAAATGTGGTTGCAAGAACAGCATTGTTCATCGTTTCGCAGCTTTCATTTAAAGTTAGATTGGTAGGGGCAGCGGAGTGTTGCTTGTGAGTGGGTGCTGTAGGCTTCTTGCCAGCAGTGTGCCTCACTAAAAGTCCTCTTGAAAGGGAAGTTTCTGACCAGGCGTGGTGGCTCACGCCTGTAATCCTAGCACTTTGGGAGGTCGGGACCATCCTGGCTAACACGGTGAAACCCTGTCTCTACTAAAAACAGAAAAAATTAGCCGAGTGCAGTGGCAGGCGCCTGTAGTCCCAGCTACTCTAGTCCCAGCTACTCGAGAGGCTGAGGCAGGAGAATGGTGTGAACCCGGGAGGCGGAGCTTGCAGTGAGCCGAGATAGCACCACTGCTCTCCAATGTGGGCGACAGAGCGAGATTTCGTCTCCAAAAACAAATTTTTTTGTAAATTTTGTAAAAAAAAAAAAAAAAAAAAATCGGCTAATTTTTTTGTATTTTTAGTAGAGATGGGGTTTCACTGTGTTAGCCAGGATGGTCTCAATCTCCTGACCTCGTCATCCGCCTGCCTCTGCCTCCCAAAAAAAAAACAAAAAGGAAAGGGAGGTTTCTGCTCATCCTGAAGATTCCTGGATCAGTTAATGAGACAGATTCCAAGAAGCTGGCTTGGATGTCAAATTTGTCTTGGGCTCACAGAGAGAAATGGGTTTGTTGCCTTGAAAAGGAGCAATAACTGTAGTTTTTAAACATTTGTTTTAGTTCAGATAATTACTACTCTTACTCATTTGTCCACGTGAGTCGGAAAGCATTGCTGCCGTTGCCTGGTCTAAGGGAGGAGGACCCAGGCATGTAAGGGACTACATGCTGGCCAGTTGTGGTCAGAGCCAACTGGAGGCCAGCAAGGCCCTTCAGGGGTCTTTTCAAGGGTCTGCCTCAGGCAGCAGAGGAAGGTGAAGTGAGGCACTCGTTATAGCAAGGGCACACCCACGGTTCTCGTTTTGAACAGTGAAGAGAGCAGATGGAAAGCCACATGCAGGGCATTTGCTGAAGACAGGTGTGTTGGGGGCGTGTGTGTGTCCTCTGAGGCATTTTGGATGGGATGATATTTTGACCAAATGATACATTGTGCTTCAGTGGTTGGTGGGTGGCTTTTTTTCTTTTTTTCGAGACAGAGTCTTGCTCTGTCGCCCAGACTGGACTGTAGTGGCGCGATCTCGGCTCACTGCAAGCTCTGCCTCTCGGGTTCACGCCATTCTCCTGCCTCAGCCTCCTGAGTAGCTGGGACTACAGGTGCCCGCCACTACACTCGGCAAATTTTTTTGTATTTTTAGTAGAGATGGGGTTTCACCGTGTTAGCCAGGATGGTCTCGATCTTCCTGACCTCGTGATCCGCCTGCCTCTGCCTCCCGAAGTGTTAGGATTACAGGTGTGATCCACTGCGCCTGGCAATGGGGTGGTTTTCTACCCCTAACTCTAGTCTGTCACATGGCGTTTTTATTAGATTGTCTGTATCAACTGGGGGTGAACTTTAGTCTTTTAACAGTTTTCAGAGTATGAAGTTTGGATGTAAATTCTAATATGAGAAATTAGTTTCGTTTTTTTTTTAAGTATCTTTATGGACATGGATATATATAAATTTAATGTGTCAAATCTGTTTTATTTTAGTAACATCTTTTGAAAATCTTCAAACATACAAAAAAAGGTGATACAATTTTAGTGAACACTCAGGCCAGGCGCAGTGGCTCACGCCCGTAGTCCCTGCAGTTTGGGAGGCCGAGGCGGGCCGATCATTTGAGGTCAGGAGTTTGAGACCAGCCTGGCCAACGTGGTGAAACCCCCATCTCTACTAAAAATACAAAAATTAACCTGGCATGGTGGTAGGTGCCTGTAATCCCAGCTACCCGGAAAGCTGAAGCAGAAGAAGTGCTTGAGCCTGGGAGGTGGAGGTCACAGTGAGCCAATATCACGCTACTGCACTCCATTCCAGCCTGGGGAACAGAGTGAGAGTCCATTTCAAAAAATAATAATAAAGAATTTAAGCTGGGTGCAGTGGCTCACACTTTTGTAATTCCAGCACTTTGGGAGGCCGAGGCAGGCGGATCACTTGAGGTCTGGAGTTTGAGACCAGCCCGACAAATGTGATGAAACCCCGTCTCTACTAAAAATACAAAAAAGAAATTGCCAGGTGTGGCTGGGCGCGGTGGCTCACACCTGTAATCCCAGCACTTTGGGAGGCCGAGGCAGGAGGATCATGAGGTCAGGAGATGGAGACCATCCTGGCCAACATGGTGAAACGTCTCTCCTAAAAAAACAAAAAATTAGCCGGGTGTGGTGGCACATGCCTGTGGTCCCATTTACTCCGGAGGCTGAGGCAGCAGAATGGTGTGAACCTGGGAGGCGGAGCTTGCAGTGAGCCGAGATTGCACCACTGCACTCCAGCCTGGGCGACAGAGCAAGACTCCCTCTGGAAAAAAAAAAAAAAAAATCCACGTGTGGTGGCGCATGTCTGTAATCCCAGATACTTAGGAGGCTGAGGCAGGACAGTCGCTTAAACCTGGGAGGCAGAGGTTGCAGTGAACCCAGATCATGCTATTGCACTCCAGTCTGGGCAACAAGAGTGAAACTGTCTCAAGATACGATAATAATAAAATAAATTTAATGAACACGTACCTATATACACAGCCTAGGTTGTGCTGTGGGCATTTAACTGCTTGTGTTTTACCTATTTGTCCATCCACTTATAGTTCTCTTCACTTGATTGATTGATCAGAGACAGGGTTATACTTTGTTGTCCAGGCTGGAGTGCAGTGGTACAATCATAGCTCAGTGCTGTCTCAAACTCCTGGGCTCAAACAGTCCTTGCGTCTCAACCTCCCAGAGTGTTGGGGTTATAGGCATGAACCACTATGCCTGGCCTCATTTTTTTTTTTTTTTTGAGATGGAGTCTTGCTCTGTTGCCCAGGCTGGAGTGTAGTGGTGAGATCTTGGCTCACTGCAGCCTCTGCCTTCCTGATTCCAGTGATTCTCCTGCCTTAGCCTCTTGGGTAGCTGGGATTACAGGCGCTTGCCACCATGCCCGGCTAATTTATATATTTTTAGTAGAGACAGGGTTTCACCATGTTAGGCTGGTCTCAAACTCTTGACCTCAGATGATCCACCCGCCTCAGCCTCCTGAAGTGTTGGAGTTACAGGCATGAGCCACTGTGCCTGGCCACTTTATTTTGATGATACATTTCAAACTAAGTAGCAGAAAGTTGCAAGTCTTCCCTCTACATATTATTAACTATATTTATAGTTCTTTTTTTTGGGTGGCGGGGTACAGGGTCTCACACACTGTTGCCCAAGCTAGAGTACAGTGGCACAGTCTTGATTCACTCCAGCCTCCCATCTACTGGGCTCAAGTGATCCTCCTCCCTCAGCCTCCTGAGTAGCTGAAATTAATGGGCAGGTGCCACCACGCCCGGCTAATTTTTTTTTCTTTCTTTTTTTCTTTTTTTGAGACGGAATTTCGCTCTTGTTGCCAAGGCTGGAGTGCAGTGGCGTGACTTTGGGTCACTGCAGCCTCCGCCCCCTAGGTTCAAGCGATTCTCCTGCCTCAGCCTCCCGAGTAGCTGGGATTCTAGGCATGCACCACCAATGTCCTGCTAATTTTGTGTTTTTAATAGAGACGGGTTTCTATTTCGCCATATTGGCGAGGTTGGTCTTAAACTCTCAACCTCAGGTGATCCACCCACCACAGCCTCCCAAAGTGCTGGGATTACAGGTGTGAACCACCACGCGCAGCCTATCTGGCTAATTTTTTTTTTTTTTTTTTGAGACGGAGTCTCGCTCTGTTGCCCAGGCTGGAGTGCAGTGGCTGGATCTCAGCTCACTGCAAGCTCCACCTCCTGGGTTTACGCCATTCTCCTGCCTCAGCCTCCCGAGTAGCTGGTACTACAGACACCTGCCACCTCGCCTGGCTAGTTTTTTGTATTTTTTAGTAGAGACGGGGTTTCACTGTGTTAGCCAGGATGGTCTCGATCTCCTGACCTCGTGATCCGGCCGTCTCGGCCCCCCAAAGTGCTGGGATTACAGGCTTGAGCCACCGCGCCCGGCCCTATCTGGCTAATTTTTAAAATTTTTTTTAGGGACAAGGTCTCATTATATTGCCGAGGTTGGCCTTGAACTACTGTGCTCAAGTGATCTGCCTCCCTCGGCCTCCCAAAGTGCTGTGACTACAGGCATGAGCCACTGCTCCTGCCTCACTTTATTTTTATGAGGCGTTTCCAACTAAATAGCAGGAAGTTGTAATCTTCCTTCTTACATAGTAACAAGAATTTAGTATTTATTTTCAGTTGGATTTTTATTTTTTTCTTTAAAAAATTTTTTTGTAGATTCACTCAGGCTGGTCTTGGACTCCTGACAAATGCTCCTCCCAACATGGTGAGCCACCATGCGCAGTCTCTTTATTCTTTTTAAATAATGCACAGATGTTTAGTATACCAGTCAGTGAATTCGGGCCACTGCATATACCCAACCCTTGTCAGGAGGGAGAGTGTAACCTTCACCTCAGAAAGCTTGGGAGGGCCCCTTCCCATGTGATCCCTGCCACCGTCCCCTAGAGGCTGTCCCATCACTGATTAGTTTTGCTTATTCTAGAACTTCACATAGGTGGAAGCATGATTCTTTTTGAATTTGTCTGACATGTAGCCAGTGAGATACCTCATAAGTCAGCTCCCATGTCCTCAGGATAAGACTGTTCTAATCACCAGCGCTTTGTTGCTTTCTGGCGCTCCAGTAGGATCCAGGCTCACCTGGTATATCCCCTGCTGCAGATTACGATCCACCTCTCCCAGGAGCTTCTTTCAGTAGATTTTTGTTGTGGTGGTGGTGGTGGTATATTTTTATTTACTTATTTTGAGACATTCTTTCTCTGTGTCACATAGGCTGGAGTGCAGTGGCGCAATCTCGGCTCATGGCATTCTCTACCTCCCCAGTTCAAGGAGATTGAGGAGTTCAAGACCAGCCTGGCCAACATAGTGAAACCCTGTCCCTACTAAAAATACAAAAATTAGCCGGACGTGGTGGCACGCACCTTTCGTCCTAGCTACTTGGGAGGCTGAGACAGGAGAATTGCCCGAACCTGGCAGATGGAGATTACAGTGAGCCAAGATCGCACCACTGCACTCCAGCCTGGGTGAGAGAGAGAGACTCTCTCAAAAAGACAAAAATAGTTGGCCATGCATGGTGGCTCACACCTGTAACCCCAGCACTTTGGGAGACTGAGGTGGGAGGATCACTTGAGCCCAGGAGTTCGAGACCAGCCCACACAACATGGCGACACCCCATCTCTACAAATCATTTTTTTAAAATGTATTACCGAATTTTTATTTTATTTTATTTTTATTATTATTATTTTTTTTTATTTTTTTTTTTTTTGAGACGGAGTCTTGCTCTGCCGCCCAGGCTGGAGTGCAGTGGCCAGCTCTCAGCTCACTGCAAGCTCCGCCTCCCGGGTTCACGCCATTCTCCTGTCTCAGCCTCCCCAGTAGCTGGGACTACAGGCGCCTGCCTCGTCGCCCGGCTAGTTTTTTGTATTTTTTAGTAGAGACGGGGTTTCACCATATTAGCCAGGATGGTCTCGATCTCCTGACCTCGTGATCCGCCCGTCTCGGCCTCCCAAAGTGCTGGGATTACAGGCTTGAGCCACCGCGCCCGGCCTATCGAATTTTTTTTTTCTTTCTTTTTTTTTTTTTTTTTTGAGACGGAGTCTCGCTCTGTCGCCCAGGCTGGAGTGCAGTGGCCGGATCTCAGCTCACTGCAAGCTCCGCCTCCCGGGTTTACGCCATTCTCCTGCCTCAGCCTCCCAAGTAGCTGGGACTACAGGCACCCGCCAACTCGCCCGGCTAGTTTTTTGTATTTTTTAGTAGAGACGGGGTTTCGCCGTGTTAGCCAGGATGGTCTCGATCTCCTGACCTCGCGATCCACCCATCTCGGCCTCCCAAAGTGCTGGGATTACAGGCTTGAGCCACCGCGCCCGGCCCTATCGAATTTTTAAAACATGCACAAAAGAGTTACAGTATCCGTCACCCAGCTTCAGCAGCTGTCATGTTCTGTAGTCTTGTTTTATCCTTCTCTACTATCTGCTCCCTGGTATATTTCAGAGCAAATACCAGGTATATAATTTCAGCCATAAATTTGTCTTAAATATGTGTGGAACAGTTAAAGGTGGTTCTTTACAGCACAACCACAGTATTATTCCCCTAACTGAAGTAACTGCAATTCCTTCATAAGGATTCACTTCATGAACAAGATTCCCAGTGTCCTTGCGACTATCCAGGGAAACCACAGCCAAGGGAATTGGCTTGGCAGAATCAGTGGGGAATGAAGGCCCTTTGGAGTTTGACTCTGGCTTGGTGAAGAGACATGGGAGGTGGAGGAGAGGGTGCCCTTTGCACACACATCACTCACACCTGGCCCTCGCTGCAGCCTGGGGAGGCAGATTTTTTCAGCAGTAGGATCTGGTACCGGTTGTTAGGTCTGTGGGATATGTGCTGCATGCTTCAAGTAGGTTGACTTGTTTCATTTTCGTAGTCCTGCCGAGGGTAGAGGGGCTGCTTCCATGTTGCTGATGCAAGAAGGAAGCTAGTGGGCTGGGCAAGTGGAGTTTCAGGTCCAAGTCTGTGCAGAAGCTTTCTCTGGACGATCGATCGAGTGGCTCACCCCATGGTGTGAGTCTCAGGCGCATTGAGTCACTGAGCCCAGGGACTGGCTTTCTGCCCTTTTCATCCATGCCCCCCTCACACTCCTCCTCTCTTGCATCCCTCCCCTGTCATGAAGCCTTTGACCCCACCATGTCCTGTTGCTGGGCTCTGCAGGCGTATCATTTGACCCCTAGGTTTTTTTTGTTTGTTTGTTTTAATGAGACAGAGTTTTGCTCTTGTTACCCAGGCTGGGGTGCAATGGGGTGATGTTGACTCAGTGTAACCTCCGCCTCCCTGGTTCAAGCAATTCTTGGGCTTCAGCCTCCTGAGTAGCTAGGATTACAAGCATGTGCTACCACGCCCGACTAATTTTTTGTATATTTAGTAGATACAGGGTTTCACCATGTTGGCCAGGCTGATCTTGAACTCGTGACCTCAGGTGATACCCCTGCCTTGGCCTCCCTAAGTACTGGGATTACAGGCGTGAGTCACCGTGCCCGGCGACCCCTAGGTTTTATTTATTCATTTATTTATTTTGAGGTGGAGTCTCTATTGGCCAGGCTGGAGTGCAGTGGCACAATCTCAGCTCGCTGCAATGTCTGCCTCTTGGGTTAAAGCTATTCTCCTGCCTCAGCCTCCCTAGTAGCTGGGATGACAGGTGTGCGCCACCGCGTCCATCTAATTTTTGTATTTTTGGGAGAGACCGGTTTCACCATGTTGACCAAGGTGGTCTCAAATTCCTGACTTCTTCTTCTTCTTTTTTTTTTTTTTTTTTTTTGAGACAAAGTCTCGCTCTGTCGCCCAGCCTGGAGTGCAGTGGCGCAATCTCGGCTCACCGCAAGCCCTGCCTGCCGGGTTCACGCCATTCTCCAGCCTCAGCCTCCCGTGTAGCTGGGACTACAGGCGCCCACCACCGCACCCGGCTAATTTTTTGTGTTTTTAGTAGAGATGAGGTTTCACTGTGTTAGCCAGGAGGGTCTCAATCTCCTGACCTCGTCATCCGCCTGCCTCAGCCTCCCAAAGTGCTGGGATTATAGGCGTGAGCCACCTCACTCAAGCACCCTTAGGTTTTTAAGTTTGGGATGTTTAGATTTTGCAGTTAGATTTTGCTAGGTAGTCCTGGGTATTTTGGGAAGGTCTTGTTTTGGCCAGCATGTCAGAATTTATCCTTGATGCTTGGGCCTTTTCAGGTTTGAGCCTGCTCTGCTGGCTGGGAACTAGTTTAGTCGGAAGGGGCTGGCAGTTGCTTGTAGGGGGTAGATTCATCTGGTATGTATTGTGCTGATGGGGTTTTTTGGTTGTTTACTCATTTGGAAGATTGCAGTATGGACCAGACTGTTTGTGTAGAGTGGGAATTGAGTAGGTTGGAGTCGGCATGATACTGAGACCGAAATAGTAATTATGGCTTAGTTTGTCCTGAAAGATTCTGTTGTGCACTTCAGTTGTCTTAGCATCTTCAGAGTTGAACCTGCTGTGGTTGTCGTCGTCCACCTGATATTTCAGATACTTACTTTTCGGGAGGTTCGCTCTTTCTCATTTTACAGAAACCTTTTGGGACCCTTTGCCACATGTCTTTCTTCCATCTCTTCATTACTGTCAGGGATTAGAGCTCCTTCCCTCTCTTTTCCTTCTCCAAGCACCAAGATTTTGATGTAAACCTTTTTTTTTCTTTTTTTTTTTTGGAGATGAAGTCTTGCTCTGCCACCCGTGCTAGAGTGCAGTGGTGTGATCTCTGCTCACTGCAGCCTCCGTATCCTGGGCTAAAGCGATATTTGTGCCTCAGCCTCCCAAGTAGCCAGGACTACAGGTGCCCACCACACCCAGCCAATTTTTGTATTTTTGGTAGAGATGGGGTTTTGCCATGTTCGCCAGGCTGGTCTCAAACTCCTGACCTCAAGTGATCCACCCGCCTCGGCCTCCCAAAGTGGCGGGATTACAGGCGTGAGCCACTGTGCCTAGCCTGATGTGAGCATTTCTACCTGTAGTGTTTTTTGGAGACCTGTTAATATTTTCATACTTGTAAAAATGGGCATATTTATGTAAAGGAAGATAAAAAAGAAAGTAAAATACCATCTGAGTGTCTGTAGGCCTGAAGTCAGATCAGATTTCTTGAAACCATCTGTTTTCATTTTTAGAGTGTTACGTAGTTAATGCCTTGGCTTAGCAGTGGTTACTTGGAAATAAAGATGTGTCCTGCTGTGTTGACAGGCCCTTCATGAGGCAGCACACATGTCATTCTTGCTACTGTGTACCTGGTTGCTAAAATAAATCCTACTATAAGTTATATGAAACTAAAAAAATTTTCTGATCTTATAGAGCTGAAGTATTGATAACACCAAGGAAATCTATCACGATCTGAAAAGATAAGCAAAAGTTTGATTTCCAGACACTACAGAAGTAAAAATGGTAAGTTTTTGATCACAGATACTGTTTCTTCACTCATGTACAGAGACGTTTGTAACCTTTTCCAAAGCATTTGATTCCATTACCATTTTTATTAGCTCTTTTGGATTATAAAGTAATATTATCTATTCTGTATTCCATTCTGTCTCCCACTGCCCGGACACAACAGCTGTTCAGTTTGCTTGTTCCTCCTTGGTCCTTCAGTTGTGCTCCTGCAGGCTTGGTTTTTACACACAAGCGATATAGCATCGTTCGGAATTGTGCAGCTTAAAAGATGAATGTTGGGCTGCTTGCTCTCTTTACATCATTTTTAACTTAATTCTCACATCCCTAGCGTCCAATGCGAATTTTTGTGAATGATGACCGCCATGTAATGGCAAAGCATTCTTCCGTTTATCCAACGCAAGAGGAGCTGGAGGCAGTCCAGAACATGGTGTCCCACACGGAGCGGGCACTCAAAGCTGTGTCCGACTGGATAGACGAGCAGGAAAAGGGTAGCAGCGAGCAGGCAGAGTCCGAAAACATGGATGTGCCCCCAGAGGACGACAGTAAAGAAGGGGCTGGGTAAGTGAGGTTTTCTGTCGTCGTTTTCTTTCTTGTAGAGAGGGTAGCCAGGGTAGGGGTTGGTACCTGTTTTCTTTTTTTTTCTTTTTGAGACGGAGTCTCGCTTTGTGGTCCAGACTGGAGTGCAGTGGTGTGATCTCGGCTCACTGCAAGCTCCGCCTCCCGGGTTCACACCATTCTCCTGCCTCAGCCTCCCAAGTTTAGCTGGGACTACAGGCGCCCACCACCACGCCCAGCTAATTTTTTTGTATTTTTAGTAGAGATGGGGTTTCACCCTGTTAGCCAGAATGGTCTCGATCTGACCTCGTAGGGTAGGGGTTGGCTCCTGTTTTCTAAGAGACTCCAGCCTGTCTTGGGACCTCTGGGTCGTGGTCAGACTGAATTCCTCACTGAGCTGGATGTTGGTCTGTCCCTCAGGGAACAGAAGACGGAGCACATGACCAGAACCCTGCGGGGAGTGATGCGGGTGGGCCTGGTGGCAAAGGGCCTCCTACTCAAGGGGGACTTGGATCTGGAGCTGGTGCTGCTGTGTAAGGAGAAGCCCACAACCGCCCTCCTAGACAAGGTGGCCGACAACCTGGCCATCCAGCTTGCTGTAAGTGTGGCTGTCACTGCCGGGTAGGTGGGTGGTTGGTAGACGTGCTGGTTGAGGATGTGGGGCCCAGGAAAAAGTGTCCAGCTAGGCCATGCTCCAAGAAGCACATGCCAGACTTGCCCTGGCACTTGCTGTGCATGTGTCTTCTCAGTAGGTGACGAGCAGGACACCAACAAGCCACTGAGCTTCTGTGGAACCTGACTGCAGGGGTCATAAGGACCCCGTGCTTGTTTTGTGCCAGGCAGCACACAAGCCGAAGATCATTGGGCATAAACTTCACGTCTAGGCTCCATTGGATGGATAGCTAGATAGATAGCAGAGTTGTTATCTCTTCCATTGGATCCAAAGCTAAATGTAAAGAATTGTTTTTTTTCTTTTGAGATGGAGTCTCAGTCTGTTGCCCAGGCTAGAGTACAGTGACTCGATCTCAGATCACTGCAACCTCTACCTCTGAGGTAGATGATTCTCCTACCTCAGGCTCCCAGGTAGCTAGGATTACAGGCGTGCACCACCACACCCAGCTAATTTTTATATTTTTAATATAGACGGGGTTTCACTGTGTTGGCCAGGCTGGCCTCTAACTCCCAACCTCAGGTGATTCATTCATCCATCTCAGTCTCCCAAAGTGCTAGTATCACAGCCGTGAGCCACAGCACCCAGCTGAAAATTTTTTGTATATGTTTATTTTATTTTTATAAATAGAGAGGGGTTCTTGCTGTATTGCCCTGGCTGGATTCAAACTGTTGCCCTCAAGCAGTCCTCTTCTCCCCAGCCTCCCACAGTGCTGGGATTAGAAGTGTGAGCCACCACACACTTTTTTTTTTTTTTTTGAGATGGAGTCTTACTCTGTTGCCTAGGCTGGAGTGCAGTGGTGCAGTCTTGGCTCACTGCAACCTCTGCCTCCTGAGTTTAAGCGATTCTCCTGCCTTAGCCTCCCAAGTAGCTGGTACTACAGGCACGTGCTGCTACGTCCAGCTGATTTTTGTATTTTTAGTAGAGATGGGGTTTCGCCATGTTGGCCAGGGTGGTCTCGAACTCCTGACCTCAAGCCATCTGTCCACCTCGGCCTCCCGAAGAGCTGGGATTACCGGCATGAGCCACCGTGCCTGGCCAATTTTTTTTTTTTTTTTTTTTTTTTTTTTTTTTTTTTTTTAAAGATAAGGAAGGTCTTGCTCTGTAGCCCAGGCTGGAGTGTGGCAGGGCAATTATAGTTCATTGCAACCTCCACTTCCAGGTCTCAGGTGATCCTCCCATTGCAGCGCCCTGAGTAACTAGGACTACCGGCATGTACTACCACTCCCAGCTAAAAGATCTTTTTTTTTTTTTTTTTTTTAAAAACCATGTATTTGTTTCATTGTGAAAGTATTGCATAAATAATGGTCTCTGTTTATTGAGTGTTTACTAAAGTCAGGCCCTCAACCAGATGTGCTCTTGATGTGTGTTATTTCATCTTCCTCTAAGTGGGACAGATGATGTGACAGAGCTGCAGGGCAGCTGAGGAATAGATCCCAAGACCCACAGCTGGGCTGTTTGGAGAAATTAGAACCTCTGCCAGGTGTTGCCTCCTCAGGACACAGTCCCCCTGTATTTATGTATAGGATAAGCAAAAAAGAAGTGTACAAGCATCTTTGAATCTTTGACAGAGTCTTGTGTCATCCAGGCTGGAGTGCAGTGGCATGAACTTGGGTCACTGCACCCTCTGCCTCCCCTGGCTCAAGTGTTCCTCCCACCTCATCTTCCCGAGTAGCTGGGACTACAGACGTGCGCCACCACACCCAGCTGTTTTGTGTGTATGTGTGTGTGTAGATGAGTTTTTGCCGCGTTGCCTAGGCTGTTCTTGAACTCTTGATCACGGGCCTGAGCCACCATAGCCTTTGAATGTTTTAGTCTTATTCCTTAGAAAGAAAAACCTGATTTACTCACACAATGCAGATTTGTATTCTCTCACATGGGACTGACAATTTTAGGTTCAGGACAAAACTTAAAATGTGGAGCTAATGGAAGTGCATTAGATACTTCTGAGGAGCCATTGAAGATGAAGCTGTGAAATTTTTGTATGATAATTTTCTTTTTTTCCTTTTTCTTTTGAAAGTACATCAGCATAGTGATAATTCTTTTTCTTTTTTGAGACAGTCTTGCTGTCACCCAGGCTGGAGTGCATTGGTGTGATGTTGGCTTACTGCAACCTCCGCCTCCTGGGTTCAAGCGATTCTCCTGCCTCAGCCTCCTGAGTTGCTGGGATTATGGGTGCCCTCCACCAAGCCCAGCTAATTTTTGTATTTTTAGTAGAGCCCACATTGGCCACGCTGGTCTTGAACTCCTGACCTCAGGTATTCTGCCTGCCTCTGCCTCCCAAAGTTCTGGGATTACAGGCGTGAGCCACTGTGTCTGGCCCATAGTGGTAATCGGGGGTTGGGGGAGGCAGGCGGGGGGAGCGGGATGGAGTTTCACTCTTGTTGCCCAGGCTGGAGTACAATGGGGTGATCTCAGCTCACCACAAAACCCGCCTCCTGGATTCAGGCAATTCTCCTGCCTCAGCCTCCTGAGTAGTGGGGATTGCAGGCATGCACCGCCATGCCTGGCTAATTTCGTATTTTTAGTAGAGATGGGATTTCTCCATGTTGGTCAGGCTGGTCGCTCTGTCACCCAGGCTGGAGTGCAGTGGCGTGATCTCTGCTCACTGCAAGCTCCGCCTCCCGGGTTCACACCATTCTCCTGCCTCAGCCTCCCGAGTAACTGGGACTACATGCGCCTGCCACCGCTCCCGGCTAATTCTTTTGTGTTTTTTTTTAGTAGAGACGGGGTTTCACTGTGGTCCTGATGGCCTGAACCTCGTGATCCGCCCACCTCGGCCTCCTCAAGTGCTGGGATTACAGGCGTGAGCCACCGTGCCCACGCCCCCCCTGCCCCTTTTTTTTTAAAGGAGACAGGGTCTCTTGCTCTGTTGCCCAAGCTCGGGTACAGTGGTGCAATCTCAGCTCACTACAGCGTTGATTTTCTGGCCTCAAGCAATCCTCCCACCTCAGCCTCCTGAGTAACTGGGACCACAAGTGTGTGCCACCATGTCTGGCGAATTTTTAAAATTTTTTGTAGATATGAGGTTTCACTATGTTGTCCTGGCTGGTTTTGAGCTCCTAGCCTCAAGCTATTTGCTTGCCTTAGCCTCCCAAAGTGCTAGGATTACAGGCATGAGCCATTGAGCCTGGCCAGTAATTATTCCTTAAAGATGAAAATAATAGGGATTTTAAAAATCATTTCTAGTGGTTCCTTAAGAGGAATGAATCACCCCCCTGCCCTGATAACTTTTGGCAGTGTCTGTTGACAGCGTGGTGGTGGGGTGCTGTGGTGCTGTCAGCACCTGATGGGTGAAAATCAGTGATGCTGCTCAACACCCTATCATGTGCAGAGTAGCTCCCCCAACCAAGAATTTTCCAGCCCAGAAGTTCAGTTGTGCTGAAGTTGAGAAATCCTGTTTCAGATGTTTTCAATGTATTTATTCTCTTCCCAATATACTTAGCTTCCTTCAGCAAAAATATTTAAAAACTTGAATTTTCTTTTCTTTTTTTTTTTTTCGAGACTGTCTTTCTCTGTCCCCTGGGCTGGAGTGCATTGGCACAGTCTCAGCTCACTGCACCCTCTGCCTCTGTGCTTCAGCCTCCCAAGTAGCTGGGATTACAGGCGCCTATCACCACGCGTGGCCTTTTTTTTTTTTTTTTTTTTTTTTTTTTTTTTTTTTTTTTTTTTTTTTTTTTTTTTTTTTTTGAGACAGAGTCTCGCTGTGTCTCCCAGACTGGAGTGCAGTGGCGCAATCTTGGTTCACTGCAAGCTCTGCCTCCCGGGTTCACGCCATTCTCCTGCCTCAGCCTCCCAAATAGCTGGGACTACAGGCGCCCGCCACCACGCCTGGCTGATTTTTTGTATTTTTAGTAGAGATGGGGTTTCACCGTATTAGCCAGGATGGTCTGGATCTCCTGACCTTGTGATCCACCCGCCTTGGCCTCCTAAAGTGCTGGGATTACAGTCATGAGCCACCACGTCCAGCCTATTTTTTTAAATTTTTAGTATAGACGGGATTTCCTAATATTGGCCAGGCTGGTCTTGAACTCCTGACCTCAAGTAACCCGCCCGCCTCGGCCTCTCAGAAGTGCTGGGATTACAGGCGTGAGCCACCGCCCTCAGCCAAAAGCTTGAATTTTCTTTGTCACGTTATATACAATGGTATCAAGAATAAGGATAGTTGTGAGGGTCGTTGTAGATGTGCATTTGCAGCAAGTACATACTTTTAGATGCATCATAGGATACTGCACACTGGCTATTTTACTGCACACAGGTTTTATTCCACATTGTCTGGCTGCTCATCCCAGCATGGAAGTAGCAGTGGCTGGATGCCCACTCTGCAGTGTCCTCCGCTTTCCGCGCAGTGTCTGGTTGAGGCTTCCAGCAGCCTTGTGGTGTAGTTCATGTCATTAAGTCCATTTTACAGATTAGAGCCGTAAGTCTGAATGAGAGATTTATCCAAAGTTAATTACCCACTAAAGGGCAAAAGGAGGAAAGGAGGGTCTCCTCCTCCTGGATCCTAAACTCTTTGCCATTGCTTTTCCTTTTTTTTTTTTTTTTTTTTTTTGAGATGGAGTCTCACTCTTGTCACCCAGGCTGGAGTGCAGTGGCACGATCTCAGCTTACTGCAGCCTCTGCCTCCCAGGTTCAAGTGAGTCTCCTGCCTCAGTCTTCTGAGTAGCTGTGACTACACGCGTCTGCCATTGCGCCCAGCTAATTTTTGTATTTTCAGTAGGGATGGGGTTTCACCATGTTGGCCAGGTTACGCCTCAACCTCCCAAAGTTCTGGGATTACAGGCGTGAGCCACCGCACTTGGTCTAACAATGCTTTTTTGTTTGTTTGTTTTTGTTGTTTTTGAGACAGAGTCTCTCTGTTGCCCAGGTTGGAGTGCAGTGGCGTGATCTCGATTCACTGCAAGCTCTGCCTCCTGGGTTCACGCCATTCTCCTGCCTCAGCCTCCCAAGTAGCTGGGACTACAGGCACCCGCCACCACGCGCAGCTAGTTCTTTTTGTATTTTTAGTAGAGACAGGGTTTCACTGGGTAGCCAGGATGGTCTCGATCTCCTAACCTTGTGATCCTCCCACCTCGGCCTCCCAAAGTGGTGGGATTACAGGTGTGAGCCACTGCACCTGGCCTAACATTGCTTTTTTGTTTGTTTTTATTTTTTGTTTTTATTTATTTTTTGAGACTTTCGCTGTATTGCCCAGGCTGGACTGCAGTGGCTTGATCTCAGCTCACTGCAAGCTCCGCCTCCCGGGTTCACGCCATTCTCCTGCCTCAGCCTCCCGAGTAGCTGAGACTACAGGCGCCTGCCACCACACCTAGCTAGTTTTTTGTATTTTTAGTAGAGACGGAGTTTCACTGGGTTAGCCAGGATGATCTCCATCTCCTGACCTCATGATCTGTCCACATCGGCCTCCCAAATTGCTGGGATTACAGGCATGAGCCACCGTGCCTGGCCTTACCATTGCATTTTTAAGCCCCTTTTTGAAATTGCTTCTTTCACTAGTTACCCCCTCTCTCTAGTACCCAAAACATGGCCCCAAAACCTGGACAGTTAGAGAGATCCTGACACCCCAGGTGAAGTCACTTTTGGGACATCATACCCAAGAAGTTGGCCTTTCTGCTGCAGGAATAGGTGGAGCCAGATAAAATTGTTGATTGCTTTGATGAGAAAGTGTTTTGAAAGTTGCGTTTTGTTTTTTAGGCTGTAACAGAAGACAAGTATGAAATACTGCAATCTGTCGACGATGCTGCGATTGTGATAAAAAACACAAAAGAGCCTCCATTGTCCCTGACCATCCACCTGACATCCCCTGTTGTCAGAGAAGAAATGGAGAAAGTATTAGCTGGAGGTAGGGAGGCCGAGACAGGCTGGCAGGGCTTTGAAAACGTGGTGTTCCCTCACTATTCAAATGTGCTATTCAGTTTTAGACTGCTTTGGTAAAAGGCTACGTTGTAGATTGACCACCTTTACTCTGAGATCACATCTCCCGTTGGCTTTGAGTACTTGGGAGTTTGACAAAACGGTCACACTAAAAGTGAGTAGCACTTTTCGTAGGGGACTGCACCATTTTCCTTTAACTTCATCCTTGAACATTCTCAAACGTGAATGTGGAAGTTGCTTTTCCGTGGAGCCGTTCTCTGGCTGTGGAGAAGTGTGTCCCTGGTGATTCTGTGGTTTTAAAGATGAGACAACCAGACGGTTTCTGCATGAGCACCACGTTGGAGTTTACCAACAGCCTGTGCTGCAGCTGAGCTGAGGGCCTCTTCGTTTGTCCTCTGCCGTGGCTCTTATCATCTAAAGTGACAGAAGCACAAAGAGCTGATACAGAGTTTTGGATAAAGTTTAAACAGTTGTCCAGTTTTTCAGACTACCTCGTTGGACCTCGCACTAATAATGTGCTCACAGTCCATGGCCCGCCCCTCGTGTGCCTGTCTTCAGGCCTTATCCAAACCCCTGGCGTGCAGATGGCAGAGAAGACTGACGCTTGGCTTGGCCGCAGCATAGGCTGGCATAGCGCCCTTGTTGCTGTTTACCTTTGGTTCTCATAGCTGATTCCGACTACCAAAGCCCTTCTAGTTGATCAACGTAGGGACGCTGGACCTTTGACCAACAGGACTCTCTCTGTCAAGGGCTGGGGCTAGGGCAGTCCCGCCTGGTGGGCGGAGTTGGTCCCCTTTGCCGCATATGCCTTGGGATGGCTGTTGTGGGATGCAGAGAGGGAGTTCCTTTCCTCTCTCCTGGCCTTTTTAATTTTTTTCCTATTGAACATTTTAGCATAGCTAATTTATTGGGAGAACATGGGGAGGAGGCAAGGGAAGAGGATTAGAAGATAGGCTCCACCTATCTCTCCCCTCCCTCATGAGATTATTCCTTTTAGAATAACTCCCCACTTTTGTTTTTATGTTTGTTTTCTTTTTTCTTTTTCTTTCTTTTTTCTTTTTATTTTTTATTTTTGGATGGGGCCTCCAATTTTTACAATTTCCTCACAGGGCAGAGTTCAATGTGCTCTAGTTTCTCCTTCCCTGGTCCAGGGTGGAGATGAATTCAGCTTCTGGGAAACTCAGCTGCCCTTTAGAAAGCTGCCACATCCCCTTTCCACCTGACAGAAACCCCTTGGTCAAACTGTGCCTTGTCTTCTTATTCCATCCATGAATAGAAACGCTATCAGTCAACGACCCCCCGGACGTTCTGGACAGGCAGAAATGCCTTGCTGCCTTGGCGTCCCTCCGACACGCCAAGTGGTTCCAGGTTTGCATTTTGTTCTTCTCTTTGTCTTTTGGTAGAGAATTCCTAAGTTTTAACTTGGCTAACTGTCACCATAAAGATTCCTTAACATTGACGATAGCCGTGCCGAGCTTAGCACCTGCGGTTCCGCAGGTCCTAAAGGAGTGCACCTCAACAAATTCGACCCCAAAAGAGGCTGAGACTGAGTTGGTGGGCTGCTGCTGCTGCTTTGTGTTAAGAGTAACACTTTCTTGTACACCTACTGAGATTGCGGCTGGCCACACCCTTGGTGGTCTCCATCGTTGACTGTTTACCCTTGGCAAAGCAGCACCGTGACACTTGTGTTGTTCATGTTGACCGGTGCCCTGGGCGGTGCCTCAGACTGAAGAGCCTGTGTTTTGTTCCCCTAGGCTCGAGCCAACGGACTGAAGTCCTGTGTCATTGTGATCCGGGTCCTGAGGGACCTGTGCACTCGCGTGCCCACCTGGGGTCCCCTCCGAGGCTGGGTAAGGCATGTTGCTATGGCTACTAGGGGATGGTGTGTACAGAGTCTCTAGGATATCCCAGGAACACTTGATGATCACGGAGCCAGAGTGGCCCCTTGACATGTGGCTGGTGTGTACTCTCCAGAGCTGCCTGTGGAGCTGCTCCTGCTTGCCCCACCTGGGGTTGGGGTTGGGACAGTGTGAGTCAGGGTTCTTTGCAGGGGTCTCACGGCTCAATCCCAGGAGGAGGCTGGCCAGGAGGTGGGAATGATCCCTCTGGGAAGGTTTGCAGATGCTCTCACGCAGGACCAGTTCTTACCAGCTGTCGCTTTTTTTTTCAGCCCACAGTTGGGGTGGTTTTTATATTTGTAAATAAATGGTTAGATTTTAAGTATGAGATACTACATTATAACCTCAGCTTGGTCTCTGAACTCACACAGCCTGCAGGATGTCATGTCTGGTCCTCCCTGTCCTAGGTGCCCTGGCTCAGGCTTAGCCCTGAGGCTTTGACTTTACCTGACTGGATGGCTATGAGTCCCACGTGTGCCCTGACCCACTCATCTAGTGACAGCTCCCTAGTGGCGGCCGGCCTCATCCTGTAGGCTCTTGGCTCACTGTCCCTCTTCCCTTTCAGCCTCTCGAGCTCCTGTGTGAGAAATCCATTGGCACGGCCAACAGACCGATGGGTGCTGGCGAGGCCCTGCGGAGAGTGCTGGAGTGCCTGGCGTCGGGCATCGTGATGCCAGGTTGGGGCCTTGTGCTTTGCAGGTTGCAGGGAAAGGACAGGGTTCCAGGCCGCCTCTTGGCGGGTACACTGACTGGGTTAGGACAGCAGCAGCCCCATGTCCACTCCCTAGAGCTGAAGCATGTGACTACCCTCTGGCACCATCATATCCAGCCCTGACCGGGTCCGCAGCCGTCATTCAGAGGGCGGATCCGGGGCAGTGGTGACCCACTCCCACGTGACTTTCTTGCTCTGAGACACTTGTGAATTATTTCTGTCAAGGGCTGGACGCCGAGTGGGTCACCGAGCTAGGCATGTTTTCCAGAGCTGGGTGTGGATGGGGCGCGGGGGGTAACACACCTAGTTCCCTCAGCCAGCACACCTCTTCAGAGATGCTAAAAGATAATCCTCTGCATATCTTCCTTGTTTCCTGCCTTCAGATGGTTCTGGCATTTATGACCCTTGTGAAAAAGAAGCCACTGATGCTATTGGGCATCTAGACAGACAGCAACGGGAAGATATCACACAGAGTGCGCAGGTATAGTCATCGCCATTGCCACCGTGCGCCCTGACCCAGTCTGTAATCACTGGCTTCCAGTTCCATTACTGGGTATTCCCAGGGTAGCCCCTGGACTCGTAGGCTCAGGTCGGGGACTGAAGGCAAAGGAATCGTGTCTGATACAGGGCGCCCCAATCTGGGCTGCTTCTTTCCCCTGGTGCCATGCCTGGTTGTCGTCTGCCCCCTCCCTTGGCTTGCTCGAGTGCCATTTTCGGACACTGAGTGGTGCTGGGAGATGTGTTTGCTGTGCGGACTGCTCCGGGGGACCTTCCCCTGCAGGCTACCACATGGCTCCGTGTGGCAACCAGTCCCCAGGTTGGGGTCTCCTGTATTCCTCTGGAAGGGGGGTGGTCACAGGCTGGCCTTCCCCCACAGCAAGGCTGGACTTGAGCAGTCAGGCTCTCCCCTGGCTGGTGGGGGACCCCTTGCTGTCGTAGAGGAGACCATTAGCAGCCCTTCAGCTCTGCCCCTCCTCAGAAGGCAGTAGTGAGCGCACACTCCATGACTGGGAGCACAGGGCAGCTGAGTCAGAGCCTCTTCCCCTTCTCCAGCACGCACTGCGACTCGCTGCCTTCGGCCAGCTCCATAAAGTCCTGGGCATGGACCCTCTGCCTTCCAAGATGCCCAAGAAACCAAAGAATGAAAACCCAGTGGACTACACCGGTAAGCCCACGGCGGTTGCCTGATGGCTGGGGCTCCAGGAAGAGTGGCCATCTGCATCTCTCAGCCATGACCTGCTCTCTCCTTGCAGTTCAGATCCCACCCAGCACCACTTATGCCATTACGCCCATGAAACGCCCAATGGAGGAGGACGGGGAAGAGAAGTCTCCCAGCAAAAAGAAGAAGAAGATTCAGAAGAAAGGTACAGGCCGGGCGCGGTGGCTCACGCCTGTAATCCCAGCACTGTGGGAGGCCGAGGCGGGAGAATCGCTTGAGCTCAGGAGTTTGAGACTAGCCTGGGCAACATGGCGAAACCCCGTCTCTACAAAAAACACAAAAATTAGCTGGGTGTGGTGGCACACCTGTAGTGCCAGCTACTTGGGAGGCTGAGATGGGAGGATGACTTGAGCCTGGGAGGCGGAGGTTGCAGTGAGCAACTAACTGTACTCCAGCCTGGGCAACAGAGCGAGACCTTGCTTAAATTCAGTGTTGAAAGATTTTAAAAACTAAATAGATAAAAAAACAGGAAGGTGCAGACATCCCCTCATGCTGCTGTTTTATCCATCTGGTCCTGTGAAGGCTCACCCTGAAGCTATAGGGAGCGCCTGCTTTTGTTTCATTTTTCTTACTTGTGATTTCTGAATCCTTTAACAATGATGAGGCATGATTGGGGTTGTAGAAGATGAGTAGGATGATGGTGCCACAGCTGGAGGCCACAGGAGAGGTGCAAGCTGGGTTCAGTTTGTGTGGCTGCCCCACCCACTGTGTTACGCCACAGAGGCAGGCCCGGGGGTTAGGATCGGCAGAGCTCTCTCGTGGAGACCTGCCATCGTGCTGATCCAGAGCCACCTTGGTGTTCTCTCTGTAGAGGAGAAGGCAGAGCCCCCCCAAGCTATGAATGCCCTGATGCGGCTGAACCAGCTGAAGCCAGGGCTGCAGTACAAGCTGGTGTCCCAGACTGGGCCCGTCCATGCCCCCATCTTTACCATGTCTGTGGAGGTTGATGGTAATTCATTCGAGGCCTCTGGACCCTCCAAAAAGACGGCCAAGCTGCATGTGGCCGTTAAGGTAAGTGTGGCCAGCGTCACTGTCTTATAATAGCAGAACCATGATCTTTGTTTTGGGCCCCATATGAGCCATTGTCTCTCAGGGAGGGCATGTAGATCCTAAAAACACATATAGTTAGATGACGGCTATTTGCAGGTCACATGTGCCAAGAACGCCTTCCGGCTGTGGCTGGCAGGCAGAGGGGTCCCCAAACATGGTTGGACATTAGGGCCTCCTGAGAGCAGAAGCTGAAAGGAAACAACCCTTCTCCAGATGGCTTTCTGGGTGGGTGCCTGTAGGCCATGGGGAGGCCCTGCATGCATGGCTCCCAGGCTGAGCCCTGCTTCACTGGGACCTTGGGGGTCTTGCTACCTCTGCAGGTGTTACAGGACATGGGTTTGCCGACGGGTGCCGAAGGCAGGGATTCTAGCAAAGGGGAGGACTCGGCTGAGGAAACTGAGGCGAAGCCAGCGGTGGTGGCCCCCGCCCCAGTGGTAGAAGCTGTCTCAACCCCTAGTGCGGCCTTTCCCTCAGATGCCACTGCCGAGGTGAGCACATGGTGGGTGCTGGGAGTGACGGCCAGGACAGAGCGGGGAGCCATGTGTCCTGTCAGTGAGGTGGTTACTGGTCCTTGTTAATTTGCCCCAAAAAGCTGACCTTTTAGGCCAGAAGCCCGCATAGGAAGCTGGGTGCTGCCCTACAAGCTGTGTCGGGGAGGGCCTTGTGAGTGTTGTCTCAGCATCCTGGGCTACATTGGGGTGGCCCTGGGTTGAGAACATGATGTTCAGAGGGGAGGCACAGGGAAAGGCCACATTGCTGGAAGGCCTTCACTAGAGTCAGTGGAGACTGTCTGGCAAGGACGGGCAGTGTATGAGGAGCAGAGGCCCCGTCTCAGTCCTGCTGCTCCTCCTGTGTGGCTGGAAAGCCCATAGCTGAGTTTGTCGGTCGTCTTTTCTATTTTCCCTGAGAACGTAAAACAGCAGGGGCCAATCCTGACAAAGCACGGCAAGAACCCAGTCATGGAGCTGAACGAGAAAAGGCGGGGGCTCAAGTACGAGCTCATCTCCGAGACCGGTGGCAGCCACGACAAGCGCTTCGTCATGGAGGTGCGCGGCCTGGAGCTGCCTGCTGGGGCAATCCCATAGGGAGGCCTGGGGTCCCCCTGCCCCTAGAGGGAGGCACTGGGTCACCTCTGTCTGCACTTTCCAGGTTGAAGTGGATGGACAGAAGTTCCAAGGTGCTGGTTCCAACAAAAAGGTGGCGAAGGCCTACGCTGCCCTTGCTGCCCTAGAAAAGCTTTTCCCTGACACCCCTCTCGCCCTTGATGCCAACAAAAAGAAGAGAGCCCCAGTACCCGTCAGAGGGGGACCGAAATTTGCTGCTAAGGTGAGCAGTGGCCCTTGAAACTCCTGGCTCAGGCATGGGTTCTCCTGCAATGTGAGCACAAAGGGAATGTCACTTCCCTGTGTTTTTTTCTAGCCACATAACCCTGGCTTCGGCATGGGAGGCCCCATGCACAATGAAGTGCCCCCACCCCCCAATCTTCGAGGGCGGGGAAGAGGCGGGAACATCCGGGGACGAGGGCGCGGGCGAGGATTTGGTGGTGCCAACCACGGAGGCTACATGAATGCTGGTAAGGGCCCTCGTACTGCACTGTACCCATCTTCCCCATGTGCATGCTCTGGGAACAAGTGTGGGGGGCCCCTGGGGTGGGCCTGAGACACTGCTGGTCCCCGGTAACCCTATCTTTCCCCTTCCAGGCGCTGGGTATGGAAGCTACGGGTACGGAGGCAACTCGGCGACAGCAGGCTACAGTAAGTGTGTTTCTCTCTGTCTGACCTGGGAAGCAGCCGCAGTGTAGCTTCTGGGCCTGAGTTAGCAAAGGGCGGCCAGAGCAGCCTCGAGGAGGCTGTAGGAGGGGCACACACCTTTTTGCGGTGAATAGGTCATATGGCCCTCGACCCCCCCCCTCCCCGCCCTGCAGTGGGATTGATTGTGTTAACACACAAACTCGTGTAACTGCAAAGTTCCTTAAAAGTTAGAATTTTAAATTTCTCTGCTTTAAGCCATGCGAAGCACCAATCTTATGAATACGCTTTTCCGGCCAGTGCACAGCTCTTGTCTTGAGAAGGAGCCTTCATTGGGGGGTTACAGGAGCAGAGAAATCTAAAACATGAATTTCAAATGTGGCGCTCTGTGCCCTTTTTCAAAAGAATTCTAATTTCTTCTCTCTGCTCTGTCTCCCCCTTTTGTAGGTGACTTTTTCACAGACTGCTACGGCTATCATGATTTTGGGTCTTCCTAGAGCGTCTAAAAGTATTGCACACAAAATCAACTTTTTACTCCAATTTCCTCCAACTCCAAAACCCAAAGTGTCCGTGCTGTGTCCCTGTGCTTCACTGGGTTTCTCAACCGTGGCTTTTCACCGCAGCTTGTCTGAAACTCTTAGCCTGCAGAATTTAAGACAATGGCAGTTTTTATCGTGATTTGCCTTTGAACTTGGTCCTATTGAAGTTCATTCACACTAAGTGGAAAACAATTTTTTCAGAGAATGTATTTTTGTGCAGAATTGCACAGAATTCTAGAGACAGCGTTGTTCGGCATCAAGGCAAAAGCCCACCTTTGCTTTTTATGGAAAGCATTACTTTATTTAAAGAGACAGACATTGACGCATTTTAATCTACCTTTGTCTTAATTTACAGCAGGTTTTGTATGAATTTTTAACCTTTTAACAAACTCCCAAATCTGGTTGATGCCTTTGACAGTGATGAAAACGATTTCACCACATCTGAATCCAGAGAAACCGGCTTTTTTCTTATTACGAGCATGTGAAAACGTTGGGAACGTGGGGAATTGTGTATTGCGCTGAATTAGCTTCTCCCGCCTCTTGTAATGCTCTGGTGGGTTCTTGTTTGGGAATGCAATGTTTTATGGCTGGTTTAGCTAGAGAGTGAACTCTCAAAGGTATCAAAACTGTGCTTCCATTATTAGTGCAAGAAACAGACAGGCTTTAAGGGGTAGATGACGTGAAATTTTGCAAGTCTTAATTACAGCTGCAGATGCATGGGATTCTGGATTTTTTTGTTTTTAGTTTATTGGGACTTTTTGTTTTTTTTTTTTTTGAGACGGAGTCTCGCTCTGTCACCCAGGCTGGAGTGCAGTGGCCGGATCTCAGCTCACTGCAAGCTCCGCCTCCCGGGTTTACGCCATTCTCCTGCCTCAGCCTCCCGAGTAGCTGGGACTACAGGTGCCGCCACCTCGCCCGGCTAGTTTTTTGTATTTTTTAGCAGAGACGGGGTTTCACCATGTTCTCCAGGATGGTCTTGATCTCCTGACCTTGTGATCCACCCGTCTCGGCCTCCCAAAGTGCTGGGATTACAGGCTTGAGCCACCGCGCCCGGCCTATTGGGACTTTTAATCAAGGAGAAAGAACTGTGATGTTCCCTGCTTCTCTAGTAAAGGGCTGGCTTTTCCTTGGGCAGAGGTAGTGCTGCTGCGTGTGCAGCTGCCACAGACTCCAAATGCATAGAAGTTTCCGTCTACAAACACACACAGAGTCATTCTGGCTCTTTACTGAGGCCCCTGTTTTCTGGCAGGTGTCCTCCTTGGAAACTGGTTTTGGCTCTGATCAGTGGTTAGTTTTTGCAGCAAAGCCTGCGTCTGTGTTGACTTGCAAGATTTTGCGTTTATTCAGGCAAAAACTGGTCAAAATGGTTACTACGTGATTTGTTCCCAGAGGTTTGAAACATTCAGTGAAACTTTTTAAAACTTTGATTGCATGATGTATTTTTTTTTTTTAGAAAGTTATTGTTTGAGAATAATGTCTTTTTATACCAGGAAAATAGTTATCCTGAATGACGTTGAAAACTCCCCCTCCCCTTTATTTTTTTTTAATCAATACATGTGAAAGTAACAAGCCCTCGGCCCTTGCGTCTTCATTCATTCCCGGCTTCAGGCGGGGCGAGGTGGTGTGCTCAGTGCAGGACACTGGGGAAGCTGGGGCAGTGGGGCTGTGGGGTGTGGGTCCTGGGTCCTGGTCGGGGTGTTCTGAAGATCCCATCCTCCCAGTCTCCTCGCTGAGCTGCCGCATGTTCGCTTTCTGGCATTGTGGGACACGTCCTCCCCCTTGGTGTCTTGGCTTTGTGATGGGGGGCGAAGGAGGAGGCCTGCCTGAAGAACACAAACCGAAGGTTGCAGATAGTTCTGTCCACGTTGTGTAGGCAGCCCACCACACCAGCGTGGGGTATACATCTCCAGTGGGTGGAGGCACGTGAGGACTCCCAGTTACCCCACCCAGGAGGCGGTGGGCCCTTGGTGTCCTCAATCTGGGAAGGAAGGACAGGCAGTGTGGGAGCCTCCCCTTCCGTCCCACCCACCCTGGGCCTGGCGGTCTGGGCAGCTTAACTGGGCAAAGGTGGCTGCATTCACAAGCCGACCTGCTCTGAGAGCCCAGGAACTCAGCTGCACCTGCTGAGCGCTTGGGCGTTGCCCAGCTTGGCTGGAGAGCTACCACCATGAACTGGCCTCCCGCCTCACCCACCCTCTCAGCCTTCCCACGCCCGTTTGTGGAGACCCCCTCTGTGGGGCTCCCTTGCAAGGCTTGGGGTGCAGCATTCCCTCAGCCAGTGCCATCCCCTTTGTTCCACTCAGGCCTCTGGTGGGGCTGTGTATTGACAAACCTAGTTGATCAGAAGTGGGGTCTCGCTGCTACATTTTCAGCTTGCAGCTGAGAATGTGGTGGCTGCACTGCACGCTCTCAGCCCTGCTGCTCAGTCCCATGTGCACCCAGCAGCTGTGCTGGGGACAAGGAAGGGGCGTTGGGGACATCAGGGCTGTAGGTCTAGGCCTCACCTGGTGGCTGTCCTGGCCCCAGCCGTGGCCAGTCTTCCCCCACCAGCCAGGCTGGGGCTTGCTCACATCCTGAGTCACATGCTTGCACGAGTATCACAAGGGAGGTGCCTGCATCATTGACTAAGTCTCGATTTGTCTTCCATGAACCAAACCAGCTCAGACCAATTGGTCTCAGGATGATGACGGTCCAGGGGCCTCTTTAAACAGTATCTCTTGGGGACCTCCAGGCCTGTGCCTATGGAGCCTGTTTCCAGCACAGCAGGGAGGAGGGGGGTGGCCGCTGCTTCTCTGGGGCTTTGCTTTTCCTGTCGCCATTGGGGATCTCTGGGTAGCCGTCAGCTAGCTGTGAATGTCGTCCTGCGCTCGGAGTCCATCTCATTGTAATGTTGACATCCACTGCAAAAGCTGCTGGCGCGTGCTGCTTGGCAAAGCCCCATTGTTGTCATCAGCTGCTGGGTGAGTGGAGCTGAAGGCTGGGCCAGCCTGAATGGCTGCGCTAAGGACGGGAGCCACTGCTCCTGTCCCTCCTTGTTCTGCTGCCTCTGACCTGGGCTTGTGGGTCAGCCTTCAGGACCCATGGCTGCCGCCTGCCCTTCCCTCCCTTCTCCCTGCCCTTTCCCGTCCTCCGCCTGACCCACTGCCTCCCTGTTTAGGTCAGTTCTACAGCAACGGAGGGCATTCTGGGAATGCCGGTGGCGGTGGCGGCGGGGGCGGTGGTGGCTCCTCCGGCTATGGCTCCTACTACCAAGGTGACAACTACAACTCACCGGTGCCCCCAAAACACGCTGGGAAGAAGCAGCCGCACGGGGGCCAGCAGAAGCCCTCCTACGGCTCGGGCTACCAGTCCCACCAGGGCCAGCAGCAGTCCTACAACCAGAGCCCCTACAGCAACTATGGCCCCCCGCAGGGCAAGCAGAAAGGCTATAACCATGGACAAGGCAGCTACTCCTACTCGAACTCCTACAACTCTCCCGGGGGCGGGGGCGGATCCGACTACAACTACGAGAGCAAATTCAGTGAGTTGGCTTCCAGAACTCCTTGGCTGGGCCAGGGTCCAGGCCCCAGCAATGCAGCCCACGGAGTGGCGGAAGCTCGGCACTGCCCAGACCTCTGGCCAAGGGCCTTAGGAGGAGGACACGTGGTGTTGGCTGTGGGCGGGTGCTAGGAAGATGGGGCGTGGGGCCCCATGGTGCTGTCTCTGCCACTTTCTCTGGTGTGTTCTCCGAAGGCAGGGATAGCTGAGGCCTCTGTCTCTAGGCCCTGGCTGTGGGTGAGGCTGCAAGGTGACTTCCTGGGACTTGATCTAGAGAGTTTTGCATCCAGCCCCTGCAAGAGCCTGATCTCTCCGCCACCGCCTCTCCCGCTTCCTCATGCACAGACCCAGCAGGCCCAGGCTGCACCAGTGGCCCAGTGGGGCTGAGTAGGTGTGTCCTTGGGACCCAGCAGCTCTCAGCAGCAGGTCAGGGACTTGACAGAGGCTGCACTGGGTGTGTGGGTCAGAAGGGGGTGCCGTTTGTCTGGTGCTACTGGCTGAGGAGAGGCAGCTGCTGGGGTCTCGTGCACTTCCTCAGCTGCTGCTGGGAAGTTTGGGCTGCAGGAGCAGTTGAGAAGGCACCCCACAGCAGGGCTTTGGAGCTTGGTGACCAGCCCAGCCCAGCCCAGGGCCAGGTGACCCTGCAGGGCTGCAGCTGGCTCCTGGCACTTATCTGTTGGGGTGATGTGCAACATTGAAGCAGGCAGGGAGAAGAGTTAAGAGGCCCAGGGTCTGGGCCAGGGGCTGGCCGCGTCTGAGGCGCACCACAAGGCCCCTGGGCCGCCCCAGGTGTGTGTTTCCTGGGGCCCCTTAACCACCCTGTCTTCTTTCCCCCAGACTACAGTGGTAGTGGAGGCCGAAGCAGCGGGAACAGCTACGGCTCAGGCGGGGCATCCTACAACCCAGGGTCACACGGGGGCTACGGCGGAGGTTCTGGGGGCGGCTCCTCATACCAAGGCAAACAAGGTGGGCCTGGAGCCCCTGGTGGCACAGCATGGGGGCCCGGCACCTGCTGTGAAGCGGGATGTGGACCTGGTGGGAGCAGATGGTAGTGTGGGCAGGGCTGCAGTGGCAGGTGGGCCCTGTGAGAGAGAGGACGCACTTGGGTGCACTGGCAGCTGCTAAGGCTTTCGGGATCGGCCAGAGAGCCAGCAGTGTCCCCACTCTTAACCCCTGGTACCTGTGTGAAATGTGGGTGACACTGAGGCCAAACAGCTGTTCCCCTGGTTCTGGCCAGTAGCTCAGCCGTGGGCTCAGGTAGCTTCCCCCAGAAACAAGGGTCACAGTGGTCCCACGTCTCGGAGTCTTGGTGTCAGCCTTATCCAGTAATGTGTAGTAGGCAGGCAGAGCCGCATAGGAGGCCACGAGTCTTGCCCACCTGCATCCTGGCCGAGTCTTGGGTGTGGGCTGCCTAACCTGAGCCCCGCTGGCTGGGCCCCTCGGCTCTAACCCACCACTCTCTCTCCTAGGAGGCTACTCACAGTCGAACTACAACTCCCCGGGGTCCGGCCAGAACTACAGTGGCCCTCCCAGCTCCTACCAGTCCTCACAAGGCGGCTATGGCAGAAACGCAGACCACAGCATGAACTACCAGTACAGATAAGCCCCCGCGGGGCGGAGATTTCTACCTTCTGCACTTACTCCCCATCAGAAGATCGAGTTTTATGCATCACAGTTAACATGTCAGCTGGCCCTCCAGGCCCCCGCCCCCACCCCGTCCACGTTGCTGTGTCGTGAGGTGCAGCGGGTCACCCTGTGGCCCGTCCTGTGACCCATATTTAGCCGTGTTTGGGACTCCGTGTCTTCAATGGTTTGTTAGTTGCCATTACAACTTTGTCTGGGTAGAGTTTTTGAGTTCTTGCAGTTCAGTATCCCTCTGTCTATTCACACTTGGTGTTAGTGGTAACTCAGTTTGTCTTTAAATAGTTACGGAAGGGATACGTCATTTGTTAATGCTTTTGTGAAGTGAGTTACACGAGCTTTCTGTATTTTAATGCTTTAGTGTTTCAGTTTTATAAGTGAAGATTTTATTTTAAAAACCAGTGGGAAAGAGTGGGGGGTTTCTTTTTATGTCTGGGTCATTCAGGCAGTACATCTGAATTGAGCTGAATGTAGACAAATAAAGAAAAACAAAACTGCGCCCGTCTTAGGCCTGGGTGTCTGACCCACCAGCAGCGCAAAGAGCAGGTTTCCCCGCTCTGTCCCTGCTCGGGGAAAGCAGGGCGGGCCAGCAGGATGCTCCCTGGTCCTTAGAGAGGGTCCAGTTCTGGCCTTCTAAACGTTTTACTCATGCTCAGCAAAGGCTGGTTGCTGGTCTCCTGGGCTGTGTAGACCCGGTGTCCCACCAGGCTCCCACCATCCACAGAGGGGCTCACAGTGCCCATTCTGGTCTTGGGGAACCCATCCCAAAATAGGCAGGCTTTTTCTGCTCCCTGATTTTGGTGTAGTTCTAAGTACACCAGTGATGTCCTCTGTAGGGGCGTGCCTGTGGTGGAACACATAACCCAGTTAGAAAAAGAAAGGGCAGGTGAGGCCTGGGTAACCCCAGCCACGGATCGTCAGTGGCTGGAGGGAGCTTCGTGTCTGTGCTGGAGCTGCAGCCTGCTCGCCATCTGGAGGCTCGGCAGAGTGGGGAGTTGCGGTTCTCACACCAGCAGATTTCCCTAGAGCGTGATTCTCCCATCTGAGGCAATCTCGCCTCCCAGGGGAAATTTTGCAATGTTTGGAGGATGTTGTCACAGCTAGCAGGTGCTCTGGGATCTAGTGGATACAGGCCAAGGATGCTGTCAAGCATACTATGTTGCCCAGAAGAGTGGCCCACAGCGGGGACCTGCCCTATGGAAATATCAGGAGGTGGAGACCCCACGCTAGAGCAGCCCTTCTAGCTTCACCTTGCCTGGGGAGGGAGGAGGAGCTCTGGTTTCAGGGCATTGCTGGGATTGCCTTTCCCCAGGATTCCTGTCGGCCATCCAGGAAGAACTGTACTTGCCAAGCCTGGGACCACACATCTACAGAGATCCTGCTTTGCTGACCTGAGCCCCACGCCTTGGTCTCCTGTGCTTGGGTAACCATGGCCACTGGGAAAAGCGAGGACCATTTTTGACTCAGAATCTATTCAGCTAATGTAGAATATCAAGTGTGCTTTCGAAGGACGAAGATTTGCTTTCTTGGAGAGGTGAAAGAACAAGTTGTGTGCTAGAAAACTTTTGAGGGATTCTCATTTGTGTTAGAGCAGAGGATGTCCCAGATACCAAGTGGTTCCTCCTAGGAAAGGGTGGGAGAAGAGGACCTGAAGTACCCTACGATCCTAGCAGTGCACAGTGGAGGAGGGATGAGGATGGATGAGTCCTACCCCCAATTTTGATAGGATGTGTTTATGTCCTGTCTCCTCTCCTGGACGTATTAAGGGGTTGGGACAAGAAGAGACTCCTGTGAGATCAGCAGACCTTGTATTTGAGTAGAGAATACCAGCCTGTAACACCCATGGAGAGGGACGCCTCCTGGCCCCACCTGCCAAATACCTCCAAACTCCAGGCAGGCACCTGCATTCTCAACACAGGACTCCTTCAGTTTCCCACTCAGTGGTTGCTACCACGGTCGTTTCTGAATGCAGACCCACCATGAGGGACAGATTCCATCCGCCCGCCCTGCTGCAGATCTGCCACACAGCAGGCACGTGTCTGGAGAGAACAGCTCCGGGCACAGCATCCTTGGAACCCTCACTTCGGTCAGGGGCCTCACCAGTGCTGATGATGCCGTCATGCCGCTTGCCTGTGACAGTATCCCAGCTACAACAGGACGCTGGGTTCAGGAAGATGTGGCTATCACCTTGAGCACTGACAGTGGCCTTCCGGGCCAGTTGCCTTCCAAACCCAGGAAGCTGACCTGCAGGAGGGCCTACAGATGGGCCCAGGAAGAGCTAGGCAGCAGTTGGCTTGTGATGAGACACCCCGACGCTTTGGGTGGACGGTGTCCTACATGAGTTGATAGGATGGGGTGCTTGGTGGATGGGCCATGGAGGTCCTTGAGTGGGAACTGGGTGCACACCATCCCAGAGGGCTCAGGATGCCCCAGGAGGGAAAGAAGGGCAACAGACTACACGATTGGACATGTGTGGTTGGCTAGGATGAAGTTGGAGGGAGGGGTGGGGGATTGGTACTGATTCCAGGGAGGAAGTATTGGGGCTTGATGAACTATGATGAAAGGAGGCCTCTGAGCCATAACAAGGGGCATATCCAGGATTTCCGCCACCCTGGATTTAGTAGAGCCAGTAGGCCCTGGTTGTCACTCTGGGCAGGGATGCTGTCAGCCCTGAGGGTTGCCACCCACCTGTTTGTTGCCCTCTGTACTGGCAGGGAAACATACACCCCTTGTCTCACCACCAACTTTGCTCATGTAGTCAGTAGGGCTGGCCCTGCCCCAAGGACTCACTGCATGTACCCGGACCCCTAGGCCTGGCCTTTGCAGCAGAGGTGGCAGCTTCTGGATTCCAGCTGCAGCTGTGAGCCCCATGCTGGCTGTGCACTGCACGGGCCTGAGACCGCTGGATACAATGTTGGGCAACAACTCAGCCAGCCTGATGGCAGGCTCAGAGGCTCGCTCTAACCCATCCCAGAATAAATGGAGACTTCATGTGTTCATTGTTTCATTCACTCAACATGCGTTCGTTCATTTTTTTTTTAAGAGAGACAGGATAGACCTGTAATCCCAGCACTTTGGGAGGCCGAGGCGGGCAGATCACGAGGTCAGGAGATCAGGACCATCCTGGCTAACATGGTGAAACCCCGTCTCTACTAAAAATACAAAAAAATTAGCCGGGCGTGGTGGTGGGCGCCTGTGGTTCCAGCTACTCAGGAGGCTGAGGCAGGAGAATGGTGTGAACCCAGGAGGCAAAGCTTGCAGTGAGGCGAGATCATGCCACTGGACTCCAGCCTGGGCAGCAGAGCAAGTCTCCATCTCAAAAAAATAGAAATAAAAGAAGATACTGTTCTGTCATCCAGGCTGAAGTGCAGTGGCATCATCATAGCTCACTCCAGTCTTGAACTCCTGAGAGCTCAAGCAATCCTCCTGTCACAGCCTCTGGAGTAGCTGGGACTACAGGGCTGTTCCTCCATACCTGACTACTCTTCTTGTAGAGGTGGGTCACCCAGCCTAGTCTCAAACTCCTGGACCTTAAGAAACTCAGCTTCCCTATAGTGGCTGGGATGACAGGCAGTGCCACTGTGCCCTGCTGTCCTGTTTATTATTGAGTGATGATTACATGTCAAGTCTGGTGCTGGTTGCTGGGAACGCAGTGATGAACCTGCTCCCAACCCACATGGCTCTTCAGGCACAAAGAGGGCTGTGTCACAGTGGGACAGGGAGTGCCTGTCAAGGGTTTCCCCTGAGGTGAGAAAGGATGGGTGAGTTGGACCCAGGAGTGTTAGGAAGGGAAGGGGAGGCCAGGCAGAGGGAATAGCTTGAGCAAAAATTCAGCTGGGGTATGAGGATGGGCTTTTAAGAAGCTGAAGTCAGGTGGGTAGAGTATTTTGGATGCAAAACGAAGGAATGCTGGGAAATGAGGCTGGAGGTCAGTGGGATCTTGAGGGCCCCCAAGTGGAGGGCCAGGCACAGGAGTTCTTGCTTGCTTTCTAAGGGCAGTGGGGAGCCATGGATTCTGACCTGGGAAGACCTCAGGCCCTTTCAGGCTTCCCAAGAATATTACTTATTTATTTTGTTGGCCAGGCTGGAGTGCAATGGCGCGATCTCAGCTAACCGCGATTCTCCTGCCTCAGACTCCTGAGTAGCTGGGATTACAGGCATGTGCCACCACGCCTGGCTAATAGTGTATTTTTAGTAGAGACAAGTTTTCTCCATGTTAGGCAGGCTGGTCTCAAACTCCCAGCCTCAGGTGATCCACCTGCCTCGGCCTCCCAAAGTGCTGGGATGACAAGTGTGAGCCACCACACCCGGCTATTTATTTTTTAAGATACAGTCTTGCTCTGTCGCCAGGCTGGAGTGCAGTGGAGCGATCTCCGCTCACTGCAACCTCCGCTTCCCAGGTTCAATCAATTCTGCCTCAGCCGCCCAAGAAGCAGTAACTACAGGTGTGTGCTATCATGCCCAGCTAATTTTTGGTTTTTGGTTTTTTTTGAGACAGCCTTGCCCTATCGCCCAGGCTGGAGTGCGGTGGCATGATCTCAGTTCACTGCAACCCCCGCTTCCTGGGTTCAAGTGATTGTCCTGGGTCGACCTCCCCAGTAGCTGGGATTACAGGTGTGCACCATCCCATGTCTGGCTAATTTGTATTTTTAGTAGAGACGGGGTTTCGCCATGCTGGCCAGGCTGGTCTCAAACTCCTGACCTCGTGATCCACCCGCCTCGGCCTCCCAAAGTGCTGGGATTACAGGCGTGAGCCACACCACGCCTGGTCAACGAAAAAAATTTTTTTTTTTTTTTGAGACGGAGTCTGGCTCTGTTGCCCAGGCTGGAGTGCAGTGGAGTGATCTCGGCTTACTGCAACCTCCGTATCCCAGGTTCAAGCTATTCAGCTGCGGCCTCCCGAGTAGCTGAGTGAGATTACAGGCACCTGCCACTACACTTGGCTAATTTTTGTATTTTTAGTAGAGACAGGGTTTCACCATGTTGGCCAGGCTGGTCTTGAACTCCTGACCTTGTGATTCGCCTGCCTCAGCCTCCCCAAGTGCGATTACAGGCGTGAGCCACCGCGCCCCGCTGAAACAGTATTTTTTAGACAGGGTCTTGGTCTGGTGTGCAGTGGTGCCATCATGGCTCACTCATCCTGAGTATCTAGGACTACAGGCCACACTGCCTGGCTAATGTTTGTTTTTCTTCATAGAGGCAGGGTCTCAGGTTGGTGTCCAATTCCTGCCTCAAAGTGTCCTCTCTTCGGCCTCACAGTGTTGGAATTAACAGTTGTGAGCCACTGTGCCTCAGTACGGTTGTTTTGGTTGGTGAGCTGAGTAGGTGTGTGGGAGAGGTAAGAATAGGGGCCCTGGAGACCACAAGAGGCTTGAGTTCTGGAACATCAGAGCTGAGGTTTACAGTGATTTTTGCGGCCGAGTACACTGGTTTTGATAAGGGAAGAGCTCCCAGACTCGAGGGTTAAAAACGGTATGTCAAAGAAAAGGGGCCCATCTCACTTCTCAGGGAGACGATCATTCTCTCCACGGAGTAACCAAGAAGTCCATGAACTCCCAACTCGGGCCAGTGCGTTTGTCTTCTCAAAAGATCGGGCGCCTAAGGTCATCTTGCTTGGCAACGGGGCAGTAGGGTGGCAATGTCACAGAAGGATAGTTCACACACGTCCGATGAATAAACTGGAGAAATCCTCCAGGATACCGAAATGACCACCCAAACTCAGGGCTCCAAGGACCCTTACTTCAGCAAAACCCCTAACTCCCGTCTCCCAAATGTTCTCTATTCCTCAGTCAGTGCTCAGAAGTCCGTATTCTGGACCCAGGACCTCAGCACCCACTCCCTAAGGCCAACCACGTAGTCCCCTATTTGGGGGCTGTCCTGAGCAGTCGCGGGCGATCCCAGAGAAGGCAAGGTTGGGGATCTAACAGCCCCGGTCACGCACCTGGGATGCTGCGTAAGCCTCCAAGTGAAGAGCGCGGAAACCGCCCCAGGCCCAGCCGCTACAAACCACCGCTTCCAAACTTCCCGCTGGTCCCTAGGCTGCTCCGGGTGCCCACCGCCCCTTCCTTCCTTGCGCAATTAACAAGCTCCGACTCCAGATGGAATTTCGCAGGCCCCGCCCTGTGTATAAATTCTCTTCGTCCTGGGGTTGTCAACAACCTTTTTTTTTTTGGAGACGGAGTCTCGCTCTGTCGCCCAGGCGGGAGTGGAGTGGCGCCATCTCCGCTCACTCAGTGCAACCTCCGACTGCCTGGTTCAAACAATTCTCCCGCCTCAGCCTCCTGAGTAGCTGGGATTACAGGCAAGCGCCACCACGCCCGGCAACAAACTCTTCTAATTGGCCGCACTCGCTGGCCCCGCCCTCACAGAGTGTGCCACTGCGTGGAGCGCGCCGCTTCTCATGGGACGTTTACGCAGGCTCCGCCCCCTGAGCGGCCGCGTTCCTGGTCTCCAGGCAACGCCTGTGGCGCTGTCCACCGTGCTGAAGTCTCACACCAAGCACCGCCTCTAGCTGCAGGTTCACGGCGCCCCCAGCTCTCCCAAAAGGGGCCACTAAGCCTCCGCTGCGCCCTATCCCCAGTTTATCTCTTGGTGATAGTTAGAACCCACTCCCTTCCACGCTGACTGACAAAGCCCTACTGTCTCATCCAGCTCAGAGGAAAACCCGAGGCTTCCTACGATTTTGTGCCGTCACCTCCACACCCTCATCTGCTCGCCTCCAGCCACACTGACCTCCATGCTGCACAGCTGACAATCCAGACACATTCTCACCTCCAGGCCTTTGCTCTTAACTGTTCCCAAGGCCTGGAATGCTCTCTCCGATTCGGCATGACTCCTCCATCCTCCTTTCAGGCCTTAACTCAAATCTCACCTTCTCAGTGAGCCCAGCCCTGACTATCCTGTCCTACTGAACACATTGACCTCTCTATATATGTATATATGTATGTATATAATTTTATTTTTAGTGTTTTCGAGACAGGATCTTGCTCTGTCTCCCAGGCTGGAGTGCAGTGGTGCAATCACCTCCGGAGGTGGAGGTGCAGCTGGGATTACATGTGTGCAGCACTGCGTCCGTATAATTTTTATCTTTAGTACAGACGGGGTTTTCACCATCTTACCCAGGATGGTCTCCAATTCTTGGGCTCAGGTGATCCACCTGCCTCAGCCTCCCAAAGTGCTGGAATTATAGGCGTGAGCCACTGCATCCGGATTAGAATATATATTTTTGGCCGGGCGCGGTGGCTCAAGCCTGTAATCCCAGCACTTTGGGAGGCCGAGACGGGCAGATCACGAGGTCAGGAGATCGAGACCATCCTGGCTAACATGGTGAAACCCCGTCTCTACTAAAAAATACAAAAAACTAGCCGGGCGAGGTGGCGGGCGCCTGTAGTCCCAGCTACTTGGGAGGCTGAGGCAGGAGAATGGCGTAACCCGGGAGGCGGAGCTTGCAGTGAGCTGAGATCCGGCCACTGCACTCCAGCCTGGGCGACAGAGCGAGACTCCGTCTCAAAAAAAAAAAAAAAAAAAAAAAAAAAAAAAAAAAAAAAAAGAATATATATTTTTTAAGTGGGTGGATTAAGCCTCTTGTTGATCATTGTTGAAGTCGGGTCATTGGTTACAAGGTGATAACTATGCAATTCTCTGTACGTTTGTCTATGCTTGAAAAGTGTGTAATAGAGAATGTCGGGTGGCACCGTGATCTCCAGGAAGGGCAGAGAACCAGCATTGGGGGCTACACAGCCAGTGATGGTACCCCACTGTCCACCCCAGGCATAGCCCAGTGAAGAAGCCTCTGTCACAATGACTAAGTACAGAGACTAGTTGATGCCACAAGGATTACTGTGGCTGGACACCAGATGTGCAACCACCTATAAATTTCCTGAGTGTAGCTTCAGTTTTGATATAAACTGTTCTTATTTTCATGAATCTCTGTAGCGTGGATGTAGCTGCCTCCAACCCCTGTCCCTAGTGTTTTCTAGCCCAAGGGCCTGTTTCTCCTTACCACTGGCTTTTGATCCAAATTGTGAATGGCAGGACCTGAGCTTGTGCAGCCTGGCAGCAGGGCAGGCTGGGAAAGTAACTGTCAATTATAACTTCTATGGAAAGGCAGACTTAGCCTTAACAGATATGACATTCTCACAATGCAGGGGAGTATGATGGGGGTCAGGTGTTAGGTGGCCAAGGAAAGCAGGGGTTATACTAGCCTCAGAACAGCAAATCCAGGCAACCCTTAATCCAATCAGCCATTCATCCAATCATGGTGATTGCATTCTAAAATGCAGAGGATTCCCTCCAACATTCCAGAAGCTTCTGATAACCAAGAATTGCAAGCAGGTCAGAGCTCCAAGAGAAGTTCACCCAGAAAGGAAAGAGGCTCACATTGATAAGATAATGAAATACAGTTTTTGGAACCTAAACCACAGAGCGGCAACATTGGCTGCACACAGAAATTCCTTGAGGCTTGAAACAAACAAAACTGATGACTGAGTCATCCTCATAGATTTTCTTTCTTTTTTTAAAGAGATGATCGGCCAGGTGCAGTGGCTCACGCCTGTAATCCCAGCACTTTGGGAGGCCGAGGCGGGTGGATCACCTGAGGTCAGGAGTTCGAGACCAACCTGGCCAACATGGCAAAACCCTGTCTCTACTGAAAATACAAAAAAATTACCTGGGCGTTGTGGTGGGCGCCTGTAATCCCAGCTACTTTGGGAGGCTGAGGCAGGAGAATTGCTTGAACCCGGGAGGTGGAGGTTGTAGTGAGCCGAGATTGCACCATTGCACTCCAGCCTGGCTGACTCTAATTTCTGGCCTCAAGCAATCCTCCTACTTCATCGTCCCAAAGTACATAAGCTGCTCACCATAGATTTTAGTTTAAGTTGTCTGGGCATAGAGATAGTTACAAAATCCACAAGTGGCTGGGCGCAGTGGCTCACGCCTATAATCCCAGCACTTTGGGAGGCCGAGGAGGGCAGATCACCTGAGGTCAGGAGTTTGAGACCAGCCTGACCAACATGGAGAAACCCCGTCTCTACTAAAAATACAAAATTAATCGGGCGTGGTGGCCCTTGTCTGTAATCCCAGCTACTAGGGAGGCTGAGTCAGGAGAACCACTTGAACCTGGGAGTCAGAGGTTGCGGTGAGGCAAGATCACATTATTGCACTCTAGCCTGGGCAACAAGAGTGAAACTCTGTCTCAAAAACAAACAAACAAACAAAAAAAACCCCACAGGTAATTCCATGTGCAGCCAAGAGTGAAAAACAGTGGTTCTGAAACTTGAGTGGGCATCAGAATGAGATAGAAGGCTTGGCAAGAAGCAGATTTAAACACATATTGGCCAGGCACTGTCGCAATCTTCCTGCCTCAGTCACCCAAGTAGGTGGAATTATGGGTAACTTTTTAACATTTTTTTTTTTTTTTTTGCCATGTTGCCCAGGCTGGTTTCTAACTCCTGGGGTCATATGATCCACCCACCTTGGCCTCCCAAAGTGCTGGGATTACAGGTATGAGCCACCGTGCCTGGTAAACGTTTTTGAAAAATAAAAATATTAGCTGGGCACGGTGGCTCACGCCTGTATCCCAGCAGTTTGGGAGGCCTAAGTGGGTGGATCACTTGAGGTCAGGAGTTCAAGACCAGCCTGGCCACCATGGTGAAACCTCATCTGTACTAAAAAGAAATAGCTGGACGTGGTGGCTCACACCTGTAATCCCAGCACTTTGGGAGGCCAAGACGGGCGGATCACCTGAGGTTAGGAGTTCAAGATCAGCCTGTCTCTACTAAAATACCTGTCTCTACTAAAATACAAAAAAATTAGCTGGGTATGGTGGCGCATGCCTGTAATCCCAGCTACTTGGGAGGCTGAGGCAGGATAATCACTTGAACCTGGGAGGCAGAGGTTGTAGTGAGCCGATATCATGCTATTGCACTCCAGCCTGGGCAACAAGAGCAAAACTGCATCTCAAAAAAAAAAAAAAAAAAAAAAAAAAAAGGCCGGGTGCGGTGGCTCACGCCTGTTATCCTAGCACTTTGAGAGGCCGAGGTGGGCGGATCACGAGGTCAGGCAATCAGGACCATCCTGGCTAACACGGTGAAACCCCATCTCTACTAAAAATACGAAAAATTAGCCGGCTGTGGTGGTGGGCGCCTGTAGTCCCATCTACTTGGGAGGCTGAGGCCGGAGAATGGCATGAACCTGGGAGGCAGAGCTTTCAGTGAGCTGAGATTGTGCCACTGCACTCCAGCCTAGGCGGCAGAGCGAGACTCCGTCTCAAAAAAAAAAAAAAAAGGCCGGGCGCGGTGGCTCAAGCCTGTAATCCCAGCACTTTGGGAGGCCGAGACGGGCGGATCACAAGGTCAGGAGATCAAGACCATCCTGGCAAACACAGTGAAACCCCGTCTCTACTACAAATACAAAAAACTAGCCGGGCGAGGTGGCGGGCGCCTGTAGTCCCAGCTAATTGGGAGGCTGAGGCAGGAGAATGGCGGTAACCCGGGAGGCGGAGCTTGCAGTGAGCTGAGATCCGGCCACTGCACTCCAGCCTGGGCGACAGAGCAAGACTCCGCCTCAAAAAAAAAAAAAAAAAAAAAAAAAAAAATTAGCCAGGCATGGCAGCCGGCACCTGTAATCCCAGCTGCTTGGGAGGCTGAGGTAGGAGAATCACTTGAACTCGGGAGGTGGAGGTTGCAGTGAGCTGAGACTGTGCCACTGCACTCTATCCTGGGCAACAGAGTGAGGCTCTGTCTCAAAAAAAAGAAAAAGAGGCCGGGCGCGGTGGCTCAAGCCTGTAATCCCAGCACTTTGGGAGGCCGAGACGGGCGGATCACGAGGTCAGGAGATCGAGACCATCCTGGCTAACACAGTGAAACCCCGTCTCTACTAAAAAATACAAAAAAAACTAGCCGGGCGAGGTAGTGGGCGCCTGTAGTCCCAGCTACTCGGGAGGCTGAGGCGGGAGAATCACTGGAACCCGGGAGGCGGAGCTTGTAGTGAGCTGAGATCCGGCCACTGCACTCCAGCCCGGGCGACAGAGTGAGACTCCGTCTCAAAAAAAAAAAAAAAAAAAAAAAAAAGAAAAAGAAAAAGAAAAGAAAAAGTAAAGAAAGGATGAGTGTTGTAGACAAAAGCAGGTGCAAAGGCCCTGAGGTTGCCTTGCTGGTGGGCAGGGGTGTTTTCCAGGTGTGGCCTTACTAAGGATGCCCCACCCTCTGGGCAACTGGCATCCTTATCCTTTCTTACAAGATAGGAGGCTTGAGGTTCTCAGAGACACCGTCTTGGCCAGAGTAACCCAGTTTAAGACAATTGAAAGGACGTCTTCTGGGACAATAGCGCTCTCTGCTGGCCAGGACAGATATCAGATCCAGTGGTAATGATAACAATTACTATACAATATTGTATATTATTATTATCTTTTTTTAGGGTTTGGGTCTCACTCTGTTGCCCAGCCTGGTGTACAGTAGCCCGATCATAGCTCACTGCAGCCTCCAACTCTTCAGCTCAAGTGATCCTCCTGTCTCAGCTTCTCGAGTAGCTGAGACTACAGGAGCATGCCACCACACCATGCTAATGTTTTTGGGTTTTTTTGTTTTTGTCTTTGATTTTTGAGATGAAGTCTCGCTCTTTCGCCTGAGGCTGGAGTGCAGTGGCGTGATCTCAACTCAACTCTGCCTCCCGGGTTCAAGCGATTCGCCTGTCTCAGCCTCCTGAGTAGCTGGGACTACAGGCATGCACCCCCATGCCTGACTAGTTTTTTTATTTTTTTTTAGCAGAGGGGAGGTTTCACCATATCGGCCAGGCTGGACTCGAATGCCTGACCTCCAGTGATCCACCCACCTTGGCCTCCCAAAGTGTTGGGATTACAGGTGTGAGCGCCTGGCCCATACCCTGTTAATATTTAAAAAAAAAAATTTTTTTTAGATGGAGTTTTGCTCTTGTTACCCAGACTGGAGTGCAATGGCACAATAGTGGCCCACTGCAACCTCTGCCTCCTGGGTTCAAGCAATTCTCCTGCCTCAGCCTTCCGAGTAGCTGGGATTACAGGCATGAGCCACTATGCCTGGCTAATTTTGTATTTTTAGTAGAGACAGGGTTTCTCCACGTTGGTCAGGCTGGTCTTCAACTCCCAACCTCAGGTGATCCGCCCGCCTCGGCCCCCCAAAGTGCTGGAATTACAGGTGTGAGCTACCGCACCCAGCCACACCCGGTTAATTTTTTTTTTTTTTTTTAGACGGAGTCTCACTCTGTCGCCCAGGCTGGAGTGCAGTGGCGCGATCTCCGCTCACTGCAAGCTCCACCTCCGGGGTTCATGCCATTCTCCTGTCTCAGCCTCCCAAGTAGCTGGGACTACAGGCTCCCACCACCACGCCCGGCTAATTTTTTGTATTTTTTTTTTTTTTTTTTTTTGAGACGGAGTCTCGCTCTGTCGCCCAGGCTGGAGTGCAGTGGCCGGATCTCAGTTCACTGCAAGCTCCGCCTCCCGGGTTCATGCCATTCTCCCGCCTCAGCCTCCCGAGTAGCTGGGACTACAGGCGCCTGCCACCTCGCCCGGCTAGTTTTTTTTTTTTTTGTATTTTTTAGTAGAGACGGGGTTTCACCATGTTAGCCAGGATGGTCTCGATCTCCTGACCTTGTGATCCGCCCGTCTCGGCCTCCCAAAGTGCTGGGATTACAGGCTTGAGCCACCGCGCCCGGCCTAATTTTTTGTATTTTTAAGTAGAGACAGGGTTTCACAATGTTAGCCAGGATGCTCTTGATCTCCTGACCTCATGATCTGCCCGCCTTGGCCTTCCAAAGTGCTGGGATTACAGGCAAGAGCCACCGCACCCCGCCACACCTGGTTAATTTTTTATTTTTATTCTTTTTCGAGACAGAGTCTTGCTCTGTCACCTAGGCTGGAGTGCAGTGGTGCAATCTCAGCTCACTGCAACCTCAGCCTCCCGGGTTCAAGTGATTCTCCTATCTTAGCCTCCCGAGTAGCTGGGATTACAGGTACTCGCCATCACACCCGACCAATTTTTGTTTTTTCAGTATTGACAGAGTTTCACCCTGCTGGTCAGGCTGGTCTCGAACTCCTGACCTCATGATCTGCCTGCTTTGGCCTACCAAAGTGCTGGGATTACAGGTCTGAGCCACCGTACCCAGCCAATTTTTTAATTTTTTGTACGGACGGGGTCTCGCTATATTACTCAAGCTGGTCTCAATCTCCTGGCCTTAAGTGAACTTCCTGCCTTGGCCTCTCAAAGTGCTGGGAATGCAGATTTGAGCCACTGCACCTGCCGGGGGTTATATAGTTATATATTATGTTTTGTTTTGTTTTGTTTTTGAGACAAAATCTTACTCTGTCACCCAGGCTGGAGTGCAGTGGCAAGATTACAGCTCCCTGCAGCCTCATGAGCCTCAACCTTCCAGGCCTAAATGATCTTCCTGTCTCAGCCTCCCAAGTAGCTGGGACTACAGGCTCACATCACTACACTGGTCTAGTATTTTGTTACTTTTGTAGAGACGGGGTCTCTTATGTTTCCCAGGCTGGTCTCAAACTCCTTGCCTTAAATGACCCACCCTCCTGAGCCTCCCAAAATGCTGGGATTACTGGCGAAAACCACTGTGCCTGGCTTTATTTATTATTATTATAAATGGAACACAACCACCACTCAATAAATCTGTGACCCTTTCTCCCCTTGCTGCATGGAGTCTGGCGCTAGTCGGGTATGTATATATAGGTATACGCTGAATGAATGAAAGAATAATTGTGGCCAGGTTCTGAGCCTTAGCCTCTTCTATAAATCTGGGATTCCTTATTTAATTTTTATATTTTTTGAGAGGTCTCACTGTGTCGCCCAGGCCGTAGTGCACTGGCGTGATCACAGCTCACCGCCTCATCTGTCTCCTGGGTTCAAGTGATCTTTTCGCTTCAGCCTCCCAAGTAGCTGGGACTACAGAGGGCGCCAGCGTGCCGGGCTAAATTTTTTGTTTGCTTCGTTTGTAGAGACGAAGTCTCATTATTTTGCCCAGGCTGGTCCCGAACCTCTGGGCTCAACTGATTTACCGCCTTGGCCTCCCAAATTGATGGGATTACAGGCGTGAGCCACTGCACTCAGCCTCCTCCTTTTATTGAATAAACTAATGCTAACTGAACCTTTAATATGTGCTAGGTCCTGTACTGATCTCTTGGTACAAAACAATGAACAAGATGCAACAAAAGCGCCACCAATAACTCACTGCAGCCTGGGCCAAGCACTGTGTAAAGATCTATACATCATCCTTATTCAATCCTTACAACGTCTTTATGCCGAGATGCTGTAATTCGCCACATTTTATGCAAGAGAAAATTATGGCTAAGAGATTCTCTGATTGTAGCTCGAAAGTGCTAGGGATGGGATTCGTTCCCAGCGCGATTTTGATTCGTCGCTTTAGCGTGTTGCGGGTATGAGTTAAGTGGGCGCCCAGCCAGGACCAGGGGTTCAAATCCGTTGCCATGGTCCCCCGACGCTTTCCCGGGCTCCAGAACTGGGTCGCGCTGTCACGTGACAGCAACCAACATGGCGCCGCCCACTATGTGGCATGGCCCACGTGGTTCCGACAGTCAAGATGGCGGGAGTAGCCACCCAGGCTTCCCTGGAGTCGGCCCCACGGATCATGCGGCTAGTGGCCGAATGCAGCCGCTCCAGGGCCCGGGCAGGCGAGCTGCGGCTGCCTCATGGGACAGTGGCAACTCCTGTGTTCATGCCAGTGGGCACGCAGGCCACCATGAAGGGCATCACGACCGAGCAGCTGGACGCTCTGGGTTGCCGCATCTGCCTGGGCAATACCTACCATCTGGGTCTAAGGCCGGTGGGTGGGCTCTGCCCGCGCGGGGAGGCGGCGAGGCGTGGGGAGCCATGGAGCGTCCTCCAGGCCCGGACACTCCTCCCAAAGTCAATCGACCAGCCGTATTGAGCGCCCCCCCATGACCAGGCCTTGTGGTGGGCGTGAAAGAGCAGCGGGGACTAAAGCTGGCCAGCTCTGTCTCTCAAGAAGGGCCCCCAGGGACGCTGTCACCCCTAACCTGACACTTTCTTCTATCAACCCAGGGACCCGAGCTGATCCAGAAAGCCAACGGTCTCCACGGCTTCATGAATTGGCCACATAATCTGCTAACGGTGAGCTGAGGAGAGAGCCGGCGTCCTAGGGCGCTTCTCTGGAGTGAGGGGCCCCCCATCTCCACCCCCTGACAGCCTTGCGGTGGGGTTTCCCTTAGGACAGCGGCGGTTTCCAGATGGTGTCGCTGGTGTCTCTGTCCGAGGTGACTGAGGAGGGCGTCCGCTTCCGCTCTCCCTACGACGGCAGTGAGACCCTGCTGAGCCCGGAGAAATCCGTGCAGATCCAGAACGCGCTGGGTGAGAGGACCCTGGCGAGCCGCCCCCTTACCCTGTCTGTCAGGGGGTGAAGGTGACACAGGGCCTGTTCTTTAGGTGTTGTGTGGCTTTGAGCAGGTCACTCCTCGCTGAGCTTCAGTTGAACCAACTCAAAGCGGGGGTAAATAGTAGCAGGTCTTTGGTAGAATTGTTGACAAGTACATATGAGATGATGTCCGTAAATCTCCATGCCAGCCATGTAGTAGCTTAAGTATTATTATTGGCCGGGCGCGGTGGCTCAAGCCTGTAATCCCAGCATTTTGGGAGGCCAAGACGGGCGGATCACGAGGTCAGGAGATCGAGACCATCCTGGCTAACACGGTGAAACCCCGTCTCTACTAAAAAAAAAATACAAAAAACTAGCCGGGCGAGGTGGCGGGCGCATGTAGTCCCAGCTACTCGGGAGGCTGAGGCAGGAGAATGGCGTAAACCCGGGAGGCGGAGCTTGCAGTGAGCTGAGATCCAGCCACTGCACTCCAGCCTGGGCGACAGAGCTAGACTCCATCTCAAAAAAAAAAAAAAAAAAGGATTATTATTGCAATTTTTCTCTCATTAGCAAATTAAGACTGGACGTAGAAGCTCATGCCTGTAATCCCAGCAATTTGGGAAACTGAGGTGGGAAGATCACTTGAGGCGGGGAGTTGGAGACCAGCTTGGGCAATACAGGGAGACCCTGTCTCTACCAAAAAAAAAAAAAATTAAAAAAACAAATTAGTTGTACAAATACCTGTTGAAATAATGGTGGCAACAAGAGGATTGGGGAGGCTTTAGGCTCCTCCCATATTCTCAATATCCTTCCTTTTTTTTTTTTTTTTTTTTGAGGACGAGTTTCGCTCTTGTTGCCCAGGCTGGAGTGCAGTGGTGCGATCTCCGCTCACTGCAACCTCCACCTCCTGGGTTCAAGCGATTCTCCTGCCTCAGCCTGCTGAGTAGCTGGGATTACAACTGCTTGCCACCATGCCCAGCTAATTTTTGTATTTTTCGTAGAGACGGGGTTTCACTATGTTGGCCAGGCTGGTCTCAAACTCCTTTTTTTCTTTTTTTTTTTTTTTGAGACGGAGTCTTGCTCTGTCACCCAGGCTGGAGTGCGGTGGCCGGATCTCAGCTCACTGCAAGCTCCGCCTCCCGGGTTCACGCCGTTCTCCTGCCTCAGCCTCCCGAGTAGCTGGGACTACAGGCACCCGCCACCTCGGCCGGCTAGTTTTTTGTATTTTTAGTAGAGACGGGGTTTCACCGTGTTAGCCAGGATGGTCTCGATCTCCTGACCTCGTGATCCGCCCGTCTCGGCCTCCCAAAGTGCTGGGATTACAGGCTTGAGCCACCGCGCCCGGCCTGGTCTCAAACTCCTAACCTCAGGTGATTCACCTGCTTCAGCCTCCCAAAGTGCTGGGATTATAGGTGTGAACCACTACGCCCGGCCCAATATCCCCATTTCTTGATAAAGACGGTTAACATTTTCTCAACCTTGTAAAGAACCACGGCAACACAGGGTCAACACCCCTCTTCCCCTCATCATTCTAATAAATTGATGCTGTAGGGAGGAGGAAATATTTTTTCTTCTTAGATTCATGACTGAAGTCTCTATAACAAAAGCCCCTATTAGAAAAGAAGCCCTGGGCTGGGTGCAGTGGCTCACGCCTGTAATCCCAGCACTTTGGGAGGCCTAGGTGCGATCACGACTCACTGCAACAGCTGCCTCCTGGTTCAAGCAATTCTCCTGCCTTAGCCTCCTGAGTAGCTGGGATTACAGGTGCCCGCTACCACACCCAGCTAATTTTTGTATTTTCAGTAGAGATGGGGTTTCATCATGTTGGCCAGGCTGGTTACGAACTCCTGACCTCAAGTGATCTACCCATCTTGGCCCCGCAAAGTGCTGGGATTACAGGTGTGAGCCACCGTGCCTGGCCCCTTTTTTTCTTTTTTGAGACTGAATCTTGCTGTCACCCAGACTAGAGTACTGTGGCGTGATCTCGGCTCACTGCAACATCTGCTTCCCGGGTTCAGGCAATTCTCCTGCCTCAGCCTCCCGCGTAGCTGGGACTTCAGGCGCACGCCACCATGTCCCACTAATTTTTGTATTTGTAGTAGAGACAGAGTTTTACCATGTTGGCCAGGGTGGTCTCGAACTCCTGATCTCAAGTGATTGGCCCACCTTGGCCTCCCAAAGCACTGGGATTACAGGTGTGAGCCACCACGCCTGGCCTGTGTTTTTTTATTTTGATTTGTTTCATCTGTTTGTTTTCTTTTCTTTTCTTTTTTTTTTTTTTTGAGACGGAGTCTTGCTCTGTCGCCCAGGCTGGAGTGCAGTGGCTGGATCTCGGCCCACTGCAAGTTCCTCCTCCCGGGTTCACACCATTCTCCTGCCTCAGCCTCCCGAGTAGCTGGGACTACAGGCACCCGCCACCTCGCCCGGCTAGTTTTTTGTATTTTTTAGTAGAGACGGGGTTTCACTGTGTTAGCCAGGATGGTCTCGATCTCCTGACCTTGTGATCTGCCCGTCTCGGCCTCCCAAAGTGCTGGGATTACAGGCTTGAGCCACCGCTCCTGGCCTGTTTATTTTCTTAATAATGGAGATGGGGGTCTCCCTGTGTTGCCCAGGCCGGTCTCGAACACCTGGGCTCAAGTGATCCTTCTGCCTGGGCCTTCCAAAGTGTGTGGATTGTAGGTCATCAGGTTTCATTTTATGCCACTAAGCCACTATGCTGTGCTCAGTGACTCATGCCTATAATCTTAGCACTTTATTTTATTTTTCTTTTTGAGACGGCGTCTCGCTTTGTTGCCCAGGCTGGAGTACAGTGGTGTGATCTCAGCTCACTGCAACCTCCGCCTCCTGGGTTCAAGCGATTATCCTGCCTCAGCCTCTCGAGTACCTGGGATTACAGGCATATACCACCACGTCCTGCTAATTTTTGTATTTTTAGTAGAGACAGAGTTTCACTACGTTGGCCAGGCTGGTCTCGAACTCCTGACCTCAAATAATCCACCTGGGTCAGCCTTCCAAATTGCTGGGATGACAGGCGTGAGCCACTGCACCCGGCTTTTTTTTTTAATGTTTTTTTTTTTTTTTTTGACACAGCCTTGCTCTGTCATCCAGGCTGGAGTGCAGTGGCACAGTCCTGGCTCACTACAACCTCCGTCTCCCAGATTCATGCGATTCTCCTCTCTCTGCCTTCCAAGCCCTGAGACTATAGGCACGTGCCATCACACCTGGCTAATTTTTGTGTTTTTAGGAGAGATGGGGTTTCACCATGTTGGCCAGGCTGGTCTTGAACTGCTGACCTCAGATAGTCTGCCTGCCTTGGTGTCCCAAGTGCTGGGATTATAGGCCTAGTCACCGCACCCAGCCAGCAGAGCCCTGCTGATGGAAGTTTGGTTTCCCGGTCTTGCTGTGGCACACCACATAGCAAGGAATCCCTTTGTACATTTTAGGATTTTATTTTATGTAACAGGATAGGATTTTAAGCTGGGGAGAGGCAGGAACAGAGGCACATTTTGTAAAGCTCCTTCTGGCTGTTGTATAAACAGACTGGGAAAGCCACGTGGGCGTTAGCAAGACGGGGAATGGGGGGATGCTCTTGGGGAAGTCCAACTTGAACCCATGTGATAGGAGGCTTTCCCCAAGCACTGCGGGCTTTCCCAGTGATGTTGCCCCCATCTCACCATCAGGATCGGACATCATCATGCAGCTGGATGACGTGGTCAGCAGCACCGTGACTGGGCCACGTGTGGAGGAGGCCATGTACAGGTGTGTACATGCTGTGTGCATGTGGGGGATATGTGGGGGGAGGGGATCCTGGTCCCTGTAGCCTTGTCTCCTACCCCCTCACCAGGCCCCTGGGGCTTGTGACTGGGGCCCTGTTGCAGGTCAATCCGCTGGTTGGACCGGTGCATTGCAGCCCATCAGCGGCCGGACAAGCAGAACCTCTTCGCCATTATCCAGGGTGGGCTGGACGCAGATCTCCGGGCCACCTGCCTTGAAGGTAGAGCCATGCGCTGGCAGGCCCAGGGCTTGGCCATCGAGGAGGTCCCCACATGAGCCTGGCACATGGTGGAACTGGATCGCTAATGGGTGGAAGGGCACTGCGCTAGAAAAAATAGCCGAAGCAAAGGCTCTCAGGCCACATGCAGTAGAATGTATTGAGAGAATGGCCGTGATTCCAGTAGTTAATAGTCTTCTAGTTTTTTTTGTTTGTTTGTTTTTGTTTCATTTTTGAGATGGAGTCTCAGGTGATCCACCCTCCTTGGCCTCCCAAAGTGCTGGGATTATAGTCATGAGCTACTTCGCCCAGCCTATTTATTTATTTATTTATTTTCCTTTTTTTCTTTTTTTGAGATGGAGTCTTGCACTGTCGCCCAGGCTGGAGTGCAGTGACACGATCTCGGCTCACTGCAACCTCCGCCTCCCAGGTTTAAGCGATTCTCCTGCCCCAGCCTCCCGAGTAGCTGGGACTACAGGCGCCCGCCACCTCGCCCGGCTAGTTTTTGTATTTTTAGTAGAGACGGGGGTTTCACCATATTGGCCAGGCTGGTCTCAAACTCCTGACCTTGTGATCCACCCACCTTGGCTTCCCAAAGTGCTGGGATTACAGGGGTGAGCCACCGCGCCCGTCCTATTTATTTATTTTTGAGACAGGGTCTTACTCTGTTGCTAATGCTGGAGTGCAGCCCAGACCCGGGTTTGAATCCAGCCTTTGGCATATGTGGCCTTGGACTAGTGGTTTAAGCCCTGCAGGCCCCAATTTCTTCTTGTTTCAGGCAAGTTGAACAATAGTACAATTCTGCAGCCCCTTCTCTGTCATCCAGGTCCTCAGAGCGAAAGTCTAAAATCCAGAACATTGGCCTGGTGCCGTAGCTCACACTGGAATCCCAGCACTTTAGGAGGCCATGGCAAGCGGATTGCTTGAGGCCAGGCATTTGAGACCAGTCTGGGCAACATAGCGAGATCCTGTCTCTAAAAAAAGAGAATTGGGCCAGGTGGGCTGGCTCACGCCTGTAATCCCAGTACTTTGAAGCCAGTACTTTGAGACCAGTACTTTGAGGCCAGGAGTTCGAGACCAGCTGGCCAGCATGGTGAAACCCTGTCTCTACTAAAAATACAAAAATTCGCCAGGCGTGGTGCTGGGTACCTGTAATCCTAGCTACTCAGGAGGCTGAGAGCTTGAACCCGGGAGGTGGAGGTTACAGTGAGCTGAGATCATGTCTCTGTACTCCAACCTGGGCGACAGAGCAAGAATCCGTCTCAAAAAAAAAGAAAAAAAGAAAATTAGCACGCAAGCATGGGAGTGCATGCCTGTGATCCTAGATACTTGGGAGGCTGAGGTGGGAGGATCACTTGAGCCCAGGGGTTGGTGGCTGCAGTGAGCTATGATGACACCACTGTACTGTAGTCTGGGCAACACAGTGAGACCCTGTCTCAAAAAAAAAAAAAAGAAAAAAGAAAAAACTTAGAATGCCCTAAAAAATGCAACTCATGGCCGGGCGTGGTGGCTCAAGCCTGTAATCCCAGGACTTTGGGAGGCCGAGACGGGTGGATCACAAGGTCAGGAGATCAAGACCATCCTGGCTAACATGGTGAAACCCCGTCTCTACTAAAAATACAAAAAAAACTAGCCGGGCGACCTGGCGGGCGCCTGTAGTCCCAGCTACTCGGGAGGCTGAGGCAGGAGAATGGCGTGAACCCGGGAGGCGGAGCTTGCAGTGAGCTGAGATCCGGCCACTGCACTCCAGCCTGGGCGACAGAGCGAGACTCCGTCTCAAAAAAAAAAAAAAAAAAAAAATGCAACTCATTTCATTGCTAACCTGGATCTCTCATTTTTTATCCCAGTTGTTATAAGTCTTCACATATTTTTATTTTCATTTATTTTTTACTTTTCGAGATGGAATTTCATTCTTGTTGTCTAGGCTGGAGTGCAGTGGCACCATCTCAGCTCACTGCAACCTCTGCCTTCTGGTTTCAAGCGATTCTCCTGCTTCAGCCTCCCGAGTAGCTGGGATTACAGGCACCCGCCACCACGCCTGGCTTTTTGTATTTTTAGTAAAGATGGGGTTTCACCATGTTGGCCAGACTGGTCTCGAACTACTGACCTCATGATCCACCCGCCGTGGACTCCTAAAGTGCTAGGATTACAGGCATGAGCCACGCTCCCAGCCTATTTTTATTTTTTAAATTTTACTTTGGCCGGGTGTGGTGGCTCATGCCTGTAATCCCGGCACTTTGGGAGGCCGAGGTGGGCGGATCCCCTGAGGTCAGAAGTTTGAGACCAACCTGCCCAACATGGCGGAACCCTGTCTCTATTAAAAATACAAAAAATTAGCCGGGCATGGTGGCAGGCGACTGTAATCCCAGCTACTCGGGAGGCTGAGGCAGGAGAATCACGTGAATCCGGGAGGCGAAGGTTGAAGTGAGCCAGGATCGCGCCACTGCACTCCAGCCTGGGCAACAAGAGTAAAACTCCATCTCAAAAAAAAAAAATTTAAGTTCTGGAATACATGTGCAGAACGTGGAGGTTTGTTACATAGCTATATATGTGCCATGGTGGTTTCCTGTACACATCAACCCGTCATCTAGGTTTTACACCTTGCATGTGTTATGTATTTGTCCTAATGCTCTCACTCCCCTTTCCTCCACCAAGTCTTCACCTATCTTGTTGCACAAATATTACAGTGTTTGATGACAGGCTATTGGGTGTTTTTTGGGGGTTTTTTTTTGTTGTTTTGTTTTGTTTTGTTTATGAGATGGAGTCTCGCTCTGTCGCCCAGGCTGGAGTGCAGTGGGGTGATGTCAGCTCACTGCAACCTCCGCCTCCCGGGTTCAAGCGATTATCCCGCCTCAGTCACCTGCGTAGCTGGGACTACAGGTGCCTATTACCACGCTGGACTAATTTTTTTTTTTTTTGAGACAGAGTTTCACTCTGTCGCCCCCGCTGGAGTGCAGTGGCGTGATCGTAGCTCACTGCAAGCTCCGCCTCCCAGGTTCACACCATTCTCCTGCCTCAGCCTCCCAAGTAGCTGGGACTACAGGTGCCCACGACCATGCCTGGCTCATTTTTTGTGTTTTTAGTAGAGACGGGATTTCACTGTGTGAGCCAGAACGGTCTTGATCTCCTGACCTCATGATCCGCCCTCCTCGGCCTCCCAAAGTGCTGGGATTACAGGTGTGAGCCACCACGCCCGGCCATGCCCAACTAATTTTTTTTTTTTTTTTTTTTTTTTTTTGTGAGGCGGAGTCTCGCTCTGTCGTCCAGGCTGGAGTGCAGTGGCCGGATCTCAGCTCACTGCAAGCTCCGCCTCCCGGGCCCACGCCATTCTCCTGCCTCAGCCTCCGGAGTAGCTGGGACCACAGGCGCCCACCACCGCGCCCGGCTAATTTTTTTGTATTTTTAGTAGAGACGGGGTTTCACCATGTTAGCCAGGATGGTCTCGATCTCCTGACCTTGTGATCCGCCCGCCTCAGCCTCCCAAAGTGCTGGGATTACAGGCGTGAGCCACCGCGCCCGGCTAATTTTTATATTTTTAGTAGAGACAGGGTTTCACCACCTTGGTCAGCCTGCTTTCGAACTCCTGACCTTCTAATCCGCCTGCCTTGGCCTCCCAAAGTGCTGGGATTACAGGCGTGAGCCACTGCACCCGGCCCTTTTTCTTTCTTTCTTTTTTGAGACAGAATCTCGGTCTGTTGCCCAGGCTGGAGTGCAGTGGCGAGATCTTGGCTCACTGCAAACTCCACCTCCCAGGTTCAAGCTATTCTCCTGCCTCAGCCTTCTGAGTAACTGGGACCACAGGCATGCACCACCATGCCTGGCTACTTCTCGTGTTTTTAGTAGAGGCAGGGTTTCACCATGTTGGCCAGATTGGTCTTGAACACCAGACTTCAAGTGATCTGCTTGCCTCGGCCTCCCACAGTGCTGGGATTACAGGTGTGAGCCACTGCGCCTGACCTGACAGCTGTTGTTACTCAGCATGTGGGATATTTACTGTTCTCAAATCCGGAAAATTCCGAATTCTGAAACACATCTGCTTCCAAGTTTCAGCTGAGGGACTGTGGGCTGTGCCTCTTCTGAGGACTGAAGAAAGGGGTCTTGCATACAGCAGGCACTCATAAATGTTAGCTGAGATCAGCAGCAGTCCCAGCCCCTAGACAGACAGACAGACTGGTGAACCCTCTCCTCCATCTCCCTCTCCGTCTCTGTCTCTGTCTCTGCCTCTGTCTGTCTCTCTGTCTCTGTCTATTTCTCTGACTCTCTCCCTGAGCGACTCTGGAAGTCTGGGCAGGGTCTGTTCTGGGATTGTAGACCAGGCACATTTCCTCTTCTGTAGCCCTCATCTTACCCTGTACCCTCAGAGATGACCAAGCGGGACGTGCCTGGCTTCGCCATCGGGGGCCTGAGTGGGGGTGAGAGCAAGTCGCAGTTCTGGCGGATGGTGGCGCTGAGCACCTCTCGGCTTCCAAAGGACAAGCCCCGATATCTGATGGGGGTTGGGTATGTTGTGGATAGGGGAGCTGGAGACCTACCTGTGGGGAGTGGATTCCTGGGGACCCCCTGCCCTGCTTGGGGGGGTGGCATTTGGGGGAAACGGACACAGCTCTGATCTGAGGAGACTAGGAAGACATGGCTGTCCCTTGGGGAATATGTCCCATTCTGAGGGAATATGGCCCAGTCTGGGGCAGTGTGAGGGTTGGGAGGGGTCCTGGGAAGCCCCTGAGGTTCTCTGCCCCCTCCCTCCATGGCTGCAACCCCAGCTATGCCACTGATCTGGTAGTCTGCGTGGCTCTTGGATGTGACATGTTCGACTGCGTCTTCCCCACACGGACAGCGGTGAGGCTCTGGCAGAAGGAGGTCAGGGTGGGAGATGGGTGGGGGACTAGGGAGGCAAGGTTAGGGGTTGGGGGGATGGGGAGAATGAAGCCCTGGGTGACCCCCTTTCCCGCCCTTCCTCTCCCGCAGCGCTTTGGCTCTGCCCTGGTGCCTACTGGGAACCTGCAGTTGAGGAAGAAGGTCTTCGAGAAGGACTTCGGCCCCATAAACCCGGAGTGCACCTGCCCCACGTGCCAAAAGTAGGCAGGATGGTACTGGGAGCTGGGGCAGGGCATGGAGGGGACAGGGCCCGGCTGTGCTGAGCTGTCCCCTGCCGCTCGATAGGCACAGCCGCGCCTTCCTGCACGCACTGCTGCACAGCGACAACACGGCCGCGCTGCACCACCTCACGGTCCATAATATTGCCTACCAGGTGAGCCAGCACCTGGGGCAGGGCGGGTGGGGGTGTCCTAGGTGCGTATGCCCCACGCTGACCTCCCCTCCCCGCAGCTGCAGCTCATGAGCGCCGTCCGCACCAGCATTGTGGAGAAGCGCTTTCCAGACTTCGTGCGGGACTTCATGGGCACCATGTACGGGGATCCCACCCTCTGTCCCACCTGGGCCACCGATGCTCTGGCCTCTGTGGGAATCACACTGGGCTGACCTAGCATTGGGAGAGGGAGGGAGAGAGGGAGGGAGGGGCAGGAAGATACTGAAGGATTTCTTTTTGGAAGGTTTTTTTTTATTGTAACTTACAGAGTGTGTCTGTGTCTTTTTGGGGAGGTGGCCTGTCTGGGTCCCCCTCCCGGTCTGAGCGTCACTGCAGTGGAATATCTCCCCTTCTCACCAATCATAACACATCACTGTGGCAGCAGCGGATAGCTGGAAACCACCTGCCAGTGCCCAGCGTGTAGGGCGTGCCTCTAGAGTGAGAGCTGCCACCTGCTTCCTGGGGCCCAGGCCCCCCAGCCACCTTGGAGGGAGGCACTGTTGGCCTCTCCTGTTTTACAGCTGAGGAAGCAGGCCCAGGGAAGGGAGGGAACTTGCCCAAGGTCATCACCATCAAAGAAATGGTATCTTGGCTTTAAGGCATACTCCTAGTCTGACTCTTACAGATATGAGGGTTAATCTCCTATTTTTTTTCTTTCTTTTTTTTTTTTTTTCTGAGACTGAGTCTCGTTCTGTCACCCAGGCTGGAGTGTCGTGGTGGGATCTCTGCTCACTACAACCTCTGCCTCCCAGGTTCAAACGATTCTCCTGCCTCAGCCTCCCCAGTAGCTGAGACTACAGGTGCGTGCCACCATGCTCAGCTAATTTTTGTATTTTTTTTTTTTTTTTTGAGAAGGAGTCTCGCTCTGTCGCCCAGGCTGGAGTGCTGCGGCCGGATCTCAGCTCACTGCAAACTCCGCCTCCTGGGTTTACGCCATTCTCCTGCCTCAGCCTCCCGAGTAGCTGGGACTACAGGCGCCCACCACCTCACCCGACTAGTTTTTTGTATTTTTTTAGTAGAGACGGGGTTTCACCGTGTTAGCCAGGATGGTCTCGATCTCCTGACCTCGTGATCCGCCCGCCTCGGCCTCCCAAAGTGCTGGGATTACAGGCTTGAGCCACCGCGCCCGGCCTGTATTTTTAATAGAGATGGGATTTCACCATGTTGGCCAGACTGGTCTTAAACTCCTGACCTCAAGTGATCTGCCTGCCTCAGCCTCCCAAAGCGTGATTACAGGCGTGAACCACAGCGCCCAGCCTCTTTTATTTTTTTCTTTTGAGACTGTCTCACTTTGTCATCCAGGCTGGAGTGCATTGGTTCAAACATGGCTCACTGTAGCCTCGATCTGGAGCTGCCACGCCAGGTCTGTAATCATCAAGTTGATTATTCTTGCAACTTAATGTTGCATGTGCAGTCGTATTCCATTTTACAGAGGAGGACACTGAGGTGCAGAGGAATGAAGTTCCATGGTCACTGTCACTTTCTTAGTCCGTTCTGGCTGCTATATATAACAAAATACCATCAACTGGGTGGCTATAAACAACAGAAATTGATTTATCACAGTTCTAGAGGCTGGGAAATTCAGGATCAAGGTACCAGTAGATTCAGTGTCTGTTGAGGGCAAACTTCCTAGATGGCAGTCTTTTCTCTAATCTCACGTGGCGGAAGGCAGCTCTCTGGGGTCTCTTTTTTTTTTTGAGACGGAGTCTCGCTCTGTCGCCCAGGCTGGAGTGCAGTGGCCGGATCTCAGCTCACTGCAAGTTCCGCCTTCCGGGTTCACACCATTCTCCTGCCTCAGCCTCTTGAGTGGCTGGGACTACAGGCGCCCGCCACCTCGCCCGACTAGTTTTTTGTATTTTTCAGTGGAGACGGGGTTTCACCGTGTTTGCCAGGATGGTCTCGATCTCCTGACCTCGTGATCCGCCCGTCTCGGCCTCCCAAAGTGCTGGGATTACAGGCTTGAGCCACCGCGCCCAGCTCTGGGGTCTCTTTTATGAGGGTACACTGAGATACTCAGCAGGTTTGTGAAAAGAAAAAAAATACGTAAGGGCACAAATCCCATTCACCTAATCACCTAATCACCGAATCGCCTTCCAAAGGCCCCACCTCCAATTACCATCATGTGGGGGAATTATGTTTCAACACATTAATCTCGGTGTGGTGGGTGAGCGGGTAGGGGCTGGTCTATAGACATTTGTACCATAGTAATCAGTAGATAAACAGGTCCAGGATCTAAGCCAGATATGATCAGTTACAGAACTAGTGATCTTCACCAGCCCGGGCAACATGACAAAACTCCATCTTTACAAAAAATACAGGTGGTATGCTCTGTGCTCCCAGCTACTGAGGAAGCTGAGGTGGGAGGATCGCTGAAGCTCAGGAGGTTGAGGCTGTAATGAGCCGCAATTGCACCACTGCGCTCCAGGCTGGGCAACAGAGTGAGACTGTCTCAAAAACAAAAACCAGTGCTCTTCAAAAATGAAGTTTTTGAAATGGAAAAAGTAGGCCAGGCACAGTGGCTCACACCTATAATCCCACCACTTTGGGAGACCAAGCGGGCGGGCGGATCACTTGAGGTCAAGGAGTTTGAGACCAGCCTGGCAAACACGGTGAAATCTTATCTCTACTAAAAATACAAAAATTTGCTGGGTGTGGTGGCACGTGCTTGTAGTCCTAGCTACTCTGGAGGCTGAGGCAGGAGAATCACTTGAACCCAGGACACGGATGTTGCAGTGAGCCAGGATTGCACCACTGTACTCCACCCTGAGAGACAGTGAGACTCCATCTCAAAAAAAAAAAGGTCAGGCGCAGTGGCTCACACCTGTAATCCCAGCACCTTGGGAGGCCAAGGAGGGCAGATTATGAGGTCAGGAGTTCAAGACCAGCCTGACCAACATGGTGAAACCCATCTCTACTAAAAATACAAAAAGTAGCTGGGTGTGGTGGCACATGCCTGTAATTCCAGCTACTCTGGAGGCTGAGGCAGGAAAATTGCTTGAAGCCAGGACTCAGAGGTTGCAGTGAGCCGAGATCGCACTACTGTACTGCAGCCTGGGTGACAGAGCAAGACTCTATCTCAAAAAAAGAAAAGAGGCCGGGCGCGGTGGCTCAAGCCTGTAATCCCAGCACTTTGGGAGGCCAAGACGGGTGGATCACGAGGTCAGGAGATCGAGACCATCCTGGGTAACACGGTGAAACGCCGTCTCTACTAAAAATACAAAAAACTAGCCGGGCAAGGTGGTGGGCGCCTATAGTCCCAGCTACTCGGGAGGCTGAGGCAGGAGAATGGCGTAAACCCGGGAGGCGGAGCTTGAAGTGAGCTGAGATCCGGCCACTGCACTCCAGCCTGGGCGACACAGCGAGACTCCGTCTCAAAAAGAAAAAAAAAAAAAAAAGAAAAAAAAGTCCAAGCGTGGTGGCTCACACCTGTCACACCTGCAATCCCAGCACTTTGGGAGGCCAAGGAGGGTGGATCATCTGAGGTTAGGAGTTCAAGACCTGCCTGGCCAACATGGTGAAACCCCGTCTCTACTAAAAACACAAAAATTAGCTGGGTATGGTGGCATGCACCTGTAGTCCCAGCTACTTGAGAGGCTGAGGCAGGAGAATCATCTGAACTTGGGAGGCAGAGGTTTCAGTAAACTGGGATTGCGTCACTGCACTCCAGACTGGGCAATAGAGCAAGTCTCCGTTTCAAAAAAAAAAAAAAAGTGAAAAAGTAATACATGTATATCATCCACAATTCAAATCACATCAAAAGTGCAACTACTTTTATCAATTTGTGTATTTTTCCAGCAATTTTCCATGTGTACATATGGTTTTCATGCATGTCAGCATCCTTCACACACAATTCTGTACCTTCGTTGTTTTTTCCTCTTAGTATATCTCAAATTATTTATACTTCAGTACATGAAGAGTTTCCTCAATGTTTTTTGTTTGTTTGTTTGTTTGTTTTTGAGACAGAATTTTGCTCTTGTTGCCCAGGCTGGAGTGCAGTGGTGCGATCTCGGCTCACTGCAACTTCCACCTCCTGTGTTCAAGTGATTCTCCTGCCTCAGCCTCTGGAGTAGCTGGGATTACAGGCACGCACCACCATGCCTGGCTAATTTTGTGTATTTTTAGTAGAAATGGGGTTTCACCATGTTAGCCAAGCTGGTTTCAAACACCTGACCTCAGGTGATCTGCCCACCTCAGCCTCCCAAAGTGCTAGAATTACAGGCAGGAGCCACCGCACCTGGCCCTTTTTGTCTATTTCTTTGAGACCTGGGGTTTTGGGTCACAAAACAGGCAAATGCCATGAACCACCTTCCTCCTCTTTCTCCAACTTCTTGTGCTGCCTCAGGTCAGAGCACTTACCTGCTCCTGCCTCCTCACTGGGTTTCCTGGTCTCTGGCCTATTTGTCTCCAGAGGGATCAAAACACTTCAAATCCTATCTGTCTCTGTCCATTGTCAGGAGTTCCAGTTCCCAGAACCCCAATTTTGCCTACAAAATAGCGTGTTTTTTCATGGGGAGAGGATTCGTTGAGTTTTAGTGGGTATTCAGAGAGATCCAAAGCCAGTTGGGGGGGGTTCACACCTGTAATCCCAGTACTTCTGGGAGGCTGGCCTGTGAGAGTCGTTTGGGCCCAGGAGTTTGAGACCAGCCTGGACAACACAGCAAGACCCTGTCTCTATAAAAAATAAAATAATTAGCTGGGCATAGTTGACTCAGGGCATGCCTGTGGTTCCAGCTACTTGGGACACTGAGGCGGGAGGATCGTTTGAGCCCGAGTGCTTGTTGAATTGAGCTATGAGTCCACTACTGCACTCCAGTCTGGGCAACAGAGGGAGACCCAGTATCTAAGAAAGGAAGATTCATTGGCTAGACACGGTGGCTCACGCCTGTAATCCCAACACTTTGGGAGGCCAAGATAGGCAGATCACTTGAGGCCAGGCGTTCGAGACCAGCCTGGCCAATATGGTGAAACCCTGTCTGTCTACTAAAAATACAAAATTAGCTGGGTGTGGTGGCGTGCACCTGTAATCCCAGCTATTCGGGAGGCTGAGGCAAGAGAATTGCTTGAACTGGGGAGGCAGAGGTTGCAGTGAGCCAAGATAGCGCCACTGCACTCTAGCCTGGGTGACAGAGTGAGACCCCGTCTCAAAAAGAGAAAAGAAAAAAAGATTCATGCTCTGCTAAAGTTGAAGAAGCCGGGGAAAAAACTTTGGAGCGTTAGCGGCGTCAAGATCCGGCGTGAGCAGAAAGGGCACAGCATTTGCAAAGGCGTGGAGGAGTGATTTTACTGCGTTCTATCTCTAGGAAGCAATGACTTGGCCTTACCCATTTACAGAGTACATTGGGACCCTGGTCCCAGAGCTGGTTTGCAGTCTGGGCACTGAGATGCGTTCTGGGACTTGTAGTTTTCCCCAGAGCCAGGCAACTCAAAAATCGAGACATCGGATCCCACCACGAGGTGTCGCCCTTGAGCGAGTACGGTGGGACCTATCCTGTACTTCAGAAGACTGTTGCAGACATCCAACAATCACAGGGAAGAAGGCGAGTTTTTCTGATTGACAGATATGGTTCTCAATCATAGTGAAGATTCGGATGTTACACCCCGCCCTCTTTTGCCTGGTTGGCTGGAGCAACGAAGTGATATTTATATGAACCAATGGGAAATTCTTAGGGAACTAAGTAGTAGCTCAATCCCTAACACCATTGGTCCACATTGTCGACTGGCACGTCTGCCTACCAATAAGATGGTGTAACCTCGTCAATGGGTGGAGCCAACGTGCATTATTTCTGAAACACCTCTTTCCTCTCTTGACAACTTGCTTTCTGCCGCTATTGGCTTTTGCACAACAGTGACGGTTCTTTTGTCCAATAAACCAGCAAGACGGTCCCCAGGGGGAAGGTTTACTCACCCATTGGCCTGTGCCTCGTTTTTATTGGCTAGTCTGCCCGAGTGGCGGCGCAGCAGGCCAATCGCGTGCGGCGCGAGTGATCTGGGCGCAGCCCTGGGGCCGGGGCGGGAGGTCGCTTGGGTCGGGTGTAGCCTGAGAACCGGATGAGGCGGCGACCGTGAGGCCGAGCCGGGAGCGGGCGTCTTGCCGAGGCCCGGGCGGGCGGGGAGCAACGGCTACAGACGCCGCGGGGCCAGGTCGTTGAGGGTCGGCGGCGGCGGGGAGCGCAGGGCGCTCGGGCCGGGGGCCGCCGGCGCCATGGGCAACCGCGGGATGGAAGAGCTGATCCCGCTAGTCAACAAGCTGCAGGACGCCTTCAGCTCCATCGGCCAGAGCTGCCACCTGGACCTGCCGCAGATCGCTGTGGTGGGCGGTCAGAGCGCCGGCAAGAGCTCGGTGCTGGAGAACTTCGTGGGCCGGTGAGCGGGAGCGGCAGGGATCGCGGACGGGCGGCGGCCTAGGGCGCGGAGGGCGGACCGGGAATGGCGCTCCGTGCGCCGCCGGCGTAACTGCGGCGCTTGCGTGCCGGCGGCGGGGAACCGGACGGGGTCGGGGGGGTGGGGCGGGCCCTGTGGGACGCCCTGGGCAGAGGACTCCCTGCAGGGGCTCGGGAGCGGGCCTGGGCCCCAGGGGCGGCGTCATGGGCTGGGGGGCCGTAGGACCGGAGGTGTGCTGGAATCCTGCGGTCCATCTGGTCCCAGCTTTCGTGGGTGAACTCTGCCGTCTGGTTGCCTGTGGGTCTGGGGTAGATCCCTCTTCTGCTCTTTCGGGCTGTTTCTCAGAGGTGAAACCGCCATCTAGATATCTATTGGGGCGACCCCTGCGGTCTGGCTGGCTTGTTCTTGTATCTGGAGCTGCCCCCGCCATCTGGTTGGCTGTCTCTCTGTCCTGGGCAAGCCTCCCTCCCACAACCATTTGGTTGTCCATCTGTCCAGTCCCACCTGGCAGCCCCCTGCTGTCTGGCTAGCTGTAAAGGGTGACCTCTGCTGCCTGGCCGCCCATCCGTGCCCCTCACAGACTTTTAACACTGAGCAGTCCCTCTGTTGGGTGACACCAGCTGGCCTCCACTGTCTGACTGGCTAGCTGACTCCTAGGGGACCCTGTTTGAATCTCTCAGGCTGACTCTTATAGCTTAGTCCCTCCCTAGCCCTGGCTCCTCTCTTCCGTGTGGATTCTTCTGTCTGGCCATCTCCTATTCTGCGCATGACTACCCCTGAGCGTCTGACCCATCGCCTCTGGAAGTGGGTGGCAGGAGGGTGGAGGGGAGAATAGAACTGAAGGATGAGATTTGAACCCTACTTCCCCTCTCAGCTGGAAGGAGGACCCTGGGGGTACCTTACTTCAGGATTCCTTTCAGGGTGCTGGAACACAGGGGCCCGCCTCCCAGCTACAGCCTGCCAATTGGGGGCCCTCCTTTGGAGCCTGGGAAGGGGCTTCTTGCGTGACCAGGCCTCAGTGGCTAGCCCTGGGATGTAGCCTTCTCTGGACAGCCCTGAGAAGCCGCGGTGTGTCCATCTGTCCAGTGGGCAGACTCCACTCTCTGGGCTGTTTCCAGGATTCAGGAAGCAAGTGAATGAGAACAGCCCATGCAGCCACCTCTCCCTCCCACCAACCCCTTTTGCCTTTCTTGTCTCCCAGATGGGCGGCCACTTCTCCATTCCAGGAACTACTCATTCGTAGTGGTGTGGCTGCCAAATGATAACATCCTCCTCCTGTCATTATTGTCATTGTTATTGTTTTTATCAGTGTCAAGGGATAATGTTTTTCTTGATTCAACTTCTTGAATCCCAAGTAAGGAGTGGGGTGGAGGCTGTGTTATCATCCCCACCTTAGCTGAGCTGGGAGGCTTAGAAGGGACTGTGTTCACCCAAGGCCACCAGGCTGGCGTAAAGCCTTGTGTCTGCTATCCCGGAGCCTTGGGGCTTTCCTCCCAGCAGCACGAATTTCCTCCTTTGCTACCTTGTCTCTGGCGCATTGCCTTCTGTCTACCACAGTGTTTGCAAAGCTCTGTCTCTTTCACATGCCTTGTGACCTTGCACAGGTTGTCTTGGCTTCTCTAAGTCTTGGTTGACACTCCTAAACAAATTTTTTTTTTTTTGAGACAGAGTCTCGCTCTGTCATCTAGTCTGGAGTGTAGTGGTGCAATCTTGGCTCACTGCAACCTCTGCCTCCCGGGTTCAGGCGATTCTCCTGCCTCAGCCTCCCGAGTAGCTGGGATTACAGGCGTCCACTACCATGCCCAACTAATTTTTGTATTTTTAGTAGAGACGGGGTTTCACCATGTTGGCCAGGCTGGTCTCGAACTCCTTACCTCAAGTGATCCTCCCGCCTTGGCCTCCCAAAGTGCTGGGATTACAGGCGTGAGCCACCAAGTCGGGCCCCACGAGTTCAAGACCAGCCTGGGTAACATGACAAGACACCATTCTACAAAAAATAAAAAAAGTAGCCAGGTAGGGTAGTAGTCCCATACCTGTAGTCCGAGCAACTCACGAGGCTGGCTTGAGCCCAGCATGTCCAGACTGCAGTGAGCTGTGATCGCACCGTTACCCTCCAGCCGGCGTGACAGAACCAGATCCTGTTTCAAAAAAAAGAAAAGAAAAGAAAGTGCTTACCTAATGCAGTGCCTGGCACATAGTAGGTCTACATGGATAGGGCTGTTGTTTATCTGGCTGGTTCCTTTGCTATCAGTGACAAAAGCTAACCAGAATGAAAGTGCTTTCATGTTACACACTTAAGCCTTATGAGGACGGCATAAAAAAGGCTTCTTTTTGGGTATGAGGGGCTCAAACAAGGCTTACCTTTTTTTTTTTCCTGGTAAGAGATAGGGTCTATCTTTGTTGCCGAGGTTGGAGTGGAGGGGTGCAGTCTTAGCTCACTGCAGCCTCGAACTCCTGGGCTCAAGCAATCCTCTCGCCTCTGCCTCTAAAAGCACTAGGGTTACAGGTGTGAGCCATTGCGCCGAGCCTAGATTTTCTAAGGATGTGGTCCGAGTGGGAACAGCCCAGTTAGTTCAGCCCTGTAGCTGGAGGTCCAGATCACTGGCTCTGGGGGCCAAGGCCTGCCTACTGGGTCTTTTGTTTTACCTGCGTAGCTTTTGTTTTTAATAAGATTTTCCAATGTTGGATTTCTAGTCAATATCTGGATTTCTTGTGGTGCTAAGACACTCAGATCTCTAGAGTTTAGAGTTGTGGTACACAGGCTGTGGGCCTAAGGCCCGGTTCCACCATGTTTGGCTGTGCGACTCGGCCACGTGGATTTGGTGTTCTGGGCCTCAGATTCCTTTTCCGTACGCTGAGGGTGGTAACTGGTACCCTGGGGCCTGGATGGGTGATGCGTGTCGAGGCCATGGGTCTTAGAGGCATGGTTGCTGTTGTTGTAATCAGTATTACCTGGCCTTGCTGAGCCTTTGACCTTTGTGGCACTAATGACTTCGATTTCAGAAGCAGCAGTCACTGTCCTATAAGACTAAGAGTGGCCACTCCAGCTGCCACAGTCCCCACTACTCCCTAGCACTTACCAAGGTCTAGTTCATATTTGCTTGGAGGCTCCTGACCCTAAAACCTTTGAGTTTGAGACCCCTGGCTTGTCTGCCCTGCACCAGCAGATAGAACTTTGACCCTAAGGAGAAAGGAGGGCATCCTCCCTCTTTTTTTTTTTTTTTTTTTGAGACGGAGTCTCGCTCTGTCGCCCAGGCCGGAGTGCAGTGGCGCGATCTCGGCTCACTGCAAGCTCTGCCTCCCGGGTTTACGCCATTCTCCTGCCTCAGCCTCCCAAGTAGCTGGGACTACAGGCGCCCGCCACCTCGCCCGGCTAGTTTTTTTGTATTTTTTTTTTTTTTTTAGTAGAGACGGGGTTTTACTGTGTTAGCCGGGATGGTCTCGATCTCCTGACCTCGTGATCCGCCTGTCTCAGCCTCCCAAAGTGCTGGGATTACAGGCTTGAGGCACCGCGCCCGGCCGCATCCTCCCTCTTGACCCTTGTCATTTAGCCTCAGGGGCTGGCCAGAGGGAAGGCCTTAGGCATTCCCCCACCCGAGCCTCCTGAGTAGCTGGGACTACAGTCACGAGCCACCACACCTGAGCCAGAGAAGGGCAGGAAGAGGCCGAGGCCTCCAGCTCCAATTGCAGGGGATGGGCCTGGTCCTGTGAGGTTTACCTCTGTGAGCCTCAGTTTCCTCAGCTAGGAAATGGGGCTGCTGACAGATCTGATTGATCTGTTTCAACTCATAGGGCAGGTAAAGTCACCTGGTGCCAGTCATTGCATACCTGTGAAACCTTGGGCAGGGGACTCAGTCCCTCCACTTTATTTTTAGTTTTTGAGATAGGGTCTTACACCATCGCCCAGGCTCGAGTGCAGTGGCACGATCTCTGCTCACTGCAGCCTTGACCTCCCGGGCTCAAGCGATTCTCCTACCTCTCAGCCTCCTAAGTAGCTGGGACTACAGGCATGTGCCACCACGCCTGGCTAATTTTTCATTTTTTTGTAGATACAGGGCCTTGCTGTGTTGCCCAGGCTGGTCTTGACCTCCTGGCCTCAAAATGAGCCTCCTGCATCAGTCTCCCAAGGTACTGTGTGAGCCACTGTGCCCAGTCTCCCCTTTGTTAAAATACAAGTTATAATAGCACTTCTTTCCCTTTCTTTCTTTTATTTTTTTCTTTTGAGACAGAGTCTGGCTTTGTCGCCCAGGCTGGAGTGCAGTGGTACGATCTCAGCTTACTGCAATCTCGCCTCCTGAGTTCAAGCAATTCTCCTGCCTCAGCCTCCTGAGTAGCTGGGACTACAGTCACGAGCCACCACACCTAGCTAATTTTTTTTTTTTTTTTTTTTTTTTTTTTGAGATAGAGTTTCACTCTTGTTGCCCAGGCTGAAGTGCAATGGCGCGATCTCGGCTCACCGCAACCTCCCCTCCCAGTTTCAAGCCATTCTCCTGCCTCAGCCTCCTGAGTAGCTGGGATTACAGGCATGCACCACCACACCCGACTAATTTTGTATTTTTAGTACAGGTGGGGTTTTTCCATGTTGGTCAGGCTGGTCTCAAACTCCGGACCTCAGGTGATCTGCCTGCCATGGTCTGCCAAAATGCTGGGATTATAGGCGTGAGCCACCGTGCCCTACTAATTTTTTTTTTTTTTTTGAGACCGAGTCTTGCTCTGTTGCCCAGGCTGGAGTGCAGTGGCATGATTTTGGCTCACTGCAAGCTCTGCTTCCTGGGTTCGTGCCATTCTCCTGCCTCAGGCTCCCGAGTGTATGGGACTACCTCGTGGTGGCAGGTGCCACCACGCCCAGCTAATTTTTTGTATTTTTTGTAGAGACGGAGTTTCACCGTGTTAGCCAGGATGGTCTCGATCTCCTGACCTCGTGATCTGCCCGCCTCGGCCTCCCAAAGTGCTGGGATTACAGGCGTGAGCCACCGCACCCGGCCAATTTTTGTATTTTTGATAGGGGTGGCATTTCCCCATGTTGGCCAGGCTGGTCCAAAACTCCTGACCTCAAGTGATCTTCCTGCCTTGGCCTCCCAAGGTGTTGGGACTACAGGTGTTAAGCCACAGTGCCCAGCTCCCTTTTCTTTAAAATACGAGTTATAATAGCACTTCTTTCCCTTTCTTGAATAGGGATTAAGTGAGACAGTTTGGAGTGCTTGGCATAGAAGAAAGAAGTGCTTAAAACATTAGGTGTTGTTTCTTCATTGAAAAATGTTTCCTGGCCGGGCGCGGTGGCTCAAGCCTGTAATCCCAGCACTTTGGGAGGCCGAGACGGGCGGATCACGAGGTCAGGAAATCGAGACCATTCTGGCTAACACGGTGAAACCCCGTCTCTACTAAAAATACAAAAACTAGCTGGGCGAGGTGGCGGGCTCCTGTAGTCCCAGCTACTCGGGAGGCTGAGGCAGGAGAATGGCGTAAACCCGGGAGGCGGAGCTTGCAGTGAGCTGAGATCTGGCCACTGCACTCCAGTCCGGGCGACACAGCGAGACTCCGCCTCAAAAAAAAAAAAAAAAAAAAAAAAGAAAAAAGAAAAATGTTTCCTGGGCCGGGTGCAGTGGCTCACGCCTGTAATCCCAGCACTTTGGGAGGCCGAGGCAGGCGAATCACCTGAGGTCAGGAGTTCGAGACTAGCCTGACCAACATGGAGAAACTCTGTCTCTACTAAAAATACAAAAAAATTAGCCAGGCGTAGTGGAGCATGCCTGTAATCCCAGCTACTCGGGAGGCTGAGGTAGGAGAATCACTTGAACCTGGAAGGCAGAGGTTGTGGTGAGCCGAGATTGTGCCATTGCACTCCAGCCTGGGCAACAAGAGTGACACTCTGACTCAAAAAAAAAAAAAAGAAAAATGTTTCCTGAGCACTTTTGCTGTGTGCCTGGGGACATGGCCCTGAGCAAGTTACCAGAACTCCTGCCCTGGAGGAGCTGGCCTTTCAGCAGGAAGCAGATAAAGGAGAAACATGGGCCGCTCAGTGGCTGAGGCCCACAATCTCAGCTCTTTGGGATCCAAGCGGGAGGATCACTTGAGCCCAGTCGTTGGAGACCAGCCCGGGCAACATAGTAAGACCCCTTCTCTACAAAAAATAAAAAACATTAGCTGGGCATGGTGACACCTGTAGTCCCAGCTACTCAGGAGGCTGAGGCCAGAGGATGGCTTGAGCCTGGGATTTCAAGGCTGCAGTGAGCTCTGATCAAGCTACTGCCTTCCAGCCTGGGCAAAAGAACGAGACCTCGTCTCAAAAAAAAAAAAAAAAAAAAAAAAAAAATTGCTGGGTGCAGTGGCTCACGCCTATAATCCCAGCACTTTGGGAGGCCGAGGTGGGCGGATGTCAGAAGATCGAGACCATCCTGGCCAACATGGTGAAACCCCGTCTCTACTAAAAATACAAAAAAAAATTAGCCAGGCGTGGTGGCGGGAGTCTGTAGTCCCAGCTACTCGGGAGGCTGAGGCAGGAGAATGGCATAAACCCGGGAGGCGGAGCTTGCAGTGAGCCGAGATCCGGCCACTGCACTCCAGCCTGGGTGACACAGCGAGACTCCTCAAAAAAAAAAAAAAAAGGAGAAACATGGTTGAAGGTGATCCACCCGCCTCGGCCTCCCAAAGTGTTGGGATACAGGTGTGAGCCACCGTGCCCTGCTGAAAAAATATTTTTGTAATTAGCAGGGTGTGGTGGCTCACGCCTGTGGTCCCAGCTACTCAGGAGACTCAGGTGAGAGGATCACTTGAGCCTAGGAGTTGGAGGCTGCAGTGAGCCAGTCTGGGGGACAGAGCAAGAGAAAAGAAACCTACAACTGTCATCAGAGTTCTCATCCCAGATAAAAGGAGACAAGAGCCAACCAGCGAGATCACAAATGCTGCCTGTTTCACAATGGTTTGCTATGTGATTCTCAGTCCACTCCCAGGAAGCAGAGACCACCATGTTCCCATTTTCCACATGAGGAAACTGAGGCCCAGACAAGTGAGGTCACTCTTTTGGTGTGTGGCAGCACCAAGCCTTGCATATTCCCAAAGATGCCTCTAGACTGTACCAATTCCAGCAGGCCCAGCACTGCAGAGCACCCTGACCGAGCCTTGCATGGTCCTTTTTTCTTTTTTCTTTTTTGAGACAGAGTCTCACTCTGTCCCCCAGGCTGGAGTGCAATGGTGTGATCTCTGCTTACTGCAAACTCCGCCTCCTGGGTTCAAGTGATTCTCCTGCCTCAGCCTCCCAAGTAGCTGGGACTAAAGGCGTGCGCCACCACACCAGGCTAATTTTTGTATTTTTAGTAGAGATGGGGATTCACTATGTTGGCCAGGCTGGTCTCCAACTCCCAGCCTTGTGGTCTGCCTGCTTCAGCCTCCCAAAATGCTGGGATTACGGATGTGAGCCACTGCGCCCGGCCATGTGTGGCCTTTTCAAGAAGCAATTTGTCTTTACCCAAAAGGAAAGTCACTGGAAACAGAAGACGTCATTTCCAGGTGACTCTAAACTAATAAGATCCGTTAAAGCGACAAATCAGCCCAAGGGGCGCATCACGTGCCCCTCCATCTGTCAGGGACAGGAGCCAACGGCCATCCAATGTGCACGGGTGCGGCACCCACTGAGGCACAGGCAGTGTCCCCGCGGCTCGTCCACATCTCACTGGAGGGACGCATCACCAAAGGCCAAATAAAAACGCAGCTGGAAACGCCAGCATGCCCGGCACAGCTGCTGCTTATTAAAAGAAAAACGGCACAGGGTGCCTACATGCCTTTGGAGTCTGCTCACTGAGAAAATTGAGTTAAAGCTGGAAATCAAAGGAGAGCCCTCAGCTTGACCAGGTCCAGAGGGACAGTAGCAGCGCCACCAGCTTTCCTTCCCTCTGCTCAGACAGCCTCCCTTGCCCCCAGTGTTCCTAGAGTCCTGGTTCCACCCTAATACCTCCCAGATCTGATCTCCCTCCACTGGCCTGCTAAACTGGCCTCCAGGCATCCTCCCACATCAGGACCTTTGCACTGGATTCTCTTCCCCAGTCTCCAGGGGTTGCTTCGTTGCCTCCTTCAAGGCTCTGCTCAAATGTCACCAATTTCCCTATTTAAAATGTACCCCCTCTGGCCGGGCACAGTGGCTCACGCTTGTAATCCCAGCAGAGGCAGAGGCAGGCGGATCACGAAGTCAGGAGATCGAGACCATCCTGGCCAACATGGTGGAACCCTGTCACTACTAAAAATCCAAAAATTATCAGGGCGTGGTGGCACTCACCTGTAGTCCCAGCTGCTCGGGAGGCTGAGGCAGGAGAATCGCTTGAACCCAGGAGGCAGAGGTTGCAGTGAGCCGAAATCGCGCCACTGCACTCCAACTTGGAGATAGAGTGAAACTCTATCTCAAAAAAAAAAAAAAAAAAAAAATTTTTTTTTTGTTTTTGTTTTTGTTTTGCAGAGACAGGGTCTTAATTTTTGCTCAATCTGGTGTCAAACTACTGGGCCCAAGCTATCCTCCTGCCTTGTCCTCCCAAAGTGGTGGGATTACAGGTGTGAGCCACCGAACCTGGCCTTAGTTTCTTTTTCCTTAAAGAGAAGGAGCTCATCATTACTCTGTTGATATAAATGGAGCGCCTATCAGTGCAGGCAGTGTTCTAGCTCTGGGGATACAGCCAGGACCAGGACACGTAGGCACGCCCTGTTCCCCAGATCCTGAAATATCGACCAGAGGTTGTTCCTGGTTCCTTTCTAAGTGGGAATCATGGCTGCAAACAAATAATTGGCTGTGAGAGTTATTTACACCCATTTTGTGTATGGTGGTGAGAAACTGGGAGAAAAATGCCCAGCATCGGATGACTTGAGGTCAGGAGTCCGAGACCAGCCTGGCCAACATGGTGAAACTTCATCTCTACTAAGAATACAAAAATTAGCTGGGCGTGGTGGCAGGCACCTGTAATCCCAGCTATTCGGGAGGCTGAGGCAGGAGAATTGCTTGAACCTGGGGGACGGACGTTGTGGTGAGCCGAGATTGCGCCACTGCACTCCAGCCTGGGCAACAGAGCGAGACTGTCTCAAAAAAAAGCCCAGTGATAGAGGATTTGGCCAGATAAGCTTGTCCAGACAACCGACTATCATCTCGCTACTCAGAGGGATCTAGAAGAATCTTTAGTGACCCAGAAAGCTGCACAAGACCTGTTAGGTACCAGATGAAATGGGCTGTGGGATCCTGTCTTGTTTAAAACGATTGTTTGTATTTTGCTCAGTGAAAAGACCAGAAAGACATACTCTGCCCTAACCCTACATGTGAATTGTCTCCCCATGTGATTCTTGGTCTGTTTTTGCTGGTTTGGGGATTAGGTTTATAATCAGGAAGACAGATTTCTCCAAAGCTTCGCTCTAGGCTGTCTAAGTGCTTTCTCAGAGCTACTTATTGAGGGATAACGGCCCTTGATAGGTTCATAACATTGAAATCCCCTGGTAATAACCTGGATTATTTCTGGTTCAGGATGGAAGATGGCCTTGGGGACAGTTCTAGATTTAGAGAGGAGGTTTTCTTTTCTTTTTTTTTTCCTTTCTCTTTTCTTTTCTTTTCCTTTCAAGACGGGGTCTCACTCTGTTGCCCAGGCTGAAATACAGTGGCTTGATCATAGCTCACAGCAACCTCAACTTCCCTGGCTCAAGTGATCTTCCCACTTCAACCTCCCAAGTAGCTGGGACCACAGGTGTGCGCCACTGCCCCCAGCTAATGTTAATAAATTTTTTGTAGAGGTGGGGTCTCGTTATTTTTTGCCCAGGCTAGTCTCAAACCCCTGGGCTCAAGTGATTCTCCTGCCTCAGCTTCCCAAAGTGCTGGGATTACAGGCATGAGCCATGGAGCCCGGCCTAGATTAGATTTAGAGTTTTCAGAGTTGGCTTAGAGGGTAGAGGCTGGCCTTTGAATGGAACCCTGTCTTGCTCTCGCTCTCTCTCAGCATTTGTATTTGGCTCAGAGCCACATCTGGCAAACTTCTGCCCGATTTGAATGAAAATGCTGAAATTATAGGCTCCTCGACTGCTGAAAAAAAGTGAGAACATCATGTAAACCGTAATTTACTGGGGTTGCCAACTACATGCTGTAATTAAGCCCTTATTGTGTTAAAGCTTTGGAAAAATCCAAGCCAATAATGAGATATTTATAGGGCATTAGCTACAATCGGAATAAAGGGAAAATGTGGCCCTGCGTCTGAAGCAGGACGGCAAAGAGAGGAAAGACGCCTGTTTCCGGGTGCATTTTGGGTTTCTGTGAATGTTGGTAACTAGGTTCCTGCTGGGCGGTGGGAAATTTTCCCCTGTGGCATCACCCGTAGCTTGAACCAGGAGCTGGATGACTGTTTCAGTTTCATCTGCTGCTGGACATTTAAGAGCCAGTGTGGCCGGGCGCGGTGGCTCAAGCCTGTAATCCCAGCACTTTGGGAGGCCGAGACGGGCGGATCACGAGGTCAGGAGATCGAGACCATCCTGGCTAACACGGTGAAACCCCGTCTCTACTAAAAAATACAAAAAAAAAAACTAGCTGGGCGAGGTGGCGGGCGCCTGTAGTCCCAGCTACTCGGGAGGCTGAGGCAGGAGAATGGCGTGAACCCGGGAGGCAGAGCTTGCAGTGAGCTGAGATCTGGCCACTGCACTCCAGCCTGGGCGACAGAGTGAGACTCCGTCTCAAAAAAAAAAAAAAAAAAAAAAAGAGCCAGTGTTTATGGAGAATCACCGTGTGCTACATGTGCAAAATCTGACCAGTGTCCTCTCTGCCCAGGGGTGGCAGCTGCTGCTCTTAGCTTCCCTGCTTTATAGGTAGAGAAACTGAGGCCAGAGAGGGAGACTGGCCTGAAGTCACATAGTGGGGAGGACACCGGAGCTGGAAATTGAACTGGAAGTGGGTCCTCTAGAGCCAAACATCTGGGGGCCTCAGGGGTGGGAAGGTGTGGGCCTGGCTCTTGAGAGCAGGGCTGAATGGTGGACACCATGGCATTTGTATCTGAGGGCTGGGCGGAGATTACAGAGGGAGCGAGCAACTTGTGGCTTTGGGGATGCATTGAGGTTGTTGGTTGTGTGTCCAACCGGCGTGTTGTAAGCAGCAACCACTCTACACCAGTTGATGGGGAACCAACAGGGACTGGTACTGACAGGACAGGTGAACAGTTAAATGAGCAAGAACATTCTGGGGCAGGCACAGGGGCTCACGCCTGTAATCCCAGCACTTTGGGAGGCCAAGGCGGGCAGATGACTTGAAGCCAGGAGTCTGAGACCAGCCTGGCCAGCATGGCGAAACCCCATCTCTACCAAAAATAAAAAAATTAGCTGAGCAGGTGGTACGTGTTGTCCCAGCTACTTAGCGGGCAGAGGTGGGAGGATCTCCTGAGCCCAGGAATTCACGGTTACATTGAGCTATGATTGCATCACCGCACTCCAGCCTGGGTAACAGCAAGACCCGGTGTCAAGAAAAAAAAAAAAAAGGCTGTACGTGGTGGCTCACACCTATAATCCCAACACTTTGGGAGGCTGAGGTGGGAGTTTGAGACCAGCCTGGCCAACATGACGAAACCCCGTCTCTACTAAAAATACAAAAAATTAGCCGAGCGTGGTGGTGGGCGCCTGTAATGCCAGCTACTCAGGAGGCTGAGGTAGGAGAATCTCTTGAACCTGGGAGGCAGAGGTTGCAGTGAGCCGAGATCATGCCACTGCCCTCCAGCCTGGGCAACAAGAGCGAAGCTCTATCTCAAAAAAAACAAAAACAAAAATATTCTGAAGAGTGAGAAGTGGTTTGCCCTGTACTGCGTTGGGTGGGGGAATGACCGTAGGGGGCTGCTTCACGTGGGGCTTGTTGGGATGGGCGTGCTGCAGTGGAATAGCCCCGCCAGGACTTGGGGGAACGGCATCGAAGGCCAGGGAAACAGCAGGTGCAGAGGCCCGACTAGCTGAGTGCCCACTGCAGACTGCAAAGAACCAGTAGGCACCTGAGAGTTAGGACACTGCCCGTGGAATGCCGACTTTTCTAAATTTGAATTACACAAGTAGAGCGTGGAGACGGTGTTCTTGGGAAAAGGGAAACGATTACAGGTGAGGAAGAGCACACTGCCCAGCCCGTCTCTTCCTCCAGCTCCACCTGGGAGTACCACTGTCACTTCAGGGTATATCTAGCCAGACCCCTCTGGTGTTTCTGTACTTAGGTACATGCTGGTACCTATAGAGAATACGTGGCACTATTATGGGTGGTTCTTTTTTTTTTTTTTTTTTTTTTTTGAAACAGATCTTACTCTGTCACCCAGGCTGGAGTGCAGTGGCACAGTCATAGCTCACTGCCTCGACATCCTGGGCTCAAGCCATCCTCCTACCTCAGCCTCCGGAGTACCTGGGACGGCAACCACATGCCACCATGCCCAACTAATGTTTATAACATTTTGTACAGATGGGGTTTCTTTATGTTGCCAAGGCTGGTCTCAAACTCCTGGGCTCATGCGATCCTTTCACGTTGGCCCCCCAAAGTGCTAGGATTGCAGACATGAGCTACTTCACGCAGCCATGTGCATATATTTGTTGAATGAAAGTAGCTAAGGACCGGAGGTGGTGACTTACACCTGTAATCCCAGCACTATGGGAGGCTGAGGCAACATGGCTTGAGCTCAGGAGTTTGAACCAGCCTGGGCAACATGATGAGACCTCGTCTCTACCAAAAATACAAAAATTAGCGGGCGTGGTGGTGCATGCCTGTACTCCCAGCTACTCAGAAGGCCCTGGTATGAGGATCCCTTGAGCTGGGGTAGTGGTGGAAGTTGCAGTGAGCCCAGATTGTGCCATTGTACTCCAGCGTGGGTGACAGAGCAAGACCCTGTCTCAAAAAAAAAAAAAAAGCTAAAAACCAGAATTGAGTGAATTTCAGTGCACAGTCACGGAGGGGTCTAGGCAGAGGACAGCCCTGAGTCTTGGTTTTGGAGACTTAGAGCCTCCCTGGGGATGCCGGGACCCTGAAGCAAGGACATCTTCCTTTGGAGGAGGGTGGCAAATGGAGATTTGCTCCGTCTGTACAAAGAGTAATAACAGTAATAGGCTGAGACCCTGAGGCTGGGCAGCGTGGGTGTCTCTCTGGGTTGGCTTTGAGGGCTGTAAGGTGGGGCCAGCAGCGTCCCTTCCAGGGCGTAAGGCCCTGTATGGCAACCCGCGGGGTGCCGCCTCTGACTTTTGCTTCCTGCCTGGCTGCTCAGTGGCCCTGGCAGGGGCGAGCACCACTGCTCTTTCTGTTACAAGAGACCTCCTTTGGATAAATCTGAACCCACTCCGATTGCAGACATATGGGGCGGTAGACAAGAGGCCAGCAGCGTTGTCCCAGGCCCTGGTGACACCTCCACGCCCAGACGAAGGAGGAGCAGGCTACTTGGAGCCTGCCCTGTGACACACTTTCGCAGTGATGAGAGCCTTTTAGGGCTGCGATCCTGGCGGGCCAGTCAAGCGGGCAGGAGCAGCCCCAGCCAGGGTGACCCCGCCTGCCGAGTGATACGCCCTGGCACAACCAGGCCAGCCCTGGGGGAAGCCCCCAGGGCAGATCAGGGAGGGACACAGCTGTCCTGGCCATGAGACCTCTGTCTTTTGTACGGATACACAGGGTCCTTCTAGAGGGTCGCAGCCTCCACCCCCGGGAGGCCTCCCAGCTGGCTGCGCAGCCAGGATCCTGCAGCCACCAGGACATTGCCTTTCCAGGTTGTTCTTTTCTTTTTTTCTTTTTTTTCTTTTTTTTGAGATGGAGTCTCGCCGTGTTGCCCAGGCTGGAATGCAATGGTATGATCTCAGCTCACTGCAACCTCCACCTCCCGGGTTCAGGCGATTCTTCTGCCTCAGCCTCCTGAGTAGCTGGGATTACAGGTGTGCATGACCACGCCTGGCTAATTTTTTGTATTTTTAGTAGAGACGGGGTTTCACAATGTTAGCCAGGCTGGTCTCAAACTCCGGACCTCAGGTAATCCACCTGCCTCGGCCTCCCAAAGTGCTGGGATTACAGGCGTGAGCCACCGTGCCTGGCCCCCAGGTTGTTCTTTTCTACATCAACATCAGGGGACAGTGACTGAGAGAGGCCACAAGCCACTGGCTCAGCTTGAGGAAGACTTCCTGTGGTTTGGGTTGATGTAGCTCTCTGTCTTGCAACACTGAGTTCCCCGTCGTCTGGGCGGAAGCCAGTCAGACGGAAGCCCAGCTTCTGCAGTGCCTGCCCTGGTGGCTTGACACAGGGTGCTGGGAAGCTCAGGGCAGGCTGCTTTCTGAGGTGGGAAGGCCCCATCTGGAATGTGTTCCCAGCACTGGGTGAAAATTGATGCACAGCCTTGATTTTTTTTTTTTTTTTTTTTGAGACAGAGTTTCACTCTTGTTGCCCAGGCTGGAATGCAGTGGTACGATCTTGGCTTACTGCAACCTCTGTCTCCTGGGTTCAAGCAATTCTCCTGCCTCAACCTCCCGAGTAGCTAGGATTACAGGTGCGTACCACCACGCCTGGCTAATTTTTTGTCTTTTTAGTAGAGATGGGTTTTCACCATAGCCAGGCTGGTCTTGAACTCCTGACCTCAGGTGATCCACCCACCTTGGCCTCCCAGAGTGCTGGGATTACAGGCATGAGCCACCACACCCGGCCTGCACCAGCTTGATTTTTAAACTCTTTTCTGTTAAAGGAGTTAATCAACTGTTTACTCGTTGTAAAGAAAAAACAAAACAAAACAAAACAGTTCACCCTGTCTAGAGTAAGGTGCACAGAGTAAGGCTGTCCTTTGCATAGGAGCAACCTCTAGCAGTGTGTGGCTCTTGCCAGATTTTTTTTTTTTTTTAAATATTTCTAGGTGTGACTACCCCCTACTCATCCAGCCAGTGAGCCTGTAAGTCTAGCAACAAACACTCCCGCTCCACAGTCCAAAGTCTCAACAGAATGTGACTGTCTTGCACCAAGTCCCTGCTATATTTAGTGCCTCCAAGGGTGTTTGGCTTTTGTTTTCTGTTTTTTTTGAGACCAAGTCTTGCTCTTGTCCTCCAAGCTGGAGTGCAATGGTGCGATCTCGGCTCACTGCAACCTCGCCTCCTGGGTTCAAGCGATTCTCCTGCCTCAGCCTCCCGAGTAGCTGGGATTACAGGCATCTACACCATGCCTGGCTAATTTTTTTTATTTTTAGTAGAGATGGGGTTTCACCATGTCGGCCAGGCTAGTCTTGAACTCCTGACCTTGAGTGATTCGCCTGCCTTGGCCTCCCCAAGTGCTGGGATTACCGGTGTGAGCCACCACACCTGGGCTGTTTTGTTTTTAGTAAACTTTTTATTTTGGAATAATTTTTTTTTTTTTGGAAACGGGGTCCCACTCTTTCACCCATGTTGGAGTGCAGTGGCGTGATGTCGGCTCACTGCAACCTCCCCATCCCAGGCCCAAACGATCCTCCCGCCACAGCCTCCCAAGTAGCTGGAACCACAGGTGTGCACCACAGTGGCCGGCTAATTTTTTGTATTTTCGGTAGAGACAGAGTTTCGCCATGTTGCCCAGTTGGTCTTGGACTCCTGAGCTCAGGTAATCTGCCTGCCTCAGCCTCTCAACGTGCTGGGATTGTAAGCATGAGCCACAACGCCCTGCCTAGAAATAATTTTAGATTTAGAGAAGATAAATAAGTTTCAAATTTACAGAAAGTACAAAGATAATACAGAGAGCTCCTGTACATCCTTCATCAGTGTCCTCTAATTTTACATTTCTTAAAACCAAGAAATTAACCTAGCTACTCAGGAGGCTGAGGCGGGGGGATTGCTTGAGTCCAGGAGTTAAAGCTCAGCCTGGGCAACATAACCTCTTTTCTAAAAATAAATGAATGAAGCCGGACATGGTGGCTCATGCGTGTAATCCCAGCACTCTGGGAGGCCGAGGCAGGTGTTCAAGACTAGCCTGGCCAACATAGCGAAATCCCATCTCTACCAAAAATATAAAAAATTAGCCAGATGTGGTGGCATGTGCCTGTAGTCTCAGCTATTTGGGAGGCTGAAGCAGGAGAATTGCTTAAACCCGGGAGGTGGAGGCTGCAGTGAGCTGAAATCATGCCACTCTACTTCAGCCTGGAGAACAAAACGGGACTCCATCTAAAAAAAAAAAAAAGAACGAATGAAATTAACCTTGGTATACTACTATTAAGTGAGGCCTGGCCAGATGTGGTGGCTCACGCCTGTAATCCCAGCACTTTGGGAGGCAAGGTGGGCAGATGACTTGAGGCCAGGAGTTTGAGACCAGCCTAGCCAACATATCAAAACCCCATATCTACAAAAAATTGTCTGAGTGTGGTCGTATACACCTGTAATCCCAGTCAGTCGGGAGGCTGAGGTAGGAGAATTGCTTGAATCTGAGAGGCCGAGGTTGCAGTGAGCCAAGATCAAGCCACTGCACTCCAGCTTGGACGACAAAGTGATACTCTGTCTCAAAAAAAGAAAAAAAAAGAAAGCGAGGCCAGGTACAGTGACTCACACCTGTAATCCCAGCACTTTGGGAGGCCGGATTGCTTGAGCCTAGGAGTTTTAGACCAGCCTGGGCAATATGGTGAGACTTCATGTGTCAAAAAAAAAAAAAAATTTGCTTGGCCTAGTGGTGCTCGCCTGCAGTCCCAGCTCCTCTGGAGGCTGAGGCAGGAGGATCACTTGAGCCCTGGAGGTCGAGGCTGCAGTGAGTGATGGCTGTGTCATTGCACACCAGCCCAGGCAACAGAGCAAGACCCTGTCTCAAAAGAAAACAAAAACAAAAACAAAACAAAACAAAAAACCCAAAGCCAGAGTATATAGATTTCTTCAATTTTTCTCATATGAGACTAATTTAAAAAATTTTTTTTTATCGGCCGGGCGCGGTGGCTCAAGCCTGTAATCCCAGCACTTTGGGAGGCCGAGACGGGCGGATCACGAGGTCAGGAGATCGAGACCATCCTGGCTAACACAGTGAAACCCCGTCCCTACTAAAAATACAAAAACTAGCCGGGTGAGGTGGCGGGCGCCTGTGGTCCCAGCTACTCGGGAGGCTGAGGCAGGAGAATGGCGTAAACCCAGGAGGCGGAGCTTGCAGTGAGCTGAGATCTGGCCACTGCACTCCAGTCCGGGCGACAGAGCGAGACTCCGCCTCAAAAAAAAAAAAAAAAAAAATTTTATCAAGATGGGGGTCTTGCTCTCTGGGAGTATACATAGTGAGAAATTTTATTTTTCAAAGAAGATCGGCCGGGCACGGTGGCTCACGCCTGTAATCCCAGCACTTTGGGAAGCCGAGGCTGGCGGATCACAGGGTCAGGAGATCGAGACCACGGTGAAACCCCGTCTCTACTAAAAATACAAAAAATTACCCAGGCGCGGTGGTGGGCGCCTGTAGTCCCAGCTACTCAGGAGGCTGAGACAGGAGAATGGCGTAAACCCAGGAGGCGGAGCTTGCAGTGAGCTGAGATCGCGCCACTGCACTCCAGCCTGGGCAAGGAGCCAGACTGTCTAAAAAACAACAACAAAAAAAAAACAAAGAAAATGACCCCTTTTCCTGTCTTAGAACCCGACATTGCATTTAGTTGTCAGATCTCCTTAAGCCTTTTTCTGGTCTGGGAAGCAACTCAGCCGACTTCCTTGTTTTTTATGACTTCGGTAGGTCATGGAATGTCCCTCAGTGAGGGCTTATCTGGTGTTTCCTTATGGTTAGCCTGGGGTTGTGAGTTTTGGGGAAGAAGGTCATTGGTGAGGTGCCCCTCTCTTCGGTGAATCTTATCAGGAGTATATGATACCAAGACTGATAAATTATTGACAGTGATAACTGGTGATGCTGACCTTGATCTCTTGGCTGAGGTAGGCTTGCTAGGTTTCCCCACTGGACAGTTACTAGTTTTCTTCTTTTCATACTCTATCCTTTGGGGTCATGGAGAATTTTATTTTTATTTTTATTTTTTGGAGGTAGTCTCGCTCTGTTATCTAGGCTGGAGTGCAGTGGTGTGATCTTGGCTCAGTGCAACCTCCACCTTCCGGGTTCAAGCAATTCTCCTGCCTCAGCTTCCTGAGCAGCTAAGACTACAAGCGCCTACTACCATGCCCGGCTAATTGGTTTTTTTCTTTTTTAAGAGATGGGGTCTCGCTGTGTTGCTCAGGCTAGTCTCAAACTCCTGGGCTCATGTAATAATCCTCTTGCCTCTGGCTGTCAAAGTGCTGGGATTGCAGGCATGAACCACTGTGCCTGGCCTTTTCTGGCACTATTGAAAAGACAAAAAACTAGCCGGGCGAGGTGGCGGCGCCTGTAGTCCCAGCTACTCCGGAGGCTGAGGCAGGAGAATGGCGTAAACCCAGGAGGTGGAGCTTGCAGTGAGCTGACATCCGGCCACTGCACTCCAGCCTGGGCGACAGAGCAAGACTCCGTCTCAAAAAAAAAAAAAAAGACCATCCTTTCTCCCTAAAGTTGCTTTTGTCTGGAATTAGTTGGCCCTATTTGTATGGGTCCATCCTGAACTGTGTATTCTCTGATGTTGATGCTCTGTCCTTGGCCAAAACCACATTTCTTTCTTCTCTTTTTACATAGAGATGGGGGCTGGGCACAGTGGCTCACGCCTATAATCCTAACACTTTGGGATGTGGAGGCAGGTGGATCGCTTGAAGTCAGGAGTTTGAAACCAGCCTGGCCAACACGGGGAAACTCCATCTCTACTAAAAATACAAAAAAATTTAGCCGGGCATGGTGGTGGGTGCCTGTAATACCAGCTACTTGGGAGGCTGAGGCAGGAGAATCACTTGAACCTGGGAGGTGGAGGTTGCAGTGAGCCAAGATCGTGCTGTTGCACTCCAGCCTGGGTGACAGTGTGAGACTCTGTCTCAAAAAAAAAAAAAAAAAGAAAAAGGAAAGAAAATAGGGATGGGGTGTCACAATGTTGCCTAGGCTGGTTTCAAACTCCTGGGCTTGTGATGCTCCTGCCTCAGCCTTCCACAGTGCTGGCATTAGAGGCGTGAGCCACCACACCCACTCATTTCTTTTTTTTTTTTTTTTTTTTTTTGAGACGGAGTCTTGCTCTGCCGCCCAGGCTGGAGTGCAGTGGCCGGCTCTCAGCTCACTGCAAGCTCCGCCTCCCGGGTTCACGCCATTCTCCTGCCTCAGCCTCCCGAGTAGCTGGGACTACAGGCGCCCGCCTCGTCGCCCGGCTAGTTTTTTGTATTTTTTAGTAGAGACGGGGTTTCACCGTATTAGCCAGGATGGTCTCGATCTCCTGACCTCATGATCCGCCCGTCTCGGCCTCCCAAAGTGCTGGGATTACAGGCTTGAGCCACCGCGCCCGGCCATCACTCATTTCTTTATTGCTGGAGCTTTATAGTAAGACTTGAAATCAGGCCATGTGAGTCCTCTTTGTTCTTGTTTCTCAAAATTGTTTGGTCTAGTCTGGTTCCTTTGCCTCCACATATATATGTTAGAATCAGCTTGTTGATTTCATAGAAAAGATCATTGTGTATCAGTACGTGAAAAATTGTGGTATTAGTTCTTTTTTTTTTTTTTTTTTAGACAAAGTCCCTCTCTGGCACCCAAGCTGGTATGTAAGTGGTATTGGGATTACAGGTGTGAGCCACCGTGCCCGGCTGGTATTAGTTTTTATAACTGTGTATTATTCCATCCACTGTCACTACTGCCCCAGGACCCGCACAGTTTCTGCCTCCTCAGTCTTGCACCTTTAACCTTGTCCTCACCCCCAGGCTGTTCTCCCTACAGTGGGCAGAGGGAGCCTGTTAAGAATATCCTTCCTAGCTGGGCACCAAAGCTTATGCTGTAATTGCAGCACTTTGGCAGGCTGAGGTGGAAGGATCTCTTGAGCCCAGAGGTACAAGACCAGCCTGGGCAACATAGCGAGACCCCCGTCTCTACAAAACATTTAAAAATTAGCCAGGCACAGCCGGGCGCAGTGGCTCACGCCTGTAATCCCAGCACTTTGGGAGGCCGAGGTGGGTGGATCACAAGGTCAGGAGTTCGAGACCCACCCGACCAACATGGTGAAACCCCGTCTCTACTAATAATACAAAAAATTAGCCAGCGTGGTGGCGCGCACCTGTAATCCCAGCCACTCAGGAGGCTGAGGCAGGAGAATCGCTGGAACCCAGGAGGCAGAGGTTGCAGTGAGCCAAAATCGCACCACTGCACTCCATCCTGGATGACAGAACAAGACTCGTCTCAAAAAAAAAAAAAAATTTGGCCAGGCATGGTGGTGCATACTTACAGTCCCAGCTACTCAGGAGGCTGAGGTGGGAGGATTGCTTGAGCCCAGGAATTCGAGGCTGGAGTGAGCTGTGATCCTGTCACTGCACTCCAGCCTGGGAGACAGAGGGAGACCCTATATCCTTCCTCTACTTGGAATTATCCCTGGCCCTCAGTTCCCTCAGAGTAAAAATGAAGTCCTCCCTGGGGCTCCATGATGTTCTCAAGCAGGTGAGGTGCTGTCCCACCTCAGGGCCTTTTCACATGCTGCTTCCTCTGCCTGCACTACCCTTCCCCCCCAGATAACCCTATGGCTTATTTCATCAGCACTCTAAGGCCTTGCTTAAAAGCCTCCTTCTCAAAAGGCTCTCCCCATGGCCACTCTGCTCAAACGCCCCACCCTGTTCTCTCTGTCCCCTTCCCCTGCTTAATTTTTCTTGGAACCACTTGTCATTCCTGTCATTGTTCCACCTATTTGTTTGGTTTCTTGTTTTCTTTTTTTGAGCTGGAGTCTTGCTGTGTCTCCCAGGCTGGAGTGGAGTGACGATCTCGGCTCACTGCAACCTCCGCTTCCCGGGATCAAGTGATTCTCCTGTCTCAGCCTCCCAAGTAGCTGGGATTACAGGTGCACATCAACATGACCATATATTTTTGTATTTTTAGTAGAGACGAGGTTTCGCTATGTTGGCCAGGATGATCTCGAACTCCTGACCTCAGGTGATCTGCCAGCCTTGGCCTCCCAAAGGGCTGGGATTACAGGCGTGAGCCACCATGCCCAGCCTATTTGTTTGATTTCTTGTTCTGTCTGCCCCGACTAGAAGGGGAGTGCCTGATGGTAGGGCTGTGCCCTTGGCTGTAGCCTAGTCGCTGGCACAGTGCCTGGCGTGGGATAGGTGATCGGGACACCCATCTCCCTCTCTGGATGCACTCATTGATGTACTTGTCAATCACTGAGCAGGACTCACTCAGCAATGTCTGCTGAGCCTGCTCTGTGCCAGGCTCTGACCTGAGCTGCCACCCATCTGGAGTCGAACAGGCCCGGTTGCCATCAAGACGAGTTAGGCCCAGCAGAGGAGACAAGCATTAGTCTCACACAACAGAAAGAAGTAGGCCGGGCACAGTGGCTCATGCTTGTAATCCCAGCACTTTGGGAGGCCAAGGTAGGTGGATCACCTGAGGTTGGGAGGTGGAGGTTGCATCGAGCCAAGATCGTGTCACTGCACTCCAGCTTGGGTGACAGAGTAAGACTCCATCTCAAAATAAATAAATACATAAATAGGAAGTGGAGACTTTCATTAAGATCAGGATCAGAGGGCACGAGGTGGCAGAACATGGTGGCTCACACCCGTAGTCCCAGCAGTTTGGGAGGCTGAGGTGGGAGGACTGCTTGAGCCCAGGAATTTGATACCAGCCTGGGCAATACAGTGAGACCTCATATTGACAAAAACAGACAAAACAAAACCAAGAAACCAGGGGAGGCAGGGCTACAGGAGGGCAGAATGAGGACTGGCCACAGTTGGAGACTGGGCCCTTCCTGGGGATGCCAGCGGTTGTTACTCTTTAAGAAGGACCTGGCCTGGTGTGGTGGCTCACGCCTGTGACCCCAGCACTTTGGGAGGCTGAAGCGGGTGGATCACCTGAGGTCAGGAGTTCAAGACCATCCTGGCCAACATGGCAAAACCCCATCTCTACTAAAAACACAAAAAAAGTTAGCTGGGCATGGTGGTGTGTGCCTGTAATCCCAGCTACTTGGGAGGCGGAGGCAGGAGAATTGCCTGAACCCAGGAGGCGGAGATTGCTGTGAGCTGAGATCGCCCCATTGCACTCCAGCCTGGGCAACAACAGCAAAACTCCATCGCGGGGGGGAAGAAAAGGCTGGGCACAGTGGCTCATGCCTGTAATCCTAGCACTTTGGGAGGCTGAGGCAGGTGGATCACAAGGTCAAGAGATCAAGACCATCCTGGCTAACACAGTGAAACCCCGTCTCCACTAAAAATACAAAAAATTAGTCAGGTGTGGTGGCGGGGACCTGTAGTCCCAGTTACTCCGGAGGCTGAGGCAGGAGAATGGCGTGAACATGCGAGGCGGAGCTTGCAGTGAGTGAGCCGAGATTGTGCCACTGCACTCCAGCCTGGGAGACAGAGCAAGACTCCGTCTCAAAAAAAAAAAAAAAAAAAAAGAAGGACCTGTTCCCATGGGGACATGGGGAGCTCCTATACTGTTTTATTTTCCTGAAATATTTTTACTGAAATATAATTCGCATACCATAATACCTAATCCTTTTGAAATATACTAATCAGTGGATTTTAGTATATTCACAGTTGTGTAACCAGCACCACTGTCGGATTTCAGAGCACTTTCATTTCCCCTAAACCCATACCTATGAAGCAGTTCCTCCCTCCCCCAGCTCCTGGAAGCCGCTAATGTCCTTTTTGTCTGTGCATTTGCCAATTTTGGATATTTCTTAGAAATGGAATCTTACAGTACATGGCCTTTTGTGTGTGGCTTTGTTTATTTAGCATGATGTTTTCAAGATTCATCCATGCTGGCTGGTTGCAGTGGCTCACGCCTGTCATCCCAGCACTCTGGGAGGCTGAGGCAGGCAGATCACTTGAGGCCAGGCGTTGGAGACCAGCCTGCCCAACATAGTGAAACCTCTTCTCTACTAAAAATACAAAAATTAGCTGGGTGTGGTGGTACATGCCTGTAATCCCAGCTGCGCTGGTGGCTGAGGCACGAGAATCTCTTGAACATGGGAGGCAAGGTTGCAGTGAGCTGAGATCACTCCACGGCACTCCAGCCTGGGCAACAGAATGAGACTCTCTCAAAAAAAAAAAAAAAAAAAAAAAAAAATCACCAATGAAGCCACCTGGGCCTGGGCTTTTCTTTGTGGGACGTTTTTTGAATGCTAATTGAATTTCTTGTACGTCAATTGAGATTTTCTATGTGTTCTTGAGTCAGTTTCAATAATTTGGGTCTTTCTAGGAATTTGTCCATTTCAGCTAGGGTGTATTTAATTTGTTGGAATAGTATTCCCTTATCATCTTTGTTATTTCTGTAAGGTTGGTAATGATGTCCCCTCTTGATTCCTGATTTTCGTAATTTGAGTCTTCTCTCTTTTTCTCCTGGTTAGTCTAGCTAAAGGTGTGTCAGTCACACCTGGTTGATCTAGTCAAAAAGCAAATTGTGGTGGTGGTAACTTTCTCCCTCCAGTTTTTTAGTTTCTATTTCTTCTCTAAGTATTTCCTTCTTTCCTCTTTGGATTTGGTTTACCCTCCTTTTCCAAGGTTCTTGAAGTGGAAGATTGTTGAAATCTGAAAGTATTTGAAATCTCTTTTTTTTTTTTTTTTTGAGACAGAGTCTAGCTCTGCCGCCCAGGCTGGAGTGCAGTGGCCGGATCTCAGCTCACTGCAAGCTCCGCCTCCCGGGTTCACGCCATTCTCCTGCTTCAGCCACCCGTGTAGCTGGGACTACAGGCGCCGCCACCACGCCCGGCTAATTTTTTGTATTTTTAGTAGAGACGGGGTTTCACCGTGTTAGTCAGGATGGTCTCGATCTACTGACCTCGTGATCCACCTGCCTCGGCCTCCCAAAGTGCTGGGATTACAGGCGTGAGCCACCGCGCCCGGCCTGAAATCTCTTTTTTTGAGACAGAGGCTTACTCTTTCACCCAGGCTGGAGTGCAGTGGCGCAATCTCGGCTCACTGCAAGCTCCGCCTCCCGGGTTCACGCCATTCTCCTGCCTCCGCCTCCTCAGTAGGTGGGACTACAGGCGCCCGCCACCACGCTGGCTGATTTTTTTTTGTATTTTTGGTAGAGACGGGGTTTCACCGTGTTAGCCAGGATGGTCTTGATATCCTGACCTTGTGATCCGCCCGCGTCAGCCTCCCAAAATGCTGGGATTACAGGCGTGATCCACCGTGCTCGGCTCTTTTTTTGTTTTTGAGATGGAGTCTTGCTCTTGTTGCCCAGGCTGGAGTGCAATGGCGTGATCTCGGCTCACTGCAACCTCCACCTCCCAGGTTTAAGCGATTCTCCTGTCTCAGCCTCCTGAGTACCTGGGGTTACAGGCGCGCACCACCATGCCTGGCTAATTCTGTGTATTTGTGAATTTCTCAAAATGTCTTTCTTGTATTCATTTCTAACTTCGTTTCACTGTGGTTGGAGAAACTACTTTGTATGATATCAATCTCTTTAAAATTATTGAGTCATGTTTTATGGCTTGGCCTCGAATATGGGCTATCCTGGAGAATGTTCCATGTGCACATGATAAGAATGTGTGTTTTACTCTTGGGTGGAGTGTTCTGTACACATCTGTCAGGTCTCGTTAGTTTCATATTTTCTATTTCCTTGTTATCTTTTATTTGGTTGTTCCATCCATTATTATTATTTTTCTTGCCTGATACCAATGCTGATATCCATCCATTATTGAAAGTGGGGTATTGAAGTCTCCAACTTTCTTTTTCTTTTTGTTTTTTTTTTTTTTTTTGAGACACGATCTTGCTCTGTCTCCCAGGTTGGGACGTGGGGGCATGATCATAGCTCACTGTAGCTTCTGTCTCCTGGGCTCACATGATCCTCCCATCTCTGCCTCCCGAGTAGCTGGGACCACAGGCGTGTGCCACACCCGGCTAATTTTTATATTTTTTTCTAGAGGCAGGGTATTGCTATGTTGTCCAGGCTGGCCTTGAACTCTTGGGTTCAAGTGATCCTCTCAGCCTCCCAAAGTGTTGGGATTACAGGCATGAGCCACTGTGCTCAGCCCCAAATTGGCCAATATTTCTTTTGTCCTGTGCTGCTTCCCTCCCTCCCTCCCTTCCTCTCTACCTTCCTCTTTTCCTTCCTCCTTCCTTCCCTTTTTCTTTTCCTTTCTTTTCTTTTCCCTTTTCCATTTTCCCTTTTTTTCTCTTTCCTCTCCCCTTCTTTCTTTTCTTTTTTTTTTTTTTTTTGTCACCCAGGCTGGAATGCAGAACGTAATCTCGGCTCACGGCAAGCTCCACCTCCCGGGTTCACCCCATTCTCCTGCCTCAGCCTCCTGACCTCTCCCCTTCTTTCTTTTCCTTCTTTCTTTGTTTTTGCTTGACTGCAGCATCATGAGAGAGTCCTGTGCTTTTTTATAGCTGCAAGTATTCCTGGGTCCAGCCTACTCCCACTAACACCGATCACTCTCCCACTTGAATTTTTAGGTTATTTCTAGTTTTTCCCCTCCTGCCAGAGGCTTGGAGGTCCCCAGGCTTGAGTGTCTGCTGTGATCAGGGTGGATACCCTGCAAGGGAGGGCCATGCTGTGTCAGAAGCAGATTTAGAGTGATGTTGCCAGGCCCACCAGGAAAGGCTGTGCCAAGGCTCTTCGCTGGGGTGCCAAGAAGAAGGGTCCGTGCCTGTTGTGGTGCCAGGCATTGACAGCCTTCCCTCCCACCCCCGTTACCCTCGTGAACTAGTCCTGTGGAATTGGGCCTCATGCGTGCTAGACCCTGGGTTGTCCTGCTGACAACCCCATAGTGTGGGTGCTGTTATCCCCATTTCATAGAGAAACCGGGGGCTGGGGAAGTGGCAGCCCTCATTCAGTTCCTGCCATGAGCCTGTGGCTGAGCTGGCAGACTGCAGCGCCTTCACCCAGTGATCTTGCTCAGTTGTCCCTGTGAGGAAGCTGAGCCTGGCCTTCCTGTCTCTGGAGTTCAGGGTTTCCTTTCCTTGTGTGCCCCTGGAAGTGCTGTGTGGTGACTGGGATGGTGCCTGGCAGATGGGGATTGGACACGGGTTGGATTGGTGCCTCATTGGTCAGGAGGGCTGCTCTTAGCTGTGTGCCAATAGACTGGATGACTTAATTTCCCTAGCCTCAGTTTCCCCATCTGCAAAACAGGGTTGGCCAGAGCCCTGTGAAGGTGGAAGAAGGCCCTCCACCAAGCCTGAAGCTTGGTGCCGTGTCCTGGAGATGCTAGCTTGTCTGTCTGTCCTTCCTTCCTTCCTTTCTTCCCTCCCTCCCTCCCTCCCTCCCTCCTTCCCTCCCTCCCTCCCTCCCTCCCTCCCTCCCTCCCTCCCTCCCTCCTTCCTTCCTTCCTTCCTTCCTTCCTTCCTTCCTTCCTTCCTTTCTTCCCTCCTTTTCTTCCCTCCTTCCCTTCCCTCCTTCCCTCCCTCCCTCCCTCCCTCCCTCCCTCCCTCCTCCTTCCTTCCTTCCTTCCTTCCTTCCTTCCTTCCTTCCTTCCTTCCTTTTCTTCCCTCCTTCCCTCCCTCCCTCCCTCCCTCCCTCCCTCCTTCCTTCCTTCCTTCCTTCCTTCCTTCCTTCCTTCCTTCCTTCCTTCCTTCCTTCCTTAAAAGAGTCTCCCTCTGTCACGCAGGTGTGGTGTAGTGGCTCAGTCTCTGCTGACTGCAGTCTTAACCTCCTGGGCTCAAGTGATCCTCCCACCTCAGCCTCTCAAGTAGCTGGGACCACAGGCGTGTGCCACCACACCCAGCTAATTTTTTGTAGCGATGAGGTTTCATCATGTTGCCCAGGCTGGTCTTGAACTGCTGAGCTCAGGTGATCTGCCTGCCATGGCCTCCTAAAGTGCCTAGGATTACAGGTGTGAGCCACCACTCCCGACCGTGATGCCAGCCTCTTTTGCTGTGCAGCAAGCATTTGCTGAACATCTGCTGTGTGCCAGATAGTGTGCTGGAGGCAGGGCAGCGAACAAAACGGAAGAGACCCCGTCTTGTGGAGCTGATGCTCTGGCTGGGGGCCCGAGGGGTAGGAAGGAAGCACAGGTGCTCGGTTGAGAAAAAACATCGTGCGGCCAGGCACGGTGGCTCACACCTGTAATCCCAGCAGTTTGTGAGGTTGAGGCAGGCAAATCATCTGAGGCCATGAGTTGGAGAACAGCCTGGCGAAACCCCGTCTCTACTAAAAATACAAAAATTAGATGGGTGTGGCGGCATGCGCCTGTAGTCCCAGCTACTTGGGAGGCTGAGGCAGGAGAATTGCTTGAACCCGGGAGGCGGAGCTTGCCGTGAGCCAAGATCACGCCATTGCCCTCCAGCCTGGGCGACAGAACGAGAGTCTGTTTCCAAAAAAAAACAAAAAAAACACAAACAAACAAAGATTAGCTGGATGTGGAAGCGCATGCCTGTAGTTCCAGCTACTTAGGAGGCTGAGGCAGGAGAATCACTTGAGACCGGGAGGCGGAGGTTGCAGTGAGCCAAGATCGTGCCACTACACTTCACCTGGGTTGGCAGAGCGAGACTCTGTCTAGAACAAAAAAAAAATTCTTTAAGAATCAGGCACACAGCGTGGTCTGACTTGCAGTTTTCCAAGCCTATAGGGCAGGGGTAGGGGCAGGGAGCCTTGTGGGAGGCTTTGCCCTGAGATGGGATACTTGGCCTCAGGACATTAGGACGAAACAGAGGAGGAGGTATAGGTCTGGATGTCCAAGGCAGGATCTGCTGAGAGACGGGCTGTGGGGGTGGGACAGAGACTCCCAAGAAGTGGGGTGGGGCTGTTCCTGTCACATGTGACATTGTTGACTGGGTCTGCCTGGATAGTTCCTTGTGGCCTGACTCCGAATCACGCTGGGAGAGTCTCAGGGGTGGAGGGAACTGGTATGTGTTTGCCTGGAGGTGACTACCTACTCCCCTGGAAGGAAGGGGCTCCAGGAGGCTGGCTGTGGAATGCATACTGTGGGTGGTGGCCAGCTGCCTGCATCTAGTTCACTTGGGCCCTCAGGGTGTACAGAGCTGGAAATCCATACATGGCTGATCACCCTGTAAGGGCTCTAGACACAGTGAGTGTTCACTTTGCCCTGGCAGCCGGAACTGTCTTCTCCAGTCCTCACCACACCCCGTTTTACAGAGCAGGACACCTGTTGCAAGATGGGAGAGACTTTGCTAACAAGGTCCCACATCTGGCATGCACCAGCTGTGGGGGACTCAGGCCACCCCCTGCAGTGGTGAGCAGTTAGGGTGACACTGAGGATACTCCTAGGAGGGTGGAGTTGCGAGCTCCAGGACCCCACATTTGAGCAGTTTCCCCATCACTCTTGAAAATGCTGCTGGGCCAGCCAGTTTCTTTGGGGTTTCTCAGTACTGCTGAAAGTTACAAGGTCAACACTGGCCTGCAATCACAGTTATAAAAAAGTTATAAAAGCCTGACATTCAGATCACGCTGGAGACTATAAAACAGCAAGTTTTCCATTTGCATACCTCACATGACCCCAAGCCTGCTGTCCATACACAGGAAATGGGGATGTGCAGAAAAAAAACCCAAAGTGGAGGACATCATCCTCCATGTATAATCCGGTCCGTGCATCGCACTCGACCTTCAGCACTGCAACCTGCATTGCTCCCTGGACTAGCTCCCAAGATTGATTTAGCCAGTTCCCTGCCAGTGGACATTTGGGTCATTATCGGTTTTCATTCCACAAACGACTGCCCTCAGGGAGTCGGCTGTCCTTGCCAAACCACTGCACTATATGTTTTTGGGTGCTGGGGAAAGGGTGCTTAAGCCCCCTGCCCTCGAGGTGTTGATATTCTAGTTGGGACTGTTAGATAAATAAACAATTAGGCTGGGCACGCCTGAAATCCCAGGGCTTTGGGGGGCCGAGGTGGGAGGATCGCCTAGGCAGCACATCACTACAGAAAAACACAAATAAAAACAATTAGCTGGGCATGGTGGCAAGTGCCTGTAGTCCCAGCTACTCTGGAGGCCGAGGTAGGAGGATCGCTTCAGCTCAGGAGTTTGAGGCTGCAGTGAGCTATGATTGCATCACTGCACTCCAATTGGCCTGGATGACAGAGTGAGATCCTGTCTCTGGAAAAAAAGGTGCAAATAAACCAGAAAAATACCAGCTAGTGGGCAGTGCTGTGTTTAGAAGGAAAACAGGGCAACATGAAGGGGAGGTGGGCATCAGCAGGGGACAGACCTCTCTGATGAGGTGGTATCTGAGTTGAGTCCTTGGTGACCTGAGGTAGCCAGGATTGTGGAGATACTTGGAGGAGATGAGATGGTCTTTCCAAGCAGGAGGCCAGCATGTGCAAAGGCCCGGCGACAGGAATGTCTGGCCTCCTTGCTCTTTCTTTTATTTTATTTTATTTTATTTTATTTTATTTATTTATTTTTTTTCTGAGACGGAGTCTGTCTCTGTCGCCCAAGCTGGAGTGCAGTGGCGCGATCTCGGCTCACTGCAAGCTCCACCTCCCGGGTTCACGCCATTCTCCTGCCTCAGCCTCCCGAGTAACTAGGACTACAGGTGCACATCAACACGCCTGGCTAATTTTTGTATTTTTAGTAGAGACAGGGTTTCACTGTGTTAGCCAGGATGGTCTCGATCTCCTGACCTTGTGATCCACCCGCCTTGGCCTCCCAAAGTGCTGGGATTACAGGTGTGAGCCACCGCGCCCGGCCTTTTTGCTGTTTCTTGACCACCAATGTGGCTGGAGGGAGGGAGTGAGGGGGTGGTGGGGAGGAGGGCATGGAGGTAACAGGGCCATGGGGAGCACTTGGGAACCGTCAAAGGTTGTGAGCAGAGGAGGAGGGTCATGCCCTTATGTTGTATCGAGTTTTCCTTTTTTTTTTTTTTTTTTTTGAGACGGAGTTTCGCTCTTATTGCCCAGGCTGGAGTGCAATGGTGCGATCTTGGCTCACCGCAACCTCTGCCTCCCGGGTTCCAATGATTCTCCGGCCTCAGCCTCCAGAGTAGCTGAGATTACAGGTGCTACCACACTCGACTAATTTTGTATTTTTAGTAGAGACAGGGTTTCGCCATGTTGGCCAAGCTGGTTTCAAATTCCTGACCTTGGGTGATCTGCCTGCCTTGGCCTCCCAAAGTGCTGGGATTACACAGCCACCACAACCAACCAATTTTTTTTTTTTTTTTAAATAGTAGAGACAGGGTCTCATCATGTTGCCCAGGCTGGTTTCAAACTCTTGGGCTCAAGAGATTGCCTGCCAAGGTGCTGGGATTATAGGTGTGAACCACTGTGCTCAGACTGAGTTTTACTTTGACTGGATGGGGTGAATGTTCTCTTTTGGGTATAATGGTAAGAGCTTCACAAACCCTTCCACCTCCTCTCTGAGGCAGGTGGCATCATTCCCATATAACAGATTGGAAAACTGAGGCACAAAGAGGTTACCTGATCTGCCTGTCTTGTCCAGAAAGGAAATACTGGATTCCAGCCTGGGCCTGGAGAGTCCCCAGAGCCACGATCACGAATTGCCACAGGTCACCTCCTGCTTTTGCTCCCAGCCTGGCGTGTCCCTTGGATGAGACCAGGGAGCAGGTGATGCCATGGCTTGAGTGCCAAGGGCAAGCCTCGAGCTGGGAGCTACAGGATTCCTGAGCAGGGAGGGGCCGCTGGGCTGGGAATGTTGAAGAGGAGTGAGGCCAGGAGTGGACTGTGGAAGCCAAGAAGTCTCCTCATCTGTAAAATGGCAGATTTGGCCCCTTGTTCTACAAGCATTGGTCATCTGCTTCCTGCCTGAGTGTGTGTTGGGTACTGGGGAGAGAGCAGAGAAGGGGCCGATACGGGACCCTGCCCGCGTGAGGCTACCACTCTAATAGGATGTTGAGGTGGGGGCAAGGACAGACTGCAGCTGGGTGAACACGTCAGGAATCCAGAAGATGCCAGTTGTGAGTGGCACTGAGCGTTGAGCGAGTTGATGTGTGGAAGAAGGGGAACAGCTTCCTATGGCAGGGGGAGGGAGGGTGGAGTTTGCTGGGAGCTGCCCACCTGCTCTGTGAATGCTGCAGGAAGAAGGTTCCAGGCTTAGGGAACAGCTGGGGCAAAGGCCCTGGGGCAGGACAGTGCCTGGTGTGTTTGTGGAACATGGAGGAGGCGTATGTGGCTGGAGCAAAGCCAGCAAGACAGAGAGTAGTGGGGAGGTGAGGACAGGAAGGTGACAGGACAGGTCGGGCAGGGCCTGGGGAGCTGTAGGGAAAAGTTTGGCTTTTATTCCAAGTGAAGCGTGAGCCCGGGAGGGCTCTTAACAAAGGAGTTTACAGTGACATGGTGTGCACAGGCACCTTGTGGCTGCTTTGTGGGAGGCAGATTGTGGGGACCAAGGGCGCGACTGCACTGGTATGGGCAGGTGACAGTGGGACACGCTGACGGCCTTGGACATGGAGGGAATTGAGCAGAATCAGGCCTGATGTGGAGGTGGAGCCAGCAGGACTCCCGGCTGGACAACGTGGGTGGGTGAAGGCCAGGGGGAGCCCCAGGTTTGCAGTCTCGTGAGGGGTGTCTCCCCTTCCTGCCCTTTGGGGTGACCTCAGGGATGCAGTGGCGCCTACCTGAGGACACCGTGTGGGCTGGGCACTGTAAGGCTTGGCGTCCTTGCTGGTTGACCAGTGGCTATTGTTGGAAGGATGAGGCAGGGACCGAGGTGGGCAGAGGAGGCTGGGCATGGAGCCCCACTTCTCCAACAGAGCCACAGAGAAGCCCCCAAGGTGGGTGCAAGTGACTGCGGGTCTTCCTCATTGGTGGCCCACCCATGTTCGCGTCCTGGCTCTGCTCCTCCCTTGCTGAGCGTCCTGGACAAGTCCTGAGACTGAGCCTCAGTCTACCCGTCTGGTATCCTTGTGACTTCCAACCCCTCTGGGGTTGTTAGAGGATTTGCTGCTATGTTGCCTGAGATGGGGTTAGAGGCAGCCTATCGGGCGGCCAGCGTTCCTTGTATGGTTCTTACCAGAGTCCTGAGAGAAGAAGCCAGGGTGGGAACGGGCCCTGGAGTGTGGGCTCCTGCCGAAGGCTCTTCCTGTGGCTAGCGCCATGCTGAGGGCTGACCATGGTGTTACGTGAGCCCTCCCAGCCACATTCAGGCTCAAAGAGACTATGCCGAGCATATGGTGACAAGGAAGGGATCCCAGCCCAGGGTCCTGGCCAGGCCCTGCCAGTAGCAGGCTGCACAGGTGAGGGGTGGCTGGCCCTGGGGCGCTGGCTCTGGGCCACACTGCTGACTCACCCTCTTGGGCTTGTCTGTTGACTCTCCCTCCCATGGGAAGGCTCTGGGTTTGAGCCTGCATCGTTCCTGCACGTAGCCGTCCCCACCCTCATGGGGGGCTGGAAGTCAAAAGGCGCCTGGTGGGGCCTTGTGGTTTGTTCAAAAGATGGTAAATAAACAGCCTGGGCTTCTGATCTGCTGGACTCAGCCTGGCACGTCTCCCATCGCTGCTGGGTGCTACCTCCCAGCTGCACCCTTCCCCTACCACCTTCCTGGAGCCCTTATCCCCTTCCAGGGAGAGGTGGCCCACTTTCGAGCTCAGAAACCTGCTCTGGTGGGGTGAAGTGACTTGAGCCAGGCCAAGCAGGTGGCTAGGCCCTCTTTGGCAGACAGGAAGTATCCTCCCATTTCATGAATGGCCAAGTCAGTGCCCAGAGAGGGGTGGAGACCTGTCCAGGGCCACACAGCCCAGGAGGGACAGAGCTAGACTTTGAACCCAGGCTGCCTGGCTCCAAAGTCTGGATTCTTCCTGCCCATTCAACAGACACTTAATGAGCACCCACTGTCTGGCAGACGCTGGTCTAGGTGCTGGGGATCTAGCAGTGACCAGCCAGGTGCAGAAGTCTTAGCGTGTCACAGGACTAGACCTCCATCAGAGGCCATTTTGCTGGGAGTGGGAACAGGTGTGTATTTGGGAGGGAGGGCAGCAAGCCATCACACCTGCCCATGACCAGGTAGGCAGGGCCTATAGGAGGGTTTCCTGGCAGAGAGAATAGCCCTTTCAAAGGCTTGAAGGCCAGCAGTGCCAGAGAGAACTCAGAGGAGGCAGGTGCAGGGGGCGGGGCTGGGGAACCTGGTCAGCACTGGGACTAGGACTGGACAGAATGGGCTAGGACCAGTCACTTGGCTTCTGCAAGAGGGAGGCTTGGAGGCAGGATCTTCGTTTTAGAGAGGTCACTGGGGAAGGTGGGAGGATGGGCCAGGACCCTGGGGCCTGGCCTGGGCCCATGGATAGGAAGCCAGGTACTGAAATGATACAGTAGTACTAGGCTAGGTGCAGTGGCTCACACCTGTAATCCCGGTGCTTTGGGAGGCCAATGTGGGAAGATTGTGTGAGGCCAGAAGTTTGAGACCAGCCTGGGCAATATGGCAAGACCCTGTCTCTGCAAAAAATAAAAAAAATTAGCCAGCATGGTGGTGTGTGCCTGCACTCCGAGGTACTTGGGAGGCTGAGGTGGGAGGATCACTAGGGTCCAGGAGTTCAAGGCTGCAGTGAGGTGTGATTGTGCCACTGCACTCCAGACTGGGCAACGTAGGAAGACCCCATCTCTAAAAAACAAATCAGCCAAGCGTGGTGGCACATGCCTGTAGTCATAGCTACTCAGGAGGCCAAGATTGAGGTTTGCTTGTACCCTGGAGTTTGAGGCTGCAGTAAGCTGTGATTGTGCTGCTGATCCAGCCTGCGCACAGCATGAGACCCTACCTCTAAAATAAATAAGGCTGGGTGCAGTGGCTCATGCCTGTAATCCCAGCACTTTGGGAGGCTGAGACAGGCGGATCACGTGAGGCCAGGAGTTCGAGACCAGCCTGGCCAAAATGGCAAAACCCCATCTCTACTAAAAATACAAAGAAATTAGCCAGGTGTGGTGGTGGGCGCCTGTAATCCCAGCTGCTTGGGGGGCTGAGGCAGGAGTAAGCTGAGATTGCACCACTGCACTCCAGCCTGGGTGACAGAGCAAGACTCCATCTCAAAAAAAAAAAAAAAAAAAGTTAATAGAATACTTAATTGTGTATCTCCTGTGTGCCAGCCCTACTGTATGCTTTGGGGACACAATGTTGGAGGATCCCGCCTTGGGGAGCTGAGATGGGGGTGTGGGGTCTGTGCGTGAGCCAGAACAAAATGCAGCTAAGTGACATTTAGCATGTATGTTAGTTCTACAGAGAAAAAGGAGGCATGGAGGGAGAAGGGGACAGAGTTATGGATGGGGATGAGAGAAGTCCCTGAGGAAATGTCATTCGAGTGGGATCATTGAGCTTGGCAAGGTCACCCTGTCTCAGTGACCGGGAAACCTAGACCAGAGAGGCCAGGAAGCCCACCCAGGGTCACACAGGGACTGGAACGCAGGGCAGCCTGGGTGCATAGAGGGCACTGTAGCAGCAGCAAAGGGAGAGGAGAGGAGTAGGCAGCTTTCACTACTCAGAATGCGGATGGGATCAGGGAGGAGGAAGTAGATGACGGGGGCTGGAAAGTCACTTCCCGCTAAGTGGCCGGTCAGTGTTTCGGGCAGAGCTGCTTGGGAGGCGGTTTCTGGAAGGTTCCAAGTACTCCTGCTGCTGTGTCCCAGAAAACCCGTAGGGCCAGGCCCCTCCTTACCAAGCTCCTAGGAGATTTCTGGGGGGCTCGTTTTGGAGGCACTCCAGGCCGAGGATGAACGTTGCTGCCCTTTGACGCAGCAGTCTGGGAACTTCTAGAAGCAAAATCAGATGAGTCCCAGGGCTCCTGGCGCCCTCAGCCTGGCATGCGAGACCCTCTGTGCCTGCCCTGCCCCGTCCTCAAACTCTCCCCTGAGAGCTGCATCTCCGTCGCCCAGGCTGTGCCCTCCTGTGCCCGACTTAGAACTGTTAAGAAGAACTCTCAAAATTTTAAGGAAATTGAACACTCGAGCAAAGGATTTTTAGCAAAGCAATTTTATTTCTGCACAGAGGGGTGCTTCTCCTTGGCCAGTCGCCATGAGAGTACACCTGAACAAAGGGGCACGAGAGCCTTTATTCCTGATGCAAGTCCTGCCCCGCTACCCTTTCCCCATCTCAACTAATTTTGGTTGGCTAAACGTTTGAATGTTTTTAGATAAGGCGGGCACATGAAAGAGAGAGGGAAGGGGAAGAGGTGTCTGTAGTGAGCTAGAAAGTTAGTCTTCTTTTTAAATAAGGAAAGGCATGTGAGCTGGTACTGATAACGCCTGGTACTGTGGCGTGCCTGTGCATCTAACAAAGGCAGAAAGGAAAAAGGCAAAACAGAGTGGTGGGAGGTACTATGAATGAAAACACTGATCAGGCTATTTGAAGAGAAACCTCATCATATCCCACACTACCAATACCCCAGGCTCAGAAAGTCGCCTTCTCCTGCATGTGCCTACAGCTCTCTGTGTTCTCTTGGGCGTCACTCCCGTCCTGCGTTCTGAAGCTGTGATTGTCCCTTGTCTGTGCTGGGCGCTGGTGGCGTCTGGAGCATCACCATTGTCCTCACGGTGCCTGGCGCCTCAGACACAACCAAAGCAGAGTCACAGGACAGCACAGGCAAACACCAGAGATTCAAAGCCGGGCCCTAGCTGCAAGTTACTGGAGGGTCCACCTGAGACGTGTTTGCTCGGAAGGCCAGGTGTCCTGGTGGTTAGAGAGCTCAGGCCCTGTGGCTTCAGTCCATTTTCATGCCACCCCCAGATGCTGTGTGACCCTGGGCAGGCCCCCACCCTCTGGGCCTCATTTGTATCTGTAAAATGGAGCCAGCAGACCCATTTTAATGGATCTTGTCATGATTAAATGGGTTAATAGGCAGGTGAAGTGGGGTCATTGTAGGGAGTTCAAAACCAGCCTGGACAACATAGTGAGACCTTGCCTCTACGAAAAAATGAAGGTGGGCCAGTGTGGTGGCTCACGTCTGTAATCCCAGCACTTTGGACTCCATTGCACTCCAGCCTGGGTGACACAGTGAGACTCTGTCTCTTAAAAGCAAGCAAACAAACAAACAAACAAAACACTTAAGGTGGTGGTGGGTGCCTATGATCCCAGCTACTTGGGAGGCTGAGACGGAAGGATCGCTTGAGCCCTAGAGTTGGAGGCTGTAGTGAGCCGTGACCTTACCACTGCCCTCCAGCCAGGGCAACAGAATGAGACCCTGTCTCTATTTAAAAACAAAACAAAAGAAAACAAAAAGGTTAATAATCCATGAAAAGTTCTCAATGCCTTGCTTGGCATAGAGTCAGTGTTGAATAGCTATTAGCTACTCTAATGTTTTGAACTCAGTAATGCGTGTGTATGATGCGGAATTCAAAGATGTCAGAGAACATGCCGTGGCTCCTTCCCCACCAGGCCCCAGCCGCCCCGGGTCCTGTTTTGTTTTCCTTTGGTTGTCTTTCACAAAGTACAGACTTTCTTCTGTACCTTTTCCCTTCCCCTTCCCCTTTTCCTTCCCCCCTCCCCCATCCCCTTCCTCTTTCCCTTTCCCTTCCCTCCTCCCCCTTCCCCTTCCCCTTCCCCTTTCCTTCTCTTCTTCCTTTCTTTTTCTTTCTTCAGTAAAACTGATCAGTACCAACCTTTTCTTCTTTTCTCACTTAGTAGACTCAGAAGGGAGTTACATGTTTAGAAAGGACAGGCTCTTTCTTTTTATGTGTCTCTTGCTGCATTGTGGCATGGATAGGCCATAATTTATATATAAATATACTTATTTTATTTTATTTTATTTATTTTTTTTTTTTTTGAGACAGACTTTAGCTCTTTGTTGCCCAGGTTGGTGCAGTGGCGCGATCTTGGCTCACTCCAACCTCTGCCTCCCGGGTTCAAGTGATTCTGCTGTCTCAGCCTCCCGAATAGCTGGCATTAAAGGTGCCCAGCACCATGCCCGGCTGATTTTTGTATTTTTAGTAGAGACAGGGTTTCACCATGTTAGCCAAGTAGGTCTCGAACTCCTGACCTCAATGATCCACCGACCTCGGCCTCTGAAAGTGTTGGGATTACAGGTGTGAGCCATTATGCCCAGCCATATCTCTTATATATAAGCTGATTGAAAATATATGTTTTCTTTTTGAAAATATAGGTTGAATGTAATTTAGGTTGAATGTAATTTATATTTAACTAGTCCCCCGTTGCTGGGCTTTAAAATTCTTTGAGATCTGAATTTTTCATCTTATTGAGAAACTAACAGGATTATAACAATTCCGTGGGCAAATTTGTCTACCCTGTACTTTTGTATCTGAATCTTCACAAACATGTTCTCCTCGACTTGTGACCTTTTCCTGAGATTTCAGTTAGATATAGTTAATCGCATAAATATATATATATATATATATATATATATATATATATATTTTTTTTTTTTTTTTTTTTGAGGCGGAGTCTCGCTCTGTCGCCCGGACTGGAGTGCAGTGGCCAGATCTCAGCTCACTGCAAGGTCCGCCTCCCGGGTTTACGCCATTCTCCTGCCTCAGCCTCCCGAGTAGCTGGGACTACAGGCGCCTGCCACCTCGCCCGGCTAGTTTTTGTATTTTTAGTAGAGACGGGGTTTCACCGTGTTAGCCAGGATGGTCTCGATCTCCTGACCTCGTGATCCGCCCGTCTCGGCCTCCCAAAGTGCTGGGATTACAGGCTTGAGCCACCGCGCCCAGCCATATATATATTTTTTTGAGAGACAAAGTCTTGCTCTGTTGCCAGGCTGGAGGGCAGGGGCGCAATCTTGTCTTGCTGCAACCTCTGCCTCCCAGGTTCAAGTGATTTTCCTGCCTCAGCCTCCTGAGTAGCTGGGACTACAGGCACCCGCCACCTCGCCTGGCTAATTTTTTGTATTTTAGCAGAGACAGGGTTTCACCATGTTGGCCAGGATGGTCTTGATCTCCTGACCTCAATAATCCACCCGCTTCAGCCTCCCAAAATGCTGGGATTACAGACGTGACCCGCTACACCCGGCCAATCGCATACATCTTAAACATATACCTTTTCTTCTTCTTCTTCTTTTTTTCTTTTCTTTCTTTTTTTTTTTTTTGAGACAGAGTCTCCCTCTGTTGCCCATGCTGGAGTGCAATGGCAAAATCGTGGCTCACTCCAGCCTCAGTCTCCTGGGCTCAAGTGATCCTCCTGCCTCAGCCTCCCGAGTAGCTGACACTACAGGGGAATACCACCATCTACAGTGAATTACTTTTTACTTTTTGTAGAGACAGGGGCTTGTTATATTGCCCAGGCTGGTCTCGAACTCCTGACCTCAAGTGATCCACCCACCTTGGCCTCCCAAAGTGCTGGGATTACAGGTGTGAGCCAGTGCTCCAAGTTTTGATTTTCATTTTTTTTTTTTTTTTTTTGAGACGGAGTCTTGCTCTGTCGCCCAGGCTGGAGTGCAGTGGCCAGATCTCAGCTCACTGCAAGCTCCGCCTCCCGGGTTCACGCCATTCTCCTGCCTCAGCCTCCCGGGTAGCTGGGACTACAGGCGCCCGCCAGGTCGCCCGGCTAGTTTTTTGTATTTTTAGTAGAGACGGGGTTTCACCATGTTAGCCAGGATGGTCTTGATCTCCTGACCTCGTGATCCGCCCGTCTCGGCCTCCCAAAGTGCTGGGATTACAGGCTTGAGCCACCGCGCCCGGCCTTGATTTTCTAATAAGTGATAGTACTTTGGTACCTACTGGCTAGATCAAGATGCAAGTCTTCTTCATGGTGTCAGACAGTCCCTCATGCCCCTTCTAGTCCATTTCCCGAAAGGGAACCACTGCCCTGATTTCTATCTCCAGAGACTAGCTTTGCCGGTTCAAGTTCAAGTCCACCCTATGACTCAGCAAGAGAAACAAGGACATGTGCCTACAAAAGGCGCATATGAGAATGTTCAGAACAGCTTTATGTGTAATAAATTCAAGCTAGGAAGACCCCAGATGTCCATCCAATGGTGAATGGACGAGCAAACTGTAGTCCATCAGTGCAATGTCAGTGCAATGGACAGATTCGACCATGAAAAGGAATGAACGTCAGACACACTAAGCAGACAGGATGTCTGTGATTCCATCACATGCTACTCCTGTGTTGTTTTATCATTGACATCTTCCATTTGCACACTTCAAAAATAGTCATTGAAAGGATGGAGCAGTGGCACCGTTGTGAGGGGCACGTGCTATCACTGCCGCTGCTGGTGATTCAGTGTCTAGCCAGCACCGCATGGTTTCTGAGATGCTGCATTTGTCTTTTTTTTTTTTTTTTGAGACGGAGTTGCTCTGTCCCCCAGGCTGGAGTGCAGTGGTGTGATCTCGGCTCACTGCAGCCTCTGCCTTCTGGGTTCAAGCCGTTCTCCTGCCTCAGCCTCCCAAGTGGTTGCGATTACAGGCGCCCACCACCACATCTAGCTAGGGTTTTTTTTTTTAATTTTGTTTTGTTTTGTTTTTTGTATTGTTTTAGTTTCTGTTTTGAGATGGAGTCTCACTCTATCACCCAGGCTGGAGTGCAGTGGTGCGATCTCGGCTCACTGCAACCTCCGCCTGCCGGGTTCAAGCCATTCTTGTGTCTTAGCTTCCCGAGTAGCTGGGACTACAGGCGTGCGCCACCACGCCCAGTTAATTTTTGTATCTTAAGTAGAGGCAGGGTTTCACCATGTTGGCCAGGCTAGTCTCAAACTCCTGACCTCAGGTGATCCACCCACCTCGGCCTCCCAAAGTGCTGGGATTACAGGCGTGAGCCATCATGCCCGACCTGAGATGCTGCATCTCTGATGTGCAAGATGCCAAGTGTCCCTGCCTCTCAGGTTCTTACCTGTGAACTAGGTGGCCTGGAGCTCTGGGAGGACCAGGGCCAAGGCTACATGTAGTATTCATAGGGTTAATCCCCTGGGACAGCCTGGTGTCCACTGTGACTACTGTGAAGGGGAGATAAGGGGCCATGCTAAGAGGTGACTTTGGGGTCACCTGTATGGGGGAGCCCCCTCGCTGTTTCCCTCGCTCTGCTCACTCCGCCTCCTGATTGATACAGCTTGCTCCCTCAGTCCCCTGCCCAGAGAACCCTCTCCAATTATCCCAGCCCCCAGCTCCTCTTAACCCTGCAGTGTGTCTTCCTCGCACCCACCCGGTCAGAATGTTGGCACCAGTGTCACCAGCACCGCCCAAGTGCTCAGGAGCCAGTGAGAAAGGTTCATTCCTCATGCAAGCCATGAGCTGTGACGTTGCTCAAGTCTTGTATCCTCTTTGTGCCTCAGGCTCGTCATCAGCCAAATGGGAGGCTGATGGAAGGGGAGTACAGCTCAGGCATCAGTGTGAACTGGGGCACGTGGTATGACAGGCCTAGTGCTTGGCTGGCAGGGCCCTTGGGCTCTTTGTCATCCTCAGAAGTGCGGCTAGCATCCCAGGCCTGCAGAGCTGACGGTGCTGCCTGTGGCTGCAGAGACAGGATGCAGATGCCAGAGCCCATCCCCCAGGGCCTTGCATGTGTCTGCAGGGTGCTCCCCTCTGTCTTGCCTCCTCCCACCCTCCTGGCTCTTCTCCATCCAGCCTGCCCTCAGGTTGTGACCATCTACCTCCCAAACCACCCTGGAATCTGCCTAGGGCCTGTCCACTGCTCTCCATGCCCCTGTCTGCCATCTCCCTGGTCTCACCCCTGATGTCACTCACCTGAACCACAGCAGTCACCCCCACCTGCCTCCTGCTCCTGCCCTCTCCCCTGCATCAGCCAGAGAAGGGTTTTAAAAGCTTACATTTGTTAATAATCTGGCTAAAGCTTACATTTATTGTAATCCATCCCTAAATCCCAGCTGGTGGCCTTGCTCTGACAGTGATGACCAGCCTCCTCATCGTAATCCCCAGCACCGCCACCCCCATCCCCCCAGCGCTGACCACTGGAGGCTGCTTCTAAAACTTCAGCCCTGCTCTGCTAGCAGCACCCCTGTGGGAGCCTTCATAGCCCTGTTGCCCATGAAGATCCCTTTTTTCATGCAGTCCAGGCTGCAAGCCCCCTGAGGGCGTGGGCTGACTTGTGTAGTCACTGCTGTGTCTGCACCCAGCCAGAGGAAGCGCTGCAGAAGTGGTGGGACAGCCTCCTGACTGACGGGCTGGAACCCATCGTCCAGGGTGTGTGGCAAGAGCACGTCTCCCCCCAACTCCACCCACTGGGTAGTACATCCCCAGGAATTTCCAGTGCCCAGCTCCAGCTGAGAAACAGGTCTCCTGGAACCCTCCAGCACCCCCATCAGGAGTTCCCAGCATGGGGAGGGCCACCTGCCGCCGGGAATGGTTGTAGTGCTAGTGGCACTCGCTCAGGGACCCAGGATGCTGTCTGTCTCGTTCCATACAGGACACAGCTGTACCGTACCAATTGCCCTGTGTCCTGTAAAAATTTTCAACAATCCAGACATTCATCAAGGTGCAGAACCTGTTTGAAATTCCCTGTGTCACCCAGGCGCGGTGGCTCACGCCTGTAAACGCAGCACTTTGGCAGGCCAAGGTGGGCAGATCACCTGAGGGCGAGTTCGAGACCAGCCTGGCCAACACAGTGAAACCCCGTCTCTACTAAAAATACAAAAAATTAGCCAGGCATGGTAGCACATGCCTGTAATCCCAGCTACTCGGGAGACTGAAGCAGGAGAATCGCTTGAACCCGAGAGGCAGAGGTTGCAGTGAGCTGAGATTGAGCCACTGCACTCCAGCCTGGGCAACAAGAACGAAGCTCTGTCTCAAAAAAAAAGAAAAAAGAAAAATTCCCTGTGCCTACTGTGCCTGGAACCTTTCACCATTTTGTATGAAACAACAGAATTTCCTTTTGAGTCTTTAATGTACCCCGAGCCTACTGTTTCTACTTCAGTGCTCACTGGGAAGCTTTCGTTTTCCTTTCTGAGTATACAGGATGACTTCCTGTCTTCCTCCTTGCTGCTGGAATCCTGGTGTATTCACTGTCAGTTGGTGCAGGCTACTCCCTGTGTCTTATGGGGTGGTTGTGCCTGAGTCTTTTCCATTGTGAAAGACATGGAATTGATTCATTCTTTCCCTCCCTCCCTCCCTCCCTCCCTCCCTCCCTCCCTCCCTCCCTCCCTCCTTCCTTCCTTCCTTCCTTCCTTCCTTCCTTCCTTCCTTCCTTCCTTCTTCCCTCCTTCCTTCCTTCCTTCTTCCCTCCTTCCTTCCTTCCTCCCTCCCTCCCTCCCCCACTCCCCTCTCTTCCCTCCCTTCCCTTCTTTCCTTGATGGAGTCTTGCTCTGTCGCCCAGGCTGGAGTACAGTGGCATGATCTCAGCTGACTGCAACCTCCGCCTCCCGGGTTCAAGCGATTCTCCTGCCTCAGCCTCCTGAGTAGCTGGGATTACAGGGGCGTGCCACCACACTTGGATAATTTTTGTATTTTTAGTAGAGACAGGTTTTTGCCATGTTGGCCAGGCTGGTCTCAAACTCCTGACCTCAAGTGATCCACCCGCCTCGGCCTCCCCAAAGTGCTGGGATTACAGGCGTGAGCCACTGCACCTGGCCAGGATATGTATTTTTCTTAAACAGCTCTATCGAGTGGTGATTTACATTCCACGAAATCGATCCATTTCAGAATTAATGGTCTTTAGTCATTTTACAGCCCTTGTTTTTTTTTTTTCTTTTCTTCACACAGAGTCTTGCTCTATTGCCCAGGCTGGAGTGCAGTAGTGCAGTCGTGGCTCAGTACAACCTCAGTCTCCCAGGTTCATGCCATCCTCCTCTCTCAGCCTCTCTAGTAGCTGGGACCACGGGTATGGGCCACCACACCCAGCTAATTTTATTTTAGTTTAGTTTAGTTTTTATAGAGATGGGGTCTTACTATCTTGTCCAGGCTTTTACAGTTAATTTTAGTAAACATCACCATAGTCCACATGTAGAACATTTTCATCACTCCAGAAAGCTCCTTCCCCTCCACTGGCAGTCACCTGCTGTTCCCACATCCAGGTATCCACTGATCCATCTTCTGCTTCTGTAGATGTGACTTTTCTGGACATGAAACACATCCTATTTTGTCTTCAATAACTTTACTTGTATTTTACCCATATGCATGTGGCGTCGTGTTGATTTAAAACACATAGGAAATGTGTTGATCTCCTGGGTATGGGGGAAATGTAACAAATACATACCAGGGAATGGGCCCCCTGGGAGTGCTAGGGGTGGGGCACAGCCTGCCAGAGGGAAAGGGTTTTGGTCACCATGACCTTCCATGCAGACCCTCCTGAGCTCTTCAGGCCTCAGGACCCTCCAAGACCAGAGCATTCCCCAGGGCCCAGCTGAGGTTGGTGCCTTTGCTGAGGTCACCCAAATTGCAAGACAGAGTTGCTCCACCACATGTGGTCATACTTCCTGCCCCTCAATCCGGACACGTGAGTAATTTCTGTCCCTTTCCCCCCTCACAGGGACTTCCTTCCCCGTGGTTCAGGCATCGTCACCCGGCGGCCTCTCATTCTGCAGCTCATCTTCTCAAAAACAGGTAAGGTGGGGTGGCCTGAAGTTCAGCAGGAAGTAGATGTGGATGAGTGGTGGCCAGGAGGAACTAGGGGCGGAGGGTGGAACTTGGGTCCTGGCCTGTCGTTGGACATTGAATTCACATGTTCCACATGTGTGAGGAAGTTGAAAAACAGCTCAGTGAACACTTACACACCCACACTGCAAGCCCTCAGCTGTGACCAGAATGCCATGCCAGGTGCCATGTGTGCTTTCTTTCTTTCTTTTTTTTTTTTTTTTTTTTTTTTTTAAAGACAGAGTCTTACTCTGTCGCCCAGGCTGGAGTACAGTGATGCGATCTTGGCTCACTGCAACCTCCGCCTCCTGGGTTCCAGCGATTCTCCCGCCTCAGCCTCCCAAGTAGCTGGGATTACAGGTGTCTGCCACGACGACTGGCTAATTTTTTTGTATTTTTAGTAGAGACAGTTTCACCCTGTTGGCCAGGCTGGTCTTGAACTCCTGACCTCAAGTGATCCTCCCACCTCGGCCTCCCAAAGTGCTGGCATTACAGGCGTGAGCCACCGCACCGGCCCCATGTGTGCTTTCCGTATGTCATAGATAAACCGATTTTGCTGAACCCTTTCAAAGTCAGTAGCAGACATGGTGACACATCCGTCCTTCACGCCCCAGTGCACCTCCCCGTGCAATGAAGACACCTGTCTACACAGTCCCAGAATCATGCCCCAGAGAAGGAGTCATTCCTGCATGTCATCCACGTCCCAGTCCCTACTCAGCATGTCACCAGTTGTCCCCCAGATATCTGGCTGGTGTTATAGCTGCTCTGCTCAATCCCATCCTATACTCTTTTGTTATCTCTTCTTCTCTTTTCACTAAAGCAGCCTCCCCATAAACACTCTTTTTGTTTTGTTTTGTTTTAAAGAGACAGCGTCTCACTCTGTTCCCCAGGCTGTGCAGTGGTGTAGTCATAGCTCACTGCAGCCTCGACTCCTGGGCCCAAGCAATCCTCCCGCCTCAGCCTCTTGGGTAGCTAGGACTACAGGTGCACACACCACTATACCCAGCTGATTTTTTTTTTTTTGTAGAGATGAGCGTCTCAGTATGTTACCCAGGCAGGTCTTGAACTCCTGGCCTCAAGCAGTCGTCCTGCCTGAGCCTCCCACAGTGCTGGGATTATAGGCATGAACCATCGTGCCAGCCCTCCACCACTGCTTTTTATTTTTTATTTCATGTATTTATTTATTCATTTATTTTGAGACGAAGTCTCGCTCTGTCACCAGGCTGGAATGCAGTGGCGTGATCTCGGCTCACTGCAACCTCTGCCTCCTGTGTTCAAGCGATTCTCCTGCCTCAGCCTCCTGAGTAGCTGGGACTACAGGTGCATGCCACCATGTCCGGCTAATTTTTGTATTTTTAGTAAAGATGGGGTTTCACCATGTTGGTCATGCTGGTCTCGATCTCTTGACCTCGTGATCCGCCCGCCTGGGCCTCCCAAAGTGTTGGGATTATAGGCGTGAGCCACCGCGCCCGGCCACCATTGCTTTTTAATCAGACTGACTTTAGGGAGACCACCGCGCCCGGCCACCATTGCTTTTTAATCAGACTGACTTTTAGGGAGACCCAGCCTGTTGAATATAGTATGACCTATGTGTGGATTTTTTCCTGTTCTTTCCCTCCCTGGTCTCAGTGTATTTCTATTCTTCCTACCTGAGGCTGACATGAGGTGGGTGTATATCCCAGCTGGAATCCCCCTCCGGCCTCCTTGAGAAGGATCTTGGGCCAGAGTGTTGGGCGTTCAACACTCAAGTTTGTGTTAATGTCTCCTTGCGGCCCTTTTAAACACTCTCACACTGGGAAGGCAGCTGACACACACACACCCATTCTACAGAAGGGGAAACTGAGGTTTAACCAGGTTGCCTGCCTTTCCAGCGGGCCCCAGATCTGGGACCTGCATCCAGGCACATCTGACCTCAATGCTGGCTCTCAGCTTGGCCTCCCAAGTCTCCTCACTTTCATCCTCTGGCCCCGCCCAACTTGGCGAGAAGGCGTAGCTCCAGTGAGAGACAGCAGCCGATTGGCCCGCCACCTCCTCTTTATGAGCTCTGCCATTTTGTACACCACTGATGGGCCAATGGGCTGCCACCTCTGGGTTCAGGCGTCCAATCAGCTGTGCCAGGAATGGGCAACCCCAGAGTCTTGAAAGTCACCGTGGAGGTCAGTCTTGGTAGTTTTCTGTTTCCCATTGAGCAGGATGGGGGTCAGATGTGCAAACTGCATTTTTATGTTATGTTATGTTATGTTATATATATTTTTTTGAGACGGAGTCTCACTCTGTCATCCAAGCTGGAGTACAGTGGCGGGTGATCTTGGCTCACTGCAACCTCCGCCTTCCAGGTTCAAGCGATTCTTGTGCCTCAGCCTCCTGAGCAGCTGGGACTACAGGCACAAGCTACCACACCCAGCTAATTTTTTGTGTTTTTAGTAGAGACGGAGTTTCACCATGTTGGCCAGGCTGGTCTGGAACTCCTCAGCTCAAGTGATCTGCCTGCCTCGGCCTCCCAAAGTGCTGGGATTATAGGCGTGAGCCACCAGGCCCGGCTGCAAACTGCATTTTTAATGAGTCCCTGGTGATGCTGCTAGTTCCTGGCCACACCACTGGGAGAGCCTGCCCTGCTTGGTTTAGGCTTGGAGCGGAGACTGCCCAGGTTCCCAACCCGGCTCCTAGGGAGGGACCGCCACTGTGTTTCCTGTCTGGACAGTGACGACAATAACACCACCTTGTTAACCTTGAAGAACACGTTATTTAATACATGTCAGGGCGGAGGGGAGAGAAGCAGGCAGAGAGCCTTGGCCAGGAGGGAGCACAGAGCGCACACCTGCCCAGTGCCTGACCCAGATGAACGATGATGGGTTCCTGATGTCTGTCCCCACCTTACAGAGGAGGGAGCCGAAGCTTCCTGACCACTTGCCTTAGGGCACATGGGAACATTGTCTTTAAAACCCACCCTTAAGCCAACTCTTGGGGGAATGTGGCCTTAGGCCAAGGTGTGACTTGACCAGATCCCTGTGGCTGTTGGTGGAAAAGGGACCACAGGGGCCAGTGCTGAGGCCCGCCCTGTAGGAGGCAGGAGTAGGTCCTGGAAGGGGTGGGGGCAGATGGGGGATGGGTGTGGCAGCTGTGGTAGAGGTGGATACATAGTTGCATCCTGTTGGGCTGATTCAAAAGAGAGTTCCAGGGGTGTCCCACATGGGCGGGGCTCTTTCCTTCCTCCCAGCTTGCACCCCTCAGCCCCGCCTGATCATGGCATTTTCAGTCTCTCCGTTTTTTTTCTGTTTGTTTGTTTGTTTTTTGAGACAAGGTTCTGCTCTGTGGCCCACGCTGGGGTGCAGTGGCATGATCTTGGCTCACTGCAGCCTCTACCTCCCAGGTTCAAGCAATTCTTCTTCCTTAGCCTCCCAAATAGCTGGGACTATAGGCGCATGCCACCCAGCCTGGCTAATTTTTGTATTTTTAGTAGAGACGGGGTTTTACCACATTGGCCAGGCTGGTCTTGAACTCCTGGCCTCAAGTGATCTGCCCACCTTGACCTCCCAAAGGGCTGAGATTGCAGGCATGAGCTACTGCGCCTGGCAGATTTTTAAATTGAGATGAAGTCTTGCTATATTGACCAGGCTGGTCTTGAACTCCTGGGCTCAAGCGATCCTCCCATCTCAGCCTCCCAAAATGCTGGGATGACAAGGGTGAGCCCCTGCACCCGGCCAGGCTCCAGTCTCTTATTGCTCCAAGTAGGTGCCCACTCAGTGCTGGGCCGTAGCTGATCTCCAGGGAGGCAGTGTGAGCACCTGGCATGGTCCCAGCCCCCAAGCCCCAGCCTGGGAGTGTCTGTTGGATTCACCTTGGGATTGGGGACCCAGAGAGAACATTCTAGGTAGGGAAACAGCATTAGCAAAGCGGTGAGGGGAGGCAGTGAGGCTGGGGAGGGGCCAGAAGGCAGGAGGGACTGGGACTGGCAGGCATGTTGAAGATTTGGGCAGTGGGAGCTGGGGTGGCATGCATGATGTGGGGAGACCACTGGCCGCCATGTTCAGGAGGGACAGTCAGGGACCAGAATGCAAACAGGGAGTGGGGGATAGGGAGTGGCAGGGAGGCTGGCATGGCGCCAGGCAAGAGGCGATGGGGGCCTGGCCCTGGTGGTGCTGGCAGATGCCAGGCAGTCCAGACTACCTTTCAGGCGAGGCATTAAGCAGCATAGGCACCCCGGCTGGGGGAGGTGGGTGGGAGGTAGAACGCCCTACTAACAGGAGAGGAAAATAAATACATTGCGGGCATTGGTGATTGCTGGGCTGGCGGGGCCTTGTGGGGTATACACCAGACCATGTGGCTCCCAGGGATTGGAAGCTGGCTCTCTGTGACCAAACTCAGAGCCAGGCTGCCACCCTTTACTGGCCCGGGACTTGGTAAAGTGACTTCCCTTTCTGTGCCTTGGTGGCTTCATCTATAAAATGGGGGTGATGGTGGCACTGCCGTCATGGCCATGGCACCCCATTGGCTGTGGTATGGCTGTCTCTTTGTGAGGCCTCATGTCCAAAGACAGGGCCCCCGTGGCGCGGCCCGTGTTCCCCTCTGGTTCCCGCGATGCCCGGTGTGGCCCAGCTTGCCCTCATTCCAACCGTCCCCAGTGAACCATAACTTCTAGCCATAGAAGTTTAAACATTACTAAGACCATAGCCACCAGGAAGTTTGGTGGCCCATGGGTGAACCCTGCCCTCATTGGGAAGCAGCCCTGTAAACTCTAGGTGCCTGGGACTGTTCCTGTGTGGAATGTGCACAGTGAGGCCCTGTGAGCCACACCTCCCACCGCCCTTGGCCTTGAACTGGCCTTTAGTGTGCTCACAGGAACCAGGGAAGAGACGTCAGAACCTGGCTCCAGGGCTTCCCACTGGCCTCAGAAGCAAATCGAGCCTCCTTCTCAAGGCCTTGTGGCCCTTGCCAGTCTCTGGGACCTCACCTCCTCCTGGTCCCCAGCCACTGACCCCATCCATCTCCCTCCGGATTCTCAGACCCAGCTTGCTGGTTCCCACTGCTGGGCCTCTGTGCTCACTGTGCTGCCCGCCAGGAACGCCCTGTCCCCTACGTGCCAGTGTCTCTGCTGCTCACCCCCACCTGGTCACTTGCCGCCTTCCTTCCCCAGCAGCACGAGTTATCCTGTTCTTGTTTTTTCTTAATGGTCTCTCTCTGTGCCAGCACACAAGGGCAGGCATGCCGATCGACTCTGCCCAGCACAGGACCTGGCGCCGAGCAGGTGCTCCGCAGGCACGGGCTGAGTGAGTGAGCGAGCTCGAAGGGCTGGTGCTGTGTCCCTTTTTGCCTAGTGGGTGGGAAGTGATGGGGGTTACTCTTCCAAGCTCCTTCCGTGGTGAGTCCGACCCATCACTCTGCCATTCCATCTGCAGCCTTGTATCTGGAGAGTAAATCAAGCTGGTGTGTGTCAGGCTGTGGGCTGGCTGGGATGCCTGCTCAGGCTGTCACCTTCCCAGTGACAATGTGTCCTGGACCGAGAGATGTTTGCGTATTGTCTCGGATTAGAGAGAGCTCGAGGGTTAAATGGGAATGGGAAGTGCTGTGTGGTGGGCCCACTTCTTGATCTGCTGAAGGCTCTGGAAGTCCTGCATGACTGGATCCTGCCTGCTGCCGTGGTAGCTAGGGTCTCCTGATGGTGGCTGATTCCCAAGTTGTTCCTCCCGGTCATGCCTGCCAACGCCAGGTTTGGGAAAGGCAAATCTCCTCTCCTTGCCTTCAGGGCCAGCCTGGTCATTGTGTTCTTTGCTGGGGGAACGGTGAGAAGATCAGGGCAGAGCCCCAGTGTGCAAAGCACTGGGACCCTAGCCCAGTCCCTGCAGGTTCCCTGAGACTAACCTCTGAGCCGCCTGTGTGCTCCCGCTGGGATTTGATCGCAGTTGTATGGGAGCCCCAGCACTGGGTTCTGTGTCATTGCATTTTGGGGAAACTGAGGTGCCGAGAGAAGGGGAGGAACCCGGAGCTGGGTGTCGCTGGGCTGTGAAGCCACGAGGCACCCCGAAAAGTCTCCTCCCTCGCTCCCTCTCCTGACCTCCCCAAACCCTGCTGTCTTGTCTGTCGGGTTGAAGGCAGGTCTTCCCAGCCAGACCTGGGCGTTTCAAAATTCTTAAGCAGTGCCAGCGGGCACGTGACCGCTGTGCTTTGAAGACAGGGAGGGCCATCCTCTGACCAAGGGCCATCGGTCACTCTGGGGCTCCACAAGCGCCTTTGAAACAGGAGGCTCCAAAGACCTCCAGGGTCACCAGGCCAGAGGTGACTGTGGCCTCTGGCAAGGGGCTGCTTCTTCATGTCCCAGGCCCCCTGACCCTGAGAACGTGGCAGCTTACACTTGTGGCTCCCTTGACACCTTCTCAAAGGGCCTGAGGTGCAGGGGATTGACTCTTTAGCACAGTGGGGCCCCAGTTGGGGGTTCCTGGGAGTGATGTCCTTCTAGGTTAGAGCGCAGATCCTTTTTTCACGGATTTTAGTTAAGCAGCTGCTGTATACAAGATGCTAGGGGGACCTGTGGTTCACACGAAGTCCTTGCTGTCTCAGCTCCAGCTTCAGTAGGGGACACAGGCTTGGAGGGAGGCAGAACCTCTCTCTGGAAAAACCCCTAAGTACAACCAGTGGGCCCATAGTTAGGAGGCCCTGCGGTGGGCGAGGATGGCTGACTCCCTGGCCTTGGCAATGTGATTGCAGGACGACTGCCCCGTTTAATCATTTATTCCCGCTGTGCACCAGGCTGGGTCCCTCGGAGTCCCCAGGGCCTGATCCCATGCCAGCTGTGAACCTCTCAGAGGGGGTCCGGGCTGAACCTCCTCCCAGGGAGCCCTCCTGGCTCAGGGTGCCGGGTGACAGTGGGGGTGTGTGTGGAGCTGTCAAAATGCTTTGCAGTTTGCTGAGGAACTGGAGGAACAAGCTTTGGTATGGAAATGCCCTGTCTGAGGAGGGTGGCTGTGGGGTGCAGCTTGATGGCAGCGACCGGGACAGGCAGAGCCAGGGGTGGTTCAGTGACTTGGTGGCTGGGCCTTGGTTGCCGTGGACGAGTTGACAGGGAACTCAGTGTTAAGGCCTCTGACTGATTCTTTGGGCCAGTGGATTGTTAAAAAAAAAAACAAAACAAAACATCTCATCTCTAGCACTTGAGCGCATGCAGCGCACCAGAGCCCCGGGCTAGGCCCTCCGCTCTATTTCTCTTTTTGTCGTTGTTTTGAGACAGGATCTCCGGTCTGTCTTTGTCATCCAGGCTGGAGTGCAGTGGTGTGATCACAGCTCACTGCAGCTTCAACCTCCTGGGCTCAAGCAATCCTCCCACCTCAGCCACCCATGTAGCTGGAACTACAGGTTTGCACCACCACGCCCAGCTAATTTCTAAATTTTTTTGTAGATGTAGGATCTTGCTGTGTTGCCCAGGCTGGCCTCCAATGATTCTCCTACTTTAGCCTCCCAAAGTGCTGGAGTTACAGGCATGGGCCACTGCGCTTGGCCTGGTGGAAGCTTTTAAACTTCTATTGGGCTGGGCATGATGGCTCACGCCTGTAATCCCAGCACTTTGGGAGGCCGGGGTAGGCGGATCATCTGAGGTCTGGAGTTCGGGACCAGCCTGGCCAACATGGTGAAACCTTGTCTTTACTAAAAATATACAAATTAGTCGGGAGTGGTGGCATGTGCCTATAATCCCAGTTACTTGAGAGGCCGAGGTACGAGAATAACTTGAACCTGGGAGGCAGAGGTTGCAGTGAGCCGAGATTGCACCACTGCACTCCAGCTTCGGTGACAGAGTAAGACTCAGTCTCAAAACAAACAAACAGACAAAAAACCTCTGTTGACCTAGCGTTCAGCATTTACTTCCACCGTGCCAAGGAGCCCTGTGAAGACAGGCAGGCAGCTGGGGTGGACCTGGTCGGTGCCTGGGCCTTTTTCTCTAGTGTGGTTCTGTTGCTCACTGACCCACTAGGGAAGAAACCCCGGTTTTCTGGCACCGGCTGTCCATATCCTCGCCCACATGGAGGGGTTGGCCGACAGCAGAAGGATCTAGGAGGAGAGATCACAAAGAACAGCCCCTGCCTTCTCTGATCCCCTGTTGGTTCCCAGCCTGCATGTGACAACCGGGGAAGGTGCCGTGCTCCAAAGCCCAGCGTGTGGGTTTGGTCACCTGGTTCCAGCCCCATCTCATGGCTGCCGCTGACTACACAGACTTGGGTCAGGCAGGTGGTCCTTCCCGGGCTTGTTTCCTGGTCCCTGCACTGGGGGATGGCCTGAGGTTCCAGGGGAACCTTTTGCAGGTCAGACACCTAGATTTAGCTTGCTGGGGGGAGGGAGAGGTTGTCAATGCCCCCTGAAGCCTGTGGCAGCTGGGCAGGCAGAACATCCATTTTCCCACCTAACATACATGACTGTGCCCTTGGGGACACAGCAATGACCAAGGCAGATGGTGTCCCTTCCCTGGTGGCATGGACATTCAAGGCAAAGCTCTCTATATTAGACTTCTTGCCCTGTGTCAGATGGTAGTAAGTGTTATGGGGGAACGAAGGCAGGGGAGGAGGGAGCTGGGTGGAGCAGGTGCTGTGGGGAGAGAGACCTGCAAGAGGTGGAGATCCTGTGTGACTTGAGAGAGTAGCTTGCCCTCTCTGGGCTCCTGCCTGTATGTGCTGGGGGAAGGATGGCGCCCACTGCCCCTGGTGCTCTCTTTGCCGCATCATTCCTTGGGGCCTTCTGCCCACCAGCTGCTCAGACCGTACCTGTGCTGGCTCTGCTCTTCCTGTGCAGGTGTTGATTCTGAGTCCTCGTACAGCCTGTTATGATGTACATTTTATAGATCAGTAGACTGAGACCTGGGCAGGCCCTCTGACTACAGACTGAGCTCATTACTGCACACAGCGTGCTGCCCCCACATGCTGGGCTCTGGGGTGCTGCAGCCGCAGGTCCTGGTCCCATCAATACAATCCAAAGTGAGCTGGCTCTGATGAGGAAGAGACCAAGATGTCCCACTCAGGGAGGTCTTCCCGGGAGAGGTGGTAGCCAGGCAGGCCCAGGAGTAGGAAGAGGTGGGGCTGGGCTTTGTAGACACCGCACTTGGCGGTGCAGAGGCCTGCTGGGGAGAGGGCCTGTGTCCTTGCCACCAGCCCATCTTCCATGCCATGTGCCCCTGCACTCTTTGAAAGGAGATGGTCTCTTTCGGGGCTAAGCTGGGGTCCTGGAGCCAGAAGAGAACTGAGATTTGCTGTGGGGGGTTGGGAGCTGTTCCATTTTTAGTGTCTGCTACAGGAAGAGCGGCCGAGTGTTTCCCCTTGTCCCTGCAGAAGGCTGGAGTGTAACTGTCCTTGGGAACTGGGTCAGCTGATAGCAGGGCTGGGGGTGGGGGTGGGGATCCTGAATCTTCCAGCAGACGTCCTCATTGCCCCTGATCTGGGTGGCCAGTGTCTGTGTTGGACACGGTCCTCAGTCATCGAAGCCCACTGAGTCTCCGCCTGACCCTGCAGAGACGTTCAGAGAGGTGAAGATACTTCTGGTGGCCTCACAAAGGCTGTCTGGCTTGGGAGCCCCTACCTGGAGTCAGAATTTCTGAGTTCCAAGTCCCAGCTCCATCACAGACCTTGGCCCAAGGCCTTTAACCTCTCCGGGCCTGTTTCCTCATCTTTGAAATGGGGATCTTAGAGATGCCTACCTGTCAGGGGACTTGTGAGGTGCTATGGGACCACACGCAGGGCCTGGTCAGGGCACCGTAGTTTCTTTGGTAGCCATGATGGAACGGTGAATCTCCTCACACTCTTCTTTCTGCCTTGAAGATTCTAGACCTGGCTGGGCGTTCATCTCCCTTTTTGCCTTTGCTTGAGGCAGTTTATGGCATGGCTGTGTTGTTCATGTTGCCAGGTCTCCTCCTGGTGGACGTTGACACCATTTTCGTTTTTTTACTGTTAAAAACGACAGGGCAGTGCACATCTTTGCATCTCTGCGGTGGGTCAGGTCTCTGACCTCTTTGGCAGTGTGACTTATTACCCCTTTCTTTTTTTCTTTTTCTCTTTGAGACAGTGTCTTGCTCTGTCGCCCAGGCTGGAATGCAGTGGTGCGGTCATAAATCATAGCTCACTGCAACCTCCAGCTCCTGGGCTCAAACGATCCTCCCACCTCAGCCTCATATTAGTCCATTTTCACGCTGCTGATAAAGACATATTTGAGACTGGGCAATTTACAAAATAAAGAGGTTTAGTGGAGTTACAGTTCCACACAGCTGGACTGGGGAAGCCTCACGATCATGGTGGAAGGCAAGGAGGAGCAAGTCACGTCTTATATGGATGGCAGCAGACAGAGAGTGAGAGCTTCTGCAGGGAAACTCCCATTTTTAAAACCATCAGATCTCGTGAGACTTATGTGCTCTCACTAGAATAGCACAGGAAAGCCCCGCCCCCATGATTCAGTAATCTCTTGCTGGGTCCCTCCCACAACACCAGAGAATTATGGGAGCTACAAGATGAGATTTGGGTGGTGACACAGAGCCAGACCATATCAGCCTCCCACATAGCTGGAAATACAGGTGCACACCAACATGCCTGGCTAATTTTTTACATTTTTGTAGAGACGGGGTCTCACTGTGTCACCCAGGCCGGTCTTGAACTCCTGGACTCAAGTGATCCACCCTCCTCGGCCTCCCACAGTGCTGGAGAATAGGCGTGAGCCACTGTGCCCAGCCGTTTCCTCCTTATTTTTAGCATCACTACAGTAGCTGTGATCTCTGAGCTTTGGGGATTTCCCCTCCCCAACATTTTATTCTGAAAATTTGAACATCTGGAAACGTCAAGGCTTTGTACAGTGGACACCTGTGTGCTTGGCAGCCACCTTCCGTGATGAACATGCTTTATATTTGCTTTGTCCTGAATCTGTGATTCGGGACTGGATTTCTCTGGTTTCCTGGTGAGGCCCACACTGCTTGTCAGTTACTTATCTTGTTCCCATTCATCTCAGTCTCGCTGTGGCTTTCAGTTACCCCCAGGTCTTACTCAGGGTTATGCCCAGAAAGCATTTCTCCTGGGGAGTTTGTATCTAGGTAGGGGCCCTCTTGAATAGCCAGTGGGAGAAGGAAAGACTCAAGACCAGCTCTGAGGAGTCGGCGGGGGTGCCCCTTCCCTATACCTTGTTGGGCTCCTTGGGGAAGAAGGAGAAGTGAGTGCCATGGGAAATACCCCTGGGGATTTTGTGGAGCTGGAATGTGCTGGTGGACCATGATCCCACAAGGACTTAGGCATCGAACTCCCTTGACTGGGACCCACAGCAAGGGAGGCCCTGTAGCATCACCTTCATCAAATGGACTCACCCTCTCTGGGTGATGTATCCTGGCACTTCCTCTTCTGTTCATCAGTCAATCAACAAATAAATGGCTGGGCCTGGTGGCACAGGCCTGTAATCCCAGTGCTTTAGGAGGCTGAGGCAGGGGGATTGCTTGAGCCCAGGAGTTCAAGGCTGCAGCGATCTGTGATCACACCACTGCACGCCAGCCTGGGTGACACAGTGAGATCCTGCCTGTAAAAAACAAAACAAAGAAACCAAAGAAACTTTGGTCATTGGTCATGTCTACCTGTTGATTTTTTTTTTTTTCTGGGGATTCATAATATGTCATGATGTATATTAGTAGTTTGCAAAGTGCCACATGGGAATGTAATCTTCAGGATCTGGAAAGGGGCTTAGTCTGTTCAGTATGTAGGAACCCCTGCCTGCCCCAAGACACTTGTCATGAGAATGAATCTCTCACTCCTAAATTCCTAGAGTGACAATGACTGGGTCATTATTTTCTTTTTTATTTTATTTTATTTTATTGGTTTTTGTTTGTTTGTTTGTTTGTTTGAGACGGAGTCTCGCTCTGTCACCCAGGCTGGAGTGCAGTGGCGCGATCTCGGCTCACTGCAACCTCCACCTCCCGGGTTCAAGCAATTATCCTGCCTCAGCCTCCTGAGTAGGTGGGACTACAGGCATGTGCCACCACGCCCCGCTAATTTTTTTTTATTTTTAGTAGAGGCGGGGTTTCACCATATTAGCCAGGATGGTCTGAGTCTCCTGACCACGTGATCTGCCCGCTTCCGCCTCCCAAAGTGCTGGGATTACAGGCGTGAGCCACCTCGCCCAGCCTGGGTCATTACTTTCATTCAACAAAGCATTCTCCCCGCCGCCCATGCGTGCCCTGCCCAGAGCTCTTTCTCATTTTCAGCATCTCTCTTCCCTTTCCAGAATATGCCGAGTTTTTGCACTGCAAGTCCAAAAAGTTTACAGATTTTGATGAAGTCCGGCAGGAGATTGAAGCAGAGACCGACAGGGTCACGGGGACCAACAAAGGCATCTCCCCAGTGCCCATCAACCTTCGAGTCTACTCACCACACGGTAGGCAGCACGGGTGGGGACCCATCACTGACCGTTTCTGGTCGTTCATATTGCCCATTCACAAACAGTTGATATTCACATGCACATAGCCCACTGCTCTGTATCTTCCCACTTGTGCTAGGTATGTAGTACCCAGACCTCTGTCTCAGCGTGAAGAAAGAGCATGCCAGGAAGTTGGTAGTGGTGGGTGATTGCAGCTGTTTCCCCCTTTTACCAAGGGCAGCCACCACTTGCCTCAAGGCAGCCAGATCTCCTGCTGCCTCAAGAGAGGCCAGAACCAGACTTCTGTAAAATATCCTGATTTTTTTTTTTTTTTTTTTTTTTTTTTTTTGAGACGGAGTCTAGCTCTGTCGCCCAGGCTGGAGTGCAGTGGCCGGATCTCAGCTCACTGCAAGCTCCGCCTCCCGAGTTCAGGCCATTCTCCTGCCTCAGCCTCCCGAGTAGCTGGGACTACAGGCGCCCGCCACCTCGCCCGGCTAGTTTTTTGTATTTGTTTTTTTAGTAGAGATGGGGTTTCACTGTGTTAGCCAGGATGGTCTCGATCTCCTGACCTCGTGATCCGCCCGTCTCGGCCTCCCAAAGTGCTGGGATTACAGGCTTGAGCCACCGCGCCCAGCCTCTTTTTTTTTTTTTCTTTTGAGACAGATGTTGCTCTGTTGCCCAGGCCGGGGTGCGGTGGCGTGATCTCTGTTTGCTGCAACTTCCGCCTCCCAGGTTCAAGCAATTCTTGTGCCTCAGCCTCCCAAGTAGCTGGGATTACAGGCATGCGTCATTACACCCAGCTAATTTTTTTTTTTTTTTTTGAGATGGAGTCTCGCTCTGTTGCCCAGACTGGATGGAGTACAGTGGCATGATCTTGGCTCACTGCAGCCCCTGCCTCCCGGGTTCAAGCTACTCTCCTGCCTCAGCCTCCCAAATAGCTGGGACTAGAGGTGACTGCCACCACTCCTGGCTAATTTTTTATATTTTTAGTAGAGATGGGATTTCACCATATTGGCCAGGCTTGTCTCGAACTCCTGACCTTGTGATCTGCCTACCTTGGCCTCCCAAAATGCTGGCATTGTAGACGTGAGCCACCGCATCCGGCCAAGTTTTTTTTTTTTTTTGAGACAGAGTCTCACTCTGTTGCCCAGGCTGGAGTGTAGTGGTGCAATGTCCGCTCAGTGCAACCTTTACCTCCCAGGTTCAAGTGATTCTCTGGCCTCAGCCTCCCGAGTAGCTGGGATTACGAATGTGTACCTCCCTGCCTCGCTAATTTTTTTTTCTTTTTGGATTTTTAGTAGACACGGGGTTTCACCATGTTGCCCAGGCTGGTCTTGAACTCCTGAGCTCAGGCAATCCACCCACCTCAGACTCCCAAAGTGCTAGGATTGCAGGCGTGAGCCACCACGCCCAGCCCACCCAGCTACTTTTTGTATTTTTAGTAGAGATGGGGTTTCGCCATGTTGGCCAGGCTGGTCTCGAACTCCCAACCTCAGGTGATCCGCCTGCATCCACCTTCCAAAGTGCTGGGATTACAGGCTTAAGCCACCTTGCCTGACCAAATATCCTGATTTTAAAACTCTGCATTCAAACAGCAGCCCCAGGCCATAGACATCCTCTGGCCCAGAGGCACAGATTGCTACCACTATGGGTTCCTTATAAGTTTTAAAGTTTGTTTTTCAATAAATGATGCCTGCATGTGGCTCAGAATTCAAAAATTACGGAAAGGTATATCGCAAAAACCTACCTTGTCAACCAATTTTCACACGTATTTTAGGTTCTTCAGATGACAATGCAAACCTGAGCTGGGTATGGTTTCGCACACCTGTCATTCAAGCTACCTGAAAGGCTGAGTCAGGAGGGTCGTGCGGGCCCAGGAGGTCGAGGTTGCAGTGAGCTATGATCACATCTGTGAATAGCTACTTCACTCCACCTGGGTAACATAGCAAGACCCTGTATCTTAAAAAAAAAAAAAAAAAGTGTAAGCAAAAAAATATGTAAGCAATTGTGATTGTATCTATGTATATATTGTGTATGTGTTTATCATTCCTTTTCCTTAAATTGTTAGCATAACATAAAAATCATTTATGCTTTTTTTGAGATGGAGTTTCACTCTTATTGCCCAGGCTGGAGTGCAATGGTGCAATCTCAGCTCACTGCAACCTCCACTTCCTGGGTTCAAGTGATTCTCCTGCCTCAGCCCCCCAAGTAGCTGGGATTACAGACATGCGCCACCACACCCAGCCAATTTTGTTTTGTTTTGTTTTGTTTTTTTGAGACAAAGTCTGGTTCTGTCGCCCAGGCTGGAGTGCAGTGGCGCGATCTCAGCTCACTGCAACCTCCGCCTCCCAGGTTCATACCATTCTCCTGCCTCAGCCTCTCGAATAGCTGCGACCCTGTAGTCCGCCATCACGCCCGGCTAATTTTTTGTATTTTTAGTAGAAACGGGGTTTCACCGTGTTCGCCAGGATGGTCTCAATCTCCTGACCTTGTGATCTGCCTGCCTTGGCCTCCCAAAGTGCTGGGATTACAGGCATGAGCCACCGCGCTCAGCCACAATTTTGTGTTTTTAGTAGAGACGGGGTTTCTCCATGTTGATCAGGCTGGTCTCGAACTCCCGACCTCAGGTGAGTTCTTGGCCTCCCAAAGTGCTGGGATTACAGGTGTGAGCCACCACGTCCAGCGTATGCTTTTTTTTTTTTTTTTTTTGTATGCCTCTCAGAATGTTTCTTTATTCTTTTTTTTTTTTTTTTTTGAGACAGAGTTTCACACTGTTGGCCAAGCTGGAGGACAGTGGTGTGATCTTGGCTCACTTCTTCTGGGCTCAGGCGATCCTCCCGCCTTAGTCTCCTGAATAGTTGGGACAACAGATGCACACCTTCATGCCAGGCTAATTTTTTACATTTTTGGTAGAGGTAGGGTTTCGCCATCTTGCCCAGGCTGGTTTCGAACTTCTGAGCTCAAGCGATCTACCCATCCCAAAGTGCTGGGATTACAGGCATGAGCCACTGTGCCTGACCTCATCCATTTGTCTTTTGTTTTTGTTTTTTTGAGACAGTCTTGCTCTGTCGCACAGGCTAGAGTGCAATGGTACGATCTCAGCTCACTGGATCCTCCACCTTCTGGGTTCAAGTGATTCTCATGCCTCAGCCTCCCAAGTAGCTGGGAGTACAGGTGTGTGTTACCACGCCCGGCTAATTTTTGTGTATTTAGTACAGATGGGGTTTTGCCATGTTGGCCAGGCTGGTCTCGAACTCCTGGCCTCAAGTGATCAACCCACCTTGGCATCCCAAAGTGCTGGGATTACAGACATGACCCACCCCAGCCAGCCTCACGTGTTTGTCCATAATGGTTCTTCGGTATTGACTGAATGGATGGGCTGAAATTTATTGAGTCCTTTAGATCTATTCCAGTCTGAACTATCCTCATTTAGAACTGCGTCATTGAAATGGAGTAGATAGAGGGTATCTGTAGGATGGGATCCTAGGAGGGGAGTTACTGGATCCAAGGTGTGGTTCAGGTGGAGTGTCAGGCGGCATCCTCAGGTCTGAGCCCTGCGCAGGAACTTTGGTAGTCAGCTGGGTGGCTGCGGGCCTGTTTGTGCCTCACCTCTCCTGGCTCTGAGTGCCTTTCCCTCTGGTTTCCCTCCCAGTGTTGAACTTGACCCTCATCGACCTCCCGGGTATCACCAAGGTGCCCGTGGGCGACCAGCCTCCAGACATCGAGTACCAGATCAAGGACATGATCCTGCAGTTCATCAGCCGGGAGAGCAGCCTCATTCTGGCCGTCACGCCCGCCAACATGGACCTGGCCAATTCCGACGCCCTCAAGCTGGCCAAGGAAGTCGATCCCCAAGGTAACCCTGAGCCCAGGGCAGCATTCCCCTCTTCCAGGTGCCTTGAGCATGGGACATGCCCAGCATCCTTGGTTTCAAGTCACTGGCGTTCTCTTCGATACATGGCCACTTTAGGAAAAGGCCTCCTGGAACACGGCACTTCCTCCGAGAACCAGCAGTGCTGGTGGGCATCCCCTGGGAAGTCACTGTGTGACAGTTGGACAGTCCTCCTTGGACATGGCAGTACCCTTGTTGCCAGGGTGGGAAGCTAGCCTAGGGCTGAAGGAAGGGTCCAGCACTCCATGGCCCAGATGCGACCTCAGGTCCCGTCTAGCTGTTACTCTGCTCCCTGAGACACGGTCCCCTCTTAGAATGGGAACTTCAGTCCTTACCCGGACAGCTGATGTGAGGACTGTTAAACGTCTGGTCTTTGCATGGTGAGATCATCTATTTCCCTTTGAGTTGATGCCCCTGGGCCCCTCTAGTCAGATCCCTCTACTGAACCCTCACTGCAGAATGTGAGCAGGAAGGGGCCCCAGGGAGGGCACAGCTGTGGCCCCCTTGATGCCCAAGTTGGCACCCACCAGAGATCTTCACTCTGGCTTCCATCTCTGTCCCCAGTGTCTCATGCACATGCCACACATAAAACACACACGGTTAGCACAGAGCCAGGCTGCAGCCCCCGTGGGAGCGGTTGACCTGCAGAGGTAAGGCTTTGCTAGGAGGACATCCTTGACTCTGGAATGACTTGTGGAGAGGTGGGATTGGATGGGATGGTTTCCAGAGTGGGATTTTAGCCATTCAGGCAAGAGGTGGCCGTGGAAACAGTCGCGTCAGACTCAAATGTGACCTTGGGACTTTGCTGCCACTTGGAGAGTCCAGCATCAAAATCTGGCCCAGGAATCATGTTTCCGTGAGGTTTCCCCAAGCCTGCAGCAGCAGAGGTTGTCCTTAATAACACAAGTGACAATAAAGGCCAGCATTTGTTGAGTATTTGCCATGTGCCAGGTTCACCCTTATGACCTCCCTGTGAGATCAGGGCTGTGAGCATCTTCATTCAACACCTGGGAAACTGGGGTCCAGGCCTGTGATGTTCTGGCTTTCCCAGGTGATGTGACCTGGAAGTTTCAGGGCCGAATGGACCCCAGGTGGCCTGCAGCTGCCGATGCTCTTTCCTGGTGGCAGCCTCTGACCTCTGACCTCTGGGCTCTTTCAGGCCTACGGACCATCGGTGTCATCACCAAGCTTGACCTGATGGACGAGGGCACCGATGCCAGGGACGTCTTGGAGAACAAGTTGCTCCCGTTGAGAAGAGGTGTGACTTTGTGGGGACTGGGGAAGCAGGAGGACGGGCGGGGTCCTTATCGTTACTGAAACCCTGGCACCTGTTCTCTGCCTGCTTGGAAGTCACTGCTTCTCCATTTCACTGTAACTCCTTTCTTTTCCCTTTGAGCATATGTATCTTTTTCTTCTGATTTGTATGCGTTCATTTTTCAAGTGCACAGTTAACACCTGCTGGTTTCTGGAACATTAGAAAACAAATGTATAGAAAGAGGAAACTAAACTCACCCGCAGCCACACTTCCTCCAGACAGCCACTCGTGAATCTTCCGCAGCTCCCAGCTCCCCAGGGTTTATAACTGTAATTAATTTTTTAAATTACTTTCTATTATAACATTTCCTTTCCTTTTCCTTTTATTTTATTTTATTTTTTTTTTGAGACGGAGTTTTTGCCTTGTCGCCCAGGCTGGAGTTCAGGGGTGCAATCTCAGCTCACTGCAACCTCCACCTCCTGAGTAGCTGGGATTACAGGTGCTCGCCACCACACCCAGCTAATTTTTGTGTTTTTAGTAGAGATGGGGTTTCGCCATGTTAGCCAAGCTGGTCTCGAACTCCTGACCTCATGTGATCCACCCACCTCGGCCTCCCAAAGTGCTGGGATTAAAGGCGTGAGCCACTGTGTCCGGCCTTGTTTTGTGTTTTTTTAAAACCATTCCTGCCCTCTGGGATCTACTCTAAGCTGCGGGCATCTCCTGCCTTTCCCTTCATGCTTAGCCACAGTCACTTAAGACCATTTCTTTTACTCCTGGGTTTTCCACCGTGATGTCTGAGATAGATGTGGGGAAAAGTTCAGACCTTGGTTACCACCATCCCCCAGCACTGCTGAGACATTGAGTGGTGAGGCGACCCCAGATCCCAGGGGAATGTGGTCAGGGCTAAATTCAAAACCCTGTTTGGCTGTGAAGATCCGGGGCTGAGAAGCGAATCTGTGGCTGGCTGAGGTTTGGGGAGGATTTGCTGGTGCTAAAGAGGAAAGCAGACCCTACCCAACCCCACACCCTACTACAGCCACCCCGACCCAGCTGCTCTTGGACACTGTTAGGCCTCCACCTTGGATCCTAAGGGGCTTTGGGGTCTGTTGGTACTAGCTGGGCTGAGGATTTGGTGATATGGGCCTCTTCCCCTTCCTCCTGACTCACTGATGTCCACGGCTGCCCGTCTCTGCCTTCCTTCCTGTTTCCAAGAATGAAGGCGCTTCCACTCTCAGCTCACTTGTAGGCCTGCTCCTGGTTTGTGACCTCAGGCTTCAGAAGCCCTCCCACTGGACCCTCTTTCCTGGTGTACTAATGACTCACAACTCCTGCTGCTTTACAGGAACCCAGGCTAGGTGTGGTGGCTCATGCCTGTAACCCCAGGATTTTGGAAAGCACAGTTGGGAGGATGGCTTGAGGCCCAGAGTTTGAGACCAGCCTGGGCAACACAGCAAGACCCCATCTCTCTCTTGAAAAATCATACAGGCTTGGCACAGTGGCTCATGCCTGTAATCCCAGCACTTTGAGAGACCAAGACAGGTGGATCACCTGAGGTCAGGAGTTTGAGACCAGCCTGACCAACATGATGAAACCCTGTCTCTACTAAAAATACAAAAAGGAATTAGCCGGGTGTGGTGGTGCACACCTGTAATCCCAGCTACTGGAGAGGCTGAGACATTGAACCTGGGAGGCGGAGGTTGTAGTGAGCTGAGATTGGGCCACTGTACTCCAGCCTGGGTGACAAAGTGAGACTCTGTCTCAAAAAAAAAAAAAAAAAAAAATCATCCATGTGTGATGGTACATGTTCCTGTACTCCCGGCTACTCAGGAGGCTGAGTCGGGAGGATGGCTTGAGCCCAGGAGTTCAAAGCTGTAGTAAGCTATGATCGTGCCACTGCAATGCAGAATGGGCAACAGGGCGAGACTCCATCTCTTAAATAAGTAAATCAACCCAAATCCAAGCCAGATGCTTTTTGCTGGCCCCTGCTGTTTCCTTCTTCGTGCTGTCACAAAGGTGATGGTGATTTTGGCTTCACAGCGATCTAGGTTCAGATCTTGGGTCTCCTGCTGTGACCTCACCTTGGCATGTCTCCATTTCCCTCCTCCCTCTTGGATCTGAGAGAGATCTGGAGAGGATGAAGAGCAGTCACATCTCACAAGACCTTACAGGATAGATGACAGGCACCTCTCCCCTTCTAAGAGAAAAGATGCACAACCCCACTGCAAAGAAAATGGAGCATAGGCCAGGCGCGGTGGCTCACGTCTGTAATTCCAGTACTTTAGGAGGCCATGGCTGGCAGATCATGAGGTCAGGAGTTCGAGACCAGCATGGCCCACATGGTGAAACCCCGTCTCTATTGAAAAAACAAAAATTAGCCGAGTGTGGTGATGCACGCCTGTAATCCCAGCTACTCAGGAGGCGGAGGTTGCAGTGAGCTAAGATTGCACCACTGCACTCCAACCTGGGCAATGAGAGTAAAACTCTGTCTCAAAAAAAAAGAAAAAAGAAAAAAACCTACGAAACAAAAACCTAGCCAGGAGTGGAATAATAGGCATTCCACTAGGATTCTTCACAACAGCATGCATTTAATTATCCAGCTCTTCTCCCCCATACGCTGAAGTGTTAACTTTCAGTTCTACCTCCTTGTCGGTGTAGTTTTGGACTTTTCTTTCGGTTCCACTGATCTCTCTGGACATGAATACCCTGATGTACCCAACTGTTTAAAATATACTTGTTTGATAGTGGATTTTAGCTGTTCCCTATTGCTCTTGTTTTTAAGATGTTATTTCTCTTTGTTCTTTTGAGACAATGCCTTGCTCTGTTTCCCAGGCTGGAGTGTAGTGGGGTGATTACAGCTTGCTGCAACCTCGAACTCCCAGGCTCAGGTGATCCTCCCGTCTCAGCCTCCCAGGTAGCTGGGACTATACACATGTGCTACCACGCCTCGCTAATTATTGTATATTTTTGTAGAGATGGGGTTTTGCCATGTTACCCAGGCTGGTCTTGAACTCTTGGGCTCAAGTGTTCCACCCACCTCAGCCTCCCGAAGTGTTGGAATTACAGGTGTGAGCCACCGCACCTGGCCTTGAGATTATTATTATTTTTTTTATTCAGAGTCTTGCTCTGTCGCCTAGGCTAGAGTACAGTTGCATGATCTTGGCTCACTGCAACCTCCACCTGCTGGGTTCAAGCAATTCTCCTGCGTCAGCCTCCTGAGTACCTGGGGCTACAGTCATGCGCCACCATGCATGGCTAATTTTTTGTATTTTTAGTAGAGATGGGGTTTCACCATGCTGGCCAGGGTGGCCTCGAACTCCTTACCTCATGATCCACCCGCCTCGGCCTCCCAAAGTGATGGGATTACAGACTTGAGCCACCACGCCCGGCCGAGATTTTTTTCTTACCTGTCTTTGAATCTCAGCTTGTAGATTTCATCTGCCCCAAAGCTTTTTTCTGTCCCTGCACACACAGGCTGGATGTGATCCCTCCTTCCTCCAAATACTTAACATTCCTCTTCACAGCTGCCGTGGGCATTCGCATCCTCTGTGTTGTTTCCGAGTAACATGTTATGACATAGTCTGTGAGTGCCTTGTGGGACAGGATCCATCTCTATACTTGAATCTTGCCCATCCCTGTGCCAGGTCCACTTGGCTCACCTAGCTTTGCCCCTGCCCTGACTGCCTCTCCCCACAGGCTATATTGGCGTGGTGAACCGCAGCCAGAAGGATATTGAGGGCAAGAAGGACATCCGTGCAGCGCTGGCAGCTGAGAGGAAGTTCTTCCTCTCCCACCCGGCCTACCGGCACATGGCTGACCGCATGGGCACGCCACATCTGCAGAAGACGCTGAATCAGGTACTGCAAGGGTTTGCAGAGTAGTGTGCAGTGGCGTAGGCTGTGCACTGCACAATAGCTGCAGTCCTCACTGGCACTTGTTTCAGGCTAGAGCAGCAGTTGTTTTAGCAAAATAGGTTCAGTCCACATTTATTTGTGCTGTAATAAATGTGCTTGGCCAGGTGCAATGGCTCATGTCTGTAATCGCAGGACTTTGGGAGGCCAAGGCAGGAGGATCACTTGAGCCTAGGAGTTTGAGACCAGTCTGGGCAACATATGGAGACCCTATCTCTAGGAAAAATAGAAAAAAAGAGCTAAGCATGATGGCATATGCCTGTAGTTCCAGGTACTCAGGAGGCTGAAGCAGGAGGATCACTTGAGCCTGGAAAATCAAGACTTCAGTGAGCTATGTTCGTGCCACTGCATTCCAGCCTGGACAATAGAGTGAGACCCTGTTTCAAAAAATTAAATAAATAAATAAAAGAAATGTACTTGATTCAGGGTCTGGTGAAAAGCAGATGTTCAGTGACTTGGTGCTGCTACTATTACAACCATCACTGTTATTATTACCAATATTTTAAATACCATTGTAATTATTCAGTCATTTACCCAGAAGATTGTATGCATTGCGTGGGATTGGTGACAGGGGGTTCATAACTTTTTTATTTATTATTATTATGGTTTTTTTGGGAGACTCCATCACCTAAGCTAGTCTCACTCCATCACCTAAGCTAGAGTGATAGAGTGCAGTGGCATGATCTTGGCTCACTCCAACCTCCCCCTCCCAGGTTCAAGTGATTCTCCTGCTTCAGCCTCCTGAGTAGCTGGGATTACAGGCATGTGCCACCACACCTGGCTAATTTTTGTATTTTTAGTAGAGATGGAGTTTCACCATGTTGGCCAGGCTGGTCTTGAACTCCTGAGCTCAAGTGATCCACCTGCGTCAGCCTCCCGAAGTGCTGAGATTACAAGCATGAGCCACCATGCCTGGCCTATCGTTCTCTTCTTATAAGTAATATATTCACAGGGTGCATAAACAGAAATGGTATTAAAAGCTATACAGTGGGCCAGTGCATGGTAGCAGGGGCAAGATGTTCCTCTGTGCTGTTTTCAAACACTTTCCAGGATGGCAGCAGGGCCTCAGCAGCACTCCAGGAGTCATCTTTTCACGCACATATGGGGGCACACAGTGTCCACACGAGAGCAGGTTCCTGTCCTTGTGGAAGGCATAATTCTAATGAGGGAGACTGACACCAAACAAACCACCAGATAAATGCACAATCAAGAATCCAGTAGGGGCGGGGGCCAGGAAAAGAGCCGCCCAAAGAAGGCAGCTCAGGAGAGCAAAGAGGGAAGTCAGTATCTAGAGGGAGGGGCCCACCAGGAGAGGAAGCTGGGGTCTGCCTGCAAACGGGAGTAGGGAGAGGAAGGGAAGTAAAACTTCACAGCTGGCTGGGTCCTCCTCAGAGCCAGCAGCAAAAAGCCCAGCTGGCGGCCAGGGAGCCTGGAGGGGGCTCAGCCTCCTTTTACGTGGGGTGCTTCCCAGAGCAGCAGTGCCCTTTCCTCTCCATTTGCTCATGGCTTAAGTGCAGTAGTATCCTGTCAGAGACCAAGGGAAGGCCAGCGTAGCTCCCTGCCTTTCTAGGCAGCCCACACAGACGGGGGTCCATGGCCAGGGCTGCAGGGCAGGGATCCCTGGTCAAGGAGATCTTTGGGGTACCCCACTAGCTCCATGCCATAGATGTGAGGTTCCTTCATGCCTCTTTTCTAGTTCGCTACTTTTTATTTTATTTTTATTTTTTTGATGATTTTTTTTTTTTTTTTTTTTGAGATAGAGCCTCACTGTGTTGCCCAGGCTGGAGTGCAGTGGCGTGATCTCAGCTCACTCCAACCTCCATCTCCCAGGTTCAAGTGATTCTCGTGCCTCAGGCTCCCAAGTAGCTGGGATTACAGGTGTGCGCCACCACACTTAACTAACTTTTGTATTTTTAGCAGAGACAGGGTTTCACCACATTGGCCAGGCTGGTCTCCATCTCCTGATCTCAGGTGATCCGCCTGCCTCAGCCTCCCAAAGTGCTGGGATTACAGGCGTGAGCCACTGTACCCAGCCCAGCCTTTTTTATTTCTCGACCCCCACCCCAAGATGGAGTCTCCCTCTCTCCCAGGCTGGAGTGCAGTGGCGCAATCTCGGCTCACTGCAAGCTCCGCCTCCTGGGTTCACGCCATTCTCCTGCCTCAGCCTCCTAAATAGCTGGGACTATAGTCATCTGCCACCATGCCCGGCTAATTTTTTTTTTTTTTTTTTGTATTTTTAGTGGAGATGGGGTTTCACCGTGTTAGCCAGGATGGTCTCGATCTCCTGACCTCATGATCTGCCCGCCTTGGCCTCCCAAAGTGCTGAAATAACAGGCGTGAGCCACCGCCCCCGGCCCATACCTGGCCGTTTGATGATTTTTCTCTGTTGTCCAGGCTTTTTGATGCATTTTACTCTGTTGTCCAGGCTGGATTGCAGTGACACAAACACGGCTCATTGCATCCTCAGCCTCCTGTACTCAAGCAATCCTTTTGCCTTAGCCTCCTGAGTAGCTGGGACTATAGGCGGGTGCTGCCACACTGAGCTAATTTTGAAAAGTTTTTTATTTTTTGTAGAGAGAAGGTCTCACCATATTGCCTGGGTTGATCTCAAACTCCTATCCTGGAGTGATTTGTCTCATCCTCCCCAAGTGCTAGGATTACAGGTGCAAACCACTGCACTCAGCCTTGATGAACACTTGCTAAATTCTTCTCTATTGTAGGACAGATGGCAGAACTCTACTTTATACTTTTCAAGTATAGGCTGATTTTATGGCTTTGTTTTTTTTTTTTTGTCTTTTAAATTTTTAAATTAAAAAAATTTTTTTTTTTTTGAGAGAGAGTGTCGCTCTGTCACCCAGGCTAGATAGAGTGCCATGGTGTAATCTCGGCCCACTGCAACCTCCACCTCCCGAGTTCTTTCTCAGCCTGCCGAGTAGCTGAGACTACAGGTGCCCACCATCACACCTAGATAATTTTTGTATTTTTTGGTAGAAACGGGTTTTATTGTGTTGGCCAGGCTGGTCTCAAACTCTTGATCTTAAGTGATGCTTCTGCCTCAGCCTCCCAGAGTGCTGGGATTACAGGTGTGTGCCACCGCGCTTGGCCCACATTTGTCTATTCTGAATCTTTCTTGCTTCTCTCTGTAGATGCAGATGCAGCCAGGGAGCTCATCTTAAGTGTGTTCTGCTCCTTTTCTGGGGAGATCTTTCCGTCTTAGTTTGTAGGGCCTGTCCCCGTGTGTGTTCATTGGCCCCCGTGTTCCGTGGTCTGGATGGACTGTCCTTGCAAGCATTTGCATGTCCCTAAGGCATTGATATGCCCAGTGCCTGATGTCAGTCCCACGGGCTGTTTGTAGCCTCTTAAACTCATGAGCAGCTCTGTACCGTCTCCTTTCCCAGACACGAGTGTGTCTGTGGCTTGATATATCTGTTGCTGTCTCAAGGCTGTGTGATGTGCTGGCCTCATAGTGGCACCCTGGCGTTGGCCCTTGGTGGGGGGAGTATGCCTGCCACCCCCTGGTCTCCTGCCCATGCCACCCTTTCTGATCTCTGACCACTCTCCTGCAGCAACTGACCAACCACATCCGGGAGTCGCTGCCAGCCCTGCGTAGCAAACTACAGAGCCAGCTACTGTCCCTGGAGAAGGAGGTGGAGGAGTACAAGAACTTCCGGCCCGACGACCCTACACGCAAAACCAAAGCCCTGCTGCAGTACGTACCCCGGCACCCGCCCCCACCACCAGCCTGGCTCCTACCTTCCATCAGCCACAGGGCCCCCTAGACTGGGCATCACTCATCACTTGTCCACTCATTCATTCAGCAGACACATGCTGCAAGCCTTCTGTGTGCCAGGCTCCATCCTAAGCACGGCAGTCGCCCCAGTGGACAGGAGAGGTGTCCATCCCTGCCCCCTGGAGTGCTCAGAATGGGGGGAAGTGGGACGAATGGGACAAAAAATAAGAAAGAAAATGTACAGTGTATTAAATGTCAAATTATGAAAGTGGTGCTAGTGTGGGAGTCGTCGGGAACAGCCTCCTTTAGAAGGGGAGCGTTGGCCGGCCAGGTGCGGTGGCTCACGCCTATAATCCCAGCACTTTGGGAGGCCAAGGTGGGCGGATCACCTGAGGTCAGGAGTTCGAGACCAGCCTGATCAACATGGTGAAACCCCATCTCTACTAAAATTGCAAAATTAGGCCAGGCGCGGTGGCTCATGCCTGTAATCCCAGCACTTTGGGAGGCCGAGGTGGGCGGATCACAAGGTCAGGAGATCGAGACCATCCTGGCTAACGTGATGAAACCCCATCTCTACTAAAAAAAAATACAAAAAATTAGCCGAGCATGGTGGTGGGTGCCTGTGGTCCCAGCTACTCGGGAGGCTGAGGCAGGAGAATAGCATGAACCCAGGAGGTGGAGCTTGCAGTGAGCCAAGATTGCGCTATTGCACTCCAGCCTGGGCATCAGAGCGAGACTCCGTCTCAAAAATAAATAAATAAAAAATAAATAAATAGGCCGGGCGCAGTGGCTCACACCTGTAATCCCAGCACTTTGGGAGGCTGAGGCGGGCGGATCACGAGGTCAGGAGATCGAGACCATCCTGGCTAACACGGTGAAACCCTGTCTCTACTAAAAATACAAAAAAAGTAGCCGGGCGTGGTGGTGGGCGCCTGTAGTCCCAGCTACTCAGGAGACTGAGGCAGGAGAATGGCATGAACCCGGGAGGCAGAGCTTGCGGTGAGCCGAGATTGCGCCACTGCACTCCAGCCTCGGTGACAGAGCGAGACTCCGTCTCAAAAAATAAATAAATAAATAAAATTGCAAAATTAGCCAGGCATGGTGGTGCATGCCTGTAATCCTAGCTACTCAGGAGGCTGAGGCAGGAGAATTGCTTGAACCCGGGAGCGGAGGTTGCGATCAGCCGAGATCACGCCATTGCACTCCAGCCTGGGTGATAGGGCGAGGCTCCATCTCCAAAAAAAAAAAAAAGAGAAGGTGAGCGTTGGCCAGGCATGGTGGCTCACGCCTGTAATCCCAGTGTTTTGGGAGGCTGAGGCGGGAGGATCACTTGAGGTCCGGAGTTCAAGACCAGCTTGGCCAACATGGTGAAACCCTGTCTCTTCTGAAAATACAAAAATTAGCCAGCCATGGTGGCATTCTCCTGTAATCCCAGCTACTCAGGAGACTGAGGCAGGAGAATCACTTGAACCCAAGAGGCAGAGGTTTCAGTGAGCTGAGAACACATCACTGCACATCAGCCTGGGCGACAGAGTGAGCCTCTGTCTCAAAAAAAAAAAAAAAAAAGAAGTTGAATGTCAGGCGAAGACCTGAAGCAGGTGAGGGTGGGAGCCGTGTGGGATGAAGCCGGGCCAGTGCAAAGGCCCTGGGGTCAGGCATGTCAGAGGAGGACCGTGTGGCTGGATGGAGTGAGTGAGGGGAGGGGAAGGAGGTGATGGAGCAGGCTGTGCAGGGCCTTGTGGGGCCTCAGGGAGGACACTGGCTTTTGCTGTGAGTGAGGTGGGAGCCATGGATGGTTCTGAGCGCAGGAGGGTCAGGGCTGACTCAGGTGCTCACAGGCTCCCCTGGCTGCAGTGGGAGAAGAGACATGGGAGAGAGGGTGGGAGTCAGACCTTGGGTTAGGTCCCTCTCCGGCTTGGGCTCTTAAGATCCACCCCATGACTTGGTTGGTGCAGCTGCCTAGCTGTGAGGTTTGGGAGCAGATGTGCCCCTATAGTCCCAAATTCTCACTCAGGGACTCTTCTGCCTCTGACCTTTTGGCTTTGGGCCTATAAGGATCCCTGAGGCACTGGAACAGCTGGACCAGAGCAGGTGACAGGGACTCCTGGGTAGCTCATACTGCAGACGGTACCATGCATGAGGCACTTCCCACAGGGACAGCAGGAGGACACTGCCTCCTCTGGCCATCACAACCCTGGCATCCCCCCACCCCCTCTGCCAGGCAGCAGTGCATGGTCGTGGCCTCAGGGACCAGCGTCCTTTTATGCTCAGACATCCTTGACACAGCAGATAGTGGCCCTTTGCAGGCTTCAAGAGGAGATTCATAGCCGAGCATGGTGGTACATCCCTGTAATTCTAGCTACTCGGGAGGCTGAGGCAGGAGAATCGCTTTAACCCGGGAGGTGGATGTTACAGTGAGCCGAGATCATACCACTGCACTCCAGCCTGGGTGACAGAGCAAGACTCCGTCTCAAAAAAAAAAAAAAAACCAAACCAAAACCACAAGATTCAGCCTACTGGACTGAAGGAAGTGTTGTTGTGGAGGATTCAGCCTGAGGGAGGACCTGGGCCCGCTGGGTGACCACAGGCAGGTGACCGGACCTCTCTGAGCCTCATTTTCTGCACCTCTAAAGTGAGGGTCATAGCAGCTGTCATCTCACATGGCCATGGGGATAAACTGGCAGATTACAAGGTGCCTGTAATCCCAGCACATGGGGATGCCAAGGCAGGAGGATTGCTTGAAGCCAGGAGTTTGAGACCAGCCTGAGCAACAAAGTGAGATCCTGTCCCTATGAAATTAAAAAAAAAAGAAAAAAAAATTAGGCTGGGCACGATGGTTCACGCCTGTATTCCCAGCACTTTGAGAGGTCTAAGTGGGTGGATCACTTGAGGTCAGGAGTTCAAGACCACCCTGACCAACATGGTAAAACCCTGTCTCTATGAAAAAAATAAAAAAAATTAGCGAGGCGTGGTGGTGGGCGCCTGTAGTCCCAGCTACTTGGGAGGCTAGGGCAGGACGATCACTTGAACCTGGGAGGCAGAGGTTGCAGTGAGCCAAGATCACACCACTGCGCTCCAGCCTGAGCAGACAGAGCAAGACTCCAGCTCAAAAATAAATAAATAAATAAATAAAGTTAAATGCTATTTGTTAAGCCTGTGGCAGGACTGGGCCAGGAAATGCCCGTCACAAACAGTCCCTGTCCCCCGGGGCTTAGCACGTTACGTTATTTGTAACCGGTGCCTGGCAGGGCCCTCCCTGCCCAGGTAGTTTTGACATCACCATGGAGAAGTGCCACTGTTATCTGCGTCCCCTGTCAAGAGCTGGGCCTTCTCGATTTAGCATTTTACCTCAGGGTCCAAGGTCCTCATGCAGATATGGGCGGTCTTTCTCCGATCGCTCTTTACAAGAGAATGGGAATTACGGTAATAGACATCCCTCAGCCCCTGAATTCTGCACTTGGCTTTTCTCTTCTTGTTAAAGCAAAGCCTGGAGCCTTCTGTCTCCACCTGGTGCAGCCCACAGACTGTTCATGTATCCCAGTGCCCATAGGGGACACCTAGGGGTTTGCTTGTTTTTTTTTTTTGCATTAACAGATGCCTGTAAGTTCATCTGTGACTGTACAGGCGAGGATTCCTGCAGGGCAGAGACCCCAGCAGAGGGGTTAAGGAACGTACGTACGTGTTTAAAATTGATTTTTTCATTTTATTTTATTTATATATTTGGTGGGTTTTTTTTTGTTGTTTTTTTCCTGAGATGACGTCTCGCTCTGTCACCCAGGCTGAAGCTCAGTGGCATGATCTCAGCTCACTGCAACCTCCTGGGTTCAAGCAATTATCCTGTCTCAGCCTCCTGAGTAGCTGGGATTACAGGCACGCGCCACCATGCCCAGCGAATTTTTGTATTTTTAGTAGAGACAGGGGTTTTCCCATGTTGGCCAGGCTGGTTTCGAACTCCTGACCTCAGGTGATCTGCCCACTTCGGCCTCCCAAAGTGCTGGGATTGTAGGCATGAGCTCCCACACCCGGCCCTCATGTATTTGTTTTTGAAACAGGGTCTTGCCTTGTTGCCCAGGCTAGAGTGCAGTGGTGCAATCCTGGCTCACCTCTTGGGCTCAGGTGATCCTCCCACCACAGTCTCCCAAGTAGCTGGGAATAATACAGGTATGCGCCACCATGCCTGGCTAATTTTTGTATTTTTGTAGAGACAAAGTCTCACTATGTTACTAAGAGCACATTCCGAGGTACAGGGGGGCAGGATTAAACCCGAATTCCATGGGGCACCGACCAGCCAGTCACAATTGTCTAGAATGCTCTGATTGTGCGGCAAGGGTTGGGCCCGTAAATCACCTACAGGGCCCCCAGGAGGCTGGTGCCCAGGTGTGCTTTGTCCCCTGTGGCTGAGAGCAGGTCTCCAGAGTCTCCATCCTTGCCCAAACCCCTCCCCAGTCTGTTGTCTGTCATTAGTTGAGGGCTGTGCCTTTGCCAACCTTGGTCCTGGTTTGGTCCACAATTCAAATTCTCCATTCCAGGCCATGTGCGGTGGCTCACGCCTGTAATCCCAGCACTTTGGGAGGCCAGTATGGGCAGATCACTTGAGGTCAGAAGATTGAGACCAGCCTGGTCAACATGCCAAAACCCCATTTCTCCTAAAAACACAAAAATCAGCTGGGCGTGGTGGCGGGCACATGCAATCCCAGCTACTGGGGAGGCTGAGGCAGGAGAATCGCTTGAACCCAGGAGGCGGAGGTTGCAGTGACCCGAGATTGCACCACTGCACTCTAGCCTGGGCGATAGAGCGAGACTCCATCTCAAAAAAACGAAAACAAAAACAAATTCCCCATTCCAGGTGAAGCATTAATGTAGGCCTTCGTGTGTGTCCTGGAAGGAAATTAAATGTGCGCACCCTTTGCTTCATGTGAGGAAAGAGATTTTGGGAATCTGGGCAGCTTGTGCTTGCCCTTCCCACTTGGGGTATGAAGGGAGACCCCCCTTTCTTTGGCAACCCAGCCTTGGTGGCCCTGGCCGTGGTCACCATTGAGCAGCTCCCCTTTAGGGGCAAGTCTCCAGGTACTTCAGTAGATCATGAATTTCGGGGGTGAAACTGATGAGGGGAGACAGCCCAGTACACTAGGGAGAGCAGTTAGGAATGCTTAGGAAAACCAAACGCTAACAAAATCATCTTACTTTTTTACTATTCACGGTGCCTATAAGCAATGCTGAGAGACTCTTTTTAAGGGCCAGGCCTGATCTAAGCAATTTACGAAGAAAAGTTTTCTTTCTTTTTTTTTTTTCCTTTTTTTTGAGACAGGGTTTCACTCTGTCTCGCCCAGGCTAGAGTGCGGTTGTACAATCTTGGCTCACTGCATCCTCTGCCGCCCAGGTTCAAGCGGTTCCCCTACCTCAGCCTCCCAATTAACCAGGACTAGAGGCATGCACCACCACACCCAGCTAATTTTTGTATTTTCAGTAGAGATGGGGTTTCGCCATGTTGTCCAGGCTGGTCTCAAACTCCTGGGCTTAGGTGATCTGCCTGCCTCAGCCTCCCAAAGTGCTGGTATTGTAGGCGTGAGCCACTGTGTCCAGCGTTTTTTTTTTTTTTTTTTTTAATAAAATGAGGGCTCACTGTGTTGCCCAGGGTGGTCTCGAACTCCCAAATTAAAGCCCTCCTCTCACCTTCTCACCTCAGCATCCTAAAGTGCTAGTATTACAGGCGTGGGCCAACGCACTCGGCCAAGAAAGCATTTTAACTTCTGTGAAACCAGGTGTCTTTGCAGAATCACCATTCATGGCAGCATTTTTTCTTTTTTTGCGGACACACAAAATAACAGTGCATTTTAGGATCAGTGACTTCTTGGAGGTAATGAGATCTAGAAACATCTTCAGTCCCCACGAAGGAGGTAGATGTTCTTACCCTCAATCCATTTTGGAGATGAGGAATCGGAGGCTTAGAGGGACAAAGTCCTGTCCAAGGCCTTACATCCCATCAGTGGGGTAGGACCAACCCCAGCAGGCTGGGAGGTGGCGGGAACCTGCAGAAGTACCTGAATTGTGCGGAAGTGGCTACCTTTCCTTCCCAGCATCCTGCAAATCAAGTTGCATCCTGCACATCAGGGCAGAGGTGCTGAGCTTTGACTCCTGAACTCTCCTGTCTTCTGCAAAGTGGGAGGAATAAGTGGGCCTTCTTTGATTGAATGGGTGAATAATCGAAACAAGCTTAGCTTGAGCCTGACTCATAGCCAGCATTTGCCATTGGGAGCTCTTGAACTTGGTTTATTTGTTTTAACATAGACAGAAGACATTTTGCTGCTGAAAAATGGTGAAAGAACAGTAATTTGGCTTGACTTGGAACATCATTCCAGAGCAGTGTGGAAACCTCTGCTTTGATGCTTGCTTTTTCCTTTTCCTCATAGGATGGTCCAGCAGTTTGGGGTGGATTTTGAGAAGAGGATCGAGGGCTCAGGAGATCAGGTGGACACACTGGAGCTCTCCGGGGGCGCCCGAATCAATCGCATCTTCCACGAGCGGTTCCCTTTTGAGCTGGTGAAGGTAGCGCCCCGGGGGCTGGGCCCTCCTGTCTCTGGTCAGGCACCCTCCTGCTGGCCTCCAGCCAGGCCTCCTCCCAGGCAATTAGGTCTCAAGCTCCTACCTCTAGGCCTGAACCTGTGGTGGGCAGGGTGTGGCCTGGATGAGATGTCCCCATGGCCTTCCTTTCCCGACACTAAGCTTTGAGGTTTTGGGTAGAACAATATGAAAACCCCTGTGTTTTTCCTCTGACAAAAGCCAATGTACATTCTTTGCAAAATACATAGAAAATACAGATAAATTTACATGAGAAGATGACCCTAGCGTATCATTGAAGAATGGAAGGAAATAGACATTGGAGCCAGCATGTGCAATATAGCACTCAGCTGATATATACAACATCCTTATGTATGAAACTGAACACGGATGTCTACAAGTGTTTCTTTGTATTTGCAAGGATGTTTGCAAAAATGTCAGCCCTTTGTGCTAGGATTTAGGACTTCTTTTTCCTCTTTTTTTTTTTTTGTGATTTGCTTGAAGTTTTATACTGTTTACAATAAGCACATAGCATTTTTTTATTTTTTTTATTTTTTTTTTATTTTTATTTTTATTTTTTTTTTTATTTTTTTTGAGACGGAGTCTCGCTCTGTCACCCAGGCTGGAGTGCAGTGGCCGGATCTCAGCTCACTGCAAGCTCTGCCTCCCGGGTTCACGCCATTCTCCTGCCTCAGCCTCCGGAGTAGCTGGGACTACAGGCGCCCGCCACCTCGCCCGGCTAGTTTTTTGTATTTTTTAGTAGAGACGGGGTTTCACCGTGTTAGCCAGGATGTATTTTTTTATTTAAAAAAAAAAACAGTAGTTTTTTAAAATCAGAGGAGCAAGAGCAAATGTAGTGGCTCACGCCTGTAATCTGTGGGATGCCAAGGGGGGCTGATCACTTGAGCCCAGGAGTTCAAGACCAACCTGGGCAACATGGTGAAACCTCATCTCTACTAAAAATACAAAAAGTATCCAGGTGTGGTGGCATGTGCCTATAGTCCCAGCTTCTTGGGAGGCTAAGGTAGGAGAATTACTTGAGCCCAGGAGGCAGAGGATGCAGCAGTGAGCCAAGATCGCACCACCACACTCCAGCCTCAGTGACAGAGCCAGACCCTATCTCAAAAAAAAAAAAAAAAAAAAGAAAAAGAAAAAACCAGGTGTGGTAGTGCATACTGATAGTCTGAAAAATCTAAGTTCACATGAATTTATATTCCCACCAATATAATGAGAGTGTTGGTTTCATGTCATGCTTTCTGAAACTGGGTCTTAATTAATTTGTTTGTTTTTACTTTTTTTGAGACAGGGTCTTGCTCTTCCACCCAGGCTGGAGTGCAGTGGTGCAATCACAGCTCACTGTAGCTTCAACCTCCTGGGCTCGGATGATCCTCCCACCTCAGCCTCCCAAGTAGCTGGGACTATAGATGTGCACCAGCCCACCTGGCCAATTTTTGTATTTTTAGTAGAGGTGGGGTCTCACTATGTTGCCCAGGCTGGTCTCAAACTCCTGGGCTCAAGCCATCTGCCTGCCTTGGCCTCCCAAAGTGCTGAGATTACAGGTGTCAGCCACTGTATCTGGCCGGTTTTCAATTTTTTTGTAAAATTTTGACGAGTTAAATATTCCGCCTTGTGAATATAGCCGCACGTGGGAGAGAATGTCCCCAGATGCACGCCTGCCATGGGGGCGCCCCAGGTACCTCCATGCATGTGCTTGATTTCTCTTCTCAGATGGAGTTTGATGAGAAGGACTTACGACGGGAGATCAGCTATGCCATTAAGAACATCCATGGAGTCAGGCAAGTTCCATGAGGAGAGCCACCACTGTCCCTTCCTCTCTGCGGTGCCACCCCCCAGCTAATTGGGTCGCCCAAACCTCTGAGCCCCTAATCGTTAGGCCTTAAGAGGGCTCTTGGATGGTTTTCAGTAGCTCCGAGCCCCTCCCTGTGGGTCTCCAAGGGCACGTGAGGGTGGATGTGTCTCAGTCCTGCGTCTGTCGCAGGTTTCAGGGCTGTCCGTGGCTCCTGATGAAACAGGGCTTGGTTCCTGCCCAGTCGGTTGGTGTGAACTTCATGCTAAACTAAGAAAGCTCACTGCAGATGTGCCTGGGGAGGGGCGGGGCGGCACTGAATCAGGGTTTTGGGAAGCCAGCATGAGTCCCCATCACGGGTTCCTTGTGAGCCTCTTGGGTCCCCTCCTTATTCTAACAAAGGTAGTCGCTGCAGGTGTCTGCCCTTCCATCGCCGTGGGGTCCTCGGGTCACCCTGAGGGTTTCCGGGCAGTGGACTCAGGCGTCCAGCCCCACACATGATGCAACCTTTGTTCCTTGTTGGGGACCCGGCCAGGGCCGATGAAATTGCTGACCATGCTTTGTTTCTCTCTGACTTATCTCCCCTGCCCCCGGGTCTGGATGGTTTCAGGACTGGGCTTTTCACCCCGGACTTGGCATTCGAGGCCATTGTGAAAAAGCAGGTCGTCAAGCTGAAAGAGCCCTGTCTGAAATGTGTCGACCTGGTTATCCAGGAGCTAATCAATACAGTTAGGCAGTGTACCAGTAAGGTATTGCTCCCTCGGCAGGGTGACTCCTGACCTTGTGGAAACGGGGGTACGGGGGTTTGGTATCAGGCTCCCAGCGCCTCATCGGCCCCCACTGGTTTCTTTTCTCCCCATATCGCTTCGTGTCTGTGAACTTGGCCTCTCCCCAGAGGCTGGGACAGGAGCATGTCGGCCTGGGCCCAACAGGGGAGTGCCAGGCCTCCTGGACTGGCCAGATAGATGCACAGTTGTCCCTGGGACCCTGATACCAAGCCTAGCATGTGTCTGATGAAATTGGGGTTTCACTGGGCTGTTGCTTTGCTGCTTCCTGGGAAGCAGAGAGGGACCCCCCGCGTCAACTGCTGGAGGCTGAGCTCCTTGAAGCTCCCTGGCTGTCACCCCTTCTTGACCAATGCCCGGCATTCTCAGAATTCCCTGAAGCCACCGACTTCTCTGTCCCTCAGCTCCGGGAAAGGCCTGAATGCCAGAGACATAATGAGAGCCAGCTGGGCTCCTAAGTGCCCTTGCCACACCCTGCACCCCATGCTGTCCCCCAGGGGCAGCCCATTTTTGGATCCACTCAGTCACAGTGCCTCAATGCACCCTCGATGAGCCACTGCCTCCATTCGGCAGGACACGCCGGGCTCCCCCAACCCGCTCCAACGCCGCGGGCCTGGTTCCCAGGGCAGCACGCTTTGGCCAAGCAGCTGAAATGCCTCCCAGTGGGCAGTCTGTGCTTGCGCGACCATAGTGTCCCCAGCGCTCCGGGTTGCCAGGGAATTTCTGCTTGAGCCCCTCTGTTCTCAGTCTGGAAAAGCCCACATTTGCTGCTTAAGCTTCTTCAATTAGAAAAGGGAGGGGGAAAACAGCCCAAACAGGTTGGAAAATGCTCATCCTAGAGCCAGGTGTCATGGACATGAACGTTAGAGGCCTCCGCACACCTTGGCTGGCTGTCTGTGCAATGACAACCCCCCGTGGCCCTTCTGTAACTACACCCCAGACCGAGCCCACACCCCCAAACCCCAGACCTCCTTGATCCGAAGCAGCTTCCGGGGCAAATGCGGGCGCAGGCTCCCCCGTGCATGGACTAATCAGATGACTCGTTTCTTCTCTTCTCTCTGTCTCCTGTCCTGCGTGTGTGGCCTGCACTGTCCCTGGGTGTCTTTCTGCCTCGTCCTGCCCTCCGCATGACCCAGGACGGGGCTCTTCACCCCCGACATGGCCTTTGAAGCCATTGTGAAAAAACAGATTGTAAAACTCAAAGAGCCGAGTTTGAAGTGTGTTGATCTCGTGGTCTCAGAGCTGGCCACGGTCATTAAAAAGTGTGCCGAGAAGGTAACAGGTTTCATTCTCACCTCCGCATTTATCCCCTTCCTCCCCCTCCATGTGTTAGTCTCAACCTGAGCATCTGGAAAATTCAGCCTCGGCAGGAACCCCCTTCCCCGTACCAGTTGTCACTGAGATGTCGCCACGTTGCATTGGCAGATGGAATGGGGGCAGTGGCATTGCACACGCGTTGTGGCTGCCCATGGGGGCGGTCAGCCTTTGATGGTGTCAAACGCATCGCATTTACTAAGCAGTGCCCTTTCCTGGAACCCCTAGAGAAAGGGGTTTCCCAGCCAGCACCAAAACAGCAAAACACAGGAAACACATCGTCAGTGTAGCCCTGCGTGTTCTCATGGTCTAGGCCACCTGAGAGTAACCTTTCCATTTTCCCCAACTCATGGGCTTGACCCAGACTGCAGAAGATGGCACTCCCCTGTGCATGAGGTCTGGTTAAGTTGGTGCTGCAGAGGAAGCCCGGGGAGGTGGGTGCATTTGCGGAGTGGGTGCCACAGATACAGCGATCAGGAGTGGTTCTCTGCAAGGAGTTCCCACCGAGGCTGATGGCCCAGATGCCCCCCTTACCATTCTAGAACAGAAGCTACTCACTCATGCTGGCGAGGCCCTTCCTGCTCTCACCCGGTGCTGGGCAGGAGAGGGGGGTGCCCTGAAGCCCTGGGTGGCAAACATGCCCCAGCTTTTCTGCTTTCATGCCGCCTCCTGCCTCCTGGCCGCTGGCTGGAAAAGCAGCTCTGCTCTCTTGCTCTCTCCGGTCCACAGCGCCCCCACTCTTCTGCTCTTAGCTCCCAGCTGGACTCACTGGGGGCCAGGAGCAAGGTGTGGGCTCGGTGGGCCCCCTCATATCTCATTCCCCACCTCCCTCCACATTTTTTACCTGTGTGGTTCGTGTTGCTTCCCGTGCCACGAGGACCCCGCCAACGCAGCCACTCTGCTTGTTCCCCCAGCTCAGTTCCTACCCCCGATTGCGAGAGGAGACAGAGCGAATCGTCACCACTTACATCCGGGAACGGGAGGGGAGAACCAAGGACCAGGTACTGGCCTTTTGTCTTCTTTATTGGGTATAATTTACATGCAGTAAATGTCAACTGTACTGTTCTGTGCGTGCTGACAGCTGCATATGGCAAAGTAACCCTCACCTCAATCAAGATATGGAGCGAGCGGTTCTATCACCTCTTAAAATCCCTGTCCCTATGCCTCTTTGTAGTCAACCCCTCAAAAACCCACAGGCCAGGCTGGGTGTAGTAACTCACGCCTATAATCCAGCACTTAGGGAGGCTCAGGCAGGAGGATCGCTTGAGCCCAGGAGTTCGAGACCAACCTGGGCAACATAGCAAGACCTTGTCTCTACAAAAACATTAAAAAATTAGCCAGGCCTGGTGGCACATGCCTGTGGTCCCAGCTCCTTGGGAGGCTGAGGTGGGAGGATCCCTTGAGCCCACAAGATCAAGGCTTCAGTAAGTTATGGTCATGCCGTTGCTCTCCAGCCTGGGAGAAAGAGCAAGACCCTGTCTCTTAAAAAAAGCAGCAGCAAAGGAAATCCCCAGGTCCTGGCCACCACCAGTCTGCTCCCTATCCTATAGTCTTTCCAGTGGACTCCCACAGTGTGAGGCCCATTGACTCTTGACTCCCTTCCTGCCTCCCTTCTTCCCTCCCTCCCTCCCCTCGGTGTCGTGCATTTGGGAGCCAAGCCTGTTGTTTGTTGTATCTGCAGTTTGCTGTCTTGATCACTAAGCAGTCTTTCAGGGAATAGATGGAGCACAGCATGGGCCTTCACTTGCCTGCTGGAGGGTGTTTGGGATGCTTTTTGTGGTGTGTGTGTGTGTGTGTGTGTGTGTTCTGTCGTCCAGGCTAGGGTGCAGTGGCACGATCTCGACTCACTGCCACCTCCACTTCCCAGGTTCAAGGAATTCTCATGCCTCAGCCTTCCAAGTAGCCAGGACTACAGACATATGCCACTACACCCACCTAATTTTTGTATTTTTACTAGAGACAGATTTTCACCATGTTGGCCAGGCTGGTCTTGAACTCCTGACCTCAGGCAATCTGCCCGCCTCAGCCTCCCAAAGTGCTGGGATTATAGGCATGAGCCACCACACCCAGCCTACTTTTTCTGTTTCAGCATTTAACACTTTCTTGCAAAGGCTTGCAAGCACACACCCAAAGTGTCTGCCTCCCCCTGCAGCTGAGACTGTCACCCACTAAGCACTGTGCCATCCCTACACTCTTCTGCAGCCTCAGCCTCCCAAGTAGCTGGGATTACAGGAGTGCGCCATCACGCTTGGGTAATTTTTGTATTTTTAGTAGAGATGGGATTTTGCCATGTTGGCCAGGCTGGTCTTGAACTCCCGACCTCAAGTGATCCGTCTGCCTCGGCCCCCCCAAAGTGCTAGGATGACAGGTGTGAGCCACCGCTTCCGGATCTGTTTTGAGTCACTTTCTCTCAGTTGTTCTCTGTGTTCTTTTTACAACTGTTTGTTGAAACTGGAGCTTAATTAAGCCCTTGCTTGTTATGTCACTTTGTTTAAAATGGTCCTTCTCTACTTGCCATTGATGGGGGTGAAATCGGCTCATTGATCCTGCAGAGAGGCGCCCAGTTTTGATTTGGCCAATTGCTCCCTTAGGGCACCAGTGCACCTATGCCTCTGGCTGCTGTAGCTTGGAAATTGTATCAAAAGTCTGGAAGAGTCTGATACTTTTTGTTGTTACTGTTAGTGAGAATGCTGCTGGCCCTTCTACAGCCCCTGGTGCTCACCTGCCATGCTCCCGGGCCGGATCTGAGAGTGCTAGATTGAGGAGACTCAGGCCTTATTAAACCAGCCACACTTGCTCCCACAGATGGAGCACCCTGGCATTTTCCAGCAGGCCGACAAGTCTGGGTGCCTTGCCCTGCTTTATTCTCGGAAACTTGAAGGTGCTGTGAGGGGAAGTGACTGGCCCAGGGCCAGGGGAGTCCAGTGAGGAGCATCCGAGCCCCTCCTCCCCAGCAGCCTGGCCTGTTGTGAATGGGAGCCAAGCCAGTGAGCTGCCTGGATCCATGGTTGCCATAGACCAACTTCATCCTGGGCAGAGGACAAGAAACATGAGGGAGAGAGAGTTTCAGCAAGTGCAGTGGACTCGCAAGCCCTGCTCTTTACCTGAGACTTTACCTCTCTAGCTTAAATGTGTGTGTGTGCGTGTGTGCACACACGTGTGTGTTTTATTTTAGTGTTCATAGTTGGCCAAATTAGCTTCGCAGTTTTAATGCAGCACTTTGAACATGCCGGGCGCTAAAGACTTTACAGGGCAGGCGTGGTGACTCACGCCTGTAATCCTAGCACTTTGGGAGGCCAAGGTGGGCGTATTGCCTGAGCTCAGGAGTTCGAGACCAACCTGGTCAACAGGGTGAAAGCCCGTCTCTACTAAAATACAAAAAATTAGCCGGGTGGTGCAGTGTGTGCCTGTAGTCCCAGCTACTCGGGAGGCTGAGGCAGGAGAATTGCTTGAACCCAGGAGGCGGAGGTTGCAGTGAGCCGAGATTGCGCCATTGCACTCCAGCCTGGGTGACACAGCAAGACTCTGTCTCCGAAAAAGAAAAAGAGATTTTATAAGGCAGTGGCTTGCAGTGGCTCACACCTATAATCCCAGCACTTTGGGAGGCCGAGGCAGGAGGATCACTTGAGCCTAGGAGTTCAAGACCAGTCTGGGCAACATAGTGAGACCCTGCCTCTACAAAAAAAAAAAAAAAAAAAAAAAAAAAAAGGAAAATCAGCCAGGTGTGGTGGCACATGCCTGCGGCCCCAGCATCTTGGGAGGCTGAGGCAGGGGCGTTGCTTCAGCCCAGGTGTTTGATTGTTCTACTGCACTGCAGCCTGGGAGACAGAGTAAGTTCTTTTCTCAAAAAAAAAAAAAAAAAAAAAAAAAAAAAACAGGCACAGTGGCTCACGCTTGTAATCCCAGCACTTTAAGAGGCCAAGGCGGGCGGATCATGAGGTCAGGAGTTCGAGACCAGCCTGGCCAAGTCAGTGAAACCCTGTCTCTACTAAAAATGCATCAATTAGCTGGGCGTGATGGCAGGCACCTGTAATCCCAGTCATTTGGGAGGCTGAGGCAGGAGAATCACTTGAACCCAGGAGGCAGAGGTTGCAGTGAGCCCAGATCGTGCCACTGCATACCAGCTTGGGCGACAGAGTGAGTCTCGAAGAAAAAAAAACAAAAAACTGCCCATTATTAAACCCTTGGCAGTTGGGCCTCCTGTCACCCCATTCCACAGGTCAGTAACGTGAGACCCAGGGTCACATGGCCAGTTAGTGGCTCAATCAGGACTCCAGACCTTGGGGACAGTGACCCTGCCTATGACTGGCCCATTGGACTGCCTGGCTGTGCTCTGTTGTCCCAGGCTTTCTTGCCTGTGAGGGTGTGGGGAGTGCGACGCCAGCCCCCTGTTCTCCTGTCTGGGAAGCCTCCTGGTTCGCATGCCTTCCCTGCTGGCAAGACCAGGAAATGCTCCTGTCGCCACCGCCACTTACCAGGCTTGGCCCTATACTCACAGTGACCCCCGCTTTCCCCCAGATTCTTCTGCTGATCGACATTGAACAGTCCTACATCAACACGAACCACGAGGACTTCATTGGGTTTGCCAAGTAGGTACTTTTGGAGACAGTGGCTGGTCGGGCGGCACCAGTCCTTACTCTCAGATCCAAGGAGGTGATCGAGTTGGGATTCTCTGAGAGGGCGGGGGTCAGACAGTCTCTATTGGGGGTCCTGGGGTGAAGGCAGAGCCACCTGAGAATATCTGGACACTCTCCTGGGCTGATAGTGGTCCAATGTCCCAAACCAACGCGCCTTCTGTGGGGCATCCCTGTGGTTCGTTTAGGGAGAGGGCAGTGCTATGGTCAGACCTGCAGGGAGAGGGCAAAGCCAGCCAGCTGCTGCACCCCCTCTCCCACAGGACTTGTCAGAGCCTTTAGCGACCAGTGGGCAGCTTTTCCCAGACTCTGCCCCTTCATGGACAGCATCGCTGCTCTTTGGGAAGTGCTGCCTGGGGTCTCCCTTGCTTGAAGGCGTACAGTGTAAATTTAAACCAGAACTTTCCATGGCACCTAGATGAGGGCCCAGACTGGGGAGCTCTGATTTCAGCAGGATATCGCTATCAGTGCTAGTGGTCTTTGGCATCACCCGCCGATTCCTTCAGTCCCTCGGCGCGCCTGGGCCTCACTCAGATTGTTGGGGAGGCTCACGCAGGCCTTCCTGCCTGAGGCAGGCTGGATGGTGCCGCTGGTATGCCCTCTCGCGAGGCCCTGTGACAGAGCAGTGGGCAAACCCACACCCAGCTCGCCACCCTCAGAGGAAGGCCCCATGCAGGGAACCAACAGGGACACAGGCTGTTACGGCGTAGTGTGCTGGGTGGGGCCGTGCGGGGCCTGTGGAGGTCCAGAGGGCGGCCGTTGGGCCTGGCCTTGATGGGCCAGGCAGGCTTCCTAGGGGAGGGCCTCTAGAGCCAAATCTCAGGCTATGTGGTTACCGGATAGAACGTTTATTGGTGCACCTGACAAAGCTGATTGAGGATCTCTTCTGTGCTGGGCACCAGGTAGGTGAGGAGAAAGGAGGAAGGCAAAGAAAGGAATGAGGGCCTCATCAGAACCCCTCCTAGAGATGAGCTGAGGGCCCTGACTGGGCCTCCCCTGCCTGTGGGAGGCAGCTCCCAGCCCTGTGCTCCCGGCCGACGGGGGTGTGTGGGCTCACAGCGCTGGTCCCCATCTTTGGTTTGCTCACCTTGATGTCTCTGCTTCTCACACTTCATCCACAGTTCCTTCTCACAATCTCTCCTGTTTTTCCTTTGACCACTCCACTCTTTCCTCTGGATTCCTGGGCCTTCCCACTTACCCCAGCTGTTACTATACTGAGCAGCTGGTGACCTGGTGGGTATTGCCTGCTGTGTGCCTTTGCCCTGGTGTGTGAACGGGTACGCCCTGGCTGGGTGGCCCCAGCCCTGGGTGGGACGTCCCTGGGGCCTGCTGAAGAGCTATGGGATGCTGAAGAGCCAGGGCCAGCGTTGGGCCTCCGGGCCAGGACCTTGACCGCACCCGCTGTAGCCCCTGCTGTTTCAGAGCCTGCAGGCTGGGGAGGCGGAGTCCTTAAGCAAAGTGTCACAAGGATGATGAGAGTAGGAAGAGAGGGTAAGGGATAGGCTGTGGGAAAGGGGAGCCAGGGATGTGGCCTGGAGAGATCTTCCTGAAGAAGTCAGGTGAGGCAGGGGGCACCCCAGAGAATTGAACCTAGGGAAGGACGGCTACAAGACCAGGCAGGTGGAGATAAGAGAGCCAGAGGCCAGGCCCTGTCATCAGGAGGGCCCTGCAGGTCTGGGGAGGATTTTGGATTTTCCCCCAAGACACCAGGATGCTTCCGATTAGGTCCAGGCTCAGGAGAGGGGCCACCTTGTGGGCTGCTATTTGAGGGAGCCCTGGCAAGGGTGGGAGCCAGGAGGCCCTTAGGAAAAGCACCTCTGGGCCATCAGTGTCACCCAGCCATCACTGTGAAGGTTGGCTCAGCTCAGTGCCACCTCCTTCAGATGCTGCTGATCAAAATCCTTCTTGTGCTTGGATGTTCTGTACTTCCCATTACCCTCCAAATAAAATATTATAAACAGGGCCCAGGCCTGGCGCAGTGGCTCATGCCTGTAATCCCAGCACTTTGGAGGAGGCCAAAGTGGGTGGATCGCTGGAGCCCAGGAGTTTGAGACCAGCCTGGGCAACATGGTGAAACCCTGTCTCTATAAAAAAAAACAAAAATTAACTGGGCATGATGGTGGCGCGTAATCTCAGCTACTCGGGAGGTTGAGGTGGGAGAATGACCTGAGCCTGGGAAGTTAAGGTAGTGAGTCATGATCACACCAGGGCTCTCCAGCCTGGGTGACAGAGTGAGACTCTGTCTCAAAAATAAATAATAAACAGCCCAGATGAGAAGCCCTATAATAAACTTATTGAATGTTGGGAATAACATTGGATAAAATTCTGCCTTTGTTCTTAGTTTTCCAGCGTTTTCTGATCTAGAAACAGAAGCCTACTTTCTCCCTTATCCTACAGCCAACTTACACTTTAAAACAAAACCCCCAAGGTAGTCAGGAAAGGAAAGTGACCAAGCTGATTTGCTTCTCCATATTGTTCTGAAAGTTTCAGCCAAAGCAATAAGAAAAGAAAAGAAAATGTGATGGATAAGTAACAGGAGATATACGTTGTTTGCAGGTGATCATATGATTGTCAGAGTAGAAAATATATTAGAACCGTAAGGTGGTGGAGTAGTTGTCCACATATAAAATACAGTGGGTTTGGTCTATGCTAGCATGAACTAGCCAGGAAGTAGGATGGATAAAGAAGAAAAGAGATCTGGGATTGTGGCTGCATTGGAACCTTATAGAAACACACCCTGTCGACCTTGGATGTCCTCTAAATTTGGGTCAGGAGTCATGCAACATACGTGCCGTTTCATGGCCAGCAGCTGTCCCACACTCTGATATCTAGGACTGGATGGCTCTGTGGTTAGAGCCACTTACAGGCTAGTGTTGGGATCAAATCATGAGAAGAGTAGGAAGGAAGAGCCGGGTGCAGTGGCTCATGCCAGTAATCCCAGCACTTTGGGAGGTGGAGCCGGGTGGATCCCTTGAGTCTAGGAATTTAAGACCAGCCTGGGCAGCAAGCGAAACCTCATCTCTACAAAAAATCAAAAATTAGCTGAGCATGGTGGTGTGCACCTTTGGTTCCAGCTACCCGGGAGACTCAGGCAGGGGAATTACTTGAGCCCGGGAGGTCAAGGCTGCAGTGAGCTGTGATCGCGCCACTGCACTCATCTTAGGCAACACCTTCTCACAGTTCCTCTTGGAAACTCCAGGATTCTAGTGACATCTGGAAGTAACCAACACTTTAGTAAGTTGGCTGAGCTGAGGGCCTAAGAAGCCTCAGTTGAACCAGATACCTTGTTCCGTGTGCCCAGGCCGTTTCCCTTGTGCAGCTCCTTATGTGCAGGGGGCTTCTCTCTGCCTCTGCCTGTGGCTGCTCACTTGGTCCCCAGGGAGAGAATGGCCACATGCGCCTCTTGCCCTTCTTCCCCCTCAGCATCCTGTCTACATGAACCCTGTCTGTTCTTTGATTTCAGTGCCCAGCAGAGGAGCACGCAGCTGAACAAGAAGAGAGCCATCCCCAATCAGGTAGCACACCCCTCTGCAGCCTGCCACTCTATCCTGGGGGGCGGGAGGACACTAAATGACAGCCCAGCCCCAGTGATGGAGCTCGGCCTGTGGAAAGCGCCCCCACAGCCCCAGTAGCAGACCATCTGCTTTCTCAGCCTCTGGAGGCCACTTAGGAACTGATACTTCTGGGAGATGGTCTAAGAGCCGACACTCTGGCAGGGCCTAGTGGGCACATTTTACCCACCCAAAAGACCCTATGTGCCATCCAAGGCCAGGGTTAGAACTTGATTCTTGGCTGGGCATGATAGCTCACGCCTGTAATGCCAGCATGTTGGGAGGCCGAGGTGGGAGGATCACTTGAGGCTAGGAGTTTGAGACCAGCCTGGGCAACACAGAAAGACCCTGTCTCTACAAATAATATTTAAAAATGAGCTGGGTGTGGTGGCTCATGCCTATCACCCCAGCTACTTAGGAGGCCAAGGCGGGAGAATCACTTGAGCCCAGCAGTTCATGACCATCCAGGGCAATATAATGCAACCTCATCTTAAAAATTAATAATAGGCCTGGCACAATGGCTCACACCTGTAATTCCAGCACTTTAGGAGGCCGAGGCGGGTGGATTGCCTGAGCTCAGGAGTTTGAGACCAGCCTGGCTAACATGGCAAAACCCCATCTCTACTAAAAATACAAAAATTAGCCCAGTGTGGTGGCGGGCGCCTGTAGTCCCAGCTACTCGGGAGGATGAGGCAGGAGAATGGCGTGAATCCAGGAGGCGGAGCTTGCAGTGAGCTGAGATTGTGTCACTGCACTCCAGCCTGGAAAACAGAGTGAGATTCCATCTCAAAAAAAAAAAAAAAAAAGAGTTAGAGATCAGCCTGGCCAACATGGTGAAATCCCGTCTCTACTAAAATACAAAAAATTAGCCGGGCATGATGGTGGGTGCCTGTAATCCCAGCTACTCGGTAGACTGAGACAGAAGAATCACTTGAACCCAGGAGATGGTGGTTATGGTGAGCCGAGATCGCACCACTGCAATTTGGCCTGGGCGGCCAAGCAAGACTCCATCTCAAAAAAAAGAAAAAAAAGGAAACCCATAATCTTTGCAAAATTTCTGCCTATGTCCCTCCCTTCTCCCCATTGGGCAGGGGTGGGGGCGGGGACTCCCGTGTACCTTGCACGATCATAGAGCCTACTGGAAGGAGGAACGTAACCATTGCATGATTTATTTTTGCGCTTGCCGTGGGTAATACATATGTTGTTGCTTTTTTGTTTCTTGAGATGATAATGAATTAAATATTAACACCATGAATATGATTAATAGCATGTAATTTTTTTTCTTTTGCTGTTTTTTCCCCTGATCTTCTCTTCTCCTGTTTTTGTGCTTTTCCTGCTTTTTCTTTGTCCCCTTCACGTCCCTTCCATCTCTTTTCCTCTGCCTGCTCTTCCCTGATTCACCCACAACCCTAACTTTGCATATTCAAAGGGGGAGATCCTGGTAAGTACATGCTTAGTGTGGTAGCAAACGTTAGAGAATCTAGTGGTGATGGAGACCCCGCCCACCCCTTAACATTCCCTGTTCCCCATCCCCTCCAAATAACAAAAATACTAAAAATCAAGCTAACCTGGAAACCCCATGCTGCAGCCGGCGCTGGACTGCGCGTTGCCCTGAGTGTAAGTTGACTCACACAGGCACTAACTGAACTGCCACCCTTGAAGGCACACTCCTGCAGCCAGTTCCTGGCAGGTTTTCCTGGTTTCCTGTAGGTCAGGAATGGCAAATACTTACACACTGCCCCTGCCTCCCCTCATATCCCTGGCTGTGGAAGATCTTGCTTAAGCCAGACCAAAATTCATTCTTGGCACTGCCCCTCCTCCTTCTCTCTCCTATGCAGATGTCACTCATGGATCAGAGCATATTTTTCCACATGGCAGAAATCTTCCCCTCTTGTGCACATGGCAGACATGGCTAGTTGATATAGCATTCTTTGCCTTGTGCCGCTTCTCTAGCACATGCCCATGGCAGACATTGCTAATCGATCCTGGCATTCTTTCCAAATAAACTTGCCAGCATTCCTGTTCTATAGCAGATGTGGCAAAGTTATCAAGGTATTTTTTTTTTTCCGCATATGATACCCTCTTCTCTACGCATGCAGGCATGACTAGTCAATCAGGAGCCCCTTTCCTAGATGCTGCCTCTTGTCCTCCAGATAAATTGATGAGACTCTTCTGTTGCACTTATCCCTTTCTCCTATCCTTTGCCTGTGACAGGCAACACTAATTGATCCTAGCACCGTTTCCTGCCACGCTCAGAATTCTCACCACAGTGCTCCAGGTATCTCGTAGCAGTCGATTGACATGGCCCCCAAGATGAATCATATTTGCTGTCCGTCCCTGCTGTGGGTAACACCTCCTTCCTTTGTGCAGAGCCCTCAGCTGGGGCTCAGTGTGGGACGTGAGATGGGCGTGAGACCCATTCCAGCCCAGCCCAGTGGGAAGCAGCCTGCTACTCATATCTGAGAGCTGAGCCCAGTTCAAGGAGCTCGCCTCTAGGCAGCTGGCCTCAGCCCGGCTCTCACACTTGGACAGCACAGTCTGGGCCTCCAGTCCTAGCAGGGGCTCACTTTTGCTGGACATTCTCCCACTGCCAGCCACCAAGGCACTGGTCATCCCTGCCACTGCCCTCTAGCAGGGATCTTCTGGCAATCCCAGGGTCTTACTTGTAGCTGAGCCGATCTTATGCCAGGGCCTTGCTGCTCCCAGGGCCTGGGTGGTGCAGATAGGGCCATGGGTGGGGGCAGTGACGGGAGGAAGTAGTTGGCCTTGGGCTTGTGGTTTTCAGGTTCCTCACGTATTTCCCCTAGTCCCCTTGAATTTGACAGGCCAAGGCCAGGAACCTGCTTCTCCCTTGCACCCCAAGAGGTTAGGCGTTCCTCTTTTCCTACCAGAGGCCACATAGCCCAGCCCTGTCATGAGTGTGGCCGTGGCCTCTGGGTCTCCCAGCTGTGGTTTCCATCTCTACCCAGGAGACTTGGGGCAGGACCCTCACCCAGGAAAGAGGCTGGAGCAGCCTGCCAGGGGATCCCTGCTCTGCCATCCCCTGCCTGCCCTGCCGCCCATGCCGCCCCATGTGCCTGTCTGCCTGTCACTGTGCACCCCAGCCCGCGACGGCCTGCAGCCTCTTCTGTCTCTCCCACCCCCACTTCCTTCTAAGCCCAGTCCCACTGGGATGTGTCCCTTGCATGCAAACCTGACTTTCTGCTGAGGCCTGGCCCCTCCCTTTTCTCTGGATCACAAGTTGTGCATGGCTAACGGTGCCTGTGTTTGCCACCCACAGCTTGCAGCTCCCTGGGGTGGGATTTTGTCTCTGAACCCATGTGGAGAAGGGCACCTCAGGGCTTCTGCCAGACCTCCTGCCCCGAGGCTCGCTGTGCCATCCCCAGCATGGCCCCGATCAGTGCCCTGGCCCTGTGGCTATGGCCATGTACCCCAAAGCGTAGCATGGGCCCTGGCCTCCAGCTCTGAGCAACACTAACCCCGGCTGGAGGCAGGAGAGCCAGGCCACCGAGGGGCGCGTGGGCACATCCCTCTCCTTGGAATCCGGGCCAGGCCTAGGAGTATGGAGGCCTCACATTTCTCTGGGGGAGCGCTAACAGCCTGTCTCCCTGTTTTCCCTCTCCTGGTTGTCATTCAGTCATGGAACCAGGGTCTACTAAGCACTCGTTCTGTGCCCAGCCCTGGGCTGAGACAAGGCAGTGCACCCACCCCGCTCCCAGAATGCCAGGCCTTTGATGCTAACACCAGGACCTCCTGGGCAGACCAGGAAGAGCTCGTCACTGCACTCCCGGAGGGGATGCTGTGACCTCACAGGGGCTGCTGGCCTCAGCCCCCGCACCCACCACCAGGCAGCCTGTGAATGGCCAGATGCCAGGGGTCACTGCCTGCTCCAAACAACTGTGAGAGTCCTGTCTGCTCATCCCACGGAGGGAGAAGTCTGTACCCTTGGCCTTAACAAGGGGCACCCGGTGGCATCTCATGCCGTCCCCAGCCTGGGCAGTGACTTCTGCATGGTCCAGGGGTCCCTGGGTCCTCTTTAGCCACCTCTGTCTTCATGGCCACCTGGGGCTTAGCACTCACATCCAGCCACCAAGGAGCCACTGAAACTGTGGGCTGGTGGCCCTGTTCAGAATGACAGGCCTGGGGTGGGTCGGGGTAGTTCGGGTGAAGCCCCTCCAGAGGACTGCCCCTGACTAGGACAGCATCTGGGCCCCAGACGGATTCCTGGAGGCCCCATCTCTGGCGCTCCTGTCGTGCCATGCCCTGCCATGCCCTGCCCCAGGGGGCGCACGCTAGCCCTTCGCAGCTGTCCGTGGCCATGCTCAGCCCACCCTTTGTAGCTTGGCCAAGTCTGTCAGTGCCTGGGTCCCAGGCCGCCCTGTGCGTGCCTCTGTGTGCTTCCTGCAGCTCCCAGGGCCCCTGTCCTGAGTGGGGTGGGGAGGCTCTGGCCCACACATGCCTCCAGTGGCCAGGGAGCGTGGGAGCACAGCCCCCAGGCTGCCTGCCGTTAGCTGTCAGGTGAGTCCCTGCACTGGCCTGGGTTCTGACCCCCACTCAGATGACACCTACGGCCACACGTGGGGTCTCTAAGCCCAGAACCCTGATGTGTCAGTAAAAAAGATGACCACTAGGCTTGCAGCCAGCTTGGGACATGAGCTCCGCCCCTTCAGTGTCCTTGGGGAGGGCCCCGGGCTCACACCTTTGACCCTAGTCCTCTGTGTGGACACCGCCCTTCGAACCTTATCTCACGCAAACAAGTGCAGTTCCTCAGATGTCACATTTCATTTGCCACAACCCCACACACAAGCCCCAGGGACTCCTCCCGTGGACCCTTTCCATCAGGCCTCCGTGACTCTGTCCCCCATCAGCCCCTGACCCAGTGAATCTGTCTGTCCACCCACCTGCCCAGGTGGCACCCCATGTTGGTTTCCAGCTGGAAATGCTTGGCACAGGGTGGAACTGGGTTTCCTGGGCTTCGGGGCTGGAGGTGTCTGTCGCAGTCCCTGGCTTCCCACTGAGCTGTGGGCAAGGCTGCTGCGCTGGGGGATGGCTGGGGCGCGGAGCGAGGTTCTCCGCTAAGCTGCGCGCTTCCCCCCAGGTGATCCGCAGGGGCTGGTTGACCATCAACAACATCAGCCTGATGAAGGGAGGCTCCAAGGAGTACTGGTTTGTGCTGACTGCAGAGTCGCTGTCCTGGTACAAGGATGAGGAGGTGAGTGGCAGGCGGGAGCAGGGCCGCTGGGGGAGGTGGGGCAGCCAGGGAAGAGCGGGTGGGCGCTCCCTCTGGGCAGAACTCATTCAGTCACTGTGTCACTCGGCCCCAGAGTCACCACTAGGACCATAACCCGCCGGGTCCAGTGGCTCCTGCTTATAATCCCAGCACTTTGGGAGGCCAAGGCAGGTGGATCATGAGGTCAGGAGTTCGAGATCAGCCTGACCAACATGATGAAACTCTGTTGTACTAAAAATACAAAAATTAGCTAGGAGTGGTGGCACGTGCTTGTAATCGCAGCTACTCAGGAGGCTGAGGCAGGAAAATCGCTTCAACCCGGGAGGTGGAGGTTGCAGTGAGCCGAGATTGCATGCTGCACTCTAGCCTGGGCAACAGAGCGAGACTCCGTCTCAAGCAAACAAACAAACAAAACACAACCATCACCCAGGGCTGGAGAGCAGCCACCATGTGCCAAAAGACTCACATTGTAGCTGGTCCCCATGGGGCATGCAGCCAGCCTCCAGGGGCTCCGTCACTTACAGGCTCAGTCAGGCCCTTTGCCTCTCTGGGCCTCGGTTTTTCTATCTGCAAAGTGGGCTAGCATGCTCCCTGCCCAATGTGCGGTGCTTGGCCATAGTGTGCAGAATGATCCCCACATGCTCGTCATTATGGGAAGGAAGTGGAGAGGCCCCTGGGTGATGGTGACTGCAGGGAGCGGTGTTGAGTGCTGAGTCATGGGAGGGACTCGTTTATTGCGAGTGAGGGGGCAGGCCTCGAGCAAGGACACTGCCGACCAGCCCCTGCTCTCCACGCTGACCCAGCATCCCTCCTGATTGTCCTGGGTAAAAAAAGATACATAATGTTTGACATATTTATGAGGTCCCTGTGATGTTTTATTAGATGCACAGAGTATGTAGTGCTCACGGCAGGGTGTTTGTGGCGTCTGTCACTTTGGAATTCCTCAATTCCCTGTGTTCAGAACAGTTCAGGTCCTCTCTTCTAACTACTATGAAATATACAAGGCTGGGCACGGTGCCTCAGGCCTATAATCCCAGCACTTTGGGAGGCCGAGGTGGGAGGATGGCCTGAGTTCAGGTGTTCAAGACCAGTTTGAGCAACATAGCACTACCCTGTCTCTTAAAACTCAAAAAAAAAATTAGCTGGGCATGGTGGCGAATACTTGTAGTCCCAGCTACCCAGGAGACTGAAGTGGGAGGGTCAGTCACTGGAGCCCCGGAGATGGAGGCTGTAGTGAGCTGTGATCACACCACTGCACTCCAGCCTGGGCCACAGAGCAAGACCCTGTCTCAAAAAAAAAAAAAGAAGAAGAAGAAATAGACAATACATTGTTGGCTGGGCACAGTGGCGCATGCCTGTAATCTCAGCACTCTGGGAGGCTGAGGTGGGTGGATCACCTGGGGTCAGGTGTTCGAGACCAGCCTGGCCAACAAGGTGAAGTCCCTTCTCTACTAAAAATACAAAAATTAGCCAGGTGTGGTATCAGGCACCTGTAATCCTAGCTACTTGGGAGGCTGAGGCAAGAGAATCACTGGAACCTGGGAGGTGGAGGTTGCAGTGAGCTGAGATAGCGCCACTGCACTCCAGCCTGGGTGACAGAGTGAGAGACTCCGTCTCAAAAAAAAAAAAGTAGGCAGGGTGCAGTGGCTCACGCCTTTAATCCCAGCACTTTGGGAGGCCAAGGCGGGTGGATCACCTGAGATCAGGAGTTCGAGACCAGCCTGACCAACATGGAGAAACCCCGTCTCTACTAAAAATACAAAATTAGCCTGGCGTGGTGGCGCATACCAGTAATCCCAGCTACTTGGGATTGCTGAGGTGGGAGAATCGCTTGAACCCGGAAGGCGGAGGTTGCCATGAGCCGAGATTGTGTCATTGCACTCCAGCCTGGGCAACAAGAACGAAACTCTATCTCAAAAAAAAAAAAAAAACCCACCAGACAATTGTTAACTATATAGTCTTAACTGCGGTCACCCTACTCTGCTGTTGAACAGTAGAAGTTAATGCCTTTTCTCTAACTGTGTGTTTGTATCCATTAACCCACCTCTCTTTACCCCTTACCTATCCCCACCTTTCTCAGCCTCTAGTATTTATCCTTCTACTCTCCACCTCTGTAAGATCCCCTCTTCTACCTTTTTTTAGCTCCCATGTATGAATGACAACATGCAAGATTTGTCTTTTTGTGCCTGGCTTATTTCACTTCACATAATGGCCTCCAGTTCCATTCATGTGGCTGCAAATGACAGGGTCTCATTCTTTTTTATGGCCCTGATCAACCCATTTCTTGCTTAATTCTCTTGACGTAACCATGGCTTAGTGGCCTGGAAGGGAAGCTACTTCTGTGTGACAGCTTGTTGCTACTCTGATGAGGTCCAGGTTGGCTTTCAAGAGTCCCTGGCAAAGGGAGTTGTGTTTCTCTCAGTGTCCTGGTTGCTCCGGGAGAAGACTGCAGGCTGTCCCATGAGCCATGGCTGTGTTACGTGGGCAGTGGATTTGTGTCTGTAATAGAGGCCCAAAACGAAGGCACTTAAAGAGATGAAGTCTCTTTCTTGCTCACGTCTCAGTGAGCTTGGTGATCCTGTGCAGCGAGGCTGTCTAGGGCCTGGCTCTGCCTCTCCTGTTGCCACCTTAACACAGGGCTCCCTTCATAGTTTAAAATGGCTGCCCCATGCCCATCACCATGTAGCCTCTAGCAGCCCGAAGAAGGGAAAGAAGGGCCTCTGTGTGTGGGAACTGTGAGTCCAGCTAACAGTTCTAGCACTTTCTAAGAAGGAAGTGGATATTGGTTGTTTCTGAGCATGACAGCTGGGGCTTGACACCCAGAATTCACCAGGATATTGGTTGCGTGGCATCAACCCTTCGTGTCTCGTCTCCTCACCTATAAAGTCAGGACTGTGGCCTGTCCCCTCTGGACTGTGGGAGCCAGTGTGGGAGTTCTTGTACTTGAGCCCAGCACTGTGCTTGGCTCACCGCATGTGTCCCGGGTTTTGTCCTGGTGGCTACCAGTATCAAGTCCTCCCAGCTCCTCTCTGTAGGAGGGAACCTACCCAGCTACTCCCAGCACACAGAGGAGGAGCTGGAGGCTGTGTCAGGTGCAGGGCCAGCTGGCCAGTCCCCATGGTCCCTGGGATGGCACAGCCACCAACTCAGTCCAGGCAACCTCAGTGGAGAGGCTGGGGTTGCCTGAGGCCCCCGGAGCCACCCTGCCTGGCTGTCTTCCCCTTGGGTTTCAGGGAGTGCCCCCGACTGGGGGCTTGCTGGCAGCCACCTCAGCCCCAGGACAGGCAGGACTTGGCTTGGAAGTTCCAGGCTTAGAGAGAAGGCAGGTTGGAGGGCCCCGGCTGGCCCAGGAAGGAGCAAAGAGAGGAGGGCCTCGTGGCTGTGAACCCCTGCTGTGTGCTGGGCTCACTGGCTAAGAGAGCCCACTGAGGCCACACCTGAGGAGAACCCTGCTCCCCTTGAGGAAACCCTCACGCTTGCCCTTCGGGTGGCTCTGTGGTCACCCCTGTCTAAGGCTCTGAGCAGTGACTTGCCCCACGTCGGGGAGCGGGGGAGTGTTCCCTCTAGGGTGGACGCTTCTCCAGTGCACGTCTGGAGGCCCATGCTCCCTGACCTGAGGGACACCCCAGCCCAACATCCAGACACCTCCGCCGCAGCCCAGGCCTGATGTCCCCTTGACCGAGGGCGCTGAGGTGAAAGGGTCATCCCACTCCACACGAGGCCAGATGCTCATCTCTGGAATGTTCCTGAAGCCTCAGGAGCCCTGAGGCCTCTGCGGGACTCTGGGGTGCTATTTCTTAACCCAGGGTGGTGGAGTCTGCTGAGCCACCATGCAAGCATTTCTGGGGTCCCTGTGGAACCTTCCAGAACCTCAGATCCAGAGAAATTCATGGGGTTGGGAGGGAGGAGTGTGGGGCCAGGCGTGGTCTGCAGCCTTCTCCCCACCTCATGCTCCTCTAGGAACTCACGTGTCCAGATCAGATGGCTCCTCAAAATGGCCGGGATGGGATGGGGTGGGGTGTCCTTTCACTTTTCCTCCCTTCTTTCTGCCTTGCAGTCAGAAACCAGCCTGCGCTGTGGTGTGTGGGCTGTCGGGCTGGCTGAGAGCTGGCCCCTGCCTTTCAGCTTAGGGCTGTGGGGACCTTCCAGGGTCCCCTGGGTGGGAGTGCCAGGCCTGGGACAGCGAGCCCTGGAGGAGCTTCTGGGCCAGAACCTTAGCCTGGCGGCTCTCTGCCGGGCAGCATTGCAAGTCTAGTTTTCAGATCTCTTCTCTGACATGAGGGGCCCTTCGTGTTTTCCTCATCTCAGGGTTGAAAGCCAGAGCCCCTGACCCTCCTGTGGAGCCCCACATTGGAGTCTGGAGCAGCGGTGGGAGAAGGGCCGGCCACCGGCCGTAATGAGAAACAGCCGACCTGTGAAAGGGGCCCTGTGTGCGCCCCAGACACAAAGCAGGCTCTAGTCAGGAGGACGTAGCCATGGAACCTGTCCCCCACCACCACCCAAGTTAGGATCCCAGCAGGGACCCTTGGAGTCACACACATGGCAGCCACCCCTGAGGATCAGGCCACCCTCTTAGATGCCTCAGTGAGACGCAAGACATCAGTATCTCTTTATTTAAAGATTAAACGAGAAGACATTTATAGCCATGGGGTGGGGATGGCGGACTGATAGGGCCAGGGCCCCCAACCCCTCGGCCGGCCTCAGGGCTCCCTCTGCCTTTCCCCAGCACCTCTTCTCCCACCCAGGCCCTCTAATCTTCTATGTCAGGCTTCACCGCAGTGGGAAACGGGGTGGTGGAAAATGACACTCACCTGCCGGCGAGTTTGGGGGGCCTGTCTCGACGCGCCGCTCACCCAAGCCCAGCCTAACCAATGTGCAGACTACTGTACACATTGAGAGCCTCCTGAACAGGTAGTCTGAACACTGGGTTGGCGAGGCCGGCTATCCATCCTGCAGAACCCCCCAGGCAGACGCCGGAGCCACCAGGCCAGGCCGTACCTGAGCACCTCTGAGCAGCCAGGGAAACCACTACTCCTCCCGAGACGATCCGCTCTGTCCCTTCTGACGTGGCAAGGCTGGGGCCGGCTTGCATCTGGAGAAAGTTCTGGGTTTTCAGGAAATCCTAAAGAGTGGGGGAGGTGGAGGCAGGAGGCAGGGTTTGGGATCGTGGCTTCTGGGCTCAGGAGAAAGTCTGACTCTCTGGGGGTTGGGGGTGGGGAGGAGGGGCGCACACATGCCTCTGTGTGCGTGTGTGCGTGTGCGTGTGCGCGTGTGCGTGCGCGAGTGTGCGTGCCGGCAGCCCCAGGAAGGCGGCCACTGCTTTCTGGGCAGAATCGCACTGTAAACAGTTCCAGATGTGGCGTTAGCTGGAATGGCCTGTGACTCAGTTACTTGGCCCCACTGGCCGGAAGCTTCCGGCCGCATGACACGATAGGGTCAGGGCAGCAAAGGCCCTTGGGCAAACGTCCGGGTGGGGGGCAGGGCTTCTGCAGAGCCCCCTCCCCTGGCCCCTTCTAAAGCCCCCAAAACTCTTCCCCGAGAGGCAGGAGGGACTCAGGCCCTGTGTTACCCAGCCTTGCCTGGGATGGGGGGTACGGACTTTCTTCAACACCCTCCCTCTCTGGGGTCTGCAGCGGCGTCCCTCCCTCCACGGCTACCGGGCCGCTCTTCTACGCTCTGCTCCCTCCACGGCCACTGGGCCCCTCTTCCTATGCTCTGCTCCCTCCATGGCCACTGGGCCTCTCTTCCTATGCTCTGCTCCCTCCACGGCTGCTAGGCCCCTCTGCCTATGCTCTGCTGCCTCCACGGCTGCTAGGCCCCTCTGCCTATGCTCTGCTCCCTCCATGGCTGCTAGGGCCCTCTGCCTATGCTCTGCTCCCTCCATGGCCGCTGGGCCCCTCTTCCTATGCTCTGCCCTGCTTCTTCCTTGCCTAGAGCCTAGCAGGCTAATTCTGGAGCCACTCACAAGAGCAACCAAAGAAAATCCCGGGTGCTCATGGGCACCAGCTCTGCAGCGGGCACCGAGCTCCTCCGTCCTCCTTGGACAGATGAGGAAACCGAGGTGCAGATGTGGGGATGGTGGAAGTGGCTTGCCTAAGGGCACACGGCCAGGAAAGGGCAGGGCTGGCATCACCTCCACCATGCTGAGCTCCTAACGCCTTGAGACTGAGCCCATGTGCCAAGCCCACTGCTTCATCCTGGCTCCTCTTGCAAAGTCCTGACACTCCCAGCCGGCCCCCACTTGCCAGGGAGCCCCAGCCACCTTCTCCACAGTCACCGTGGCTGCTCTTCAACTTGGAGGCGGCAGGCAAGTTAGGTTTTGTGCTGGGGCAGCACAGTGAGGGGACATGAGAGGAGTTTCCAGAGATGGCCCAGGGAGAAGAAAGGCCAGGGGCCCTGTGGAGAGGACTGGGCTTTGGCTCACAGGGACCTGGCCTCTGAAGTCCTGCTGTGGGTTGCACTGCCCATTATGTGGTCTCAGGCAGCCAGCTTCCCTCTCTGAGCTGGGAGGGATCCGTGAACTGAGACGAAGCAGTGCATGGCATGGGTCCCCAAGAGCTGCTGCTGTGACGGGTGGGCACACATGTCACTGGGTGAGCGTGGGACTCCAGGGTGCCATCCCCAGCTCCGTAACTGGCCAGCCCCTTGCCCCTGGCTGAGGGGCCCACCTCCTCTGAGCTGCCTCCCTAGCATTTTGGGCAGCCGTGCCTGGCACTTGATTGGTGCTTCCTGAACAGGGCCAACCTTCGAAAGCAAGTGATAGGGCCAGGTGCGGTGGCGCACACCTATAATCCCAGCACTTTGAGAGGCTCGCTTGAACCCAGGAGTTTAAAACCAGCCTGGGCAACACAGACCCCATCTCTATTAAAATAATGATAATGATAATAAAAAAGGGACTAAGACTTCTGCAGCACCTGGCCCAGGCATCAGCTATCCAGCCCTGAGATGTCCTCAAGTGGCCAAGGTTGAAATCTCAGCCCTGTTCCTCTCTGCCTCAGTCTTCATCTCTGTAAAATGGCATCACAGAGGTAACTCACTCCTAGGCTTGTTTCAAAGATGGAGCCCAGATAAAAGTTCCACTCACTCCACGCAAGGCGAGGGTGGTTGTGTTGCACATGCAGTCAGCCACATGTCAGCAGTGAACTCAACAGGAGAAACTGAGTCAGTCCAGTGGCAGTCAGCCATCTAGGTCAATAAGCACAGGTAGTCAGGCACCTAGGTCAACAAGCGCAGGATACATGATGTGTTGTGTGAGGGGAAAGGAGGATGGAAGTGGGGAAGGTGCAGGTGGAGTTAGGGCAGGAGGGAGCCATGCAGGTGTCAGGATCAGGCAGTGGCCTGGGTCATCCAAAGGCCCTGGGGTAGGAACCCACCTGGGATACTCAGGGAGCATCATGGAGGGCAGAGTGATGGACGGGGAGGGGCTGGCAGATGGGCTCATCCACAGCAGCGACCAGCATTGAGAAGTCCCTGGTGCTGGTGGTGGCGCACGCTGCACGCTCTGGCCTGGGGCATCCTGAGTTGTCACGGGGACAGCTCAGGGTGACTCTTTTCCGTCCACCCTCAGGAGAAAGAGAAGAAGTACATGCTGCCTCTGGACAACCTCAAGATACGTGACGTGGAGAAGGGCTTCATGTCCAACAAGCACGTGTTCGCCATCTTCAACACGGAGCAGAGGTGAGGGCCCCAGGGTCCCAGGGAGGGCTCGGGGTGAAGACCAACGGCCTCATTCACACTCCACAGCCTTCACTGAGCACCTGGCTGTCAGCAGCCCCTGCCCTTGGGACCGACCTTCTAGAAAGGGAGTGGGGTGAGAAACAGCAAATGCCAGGGATGCTTCTGGTGCTGGGTCAGAGGTGACCTCTCTGGGCAGAGACAAGGATGAAGGCAGGGTCCAAGTCAGCTGGGAACCACGGAGTTCTGAGCACAGGGTAACCAGGACCTGGCTTAGGTGCTCACAGGCGCCCTCTGGTGGCTGAGAGGGAAACAGTATGAGAGTGTGGGAGACAGGGAACCAGGGCAAAGGCCACTGCCTTAAGGGTCCAAGTGGGCGATGATGGGGCCAGACCCCATAGGGAAGAAGGGTGCAGATTCTGGATAGAGGAGTCAGGCAGAGCCCTGGTGGGCATGGATATGAGAGAGAAAGGCACCGATGGTGACCCTGAGTACCTGGGCCTGAGCTCCTGCACTGCCCGGCTGCTGCCATCGGCCGGGGTGGGGAAGGCAGCGGCAGGGTAGGCCTGGAGACAGCCAAGAGCTCCGTTTAGTCCATGCCAAGGGAGACGGCGCATCAGGCAGGCACCTGGGTAGATCGAGGAGTGTGATGTCCAGGAACGAGCTCCAGTCTGGGATGTGAACTGGGCAGTCACCATTGCGTAGACGGTATTTCAAGGGATGAAACCAGATGAGCTCCCAGGAGAGTGAAGCTGGAGAATGGGAGGCCCCAGGAAGCTGACAGTACATCTGTCCCATGAAGCAGTGGCTGGAGACTTTAGCAGAGACACTGCTCTCAGGAAGAGACCCAGCTGGCACGAGGGCTCTTCTCATACTCACACAATCGCGCTCATCTAGGAAGCAGGGCCCACCTGAGTCAGGGCTTAGCTGTCAGCAAAGGCCCGGTGGTACCCTGAGACCCGCAGGCAGGCACTGACGTCCTCCCTGCTGGCCCCAGAACTTCCTTGCCTACTGCTAGGCTACACCCACCAACTCCAGCTGAGTCTCCTGGTTCCCTCCCTCCTGCTTTGTTCTGGCTGGCCTGAAGCTCTGAGACCCATTTGTCCACTAGCTGGCCCTGAAAACCTTCATAGCTCTTCTAGGCTTGCCCCTCACCGTATGGCACCTGGCAGCTGTCCCAGGTCCCTGAGCCATGTGCCTCCTCTGCAGGGAGGGTGACGATATTACCTGATACATCTTTTAAGAGTAGGTTCAGGAAACCCAGAGTAATAGCTGCAAAAAGAAGATAGATGGTTGATGGTTTTCTATGTAAATCGAGTCCAGACTTTAGTATCCCAGGCAAAGCAGAGCAGCTCCACAGGGATCGGGATCCAGGCCCTGCATGTTCCTCAGGATTCCACCTGGTATGCAGAACCCGAGCTCTGCGGTAGGACAGTCCTGCCACGAAATCCTGACTTTTTTTTTTTTTTTGAAACAGAGTTTCGGTCTTGTTGCCCAGGCTGGAGTGCAATGGTGCGATCTCAGCTCACCGCAACCTCTGCCTCCTGGGTTCAAGCGATTCTCCTGCCTCAGCCTCCCGAGTAGCTGGGATTACAGGCATCCATCCACCACCACGCCTGGCTAATTTTTTATTTTTAGTAGAGACAAGAGTTTCTCCATATTGGTCAAGCTGGTCTCAAACTCCTGACCTCAAGTGATCCACCCACCTCGGCCTCCCAAAGTGCTGGGATTACAGGCATGAGCCACCATGCCTGGCCCAAAACCTTGACTTCTACTTCTTTGCCCAAAATGGCTGCCCAGGCTCCGGCCATTGTGATGATGTTCCAGGCAGCAGCAGAAAGGAAGACAGGAGGAGCTACAAGGGCATGCCTCTCCCCTCACAACCCCATCCAGAAGTCGTTCAGAGCAGCCACTTGCTGACCACAAACCCAAGTCTCACTTAAAGGCTTTGGGGGCAGCTTGGCTGTCTCAACCACACCTGGATGTGGGACAGGAAAACATGCGTGGCATGTGGCACGGGGCCTGGCCTATAGACCACCATCTGCAAGCATTGTTTAGCATCCATTCCATTTATCTCCCAGCTTCGATTCGAGACCCTGATTCTTTTTTTTTTTTTTTTTTTTTTTTTTTTTTGGAGATTGAATCTTGCTCTGTCACCCAGGCTAGAGTGCAGTGGCGTGATCTCAGCTCATTGCAGCCTCCACCTCCCATGCTTAAGTGATCCTCCCACTTCAGCCTCCCAAGTAGCTGGGACTACAGGCGCATGCCACCATGCCCAGCTAATTTTTGTATTTTCTGTAGAGATGGGTATCTTTCTGTGTTGCTTAGGCTGGTCTCCAACTCCTGAGCTCAAGCAATCCCCCGTCTCAGCCTCCCAAAGTGCAGGAATTACAGGTGTGAACCACCATGCCTAACCTTTACAAAAACTTTTTTGTTTTGTTTTGTTTTGACACAAAGTCTCACTCTGTTGCCCAGGCTGGAGACAGTGGCACAATCTCGGCTCACTGCAACCTCCACCTCCCAGGTTTAAGTGATTCTTCTGCCTCAGCCTCCTGAGTAGCTGGGACTACAGGTGTGCGCCACCACTCCCGGCTAATTTTTTTGTATTTTAGTATTGACAGGGTTTCACCATGTTGGTCAGGCTGGTCTCAAACTTCTGACCTCAGTTGATCCTCCTGCCTCGGCCTCCCACAGTGTTGGGATTAAAGGCATGAGCCCCTGTTCCTGGCCAAAATTTTTTTTAAAAAAACACACAGCCAGGTGAGGTGGCTCATGCCTGTAATCCCAGCACTTTGGGAGGCCGAGGTAGGCGGATCACCTGAGGTCAGGAATTCGAGACCAGCCTGACCAACGTGAAGAAACCCTGTCTCTACTAAAAATGCAAAAATTAGCCAGGTGTGGTGGCGCATGCCTGTAATCCCAGGTACTTGGGAGGCTGAGGCAGGAGAATCCCTTGAACCTGAAAGGTGGAGGTTGTGGTGTGCCAAGATCGCACCATTGCACTCCAGCCTGGGCAACAAGAGTGAAACTCCGTCTCAAAAATAATAATAATAATGATAATAATAAATTTCTGGTGGACAGTGCTGCTCTGGGCTTTCTTGAAAATGCCCCAGTGGGAGCTTCCCAGCTACAGTGGGTGTCAAGGGTCACATGCCTACTTCTGGGGGCCCAGGAAAAGAGAAGAGTCAGCTGATCCAACAGAAATAAAGAAACACAGACACTTGCCGAGCTTGTGCACAGCGCTCTTCTGTGTAGGCATCACTCACAGTGATCCCTCGGCATGACCGGGTGAAGCCTGGGTTGGGTTTGGGTTCCTGATCAGTCAGAAAGACCCCTTAGAGCCCACTCCTCTCAGTGGTCTGCCAGACCATGGCAGGGTCAAGCCTGCTCCTCTCCCTCCCCCCACAGAAACGTCTACAAGGACCTGCGGCAGATAGAGCTGGCCTGTGACTCTCAGGAGGACGTGGACAGCTGGAAGGCCTCGTTCCTCCGAGCCGGCGTCTACCCTGAGAAGGACCAGGTGAGGAGCCGCCCTGCACAGAGGCGGCCCAGCGGCCCCCACCTGGGAGAGGAAGCAGGGCTGGCTTTCCCCAGGACAGGTCATTTTCAGGCCATGTTAGCCAGGAGTCTCTGAAATCATGTAGCAGTGGCCCACTTGAGCAAGCAAAGGAGAACTTGAAGATACTTTGTCATCAGGGCCCAGAAAGTTCCCTCACGGAAGCTAGTGACCAGGGCACACAGGGGATGGGGTACCGCCTTCTTTGTTCTCCTCTCTTTTCCGCTCCATCCTGAGGTGGCGTGAACATGGCCACCCTTGGTCCCAATATTAAAATGTTTTGCCGGGCGCGCTGGATGGTTCACGCCTATAATCCCAGCACTTTGGGAGGCTGAGGCGGGCAGATCATTTGAGCTCAGGAGTTCAAGACCAGCCTGGCCAACATGGTGAAACCCCGTCTCTACTAAAACTACAAAAAGTAGCCGGGCATGGTGGCACATGCCTGTAATTCCAGTTACTCAGGAGGCTCAGTCAGGAGATCGCTTAAACCCGGGAGGTGGAGGTTGCATTGAGCTGAGATCATGTTATTGCACTCCAGCCCAGGTGACAGAGCAAGACTCCATCTCAAAAATAAAATAAAATGTCCTAAGTTTGGGTGTGATGGCTCACGCCTGTAATCCCAACACTTTGGGAGGTGATGCGGGCAGATCCTTTGAACCCAGGAGTTCGAGAACAGCCTGGGCAATGTTGCAAAACCCTGTCTCTCCAAAAAATACAAACATACGCAGGTGTGGTGGTGCACCCCTGTAATCCCATCTACTCCAGGGGGCTGAGGTGGGAGGATCACTTGAGCTCTACCCGGGAGGTTGAGGCTGCGGTGAGCCGTGTTTGTGCCACTGCACTGCAGCCTGGGTGACATAGCAAGACCGTGTCAAAAAAAAAACCAAAAAACAAAAAACGATGTTCCAGTGCCCAGGTGAGGGGATCCACCCCAGCATCAGCCAGCGTCACCCCAGTGTTTGGGCAGTTCTGGCCCGGGGCAGGCAGGCCTACCTGGTACCAGTGGGTCTGTCAGGGGCCAGCCTGGGGTCAGTTATTGGTCGGACAATAGAGCAGATGGTTTCCAGAGAACCAGGACTTGCCCCAGGCCACAGTCACCCCTCAGCATCTCCCCTCCCGCTTGCAGGCAGAAAACGAGGATGGAGCCCAGGAGAACACCTTCTCCATGGACCCCCAACTGGAGCGGCAGGTGGAGACCATTCGCAACCTGGTAGACTCGTACGTGGCCATTATCAACAAGTCCATCCGCGACCTCATGCCAAAGACCATCATGCACCTCATGATCAACAATGTGAGTGGAGAACTGAAAATGAGAAGGAGGCAGCTGAGTGCAGTGGCTCAGGCCTGTAATCCCAGCACTTTGGGGGGCCAAGGCAGGCGGATCACTTGAGGTCAGGAGTTCAAGACCAGCCTGGCCAAAATGGTGAAACCCCACCTCAACTAAAAATACAAAAATGAGGCCGGGCGCGGTAGGTCACGCCTGTAATTCCAGCACTTTGGGAGGCTGAGGCGGGCGGATCGTGAGGTCAGGAGATCGAGACCATCCTGGCTAACATGGTAAAACCCCGTCTCTACTAAAAATACAAAAAAAATTAGCTGGGCGTGGTGGCGGGTGCCTGTGGTCCCAGCTACTTGGGAGGCTGAGGCAGGAGAATGGCATGAACCTGGGAGGCAGAGGTTGCAGTGAGCTGAGATTGCGCCACTGCACTCCAGCCTGGGTGACAGAGCGAGACTCCGTCTCAAGAAAAGAAAAAAAAAGATATAACAGGATTATTCTGCCAAGGTTAAGGAAATAAATAAATAAGCTAAAACAGGAGAAAAGATATCAATAGAAGAGGCAAGATACTAGAAATAAGTTGAATAAGAATCTTATAATCAGCCTGGGCCACATGGTGAAACCCCATCTCTACAAAAATTACAAAAATTAGCCAAGCATGGTGTCACGCACCTGTGGTCCCAGCTACTCGGGAGGCTGAGGCAGGATAATTGCAAAAAAGTCTGCGGGTGGCCCCACCCTGTGGGAGATGTTTTTCCAGCAATCACTGTGGGTTCTGGGTTGGGGTGATGTGCAAGCCTGACTCTCCCCAACCCCTGCCCACAGACGAAGGCCTTCATCCACCACGAGCTTCTGGCCTACCTATACTCCTCAGCGGACCAGAGCAGCCTCATGGAGGAGTCGGCCGACCAGGCGCAGCGGCGGGACGACATGCTGCGTATGTACCATGCCCTCAAGGAGGCGCTCAACATCATCGGCGACATCAGCACCAGCACAGTGTCCACGCCCGTACCCCCGCCCGTCGACGACACCTGGCTCCAGAGCGCCAGCAGCCACAGGTCCAGAAGCCTGGTTCCCCTACCCTCAAGCATTCGGCCTGCAGGGTCCTGGCAGGAAACAGGACACAACCCAAGGGTGGGCAGGAGAAGGGGTGGCACCCAGGGCTGGGCACTGTGGGAGCTGCTGCCCTGCTGAGGCCGGAGGAGGGAGAGAAAGGGTATGGGGGCCAGCCAGCCCCACAGCTCTAGGGCAGGACCTGCCCTCTGCTCGTGCCTTCCGTCAGCACAGCCCAAATGGAAGCCGGGGTAAGAGGCTGGAGGGGCAGCAGCCACAGGAGAGAGACGAGCCTCCTCAATCACAGAGAAGGGCAGATGGGAGGCTCTGGAGGGGCAAACGCAAGGCATGGCCAGAGCTGCCGCCGCCCCTGAGTTGTCCATTGAGGCCGTCGGGCAGGGAACCTCAGAGGGGGCCGCCCTGCAGAGCCCTTGGGGAGCCATGGCGTTCCCTAGTGGGAGGACATCGTACCCAGGCCTGCAGGCAGCAGGTGCTGAGGCCCACGAGGGAACCTGGGTGTCTGGACAGGGCTTGCAGGTTCCACGGCCCCCTGGAGGCATTAGGGCTTGATCTGGAGGACTCTGGAAGTGTCTTTGTCTGTAAGGGTGGATCCCAGGCCCAAGGCCTCAGAGGGCCCTGTGAGTGCAAAGTGTCTGGCCATGTGGGGGCCGTGGGGATGAGGTCAGAGGGCAATTGGAGTCCTTGGGGGCCGAGGGGAAGGGAAGGTGGGTCTAGCGCTCAGGTTGGAGTGGGAGGATCCCACTGCACCTGCACTGTCCCCCCCAGCCAGCCCCCACCTCAAGTTCTGGCAGCCACAGTGGCATGGCGGGGGCTCCTACGCCATCTGTATCTGTAGCTCACAGCCTCTCCTTCCTCACAGCCCCACTCCACAGCGCCGACCGGTGTCCAGCATACACCCCCCCGGCCGGCCCCCAGCGGTGCGGGGCCCCACTCCAGGGCCCCCCCTGATTCCTGTGCCCGTGGGGGCAGCAGCCTCCTTCTCGGCGCCCCCAATCCCATCCCGGCCTGGACCCCAGAGCGTGTTTGCCAACAATGACCTCTTCCCAGCCCCACCTCAGATCCCATCTCGGCCAGTTCGGATCCCCCCAGGGATCCCCCCAGGAGTACCCAGGTAAGGCTGACCCTCTGCCCTCCAACCCAACTGCCTGCGCCCTGGGGTCTCTCCTCCTGTCTTACTTCCTCCAAGTGAGCTCTCACCACGTGCCCCACTGCTGGAGTAGAGGAATCGCCCTCATCCCTGTTTGGCTCGTGGGAAAACAGGCCCAGATAGGTCAAGAGGCTTATTCAGTGTCTCAGAATAGCTTCCAGCTTGCCCTCTGCCCATGGGGGTGCGTCACCAGGCAGCTGGGGAACCCTCACGCTGGGCACTTCCTTCCACTGTTTACCTCCTTCTCCTTCCTACCCCTGCCTGCCTCAGCCTACCCCGTGGGCCAGGCTTTATTCTCCCCACTTCTCCAGTGGGAAAGCTGAGGCCCAGGGAGGGCAGGGGCCCCACCGAGGGTCAAACAGCAGGCGAGTTGATGCCTGGGTTTGGCACTCCTCCCCAACGCCTTGGTGGCTTGCGGAGGTCAGTCTGGTGAACACCCTGGGGTGGTGTGTGGGTGGGGGCTGGGTCCTCAACCCAGGCCTGCCTCCTGCTCACGGCCTCACTGCCGTCTCCCCCTCCCCACCTGTCTTTATTCTCTTTGCAGCAGAAGACCCCCTGCTGCGCCCAGCCGGCCCACCATTATCCGCCCAGCCGAGCCATCCCTGCTCGACTAGGCCTCGAGGGGGGCGTGCTCTTGGGGGGGCCTCACGCACCCGCGGCGCCGGAGCTTCGGTGGTCTGGGGCCCTCTGCCGCCCCTATGCCGGGACCAGGCTCCCAGTGGGCAGCCCTGGCCTCTTCCTTAACGCTGGCCCCGGTCCAAGGCCGGCCCCCATGCCTGGCTGGACACTGCACTGCGCAAAGGGGCCCTGGAACTCCAGGCAGGGGGCGCTGGGGTGATGCACTTTGGGGGATGGAGTCTCAGGGTGGCAGAGGGGAATCTGAACCCTTGACGCCATCTTGGATGAGGGGTCCAGCCTGGGGGGACTCTGCCGGGGTCGTCCCGGGATGGGAAGGCCCATGTAGGGCAGGCCTCCTAGAATTGGGGGCACCAAGGGCGCCTATGTCCCCAGGCCTTGCTGGGGTGCAGGGGTATATCAACTTCTCATTAGCAGGAGCTCCCCAGTGGCAAGCCTGGTCCAGTGGGCTCAGGAGTGCCCGGCTGCCAGGCCTGAGGTGTACATAGTCCTTCCTGGCCATATTAACCACGCAGCCTGAGCCCGGCCCAGCCTCGGCTGCCAGAGGTGCCTTTGCTAGGCCCGGAGCCGTTGGCTCGGGCCGGCCTTGCCCTACTCCTCTCTCCTCCTCCTCCTGGGTCCCCCAGGGTGGCTGGGCTTGGGCTATGTGGGTGGTGGTGGTGGGGGGCCTTGGGGGCCTCTCAGCTCCCACCCATGCCTCCCTGATGGGGTGGGCCCCGGGCGGCCTCTCTCTGAGCAGACCTCACCCACTCCTCGCTCGGTTTGACCACTGTAAGTGCCTGCACTCTGTATCCTATTAATAAACTAAAATAAAGGGAAGACGCTGCTGGTGGCTGCTGTGTGGGCCTCTTGTGTTAGTGTTCGGACTGGGGACGTGGGCGCCACCTCCCCCATCAGGCCTCCCATAAGGACGCCCAGGTCCCTGCAAACAGAAGCGCCTCACACCTCCTTGAGGGCTCTGCTTTCCTGGGTGTCGCCTTTCAGAGAAAGCCACTGGATACAGGGGAGAGCTTTTATTTTCCTTAGCACATGAGGAGTGGGAGCAGATGTTTTCTGATGCCCCACACACCGCCACGTGCACAGGCCTGGCTGCTGCCTGGTGAAGCCAGGACCCCAATGCTCCACCCACTTCCTACCCTCAGGCCCTGCTCCTCTCACCCTCTCATGGGGAAGCCCAGGCCTCATGGCTCAACTGGGACTCAGTTAAAACTTTGCTTTCTGATTTTTCTCTTGTGCCAGGCGACCACCTCCATCGGCTCCTGCAAGACCTTTCTTCTGAGCTTCGTGGGAGGCCCCTCCCGCCAGTCTGGCTGCCCCCTTCCGGGGCTGGTCTGTCCTAGCTGGTGTCCCTGAGCCCCAATCAGCAGGCTCTGTGATTTTCTGACCATAATTTATTGACTCCGATGCCCAGGCCACACCAGCCTTTGTTCCAGGCTTCTGCCTAGACTTTGGCCGGGCCATCCCTCATGCCTGTGTGAGGCCCCTGCAGGAAGAGGGGCCGAGGCAGGTGGTCTTCCAGGCCCCCTTCCTGGCAGTCTGTTACCAGACCTCAGCCTGGCTTGGAGGGCCCAGGTTTCCTTGTTAGGCCCTGCCCCGCACCAGGCAACGGTAACACAGGATGGAAGGCTTAGGCTAAGGCACATTTACAGTACAGGGGCCAGGAAATCTGAGGCTCACGTTCCAATGCTGCAGTGCCCACCATGCGAGATTTCCAGGCCCGTCGGTGCAGCCGCTGAGCCGTCCCTTCTGCAAGCCAGAGGTGTTCCCTGCCCACTGAGGACGGAAGGAGACTCACGGGGCCAGACCACAGGCCCCGACTGCACACTCTCGTTTTGGCAGGAAACTAAAATTGGGGAGGGACCCCCAAGTCTCATATGCATACACCCCGCTGCCCCTCCTTCGTCCTGTACTTCCTTCCATGGCAGGGGCTACGTGGGCACCGGGCGCTTGTCCTGGAAGAAGCGCTTGAGCGTGCAGACCTGCAGCACGGCCACCAGCAGCAGCACCGCCACGTTGACAGCTGACCAGAAGTTGACCCGCTCCAAGTTGCCCTCTTGCAGGTTGCGGTCACGTGCCTCGAAGGCCCGAAGTAGCGTCAGCATCTGGATGCTGCGCTCCAGCCGGGTCCGCATGGTCTCAATGGACTCCTGCAGGGCAGAGGGAGGGGAAGGGTCAGGCCTCCCCCTGCCCATCGGGAACCAGAGACCAAAAAAACCGGGAGATATGGAGGGAGGCTGTATTAGCCCAGGAAGGTACAGCTGCAAACACAGACTTGTTCAGGCTAAGTTCAAATCCTCGCCCTGCCACTCACTGGCTGTGTGACCATGAGCAACTTAATTAACCTATCTGAGCCTGTTTCCTCTTCTATAAGCTTCCAAGCTGCTGTGAAAATTTAATGCCTAAATAAATGCACAAGGATGAGCATGGTGGCTCATGCCTGTAATCCCAGCACTTTGGAAGGTTGAGGTGGGAGGATCGCTTGAGCCCAGGAGTTTGAGACCAGCCTGGGCTACATAGCAAAACCCCATCTCTACAAAAAATTAGCCAGGGGTGGTGATGCGCAACTAATCCCAGCTATTCAGGAGGCTGAGGCAAGATTACACGTGTAATGCAAACACTAAGAGACCAAGTCAGGAGGATCATTTAAACCCAGGAGTTCAAGACCACCATAGCCAGCATGGTGAAACCTCGTCTCTACAGAAAACAAAAAATTACGCGTGGTGGTGCACACCTGTAGTCCCACTGAGGTGGCAGGATTGCTTGAGCCCAGGAGTTTGAGGCTGCAATGGGCTGTGATCACACCACTGCACTCCAGCCTGAGTGACACAGCAAGACCTTGCCTCGCCGTAGCTCACACCTGTAATCCCAGAACTTTGGGAGGCCAAGGTGGACAGATCCCCTGAGGTCAGGAGTTTGAGACCAGTCTGGCCAACATGGTGAAACCCTGTCTCTACTAAAAATACAAAAATTAGGCGTGATAGTGCAGCTACTCGAGAGGCTGAGACAGGAGAACTGCTTGAACCTGGGAGGCAGAGGTTGCAGTAAGCTGAGATCGTGCCACTGCAATCCAGCCTGGGTGACCAAGAGAGATCTGTTTGAAAATAAGTAGTTAATTAAAATACTAATAAATGTACAGAACATATTTGCTTGTGGTTAAGAGCATAGTTGCTGAAACCAGCGTGGATTCAATACCAACTCTGCTAGTTGGTCTGTGTGGCCGTGAGTTGCTCAGCCATCTTGTATCTCACTTTTCCCACCTGTAAAATAGGGATGATTTGAGCATGGGGTCTACTTCACAAAGTGGTTATAGAGTTTTATGGTATGAAGTTATTTATGATATGAGTTCCTTAAACCTTTACACCAGGGTTTACACCTAGAAATGAACTACCTTTTTTTTTTTTTTGAGATGGAGTTTCGCTCTTACTGCCCAGGCTGGAGTGCAGTGGCGTGATCTCAACTCACTGCAATCTCCACCTCCTGAGTTCAAGTAATTCTCCTGCCTCAGCCTCCTGAGTAGCTGGGATTACAGGCACCCGCCACCACACCCAGCTAATTTTTGTATTTTTAATAGAGACGGAATTTCACCATGTTGGCCAGGCTGGTCTCGAACTCCTGACCTCAGGTGATCCACCCACCTCAGCCTTCTAAAGTGCTGAGATTACAGGCGTGAGCCACCATGCCCGGCCTGAAATGAACTACTTATTTTAAGAGCTGCTACTGTTACTATAATTCAGTTGAGGGCACCACTTCGGAGGGGAGGCTAGGTCAGCCCAAAGGGGGCGCCCCAGATGAATCCTAGAGATCTGGAAGGAGTGGCTTCAGTGCACCCTGGACACACCTTGATGTCCTCCATTTTAACATCCAGCATCTCCTCGGGCTCCACGGCCTCTGCCCATCCCTCGACCTCCTCGTCATCCTGGAGGCTGTCAAAGATCAATTCAAAGAACACCAGCTTCTCGGAGATGGTGCTGAAGGAGTTGTCAAAGCACAGCTTGTAGTCCCCGGCCTCCGTTGGCTCCACGCTGGGCAGACAGACACACAAACATGAACCAGGGTGGCCGGCCAGCCGACTCTGGGGCAGTCAGGGCGGTAACCTGAGGCCGCCTGGGAGGGGCAGGGCTGTAACTGAACCCAGGAAGGCATCAGGACTGAACTCACGTGTGTACCCCATCAGCCTTGCGGGACTCGCTGACCAACAGCACGCCCTGAGGGCTCTCCAGCGTGAAGTCCACGTCCAGCCCAGCACCTCCGATCACCTGGGGGACAGGTAAGAGTGGGTGGAGGGCTAGCGGTAGGCCAAGGGCGCCTACCAAAGAGGGCTACGGCTGAACCAACACTGATCGATACAGACCACCAAGGGCTTACATGAACGGTCGCACACCCGCAACCGGTCCCCGCCCCCACCTGTCCCAATGGCTGCGCCCCTTGCCTCTACCCTCATTGATATGACAGCTTGGGGTCCATACTTTCAGCTGACCACGCACCTATCAAAAGTCCTTAATGGAAGTTTACCTGACCACGCCCCCACTTGGCTCCGCCTCCGAAAGAGGATAGACCCAGCCTTTTTCCTTAGTCTAACCCCCAAGAAAGGCCTCTGTCGGCAACGCCCCCGTAGTCGACCTATCAGCACTATTGCCACGCCCACCAGCGAGAGTCCTGTCCTCTCAGAGGCTTCCTATACTTACGGTTGGCCCCGCCCACTCGATCTCCCACTCTAGCCCCGCCTTATTATTCCCTCCCCTTCCGCTCCCACACACCGTCCCTGCCCCATCTGTCCATCTCTTGGTAGCTCCGCCCCCGCGCTCCCAAGCACGGACTCCTCCCCCTTCTTCCTAAAGCGCGCCGAGTCCCGGCCGCTTGGCCACGCCCCCTCTCCCTAATTCCGCTGGCTGCCCAGCCCGCGACCCTCTACCTGGTATTCGGTCTCCAGGCTTGCGTTGGCCGGCGCGGACTGGTAAAAACACTGCTTCCTCCCCGCCGGCAACAGGAACGTGAACTCACCGTCCTGGATTGGCGGAGGCCCCGCCCCTCCCACCCCCACGGGTGGCATTAGTAGCCACAAGGCCAGGGCTAGGGCCGCGCCGGCCGCCATCATCCGGGTCACCCTCTGGTCTGCAAAGGGGTCGCGGCTCCTTTAAGCGCTAGCCCTGCCCCCGTCCTACTCGGCGGAGCTCATTGGCAGTCGCTTCTGTACGTTGTCCGTAACCAGAGGTGCCAGGAGTGAAGGACCCCTCCAGAGGGACAGGCTGCCCGAATGAATGCCTGATGCGCCCGGAAACAACCGTCTAGGAATATTTTTCTCAAAGGCTTCGGCTCTCGTCTCGGCCGCTGGTGGAGGAAAATTACAAAAATAAGTGCCACAATGGCGCATCTTTTGTAGGCAGTAGCTAAGACAACTAAAGTTAGAGGCGACAGGGTCCGCTTTAGGCACCTCCCCGCGGTTTTCCCACAGTGCGCCGCGCGAGACAACCTTTGGCGGGATCGACGGGGTGGAGTGGACCCAAAAATAGCGACTAGGCGTGGCCCTGTACGCGACCCGTAGGGCTCGCGTATAAAAAGGCTCAGCTGGGGGCGGGGCGGGCATAACCTGTGGCGTCGTGTTTTGCTTGCCCTGGAAGCGTGCCTCCAGGTTCGACGCCTTTTGAGCCTTAGAAGCATCAGCGTATCAGTTTCCTCGTAAGTCGGGAGTGATGGAACGACCACCCTATAGGCCGGCTGTGAGAATTGAGATGAGGCTTGGTTCATATTTAGCACTTTCCTGGCTTATAGACTGGAGGGGTGTGGCCACACCATGCACCTCAAGGGCCAGCAGGTAAACGGAGCCATTACAGTAGACTCGAGTCAGAAAAACCACAGCCCAGGTAGGAAGAGGTGAGGAGAGTGTGGGACTGGGAGCCACCTTGCGATTCTCCCACTTTGCCTCAGGCGTCGAACGTGGCGTCGAACTGGGAGCCACATTTCAACTCCTGCCCTACCCATTACTTGAGGCAGTCCCTCTGTTGAGCGTCAGTGTCCTCCTCTGCAAAATGGGGATAATAGGTCTACCCTACTGGGCTGTCTTGAGGATAAGTGAAACGCTTGTTGAGTGCTTACCTCCACAGTGCATGGCATATCACAGACCCTTAGTAAAAATCTGTTATTTGGTTCCCATCTAAACATAAACTGTGTACACAGAAATGTTTAGTCTTCAAAGATAAACCCGGAAAAGGTTGGCAGGTGATGACAAAGACCCCTCAAATACAGCTGGCTATTGTCAGCACTTTACTGCATTTGGAAAATTTGGGGAAGTAGCCCTTTGTAATGTCAATTTGGTATTCCTTTTCACTACAAGTTTTTCTATCATTTACACTCACTGCTTGGACAATTTGAAATAATAGTGGAGAATGGGTGAATCCTTTTTTTTTTTTTTTTTTTTTTTTTTTTGAGACGGAGTCACCCTCTGTTGCCCAGACTAGACTGCAGTGGTGTGATCTCGGCTCACTACAACTTCCACCTCCTGGGTTCCAGCAATTCTGCCCCAGTCTTTGGAGTAGCTGAGACTACAGGCACGTGTCACCACACCTGGCTAATTTTTTGCATTTTTAGTAGAGACGGGGTTTCACCGTGTTAGCCAGGATGGTCTCAGTCTTCTGACCCTGTGATCCGTCCACCTTGGCCTCCCAAAGTGCTGGGATTACAGGCGTGAGCCGGACTTTTTTTAAAAGACAGGGTCTTGCTCTGTTACCCAGACTAGAATGTAGTGAGGCCATCGTGGCTTACTGCAGTCTCGACCTCCTGGGCTCAAGCGATTCTCCCAGCTCAACCTCCTGAGTAGCTGGGACTACAGGTGTACACCACATGCCTCATTTTTTGTAGAAATCAGATATCCCTATGTTGCCTGGGCTGGTCTCAAACTCTTGGACTGAAGCCATCCACCTGCCTCCTCACCCTCCCAAACTGTTGGGATTACTAAAATTGATATTTAAAAAATACAGTAAAATTCACGTTGCATAAAATTAACCATTTTAAGGCTGGGTGTGGTGGCTCACGCCTGTAATCTCAACACTTTGGGAGGCTGAGGCAGGCAGATCACAAGGTCAGGAGATCAAGACCATCCTGGTTGACACGATGAAACCCCGTCTCTACCAAAAATACAAAAAATTAGCTGGGCGTGGTGGCGGGCATCTGTAGCCCCAGGTACTTGGGAGGCTGAGGCAGGAGAATGGTGTGAATCTGGGAGGCGGAGCTTGCAGTGAGCCGAGATCACACCACTGCATTCCAGCCTGGGCTACAGAGCGAGACTCCGTCTCAAAAAAAAAAGAAAAATACAAAAATTAGCTGGGCAGAGTTGCACGTGCCTGTAGCCCCAGCTACTCGGGAAGCTGAGGCAGGAGAATTGCTTGAACCCTGGAGGCGAAGGTTGCAGTGAGCTGAGATTGTGCCATTACACTCCAGCCTGGGCAACAGACCGAGACTCTGTCTCAAAAAATAATTAATTAAATTAAATATGCCCTCTCCCAGTGTCTGCAGATCTATGAAGGGATGTTCCAGGGCTTAAGCCGGATGTTAACAACTCCACCTCAGCCTTTACTTCCTGCTCATGCAAAGCCTAGAGATCAGCCAGAGGTGACAGTTTGGGGACTTTGAGGGGCATGCACATTACCTTCTAAATTCTTTGGTATAAGCCAGGCACAGTGGCTTATGCCTGTAATCCCAGCATTTTGGGAGGCTGAGGCAGGCGGATCACCTGAGGTCAGGAGTTCGAGACCAGCCTGGCAAACGTGGTGAAACCCGTCTCTACTAAAAATGCAAAAATTAGCTGGGCATGGTGGCACGTGTCTGTTGTCCCAGCTACTCAGGAGGCTGAGGCAGGAGAATTGCTTGAACCTAGGAGGCGGAGTTTGGAGTGAGCTGAGATCGTGCCACTGCATTCCAGCCTGGGCGACAGAGTGAGACTCTGTTTCAAAATTATGAAATAAATGAATTCTTCAGTATGTATGGGTACTTTAGAAGGCTCTCATTGGCCGTAGAAACATTCTCCGCAGCTTTCCACCCCAGGCTTTTGTGCATCTGTGGTTTTCTTCCATCGCAATTTTTTGTTCCAGGTGGGTGTGGGTTCTTCCTTCCCTCTACAGTGTTTACAAGGAACGTATTCTGGGTTGAAGACAAACACCTTGAGTCAATCTTTCTGTAGCTTCTGGACATACTAGAACAGACCAACGCAATATAGTCATGCCTGGCTTACCAATGGGGATACTGTAAAAAAAGAAAAAAAAAAAAAAAAGGCCAGGCACTGTGGCTTATGCCTGTAATCCCAGCACTTTGGGAGGCTGAGGCGGTCAGATCACCCAAGGTCGGGAGTTTGAGACCAGCCTGACCAACATGGAGAAACCCTACCTCTACTAAAAATACAAAATTAGCTGGGCGTGGTGACGCATGCCTGTAATCTCAGCTACTCGGGAAGGCTGAGGCAGGACAATCGCTTGAACCTGAGAGGCGGAGGGCGCGATTTCGGCCATTGTACTCCAGCCTGGGCAACAAGAGTGAAACTCCATCTCAAAAAAAAACAACAACAAAACGGTGGTTGGACTTGATGGCTCATGCTTACAATCCCACCATTTTGGGAGGCTGAGGCAGGCAGATCGCTTCCGTCCAAGGAGTTGAGAACACCCTGGGCAACATGGCGAAAACACGAGACTACAAAAACTACAAAAATTAGCTGGGTATGGTGGTGTGTGCCTGCAGTCCCAATTACTTAGAAGCCTGAGGTAGGAGGATCGCCTGATCCCAGGACGTCCTGGCTGCAGTGAGCTATGATCACACCACAGCACTCCAGCCTGGGTGACAGAGTGAGACCCTGTCTCATATATATAGATATATATAATGTATATATTATATATAATTATAAATATATATTGCATATATTTGTATGTTTATATATAATATATATATTGTTTTAGGCTATAAAGTATGGCCTGTTGTTTCTATGATTCAAACCTCTATAGCATGTTCCTATACTGAATTTTTTTTTTTTTTTTTTTTTTTTTTTTTTTTTTTTTTTGAGAAGGAGTCTCACTCTGTCACCCAGGTTGGAGTGCAGTGGCCAGATCTCAGCTCACTGCAAACTCCGCCTCCCGGGTTTACGCCATTCTCCTGCCTCAGCCTCCCGAGTAGCTGGGACTACAGGCGCCCGCCACCTCGCCCGGCTAGTTTTTTGTATTTTTTAGTAGAGACGGGGTTTCACCGTGTTAGCCAGGATGGTCTCGATCTCCTGACCTCGTGATCCGCCCGCCTCGGCCTCCCAAAGTGCTGGGATTACAGGCTTGAGCCACCGCGCCCGGCCCCTATACTGAATTTTGTAGGTAACTGTAACAATGTATTTGTGTATCTAAACATAGAATAATAACAGTAAAAATATGGTAAGGTCACCCATGAGAACAGCATTGTGTATGTGACCCATCACTGATAGGAATGTCATGTGACACATGACTTCTTTGCGAATGGGGGCTGCTCTGCTACCCCCTGGTTCCACAGGAACCAGGACTGGGAACATAGGCTGCTGTCTTCAAGGCGTCTGCAGTGCTGGCGAAGGACATGGGTCAAAGACAGGTAAAAACACCCCAGAGCTTTCCTGCCATATTCAAGGTGCCTTTTTGTCAATTCAGTGTTCGCTTGTTTGGCACAAACCTGGATTTTCTGGCCAGGCGCGGTGGCTCATGCCTGTAATCCCAGCATTTTGGGAGGCCGAGGAGGGCAGATAACCTGAGGTCAGGAGTTTGAGACCTGCCTGGCCAGCATGATGAAACCCGTCTCTACTAAAAATACAAAAATTAGTCAGGTGCGGTGGCGTACACCTGTAATCCCAGCTACTTGGGAGGCTGAGACAGGAGAATCACCTGAACCCGAGAGGTGGAGGTTGAAGTGAGCCAAGATCGTGCCATTGCACTCCGGCCTGGGTGACAGAGCAAGATTCCCTCTCAAAACAAAAACAAAAACAACCTTGATTTTCTAGTGTCAAAGGACAGAATTACAGCTAAATTACAACTAATTCGGTTAAAGATCTCAATTGGCCTTATTTGTGATCATAGACTCTAGAATCCAGCAACAGTCATGAGGAAGGTCAGAAAACAGCTCAGTTTCAGTTTGGTGATGTAGAACTTTAGCAGAAGTGACTCCTTTTTGATTTTTAGTCTTCTCTGTTGGGGCTCAGTGCAGAAACTTAGTCTGAAACAATGGCCTCAGTAGTTTTTCCTTAATACTAGGGCTCAGATAAAGTTGATTTTGACAGGTTCCCCCCCCCCCCCATTTTTTCTTTTCTTTTCTATTCTGTTCTTTTTTTTTTTTTTTTTTTTTTTCCAAGACAGAGTCTCTCTCTGTTGCCCAGGCTGGAGTGCAGTGGCACAATCCCAGCTCACTGCAACTTCTGCATCCTGGGTTCAAGCAATTTTCTGCCTTAGCCTCCCGAGTAGCTGGGATTACAGGTGCCCACCACCCATGCCCGACTAATTTTTGTATGTTTTTTCAATGTTTCTATGCAAGGACAGGTGCCCAGAACTCCCCACTCCACCATTCTCACTGGCCTCTGGGGTCTGAATGGGCGATTCATGTCCCTTGAGTAAACAAAACCAAAAACTCTCCTCCCTAATTATTCACCAAATATTTACTGAGCCTCTGACAGTTAATAACACAGACACTGTCAAAGCTAGGTGGAGTGGCTCATACCTGTAATCCCAGCACTTTGGGCGGCCAAGTTGGGAGGATCTCTTGAGCCCAGGAGTTCCTGACTAGCCTGGGCAGCATAGTGAGATCCCATCTCTACAAAAAAAAATTTAAAAATTAGCTGGGCATGGTGGCACACGCCTGTAGTCCCAGCAACACAGGAACCTGATGTAAGAGGATCACTTGAGCCCACGAAGTTGAGGCTGCAGTGAGCCATGATTGCCCTACTGCACTCCAGCCTGTACGACAGAGACCCTGTCTCAAAAAAAAACAAAAACCAGAATTCCAGGTTGTAGATTCCTGCACCATGTTGACTCAGGATGTTTCTCAGCCACTCTGCCAACCAGGGACATCTATGGCCGGCAATGCCCCCAACCACCCGCGGGGGCCTGACACTGGAAGCACCCTGTCCACTCAGCCCGCCTGTGTTATAGCTTGTACCTGCATTCAGCAGTTCCCAAGCTCTTGTCCTGCATCCAAGAAGAATGAGGAAATGCTGACAATTGAAGGGTGAGGATGAGAGCAGAATTTTTTTTTTTTTTTTTTTTTTTTGAGACAGAGTCTTGCTGTCACCCAGGCTGGAGTGCAGTCGCACTATCTCAGCTCACTGCAGGCTCCACCTCCTGGGTTCACATCATTCTCCTGCCTCACCCTCCCGAGTAGCTGGGACTACAGGCACCTGCCACCACACCCAGCTAATTTTTTGTATTTTTTTTTAGTAGAGACAGGGTTTTACCATGTTAGCCAGGATGGTCTCGGTTTCCTGACCTCATGATCCACCTTCCTTGGCCTCCCAAAGTGCCGGGATTACAGGTGTGAGCCACCACACCTGGCCGATGGGAGGATAATTTTTTTGATTGACAGAACAGCTCTCAGCGAAGAGGAGATGTGGGGGTGTGGTTTCTCTTTCAGTGTTGCTGGGTCCAGGGCTTTTTATGGACTCAGAATGGGGAGTGTGTGCTGATTGGATTGTGAGTGTGCACAAAAGGTTAAAGTGAAGACACCACTCAAAGGTGGGCACAACAGTGTAGAAAACCAATTAGAAAAGCATAGGTATATGCAAACTAGGTGAAGGGTGGGGATCAATCAATTGGAGGAAAGCACACCAATAGGAGACAGGTTCTCTGTCCAGTCCCTGGATTTGACTTGTAGCTTGGCTTTCAGGCTTTAAACTGTCTTAGACTTGGAGGTGGGATTTCACCAGAGACCTGCCCCTATCTGTCTAGGCATTTGTCTGCCTCTGCTGTTATCAATATCAATCAGAAGCCTTACCTGACCCTGCTATAGCTGGGTTGAGCCCCCTCGGCCACTGCCTCTGTTACTGCACTTCACCACTAGACTCTCCTTGTCTTCTTGTCTGACTCTTCTTGAACACTGAGCTCCTTGAGGGCAGGAGCCATTTTAATTCACCTTATCGGGGGAACCCACCCCCAATATTTCATCGTAGGTTCTATTTTCCCTAAGTGTCAGCCAGCTGAGAAATAAAGAGAAAGAGTACAAAGAGAAGAATTTTACAGCTGGGCCTCCAGGAGTGACATCACATATCGGTAGGACCATGATGCCCACCTGAGTCGTAAAACCAGCAGGTTTTTGTTAAGGACTTTGAAAGGGGAGGTGGTATATGAACAGGTTGTAAGTCACAAAGATCACATGCTTCAAAGGGCAAAGACAAAATCGGAAACTCCTGATAAGGGTGTATGTTCAGCAGTGCACGTATTGTCTTGATAAATATCTTAACAGAAAACAGGGTTTGAGAGCAGAGAACCGGTCTGACCAAAATTTACCAGGCTGAAATTTCCCAGTCCTAGTAAGCCTGAGGGTACTGCAGGAGACCAGGGCATATTTCAGTCCTTATCTCAACCACATAAGACAGACACTCCCAGAGCGGACGTTTATAGACCTCCCCCTAGGAATGCAATTCTTTCCTAGGGTCTTAATATTATATTCCTTGCTAGGAAAAGAATTTAGCAATATCTCTCCTACTTGCACATCGGTTTATAAGCTCTCTGCAAGAAGAAAACTATGACTCTTTTTGCCCGACCCCGCAGGCAGACCTTATGGTTGTCTTGCTTCGTTCCCTAAAATTGCTGTTACTCTGTTCTTTTTCAAGGTGCACTCATTTCATATTGTCCAAACACACGTTTTACAATCAGATTTCATATTGTTCAAACATGTTTTACAATCAGATTGTCCAATTAACACAATCATCACAGGGTCCTGAGGTGACGTACATCCTCAGCTTATGAAGATAACAGGATTAAGAGATTAAGACAGGTATAAGAAATTTTATAAGAGTATTATTTGGGAACTGATAAATGTCCATGAAATCTTCACAATTTATGTTCAGAGATTGAGGTAAAGACAGGCATAAGAAATTATAAGAATATTATTAGGGAAGTGATAAATGTCCATATTAAAATGAAATCTTCACAATTTATGTTCCTCTGCCACGGCTCCAGCTGGTCCCTCCATTCAGGGTCCCTGACTTCCCGCAACACATCCTAATGTCTCTGGCACAGTTCTGGGAACGGGATAATGCTCAGTACTCAGTTGATGGGAAAAAGCCAGGAAATCTCTCAACTCCATCTCCTGTAGACCCAGCATACAGCCACAGAAGTGGCTTGAATGGATGTTTTTTTGTTGTTGTCAGGTCAGATGATTGAGAAATATTTATGATATACCAAGCATGGTGGGAGACACAGGACACTGTAGGTGACAACACAGACCCCATCCCTGTGTTCCCAGAGGAGGAGGAAAGCTGTGTTAAGATATGAAGTCGGCCGGGCGTGGTGGCTCACACCTGTAATCCCAGCACTTTGGGAGGCTGAGGCGGGCGGATAACAAGGTCAGGAGATCAAGACCACGGTGAAACCCCGTCTCTACTAAAAAAAAGTACAAAAAATTAGCCGGGCGCAGTGGCGGGCGCCTGTAGTCCCAGCTACCCGGGAGGCTGAGGCAGGAGAATGGCGGGAACCCGGGAGACGGAGCTTGCAGTGAGCCGAGATCACGCCACTGCACTCCAGCCTGGGCGACAGAGCAAGACTCCGTCTCAAAAAAAAAAAAAAAAGATAGTCTGGGCATGGCGGCTTATGCCTATAATCCCAGCACTTCAGGAGGTGGGCAGATCATTTGAGGTCAGGAGTTCAAAACCAGACTGGCCAACATGGTGAAACACTGTCTCTACTAAAAAATCCAAAAATTAGCCAGCCATAGTGACGCATGCCTGTAATCCCAGCTACTTAGGAGGCCAAGGCAGGAGAATCACTTAAACCCAAAAGGTGGAGGTTGCAGTGCAACCAAGATTGCGCCACTGCACTCTAGCCTGGGTGACAAACAGACCCTGTCTTAAAAAAAAAAAAAAAGGCCGGGCACGGTGGCTAAAACCTGTAATCCCAGCACTTAGGGAGGCCGAGACGGACGGATCACAAGGTCAGGAGATCGAGACCATCCTGGCTAACACGGTGAAACCCCATCTCTACTAAAAAATACAAAAAAAAACTAGCCGGGCGAGGTGGCGGGCGCCTGTAGTCCCAGCTACTCGGGAGGCTGAGGCAGGAGAATGGCGTGAACCCGGGAGGTGGAGCTTGCAGTGAGCCAAGATCCGGCCACTGCACTCCAGCCTGGGCGACAGAGTGAGACTCCATCTCAAAAAAAAAAAAAAAAAAAAAAAAAGACTGGACGTGGTAGCTCACACCTGTAATCCCAGCACTTTGGGAGGCTGAGGCGGGCAGATCATGAGGTCAGTTCAAGACCAGCCTGACCAACATGGTGAAACCCTGTGTCTACTAAAAATACAAAAATTAGCCAGGCATGGTGGCAGGCATGTAATTCCCGCTACTCAGGAGGGTGAAGCAGGACAATCACTTGAACCCGGGAGGTGGAGTTTGCAGTGAGACAAGATCGCACCACTGCACTCCAGCCTGGGTGACAGAGCGAGACTCTGTCTCAAAAAAAAAAAGAAAAGAGAAAAATTATAAAGGCCAGGTGTGGTGGCTCACGCCTGTAATCCCAGCACTTTTGGTGGCCAAGGTAGGAGGATTGCTTGAGCTCAGGAGTTCATGACCAGCCTTGGCAACATAGCAAGACCCTGTCTCTGTTTAGAAAGAAAGAAAAGCCAGACATGGTGGCCCACGCCTGTAATCCCAGCACTTTGGGAGGCCGAGGCGGGCAGATCACAAGGTCAGGAGATTGAGACCACCCTGGCTAACATAGTGAAACCCTGTCTCTGCTAAAAATACAAAAAAATTAGCCAGGCATGGTGGCAGGCGCCTGTAGTCCCAGCTACTCAGGAGGTTGAGGCAGGAGAATGGTGTGAACCTGGGAGGTGGAGCTTGCAGTGAGCCTAGATTGTGCCACTGCACTCTAGCCTGGGCGACAGAGCGAGACTCCATGAAAAAAAAAAAAAAAAAAGACAAAGGTTTAAAGTTAATGAGCTGCCTATAATCCCACACTTTGGGAGGCTGTGGCAGGAGGATTGCTTGAGCCCAGGAGTTCAAGATCAGGCTGGGTAACATAATGGGACCTGTCTCTACAAATATTTTTTTTTAATTAGCCAGGTGTGGTGGTGGACACCTGTAGTCCCAGCTACTCAGGAGGCTGAAATGGGATGATCTCTTGAGCCCAACAGGTTGAGACTGCAGTGTGTCATGATCATGCTGCTGCACTGTAGCCTGGGCAATAGAGCAAGACCCTGTCTCAAAAAAAATTATTTTTAGATAAAAAGTTTATATAAGCATCCATCTTAAGAAGTTATTAATACAAATTTCTGCAGGTGAAGTTTAAATTAAAAACAAAACATGAGCTAGGAAAAGAAGAGCCAATTGAACATAAGGTAACCAGAAAAAAGAAAAGAATAAATGAAGTCAAAAGGCAGTAAAATAGAAAATAGAAAGTAAAACAACAAAGCCAAGCTGTGGCACTTCGAAAAGATCAGTAACAATGATTAGCTCCTAGCAAGACCAGTAAGAGACAAGGAGACTTCACTCATTTTTGTTGTCCGGAATGAAAGAAAGAACATTACTGCAGACCCTACAGACATTAAAAGGATAGTAAGGGGATATGAACAACTTTACACCAATACATTTGACAACTTAGATGAACAAATTCCTTGAAGATTCAAGTATGACAATTGCAAAAAAGGAATATTACACAGCACTGTGGAAGAATTTAGCTGGGGGATTGTTCTAAGTCCAGAGGGGCCTGGAAAGTGTTCCCAGAAGTGATATTTAAACTGAGACCTGAAGGAGAAGCAGGATTTGACCAGGTTGATAGAATGGTGTTGCAGGCCAGGGAAATAGTGTGTGCAAAGGCCCTAAGGTTGGAATGAGCTTTCTGTGGCCAAAGAAAAAAGTTCACTCTAATGACGCATTTTGGTGTTTGATGACCACACGCCATGTCCTTTTTGGGTCCAAACCCCCAAGCAAACCCGACTGGCTTGAACAGAAATGTTTAAAAAGATAAATGTAAACCCAGTAGTAAGAGAAACTTGGAAGTTTCTGGGCTGTAAACAGGAGGCAGTTTATCCTGTGAACTATATCACAAACTATATCTGGAATTGATCTGGAACTGGAATTCCCTTTCACCTAGCTAATGAAACTTCTGAGCCTTTTTCCTCCCTGTAACTTTACCTTGTGAGCACTCACTACCCACAAGGTAGGCATTGCATTTCCTACTACAAGTTTTTTGAATCTAATATTAGTCTATTACTCTTTTTTTTTTTTGAGATGGAGTTTCACTCTTGTTGCCCAGGCTGGAGTGCAGTGGTGCAATCTCAGCTCACCACAGCCTCCACCTCCTGGGTTCAAGCAATTTTCCTGCCTCAGCCTCCCAAGTAGCTGGGATTACAGGTGTGTGCCACCATGCCCAGCTAATTTTTGTATTTAGTAGAGACAGGGTTTCACCATGTTAGGCTGGTCTTGACCTCCTGACCTCAGGTGATCTGCCCACCTCGGCCTCCCAAAGTGTTGGCATTACAGGCGTGAGCCACCACATCTGGCCTAATGTCTACTACTCTTAGCCCCATTCTGCAGAGCAGTATACTGAAGGCTCAAAGGAGGTAAGCCATGCCTGAGGTCACAGAGGCCAAGCCCTAACCACCATGTCCTCCCACTCCTGTCCCTATTTGTTTAAATGTTGGCACTGGTTAGGCTATGGTTTGTGTCTTGTGTGTGGGTTTCCAAACATCCCACTGCTGTCACCCTGTCTCATTCCCAGGAGTTCTCTTAGAAGGAGAGACAGAAGGCTGGGCACGGTGGCTCACTCCTGAAATCCCAGTGCTTTGGGAGGCTGAGGCAGGCAGATCACGAGGTCAAGAGATCGAGACCATCCTGGCCAACATGGTGAAACCCTGTCTCTACTAAAAATACAAAAATTAGCTGGGCATGGTGGCTCCTGCCCATAGTCTCAGCTACTCAGGAGGCTGAGACAGGAGAATCGCTTGAACCTGGAAGGCAGAGTCTGTGCTGAGCTGAGATCGCTCCACTGCACTCCAGCCTGGGCAACAGAGCAAGACTCTGTCTCAAAAATAAAAATAAAAAAAGAGGAAAAAATGGTGAAAACCACCTACCCATCTCATCCATTTTTTCCCCTCTAATCTGCAGATCAGCGGCCAGAGAGGTGCCCGGGTCTGATGTATGTTTGGGGAAGGGGTGGGGAGAGGAGAGAGTCCCTTTCAGTGCTCAAGCCTGTGTGTGCAACTTCCTGAGCCAGTGAGGAAACTCTCAGCTCGAGAATCAGCCCTGGTTCTCCTTTCCCCGATCTGGCCTCACAGGAGGAGTTGGCCGGGAGCCTTGCGCCCCTCTGGCCTCAGCCGGATTTCCCAGCCAAACGCGGGGGAGAGATGCCCTGGACCATCTTGCTTCTTGCAGCTGGTGAGTCTGAAGCCCCCCTTTCAGATCCCCCACGCCTTTCCGCCCATCCCCTGTCCACCTTGCCGCTCTGGGGGCAGAAGCCAGTGCAGAGGCTGCCGTTCCCAGGGCATCGAGGAGGCTGAGCCCTGGGCAGATGGGTTTGCCCGTGAGCCTTGGAAACTCTCCAGCAGTGTTGCTTTTTTCTTGTTACGCTCCTCATCACCCCCAAGTTTACGAATATCAGAAATATCACCCCTCTGGAGTCAACTGTGCCCACACCCCATGACTCAGCCCCGCTTGGTCTCCGAAGGCTCCTTGAGTGCTGGGGCAGGAGGAGGGTCTACCTAGGGGGATATCAGTGTGGCAGGGTGGGTGGGGGTTGAAGGCTGGATGAGGGAGGTTTGTGTAGACCTCAGCCTGGCCAGACACTCTGTTCAGAAGCCTGTGGACAGGAGAGCAATGGGTCCCCAGGAAACTTCATCCTGCAGGAAGCTGTGCTCCAAAATCCATATTCCTCACCCCAGCCTGGAAAAGAAGATAAAAGTCCTCTGCCCTTCTTTCTCCTGCCCTCCCCATCACTCATCCCCTCCCGCTCCTGCCACCCCCCTCACTCACCCCCTCCCTCCTGCCATGATGGCCTCCTTGCTGCTCCTTTTTTAATTTTAATTTTTATTTTTAGATAGAGACAGGATCTCACTGTATTCCCCAGGCTAGTCACAAATTCCTGGGCTCAAGCAATCCTCCCCCCTTGGCCTCCCAAAGTGCTGGGATTACAGTCATGAGCCACTGCATCCAGTGTTTGCTCCTCCTTAAACACCCCCATGCCCCTTCCATCCCCTGGACCTTTGCCTATGCTGTTCCCTCTGCTGGAATGCCCTTCCCCAGCTCTCCAAATGGGTCCTTCCTCACCACTCAGGACTCAGCTCATGGGAGGCCAAGGTGGGAGGATCGCTTGAGGTGAGGATCTGGGCAACATAGTGAGATCCCATCTCTACACAAAATAAGCGAAATTAGCTAGCCAGGTTCACCAGCCTGGCCAACATGGTGAAACCCCGTCTCTACTAAAATTATAAAAATTAGCCGGGCGTGGTGGCACATTGTCCCAGGTACTCAGGAGGCTGAGGCCACTGTACTCCAGCCTGGGCAACAAAGCACGATTTTGTCTCTAAATAAATAAATAGTAAATAAATTAAATAAAAATAAAGTAATAAGGGTATAGTTGTGTTGCTGTGTAATAACCAATGCTATTACTGAAAATTGATGGTCAGGCATGGTAGCTCACGCCTGTAATCCCAGCACTTTGGGAGGCCAAGGTGGGCGGATCCCATGAGGTCAGGAGTTCGAGACCAGCCTAGCCAATATATTGAAACCCTATCTCTACTAAAAATATAAAAATTGGCCAGACATAGTGCCACATGCCTGTAATCATAGCTACTTGGGAGGCTGGAGGATCACTTGAACTCGGGAGGTGGAGGCTGCAGTGAGCCAGGATCACGCTAGTGCATTCCATCCTGGTGGCAGAGTGAGACTCCGACTCAAAGAAAAAAAAATGAAAAATGCAGTGGCTCACGCCTGTAATCCCAGCACTTTGAGAGCCCGAGGCGGGCGGATCACAAGGTCAGGAGCTCGAGACCATCCTGGCTAACACGGTGAAACCCCGTCTCTACTAAAAATACAAAAAATTAGCCAGACATGGTGGCGGGCGCCTGTAGTCCCAGCTACTCGGGAGACTGAGGCAGGAGAATGGCGTGAACCCGGGAGGCGGAGCTTGCAGTGAGCCGAGATCACGCCACTGCACTCCAGCCTGGGTGACTGAGCGAGGCTCCGTCTCAAAAAAAGAAAAAAGAAAAATGAAAATTAATTCAACAACAGGGAGCCGTCGGCACCATGTGCCAGGCAGTGTGGGGCAGGGTCACTAGCCTCCCGACTCACAGAAAACACAAGGCCAAGGGAGGGTGATCTACTTGCCGGAGGCCACAAAGCCAGGTCAGCCTCCACTCTCACCAGGCACCCACCCACCTTACCGTCTGCATTGCAGGCTCCTTGGCGATCCCACGACCGTCCATCCGGCTGGTGCCCCCGCACCCAAGCAACCAAAAGGACCCCATCTACATCGCATGCATGGCCCCTGGGAACTTCCCGGGGGCGAATTTCACACTGTATCGAGGGGGGCAGGTGGTCCAGATCCTGCAGGCCCGCGAGGACCAGCGCGAGGTGACATTTAACCTGAGCGGCGGCAGCAGCGAGGCTCCAGGGGAACCCTTCCACTGCCAGTATGGAGTGTTAGGCGAGCTCAGCCAGCCCCAGCTGTCAGACCTCAGCGAGCCTGTGAACGTCTCCTTTCCAGGTAAGGCCCTTCTATGGGATCTCACTGCCAGGGGCTTCATTTTCCCACACGGACCCCTTGTATGTACTGTTGGCTCAGAGACCTTCCCAGAAAAAGCCAGGCTTCCACCCTGCCAGGACTTACTCGCCTTTCCTTTTTCCACCTTGTCAGCCAGCCCAAAAGGGGATTTGTTGGTTCACTGAGCTGAAGACAGCTCACAGGATCAACTTCAGAAATGGCTAGATCCAGGTGCTGAAAGCTGTCAGGAACCATTTGCCCCATCTCCGCTCCACATTGTTCTCTGTCTTACTGTCAGGCAACCCATCTCCCTCACGGTACCAAAATTGTTGCTGTGATTCTTCCCATTTTGCAGATAAGGAAACTGAGGCACAGGAGGTACACCTTGTACACATGTAACAGGTAGCTAGTCTGGGATGCCATTGCCTTCCAAAAACCATGAATTACACCTCCATGACCTACATTACTTCCCCTCTTGGCCACATACTTTTTTTTTTTCTTCCCGAGATGGAGTTTTGCTCTTGTTGCCCAGGCTAGAGTGCAATGGCATGATCTCGGCTCACTGCAGCCTCCGCCTCCTGGTTCAAGCAAGACTCCTGCCTCAGCCTCCTAAGTAGCTGGGATTACAGGTGTGTGCCACCATGCCCAGCTAATTTTTGTATTTTTAGTAAAGACAGGGTTTCACCATGTTGGCCAGGCCAGTCTTGAACTCCTGACCTCATGATCTTCCCGCCTTGGCCTCCCAAAGTACTGGAATTACAGGCATGAGCCACTGCACCTGGCTTTTTTTTTTTTTTTTTTTTTTTTTGAGACGGAGTCTCGCTCTGTCACCCAGGCTGGAGTGCAGTGGCCGGATCTCAGCTCACTGCAAGCTCCGCCTCCCGGGTTCAAGCCATTCTCCTGCCTCAGCCTCCCGAGTAGCTGGGACTACAGGTGCCCGCCACCTCACCTGGCTAGTTTTTTGTATTTTTTAGTGGAAACAGGGTTTCGCCGTGTTAGCCAAGACGATCTCGATCTCCTGACCTCGTGATCTGCCCGTCTCGGCCTCCCAGAGTGCTGGGATTACAGGCTTGAGCCACTGCGCCCGGCCTTTTTTTTTTTTTTTAATGAGACAAGGTTGTCCAGACTAGAGGGCAATGGCACAGTCATACCTCACTTCATCCTCAAATTCCTGTCCTCAAGTGATCCTCCCACCTCAGCCTCCTAAGTAGCTGGGACTACAGGTGTGCACCACCACGCCCAGCTAATTTAAAAAAATTATTTTAGAGATGAGGGTCTCAAAATGTTCACCAGGGCTGGACATGTCTTGGGCGTGGGTTTCCAAACATCCCACTGCTGTCACCCTGTCTCATTCCCAGGAGTTCTCTTAGAAGGAGAGACAAAAGGCTGGGCACGGTGGCTCACACCTGAAATCCCAGCACTTTGGGAGGCTGAGGCGGGCAGATCACGAGGTCAAGAGATCGAGACCATCCTGGCCAACATGGTGAAACCCTGTCTCTACTAAAAATACAAAAATTAACTGGGCATGGTGGCTCCTGACTGTAGTCCCAGCTACTCAGGAGGCTGAGGCAGGAGAATCGCTTGAACCTGGGAGGCAGAGTCTCCAGTGAGCCGAGATCGCTCCGCTGCACTAGCCTGGGCAACAGAGCAAGACTCTGTCTCAAAAAATAAAAATTAAAAAGAGGAAAAAATGGTGAAAACCACCTAACCATCTCATCCATCTTTTTCCCCTCTAATCTGGACATGGTGGCTCATGCTTGTAATCCCAATACTTTGGGACGCTGAGGTAGGTGGATCACCTGAGGTCAGAGCTTAAGACCAGCCTGACCAATGTGGTGAAACCCTATCTCTACTAAAAATACAAAAATTAGCTGGACATGGTGGTGTGCGTGTATAATTCCAGTGGCTTGGGATGCTGAGGCAGGAGGATCATTTGAACCTGGGAGGCATAGGTTACAGTGAGCCAAGACAGTGCCATTGCACTCCAGCATGGGCAACAGAGCAAGATTCTGTCTCAAAAAAAAAAAAAAAAAAAAAGATGTTGACCAGGCTAGTCTTGAACTCTTAACCTCAAGTGATCCTCCCACCTCAGCCTTCAGAGTAGCTGGGATCACACATGTGAGTCACTATGCCCAGCATGAGCCACATAAGGCTTCTGAACACTTATTATGCACCAGGAACTGTCCTTGGGCTTGCCCTTCTACAGCTGACATTCCAGGCAGATGAGGACAGATGATAAACATGAAATCCAACATATTCAACCTGCCAGCAGGGCACCAGATAAAATCCACTTGGGTGAGGATGTCATTATTTGAAGTAGAGTAGGGCGACTGGCCCAATGTTCTAATGGTCAGTTCTCTGGACTCTGAAGTAGAGTATTGCAATCAGGGAAGCCCTCTCTGAGGAGATGGCATTTGAGCAAAGAGCTGAATGATGAGGAGGAGCCAACCACGTGGATATCCGGGGCACGTATTGCAGGCAGAGGATACAGGCTGTGCAAAGACCACGAGGCTGAAGCTTCCCTGGTGTGTCTGAGGAGCCCAGTATGGCTGAAGGATGGTGAATAAGGAAGAAAATACGGAGAGGTGGGGCAGGGAGTTCACCAGGAGGCTCGTGGGGGGCCTGGTAGACCACAGCAAGGATTTTAGCTTTTCACCCGAGTCAGACGGGAACCCCCGCAGGGCTGATGTCCTTTTCTGATCTCTGAGTGAGGAGGCTGGGCATGGGTTATGGGTCAAGAAGCAGGAGGGAGGAGCCCTCGGTGGCCTTCTGTGTTACCATCAGTCAGAACTTTCCTGGCCGGGTGCAGTGACCCACGCCTGTAAGCCCAGGACTTTGGGAGGCTGAGGTGGGAGGATTCTTTGAGCCAAGGAGTTCAAGATCAGCCTGGGCAACATAGTGAGACCCTGTCTTTACAAAAAAATAATAATAATTTTATTTTTTTTTAGATAGAGGTCTTGCTTTGTTGACCAGGCTAGAGTGCAGTGGTGCAATTACAGCTCACTGAAGCCTCCACTTCCTGGGCTCAGTCAATCCTCCCTTCTCAGCCTCCCTAGTAGCTGGACTATAGCCTTGCACCACCACACTTGGCTAATATTTCTTTTTTTGTAAAGACAAGGACTCACTATGTTGCCCAGGTTGGTCTCAAACTCCTGGGCTCAAGTGATCCTGCCACTCAGCCTCCTAAAATACTGGAATTACATGAGCCACTGCACACCTGGCTCCGGCCAATTTTTTTATTTTTATTTTTTTGGAGACGGAGTCTCACTCTGTCGCCCAGGCTGGAGTGCAGTGGTGTGATCCCGGCTCACTGCAGCCTCTACCTCCGAGATTCAAGCAATTCTGCCTCAGCCTTCCTAGTAGCTGGGATTACAGGCGTGTGCCACCATGCCCAGCTAATTTTTGTATTTTAGTAGAGATGGGGTTTCACCATGTTGGCCAGGCTCTTCTCAAACTCCTGACCTCAGGTGATCCGCCCACCTTGGCCTCCCAAGGTGCTGAGATTACAGGCGTGAGCTACCGTGTCCGGCTAATTTTTTTTTTTTTAATTAGCAGGGCCTGATGGCATGTGCCAGTAGGATGAGGCAGGTAGATCACTTAAGCTGGGGAGGTAGAGGATATTGTGAGCCATGATCGCACCACTGCACTCTAGCCTGGGTGACAGAGGGAGACCCTGTCTGTAAAAACATTTTTTTTTTTTTTTAGTGTTTGACACAGAGTCTCACTCTGTCGCCCAGGCTGAAGTGCAGTGGCCCGATCTCGGCTCATTGCAACCTCTGCCTCCCAGGCTCAAGTGATTCTCCTGCCTCAGCCTCCCGAGTAGCTGGAACTACAGGTGCCAACCACCCTGCTAATTTTTGTATTTTTTAGTAGAGATGGGGTTTCACCATGTTGGCCAGGGTGGTCTTGAACTCCTGACCTCAAGTGATCTGCCCATGTCAGCCTCCCAAAGTGCTGGGATTACAGGCATGAGCCCCACCACACCTGCCCCAAAAAACTTTTAAAAATAACTTTTTCACTGCGAAAAAAATCTTGTTGCCAGCGGAGGCCAACACGCAGCTATGACAGAGCAGTTCTCTGTCCTTCCCGGCCTCGGGCTCCTCTATCAAAGGCCTCCTTCTCTCACCTTGGCCTTGTGGTCTTGGAGTAGGGAGCTGACAACACCCTTTCTGCCCCAGGTGAATCAATGAACAAGGCTCACATTGTGAGAACACCAAGCATCTGTCTTCTTCCCCCTCCTGGCTTAGCTCCTCACCTCCCTTGGGGTTGGGGCATCTCATCTTTCTCCAGGAAGGGGAAGCCAAGTCCTGTGCTGAGAAGGTGACTCTGGAACTGCCACTCCCATGCCTGTGTGACTAGCTTCTGGGTGGATCTCAGGGTCTACCGTTGAGCTGGGAGTGGATGTCGTCGGGCCACTGGCACCCAGACTGCAAGTAATAAAAACCTGACTCGCACTGGCTCTACCAACAAGAGGGGATTTGTTGGTTCACTGAGCTGAAGTCAGTTTACATGGCTGACTTCAGATGTGGCTGGATCCAGGTGCTGAAAAAAATGACAGAAAGCATCTGCCTTCTCAGCTCCTCTTCTCTCTTATTCTCAGGTTGTTTCCCCCCCTCACGGTGGCAAGATTGTGCCTGGAAGCTTCAGATATATATTCTCTTTTTTTTTTTTTTTTGAGACAGATTTGGCTCTGTCACTCGGACTGGAAGGCAGTGGTGCAATCTCGACTCACTGCAGCCTCCGCCTTTTAGGTTCAACACAGGCACTTGCCACCACGCCCGGCTAATTTTTGTATTTTTAGTAGAGACGAGGTTTCACTATGTTGGCCAGGTTGATCTCGAACTCCTGACCTCAGGTGATCCACCCTCCTCAGCCTCCCAAAGTGCTGGGATTACAGGCATGAGCCACTGTGCCCAGCCATCTCTTTGTTTGTTTGTTTCTTCAGACAGGGCAGGGTCTCTCTATGTCACCCAGGCTGGAGTGCAGTGGCATGATCTCAGCTCATTGCAACCTCCACCTCCTGGGTTCAAGCTATTCTTGTGCCTCAGCCTCCCAAGTAACTGGAATTACAGGCGTGAACCACACCTGGCTAATTATTTGTGGGGTTTTGTTGTTTTTGTTTTGTTTTGTTTGTTTTTGAGACGGAGTCTTGCTCTGTCACCCAGGCTGGAGTTCAGTGTCACGATCTCATCTCACTGCAACCTCTGCCTCCCGAGCTCAAGCAATTCTCCTGCCTCAGCCTCCTGAGTAAGTGGGACTACAGGCACGTGCCAGCACGCCTGGCTAATTTTTTGTATTTTTATTAGAGATGGGGTTTCAGTGTTAGCCAGAATGGTCTCAATCTCCTGACCTTGGGATCCACCCGCCTTGGCCTCCCAAAGTGCAGGGATTGCAGGTGTGAGCCACCACACCCGGCCAATTATTTATATTTTTAATATAGACAGAATTTCCCTGTGGCTAGACTGGTCTTGAGCTCCTGGCCTCAAGTAATCCACCTGCCTTAGACTCCCAAAGTGTTGGGATTACAGGCATGAATCACCGTGCTTGGCCTAAGAGATCTATTCTATGCAATGCTAGGCAGAGAAGTAAAACTCTTTTCCCAATGGTACCTCCAAAGTCCCAGACTTAGCTTTCATTGGCTCCACTTGGGTTACGTGCTCATCCTGAACCAATCATGATAGCCAGGAGTGAGGGATATGCTAATTGGCCAGACACAAAGTTTGCTAAGTCTCTTGAGTCCATCTGCATTCATGTTCTTTGGTTGGGGGTTATGGGGTAAGGGCTGGCTACTCAAAGGTCACCTGGAGAGATGACACTGACCTGCCCACTCTCTTTTCTGATTTTCCTCCAGTGCCCACTTGGATCTTGGTGCTCTCCCTGAGCCTGGCTGGCGCCGTCTTCCTCCTCGCTGGGCTGGTGGCTGTTGCCCTGGTGGTCAGAAGAGGTAACAGCATGCAAAGAAAGCCTGGCACATAAGTTGCCAGTTGATAACTTCTGGAACGTGAAAATGTGCTTATACTCACAACTCACACTATTTTTGTTTTCAGGTTCAATAATTTGTTCATCACACCCCTTTTAAAAATATTTATTTATTTATTATTTTTCTTCTCAGGCAGAGTCTCGCTGTGTCGCCCAGGCTGGAGTGCAGTGGTGTGATCTCGGCTCACTGCAACCTCCGCCTTCGAAGTTCAAGCGATTCGCCTGCCTCAGCCTCTCAAGTAGCTGGGATTACAGGTGTGCACTACCATGCCCGGCCAATGTTTGTATTTTTAGTAGAGATGGGGTTTCGCCATGTTGCCCAAGCTGGTCTTGAACTCCTGACCTCAGGTGATCCGCCCGCCTCGGCCTCCCAAAGTGTTGGGGTTACAGGTATGAGCCACAGTCCCTGGCCTAAAAATTTTGTATTTGGAGACTCGCTCTGTCACCCAGGCTGGAGTGCAATGGCAGGATCATAGCTCGCTGCATCCTTGACCTCCTGGGCTCAAGCAGTTCTGCCTCAGCCTCCAAAGTAGCTGGGACCACAGGTGCATGCCACCACACGCAGCTAATTATTTATTTTATTTTATTTTATTTTATTTTTTTTTTTTGAGACGGAGTCTCGCTCTGTCACCCGGGCTGGAGTGCTGTGGCCGGATCTCAGCTCACTGCAAGCTCCGCCTCCCGGGTTCACGCCATTCTCCTGTCTCAGCCTCCCGAGTAGCTGGGACTACAGGCGCCGCCACCTCGCCCGGCTAGATTTTTGTGTTTTTAGTAGAGACGGGGTTTCACCGTGTTAGCCAGGATGGTCTCGATCTCCTGACCTCGTGATCCGCCCGACTCGGCCTCCCAAAGTGCTGGGATTACAGGCTTGAGCCACCGCGCCCGGCCTTATTTTATTTTTTTTAAGACAGGGTCTTGCTATGTTGCCCAGGCTGGGTAACTCCTGGGTTCAAGCAATCCTCCCACCTCAGCCTCCCAAAAGTTCTGGGACCACAGGTGCACTACCACACCCTGCTAATTTTTTAAAAATATTTTTTGTTGGCCGGGCGCGGTGGCTCAAGCCTGTAATCCCAGCACTTTGGGAGGCCGAGACGGGCGGATCACGAAGTCAGGAGATCGAGACCATCCTGGCTAACATGGTGAAACCCCATCTCCACTAAAAATACAAAAAAAAACTAGCCGGGCGAGGTGGCGGGCGCCTGTAGTCCCAGCTACTTGGGAGGCTGAGGCAGGAGAATGGCGGGAACCCGGGAGGCGGAGCTTGCAGTGAGCTGAGATCCGGCCACTGCACTCCAGCCTGGGCGGCAGAGCGAGACTCCGTCTCAAAAAAAAAAAAAAAAAAAAAATTTTTGTTGGCCAGGTGCGGTGGCTCAAGCCTGTAATCCCAGCACTTTGGGAGGCCGAGACGGGCAGATCACGAGGTCAAGAGTTCAAGACCATTCTGGCTAACATGGTGAAACCCCGTCTGTACTAAAAAATACAAAAAGCTAGCTGGGTGAGGTGGCGGGCGCCTGTAGTCCCAGCTACTCAGGAGGCTGAGGCAGGAGAATGGCGTAAACCCGGGAGGCGGAGCTTGCAGTGAGCTGAGATCCAGCCACTGCATTCCAGCCCAGGCGACAAAGTGAGACTCCGTCTCAAAAAAAAAAAAAAAAAAAACAATATTTTTCGTTGACTGGGTGTCGTGGTTCACGCCTGTAATCTCAGCACTTTGGGAGGCCAAGGCGGGCAGATCACCTGAGGTTGGGAGTTCAATACCAGCCTGACCAACATGGAGAAACCCTGTCTCTACTAAAAATACAAAATTAGTTGGGCGTAGTGGCGCATGCCTGTAATTCCAGCTACTTGGGAGGCTGAGGCAGGAGAATCACTGGAACCCAGGAGGTGGCAGTTGCGGTGAGCTAAGATTGTGCCATTGTACTCCAGCTTGGGTAACAAGAGCAAAACTCCGTCTCAAAAAAAAATTTTTTTTGTTGTTGAGATAGGGTCTTGCTATGTTGCCCAGGTTGGTCTTCAACTCCTGGGCTCAAGTGATCCTCCTGCTTCAGCCTCCCAAAATGCTGGGATTACAGGCATGTGCCAGCATGCCCAGTCAAATTATGTGTGTGTATGTGTGTGTGTGTGTGTGTGTGTATTTTGAGATGGAGTCTCACCCTGTGACCCAGGCTTGAGTGCAGTGAGGCGATCTCGACTCACTTGCTCTATTGCCAGGCTGGAGTGCAGTGGCATGATCTTGGCTCACTGCAACCTCCGCCTCCCAGGTTCAAGCGATTCTCCTGCCTCAGCCTCCCGAGTAGCTGGGACTACAGGCGCGTGCCACCACACCCAGCTAACTTTTGTATTTTTAGTGGAGACAGGGTTTCACCATGTTGTCCAGGATGGGGCCAGTACTTTGGGAGGCCAAGGTGGGCAGATCACAAGGTCAGGAGTTTGAGACCAGCCTGGGCAATATGGTGAAACCCCATCTCTACTGAAAACACAAAAATTAGCCGGGCGTGGTGATGTGTACCTGTAGTCCCAGCTACATGGGAGGCTGAGGCAGAAGAATTGCTTGAACCCAGGAGGCGGAGGTTGCAGTGAGTCGAGATCACACTACTGCACTCCAGCCTGGGCAACAGAACGAGACTCCGTCTCGGAAAAAAAAAAAAAAAAAAAAACAAGCAAACAAAAATCTGAGGCCTTCCAGGCCAGGAGGGGTGGCTCACGCCTGTAATCCCAGCACTTTGGAAGGCCGAGGCGGGAGTTCGAAACGAGTCTGGCCAAAATGACGAAACCTCTACTAAAATACAAAAATAGCTGGGCCTGGTGGTGCGCACCTGTAATCCCAGCTACTCAGGAGGCTGAGGCAGGAGAATCACTTAAATCCAGGAGGCAGAGGTTGCAGTGAGCCAAGATTGAGCCACTGCACTCCAGCCTGGGTGACAAAGTGAGACTCTGTCTTAAGAAAAAAAAAACAAACAAATTGCCGGATACAGTTAGGACCAAAATCTAACACAAGCTCATTTCTTTTTTGTTCCAGTTAAACTCAAAAATTTACAGAAGAAAAGGTGAGATCATCCCTGGAGACCCACAGAGGGTGGTCTGGGGATAGAAGGACACTTCCCTGGCAGGGTGGGCACTCCACACCCCCCCCACAAACAGCGCCTCCTGGTGGGCATGCTGCATAATAGGAACAGGTGCCATTTATTAAGTGCCTCCTGTGTGCTGGAGGACTGTGCTAGGACTCTGAAGCTGGAGCTCCTTATCCTTATGGCAGCCCTGGAAACAGGCACTACGAATAGCCCTGTTTGACAGAAGAGAGGACTGAGGCTCAGCGCTGAGTCACAGAGTGAGCAGTTTGCCCAGGGAGAGGCCCTTCCCCATACCCCTTTACCCCCAGCTGCCAGAAAATGGTCACAATCACTGTAGATACCCACAAGCAGTTTCTAAAGAATGCCCCTGGGTGGCCAGGCGCCGTGGCTCACGCCTGTAATCCCAGCACTTTGGGAGGCCGAGACGGGTGGATCACGAGGTCAGGAGATCGAGACCATCCTGGCTAATATGGTGAAACTCCGTCTCTACTAAAAATACAAAAATTAGCCGGGTGTGGTGGCGGGCACCTGTAGTCCCAGCTACACAGGAGGCTGAGGCAGGAGAATGGCGTGAACCCAGGAGGCGGCGCTTGCAGTGAATGGAGATTGCGCCACTGCACTCCAGCCTGGGCGACAGAGTGAGACTCTGTCTCAAAAAAAAAAAAAAAAAAAAAAAATATGCCCCTGGGGTTGTGCGATGCCCAATTGCACTGTAGGCGATGGCCCAGGTTCCTGGGCGCCAGGATGTCCTAACTGGCCCTGGCCTTAGTTTCTCTCCTCTGAGAGTGGGGAGACATCCTGCTGCCTGGTGGTAAAGACCTGCTCTGGGGATTGAATCTCAGCTTCACCTAGCTGTGGACCTCCTACCCAGAAGAATATATATATGTATTTTTTTTTTTTAGACGGAGTCTAACTCTGTCGCCCAGACTGGAGTGCAGTGGCGCAATCTCAGGTCACTGCAACCTCTGCCTCCCAGGTTCAAGAGATTCTCCTGCCTCAGACTTCTGAGTAGCTGGGACTACAGGCATGCACCACCACACCTGGCTAATTTTTGTATTTTTTAGTAGAGATGGGGTTTCACCATGTTGTCCAGGCTGGTCTTGAACTCCTGACCTCAAGTGATCCCCTGCCTCGGCCTCCCAAAGTGCTGGGAATACAGGTGTGAGCCCCCGCACCTGGCCCAAGAGAATTTCCATGTTTTTTTTTCTTTTCCTGGCCGAGGGGCTATCCTACAGTGTGACAGCTCCAGAAATCAGGATGTTACTGCTTTTCTGTGAGGAAGACCCATGGGTCAGTGGGTGGGGAGCAAAGGCTACGTTGTGGTTGTGGTTTGGGGCTAGAGCTTTCCCAATCAAGCCTCCTGACTCAAAGGGCAACCGTGGTCCCTGTCACTTTCTTCTCAATTCCTTTGCAGAGATCGAGAATCCTGCTGGGCCCAGATTAACTTCGACAGCACAGGTCTGTGCCTCCACACTCCTGACTCCGGTGGGGAAAGGATTACACCTCCAAATGCCATCAGACCTCATCACACGCCAATCAAATTTCTGTGACTGCTTGTTCCCTTTAGGGTCAAAACACACCCTCACCATCTCTTCCCCTGGGTTCTCACCTTCTCTCCTTTGACTTAACCTAAAGGTCACCTCTTCTGGGAAGCCTTCTCTGACACCCTAGACAGGGTCTGTGCCTGCTACTTACAGGACCCCAGGACCGACCATTCTTCTTACCCCTTGGTAGAAATACAATTAGGTGGCCTGGTGCGGTGGCTCACGCCTGTAATCCCAACACTTTGGGAGGCCGAGGCAGGTGGATCACAAGGTCAGGAGATCGAGACCATCCTGGCCAACATGGTGAAACGCTGTCTCTACTAAAAATACAAAAATTAGCTGGGCATGGTGGCGCCTGCCTGTAATCCCAGCTGCTTGGGAGGCTGAGACAGGAGAATCTCTTGAACCCAGGAGGCAGAGGTTGCAGTGAGCCAAGATGGCACCACTGTACTCCAGCCTGGTGACAAAGCAAGACTCTGCCTCAAAAAAAGGAAGAAAGAAACAAAAATGAACCTCAAAAAAAGGAAGAAAGAAACAAAAATGAAACAGAATTAAGTGATCATTGGGTGCTTGCATATTTAATACTCATTTCCTCCGCTGGACAGCCAGCTCCATGGGGAAAGGACCGTGTCTATCTCGGGGACTCCGGGGCCACACTTGCCTTCCAGAACATGTCATTCTGCCAGCTTCCCCAAGGGGGTGAGAGGCAGCCAGTCTGTCATGTAGGATGTTCTCTTGAAGGCACCCCAAGCAGAGAAATGTATTCTCTGTACTTCATTCCTGGTCCGACACACATATTTATTGAGCACTTACTATGTGCTGAGATCTGGGAGGGTCCTTTTATAACCAAGACAGATGTGCGCTCTGTCCACAAGCCCGTTCTTCAATGGGGAACAACCCGTGGTAGCACCAGACTGTGTCTGGGACAAGGCAGGTGGTCCCCTGAGGAAGTGATGCTTTTTTTTTTTTTTTTTTTGAGACGGAAGCTAGCTGTGTTGCCCAGGTTGGAGTGCAGTGGCACGGTCTCAGCTCACTGCAACCTCTGCCTCCCGGGTTCAAGCGATTTTCCTGCCCCAGCCTCTCGAGTAGCTGGAATTACAGGCATGAGCCACCATGCCCAGCTAATTTTTGTATTTTTAGTAGAGGTAGGGTTGCACCATGTTGGCCTGGCTGGTCTCGAACTCATGACCTCAGGTGATCTACCCACCTCAGCTTCCCAAAGTGCTGAGATTACAGGCAGTTACAGGCATGAGCCATCACTCCTGGCCCTGCTTTTTGTTGTTGTTTTTGTCTTTGAGACAGAGTCTTGCTCTGTCACCCAGACAGGAGCACAGTGGCTCAATCATAGCTCACTGCAGCCTTGACCTCCTAGGCTGAAGTGATCCTCCCCTCTCAGCCTCCTGAGTAGCTGGGACCACAAGTACACACCACCACACTCGGCTACGTTTTAAATTTTTTTTTTCCCTTAGAGAAAAAGAATTGTGTTGCCTAGGCTGGTCTTGAACTCCTGGGCTCAAGTGATCCTCTCTCCTTGGCCTTCCAAAGCATTGGGATTACAGCCGTGAGCCACCTCACCTGGCTAGAAGTGATGTTTAAGCAGAGACCTATAAGAATGGGTGATGGAGGCCAGGTGCGGTGACTCCCGCCTGTAATCCCAGCACTTTGGGAGGCCGAGGCAGGCAGATCTCTTGGGGCCAGGAGTTCGAGACCAGCCTGGCCAACATGGTGAATCCCAATCTCCAGTAAAAATATAAAAATTAGCTGGGTGTAGTGGTGCATACCTGTAATCCCAGCTATTAGGACGCTGAGGCAGGACAATCATTTGAACCCAGGAGGCAGAAACTGCAGTGAGCCGAGATTGCGCCATTGCACTCCAGCCTGGGCAAGAGTGAGACTCCTTCTCAAAAACGAGAAAAAAGAAAAAAATGGGTGATGGAGCAATTGGAGGAGCGCCTGGGGAGGAGGAGGAGCTGGCAGGCGCTCCTTCTGGAAGGCCTGAGATAAGATACCCATTTTCCCGAGGGCAGTGAGATCCCCCCTAGGAAGGCTGTGTGTAGAAGGACTAGGTTCAGTTAGCTGTGAACAGTTCACCATGCAGAATGGGTTGAAAGGGCGCCATAGAGGATGCTGGGAGATGGACCGCAATTGCTTCCCTGTGGGCGGGGATGGCAGGGAGCAGGGAAGTTACAACCGGCCCCCAATCCTGGGTTTTCTTTCTCTTTCTGTTTCAGACATGTCCTTCGATAACTCTCTGTTTACCGTCTCCGTGGTGAGTGGTTATTTTTCTTGGAACCAGTTTTCTGCTGACCGTCCTACCTGGAGAATGGGGCGGGCTCAAGGGGCACCACAAGGCTAAGTTGACCTGCTGTCTCTAAGCTGCGGGGGGCAAGGAAAAGCCCAGAATCACTAAACAGGGACTCGGTGAGCCAAGCGTTGGCTCTGAAAAATGCCAGGGGGTGTGGGGATTGAAGGTGATGACGTCAGGCTGTTGTGTGGCCACAGGCAGGCCTCTTGGGGGTAGGTCCTGGCCTGGTCAGTGCTGCCTTTGGTCTCAGTCTTTACTGCCCCTCAGAATGGTGACAGAGGATTCCGGGTGACCTGGTGGCCTCTCTGAGGTTATTCATGGAGATTTGTGACAATCTGATGCATGCTGTGATCAGTCCCCTCTGGGTATAAAGAAAATGAAGTTGCTGGGCATGGTGGCTCACGCCTGTAATCCCAGCACTTTGGAAGGCCAAGGCGGGCGGGTCAGGAGTTTGAGACCAGCCTGACCAATGTCGTGAAACCTCATCTCTGCTAAATACAAAAAATTAGCCGGGCGTGGTGGTGCATGCTTGTAATCTCAGCTACTTGGGAGGCTGAGACAGGAGAATCACTTGGACCCGGGAGGTGGAGGTAGCAGTGAGCTGAGGTTGAGCCATTGCACTCCAGCCTGGACTACAAGAGCAAAACTCCAACTCAAACAAAGAAACAAATAAAAATAAAAAAGATTACCCCAAAATGTAGCTGTGCAGAGAGTCCCACAGACCCAGGTTTAAATCTCAGCTCTGACACTGTGTGACATTGGGGAACAATATCCCCCAAAAGCAGAGGGGAGGAAATTTTTTTTTTTTTTTTTTTGAGGCGGAGTCTCGCTCTGTTGCCTGGACTGGAGTGCAGTGGCCAGATCTCAGCTCACTGCAAGCTCCGCCTCCCGGGTTTACGCCATTCTCCTGCCTCAGCCTCTGGAGTAGCTGGGACTACAGGCGCCCGCCACCTCGCCCGGCTAGTTTTTGTATTTTTAGTAGAGACGGGGTTTCACCGTGTTAGCCAGGATGGTCTCGATCTCCTGACCTCGTGATCCGCCCGTCTCGGCCTCCCAAAGTGCTGGGATTACAGGCTTGAGCCACCGCGTCCGGCCGAGGAAATTTTTTTTTATTTTTTCGAGACAGAGTCTAGCTCTGTTGCCCAGGCTGGAGCGCAGTGGCGTGATCTTGGCTCACAGAACTTCTGAATGCCAGGTTCAAGCGATTCTCTTGATTCTCAGCCTCCCAGATAGCTGGGATTACAAGCACATGCTACCACACCCAGCTGATTTTTGTATTTTTTAGTAGCGACGGGGTTTCACCGTGCTGGCCAGGCTGGTCTCAAACTCCTGACCTCAGGTGATCCACCTGCCTCGGCCTCTCAAAGTGCTGGGATTACAGGCGTGAGTCACCATGCTGGCTGGCTGCGGAAGCTGCTTTAGACAGGAGATCAGGAAAGTCTGAGATGGGTGACAAGCAGGAGGTGGGGAAGATTGGGGATGATTGATCCAGGCTGAGGACACATTTTTGGCACAGTCCAGGAAGCTGGGGTGGAGTGAGGAGTCGAAGGGGACCCCATGGGGAGCTTTGACTTGATGGCTATTGAGCTGGGAGCCTGGGAGGGTTCCCAGTATAGGACAGAGGGGGCCGGATTCAGGTGCATACAGGCGCCCTCTGGTGGCTTCTGCAGGGAGGACAGATTTGGGGAAAGCAGGGATCAGGGGAAGGCAGGAGCCTGGAGACTGAAGAGCAGGGCAAAGGGTACACCAAGGGGTAGGTGGTTTGGTCCAAAATGTTGGCAGTGGAGTTCGAAGAAGTGATCAGATGCATGTTAGGAGAGAGAAAACACAGAGCTGATTTTTGATGAGGGGGCCAAAGGAGAAGAGGGAGGCCAAGGAGGGCGAGGCTTGGAGGGTCAGGAGCGTGGAGTCATCCACCACGGCCCATGGCGCCTGGGAGCAGATGGAGAGGGGAGTCTGCAGTTCCGGAGAGAGGTCAGTTCTAGAGATAGACTAGGAGTGCCCGGGATACAGATGGCAGGAAGGAAGGGGGCTTGGCATGGGCCCGTGCAGCCCTCTGAGGTCTCTGCTTCCAGAATAAATCCTGAGGCCATAAGAAAAACCCGGCAGGCAGGGCTCGATTTAAATGTTTCCATGAGAATCCACACTGCGCAGAACACCAACCTGGTGATGCCCCCTCTCCCCACTTTTTGAGGTAGTTTTTATTTATTTATTTATTTATGTTTGTTTGTTTTTTGAGATGGAGTCTTGCTCTGTCACCCAGGCTGGAGGGCAGTGGCATGATCTGGGCTCACTGCAACCTCCGCCTCCTGGATTCAAGCGATTCTCCTGCCTCCGCTTCCCGAGTAGCTGGGATTACAGGTGCCTGCCACCACGCCTGGCTAATTTTTGTATTTTTAGTAGGGATGGTTTTTCACCATGTTGGCCAGGCTGGTCTCCAACTCCCAAGCTCAGGCGATCCGCCTGCCTTGGCCTCCCAAAGTGCTGGGATTACAGGCGTGAGTGACCGCGCCCAGCCTTTTATTTGTTTTTTACTTGTTTTTTGTTTTTTTCTTAAGGACGAGGCGTGATGGCTCATGCCTGTAATCCCATCACTTTAAGAGGCTGAGGTGAGGAGATTGCTTGAGCCTGGGAGGTTGAGTCTGCAGTGAGCTATTGCATCACTGCACTCCAGCCTGGGTGACAGAGCAAGACTTTGTCTCAAACAAACAAAAAATGTCAGTATGAAAAACATTCACATGTCAAAATATACAATAAAGTTTTCTTACTAAGTCACGCCTCTTCATCCATTGGTATTCCTTTCTGCAGACATGCAGGTAACCACTGTTAGCAGCTGCATGTGGCAAACACACGCAGAGGTGGATCTGTACCTTCACCTACCACCCCTGCCACTTTTTTTTTGAGACAGGGTCTTGCTCTGTCTCCCAGACTGCAGTGCAATGGCACCATCATAGCTCACTGCAGCCTTGATCACCTGGGCTCAAAAGATCCTCCAGCCTCAGCCTCCTGAATAGCTGGGACCACAGGCATCCACCACCATGCCCGGCTAATTTATTTTTATTTATTTATTTATTTTTCTTCTTTTTATTTATTTATTTTTCTTCTTTTTATTTTTAAATTTTATTTTATTTATTAATTTTTTGAGATAGAGTTTTGTTCTTTTGTCCAGGCTGGAGTAAAGGGTGGCATCCTCTCGGCTCACTGCAACCTCCACCTCCTGGGTTCAAGTGATTCTCCTGCCTCAGCCTCCCAAGTAGCTGGGATTATAGGCACCTGCCACCATGCCTGGCTAATTTTTTTTTTTTTTTTTTTTTTTTTTTTTTTTTGAGACGGACTCTCGCTGTGTAGCCAGGCTGGAGTGTAGTGGTGTCATCTCGGCTTACTGCAACCTCAACCTCCCGGGTTCAAGCGATTCTCCTGCCTCAGCCTCCCGAGTGGCTGGGATTACAGGCGAGCACCAGCACGCCCAGCTAATTTTTTTTTTTTTTTTTGTATTTTTAGTAGAAACGGGGTTTCACCATGTTTGTCAGGTTAGTCTTGAACTGCTGACCTCAAATGATCCACCTGCGTTGGCCTCCCAAAGTGCTGGGATGTCTTTTTTTAACATACAGTTTCACTTTGTTGCCCAGGTTGGAGTGCAGTGGTGTGATCTTGGCTTGCTGCAACCTCTGCCTCCTGGGTTCAAGAGCGAAACTCCATCTCAAAAAAAAAAAAAAAAAGTTCTTCCTTTTTTTTTTTTGAGACACGGTTCTCACTCTGTTGCCCAGACTGGAGTGCAGTGGTGTGATCTCGACTCACTGCAACCTCCGCCTCCCAGGCTCAAGCGATTCTCCTGCCTCAACCTCCCGAGTAGCTGGGATTACAGGCACCTGCCACCATGCCCGGTTAATTTTTGTATTTTTAGTAGAGACGGGGTTTCACCATGTTGGCCAGGCTGGTCTCGAACTCCTGACCTCAGGTGATCCTCCCGCCTCGACCTCCCAAAGTGCTGGGATTTGCCGGCCTGTTCTTCCTTTATAAGGCTGAATTATATTCTATTGTATGGATGCACCAAGTTTTGTTGACGGACACTTGGGTCGTTTCCACCTTTTGGCTATTGTGCAGAACCCTGTCATGACCATGGGTATGCAGATTTCTTTTGGAGTCTCTGCTTTCACTTCTGGTTTCCTTTTGAAGCCTTACACAGCTTTGCTGTTGGCTGAAATGATAAGGCAGCAGCTGACCGGTCTCTAGCTTTCCCCATTACCTTGCTGAGGGTGTCTGATATGCAACTTTGTAACACCCTTTCAGGTGGGATCGACTATTTTCTTTTTACAAACAAGGACACTGAGGCTGATAATGGGCCTAGGGTCACCCAGCTTGGGAGGAACAGGACTGTGGGTGGAACCCCCAGACTGATGTCAACTGAGTGGCTTCAGTTCTAGAAGTTCATCTCTCCTTAACTAGGATCAGAGTCAGAAACCTCCAAGGCAGAAGAGGAGGTAGACTTTTGAGGAATGTTTTGCCCAAAATGGGAAGGGAGGAAGAGATAATATTATTTATTTATTTTATTTTTATTTTTTATTTATTTAGTTTTTTTGAGACAGAGTCTTGTTCTGTCACCCAGGCTGGAGTGCAATAGTGTGATCTCAGCTCACTGCAACTTCTGCCTCCCAGATTCAAGCCATTCTCCTGCCTCAGCCTCCTGAGTAGCTGGGACTACAGGTGCTCGCCAATACGCCCAGCTAATTTTCTGTATTTTTAGTAGAGACGGGGTTTCACTATGTTGGCCAGGCTGGTCTTGAACTCCTGATCTTATGATCCGCCCACCTTGGCCTCCCAAAGTGCTGGGATTACAGGCATGAGCCACCGCGCCTGGCCTTATTTATTTATTTATTTATTTTTTTATTTTATTTATTTATTTATTTATTTGAGACGGAGTCTCACTCTGTCGCCCAGGCTGCAGTGCAGTGGCCGGATCTCAGCTCACTGCAAGCTCCGCCTTCCGGGTTTAAGCCATTCTCCTGCCTCAGCCTCCCGGGTAGCTGGGACTACAGGCGCCCGCCACCTCGCCCAGCTAGTTTTTTGTATTTTTTAGTAGAGACGGGGTTTCAGGCCGGGCGCGGTGGCTCAAGCCTGTAATCCTAGCACTTTGGGAGGCCGAGACGGGCGGATCACAAGGTCAGGAGATCGAGACCATCCTGGCTAACACTGGAGTGGAGTGGCAGGATCGCGGCTCACTGCAACCTTCACCTCCTGGGTTCAAGTGATTCTCCTGCCTCAGCCTCCCGAGTAACTGGGATTACAGGCCTGTACCACCACACCCGGCTAATTTTTATATTTTTCTGAGAGACAGGGTTTCACCGTGTTGGCCAGGCTAGTCTCGAACTCCTGACCTCAGGTGATCCACCCGCCTCAGTCTCCCAAAGTGCTAGGATTACAGGCGTGAGCCACCACACCCAACAGAGGAGATAATAGTTGTGTTCACTTAGCAAAGAAGAGCTTATGATGTGCCATTTGCTTTATCAGTTTTATTCTTTTAAGCCTCATAGCAGCCCTTAGCTGGGCATGGTGGCACATGCCTGTAGTCCCAGCTACTTGGGAGGCTTAGGCAGGAGAATCGCTAGGAAGTGGTGGGTACTAGCATTCTCCCCATTTTGCAGAAGGGGAAACTGAGGTATAGAGGGGTTAAGCCACACAACTGAGGTTACACTGCTATAAAGTGATGGAACTGGGGTTTGAATCCAGGCTCTCTGGTCCCCAATTTAGCAGAGAGGAAGGCAGGAGAAGGGAAGACCAGGACAGGTGGGTGTGGGTGGAGGCAGGATGAGGAGACCTGCTGGGCAGAGTCTCAGGCTCAGAATATGAAGAAACCCTAGATCCTGAAACCCCAAGTCACCCACTTCTGTGTTTCTTCTTCCATTGACAAAGAAAACGATGCCAGAAGAAGACCCGGCCACCTTGGATGATCACGCAGGCACCACTGCCACCTGCAGCAACTCCAGGACCCGGAAGAGACCCACTTCTACGTCCTCCTCGCCTGAGATCCCCGAATTCAGCACTTTCCGGGCCTGCCAGTGAGGCTGAGGACTGGGGGCCCCCTCCTGTCTCCAGGCATTCGGGGGCCTGAGGTCCTTCCAGCTACTTCTGGGGGGGCTCTGTCGGCTGCTTTCTCAGGGAATTGCACAGAGGAAAGGAAGGGGATTTTCATCACAGAGGAGTGGGAAAGGGAACAGAGGCATGGGCCTGGCACAGGACAGACAACAGGAAGTTCCCCTCTCTTACCTTCAGCTCCTCAGGACCACCAAAGAAGATGTCAGGACCCCTTCTTGTCCCCCAGCTGGGCCATAAGAGGTCTCAGGTCTCTGCACACCCCTGGAATTCCTCCCTTCCCTGCTGGGTTTTTGAGCATAGGGTGCCCTTGGGTGTGTTTTGTGTCTGCCTGCTGGCTTAAGTTATTTATTATAACACGGGTCAGGGGGTTCCCAGGCCTCTATGGAGTGGAATCCTTCAAGCTGGGGACCTCTGGATCCCATGGTTGGATGGCTGGGGGGTGGGGCATGCCTGAATTCACCAAATTTGAAGCATCTCTAGGGGCAGTCAGGGTGGTATATGCGGAAACTCCTGAGGGTGTGGGGAGTGAAGCAGTGCCATGCCGGGGTCTCTGCAACGGTACTTGGATTAGAGGGTTTAGGAGGTGGAATGACGGGGGCGTAGGGGCGGAGGGACATGAAGGAGAATGAGGGCCCCTCGCAGTGGCTCACACCTATAATTCCAGCACTTTGGGAGGTCGAGGCGGGAGGATTGCTTGAGCCCAGGAGGTCGAGGCTGCAGTAAGCTGTGATGGCACCACTGCACTCCAGCCTGGGCAACACAGTGAGACCCTGTCTCAAAAAACAGAAGGGGCTGTGCACAGTGGCTCATGCTTGTAGTCCCAGCACTTTGGGAGGCCCAGATGGGCAGATCACCTGAAGTCAGGAGTTGAAGACCAGCCTGACCAACATGGTGAAACCCTGTCTCTACTAAAAATAAAAATATTGCTGGGCGTGGTAAAGCATGCCTGTAGTACCAGCTAATCGGGAGGCTGAGGCAGGAGAATCACTTGAACCCAGGAGGTGGACGTTGCAGTGAGCTGAGATGGAGCCATTGCATTGCAGCCTGGGCAACAGAGCGAGACTCCGTCTCAAAAAAAAAAAATGAGGCGTAAATGAGGTCTAGGGAAGAGTTAAAGCTGGGGTGCTGGGAAGTGGCCCAAGCCCACTGTATCGCCCAAAAGGGATGGAGTCACCCAAAATGAAGGGGGATGCGGAGAGAAGACGGGTTCGTGTGGCGGGAGAGGGGCCCAGCGCCTGGTCGGGCGGGACTCAGCAATGTTGGAGGAGGGGCTCAGCGGGGAGGAGGTCAAAGGGTATCTTGTGCGAAAAGAGACAAACATTAAGGATTAAGAAGGGAGTGTAGGCAGAGATGATGGGGAAGGGAGGAAGAGCGGTTGAATGTCGGGGAGGGGTCCTTTCAATTGGACTCAGGTTGCTCCTAGAGGCCAGGGCTCATCGGAAATGGTCGGTGCGCGGGGCCGGGGTAGAGGGGGTGGGGTAAGAGGTTGGGGCCACGGGGTGGGGGCGTGTCCCTGGCGCTGGCCACGCCCTTTCCCCCTCCCGTCCCCAGAGAGGGGCGCCCGACAAAGCGAGTCCGGGTGGGAGGGCGCGGACAGGTACGGGGGCGGGGCCTCGTCGCGGCTGGGCCCCGCCTCCCTGCGGGCTGCCTTACAAAGCCGGGAGGGTCCGAGGGGCGGGGCCCGGCCTCAGGGGCGTGTCCATGTCGGGGCAGGGAAGCCGCATCACGAAGCGCGGCTGCTCCTGCGGGGCGGGGCCCAGGGCGTGTCCGCGCGACAGAGCACCGCCCCCGCCATCCCCGCACAGCCTCACTCGAAAGCAGCCGTTAATGAGGCGCCAGCCTGGGGGCGGGGCCCAGTCCTCCGAGGGGCGTGTTCTCGCGCCCGAGCACCGCCCCGGACGTACCCTCCCGCCCCGTAGTTCCCGGGCGGTGGAGCCACCTCACAAAGCGGCGACCGTTCTCGCGGGGCGGGGCGAGGCCGGTCCCGCCCCACGGGGCGCCCTCTCGCTCGCTCACTAGCTCCCCGCGCCGAGGGCGGCCAGCAGGGGGCGCTGCACCACGGGGCCGGATCGCGGCGACGGTGGCGGCGGCGGCGGCGGCGGTGAGGAGGCGCGTGGCCGGCAGGCGGCGCTGCCCGGCTCGGCCTCGGCCTCGGCCTGCACGGCGGCGGCGGCGGCGGCAGCGGCGGCGGTAGCGGCGGCGGCAGCAGCGGCCTGGGCCCGGGCGCAGCGGCGGCGGCGGCGGGGCCTGGAGCCGGATCTAAGATGGCAGCGGCGGCGGCAGCGGTGGGGCCGGGCGCGGGCGGCGCGGGGTCGGCGGGCCCGGGCGGCGCGGGGCCCTGCGCGGCCGTGTCCGTGTTCCCCGGCGCCCGCCTCCTCACCATCGGCGACGCGAACGGCGAGATCCAGCGGCACGCGGAGCAGCAGGCGCTGCGCCTCGAGGTGCGCGCTGGCCCGGACGCGGCGGGCATCGCCCTCTACAGCCGTGAGTACGGGGCCCCGGGGCGGGCGCAGGGCCGGGGCTGCGCACGAGGCCGGCCCGGGGCGGGGGCCGGCGGGGAGGGGCCCTGAGCGCAGGGGCCTGGCGTGGGGTCCCTGGGGCCGAGCCGGTGGCCCGCAGGGAGGGAGCGTGGAGGGCGGGTGGCAGGGGACAGAGAAAAGAGGGCGTGCTTGGTGGCTGGAGGGGCGAGGTGCCCAGAGTGAGCAGGGAAGCGCGAAATGGGGAGTGAGGGGCCAGAGATTTGGGAGGGATGGGTGGGCAGGAAGTGGGGCGCTCTGAGTGGAAGGGAAATTTGGAGGACGCCAGGCCTGGGGGGCTTAAACATGGAGGAGGGAGGCCCGGGGTGCGGGAGAGGTGGGTGTCTCGGGGGCGGGTGTGGCCGCCTCTGCAGGGAGAAGGGTGGGGCGTGGGCGGCCCGGGATCCCTCTGGGGACCCCCTGGATAGCTCAGGACGGTCGGAAAGTGTTTGCTGGTTTGGGGCGCCCGGGCGGACCGAGTTCCACCGCTGTGCAAGGCGTGGTGTTCAGGACCCCCGAGTGGGAAACTTCAGGACCTGGGGAGAGGGCCTATGCGAGGAGGGTGGGAGACGCAGGATGAGCTCCTCGTGGAAACGTGGACTGGACGGGCCCCTTCCTGGTGCCGGGCTTCGAAGTAAGGGGTAACAGCCTCCTCCCGTCTTCTTTTGGGGGATGTGAGAAGCTGGTTACATTTTCCGAAGCTGCTTTCAAAGCTGACATTTCACTAGGGGGGAAAGAAAATCACAAATGTATTTGCCAGCACCCCCCACCCCCGCTCCCAGTCTTTGTAGTTCATTCTTCTTCTTGTTACTCCTTTTCTTATCTGTTTTCTTTGATTCCTCGTTCACATTTTGCTACTCTGTGTCATTTGGCTTTGTCTCTCGGGGCTTCTTGCACTGATGCCCCGGGGAACCCCTCAGGAGGCCTCTAGCTGGCTTGGGTCCTGTGTGAATTTTTTACCACTTTGGGAACAGCCCGATTAAAGGAAAGCCCGAGGAGCAGTCCGTTCACACTGGGTTTTCCCTGCACCTCGACTTTGAAAACGTGGACTAAAGGAGTTGTGTCTGCCACCCGAGGGTGCCGTCCCTTTTTGCTGGGGCAGAGCCTGGGTCTTCTTGGCCCAGATGAGGAGAGGGGAAGGAGGGTATATTTCAGAGTTCTAGGCAGACACTCAGCTCAGCAGAACCCCAGATCATAAGCAAAACCTATTCACTGGGCAAGCATTGGTAGCCAACTCTGTCCTGAACAGAACAAAGTGGCGCAGCGTTTCTAAAACTAGGGTCCCAGGGCTTAGCCTCAAAGGAGTTCCGGGAGAGTTGGCTATCATTTTTAAATAAACCTTTAAAAAATTTTTTTAGGACCAAGCACGGTGGCTTAGCACTTTGGGAAGCTAAGGTGGGAGGATCACTTGAGGTCAGGAGTTTGAGACCAGCTTGGCCAACATGGTGAAACCCCGTCTCTACTAAAAATACAAAACTTAGCCAAGCATGGTGGCATGTGCCTGTAGTCCCAGCTACTTGTGAGGCAGAGGCAGGAGAATCACTTGAACCTGGGAGGCGGAGGTTGCAATGAGCTGAGATCATGCCACTGCACTCCAGCCTGGGAGACAGAGCAAGACTCCGTCTCAAAAAAAAAAAAAAATTTTTTTTTAGAACAATTTTGGTTTTATAGATGTATTGGCAACATAGTGAGATGTTCTTATCATCTTACTCCTGGAGTAACATTTAGTGTTTGTTTGTGTTTTTGTTTTGTTGATACTCTTGAAAGTATTATTTGTTATTAAGACAGCACTTCTCTTTGAGAGGTAATTGGTAACTGAAACATTTTTTATTATTAGAGACAAGGTTTCACTATGTCACTGTGTTGCCCAGGCTGCTCTCCGACTTCTGAGCTCAAGTGATCTTCCTGCCTCCCAGAATGCTGGGATTACAGGTGTGAGCCACCCCACCTGACCGGAAACATTCATAAAAAGGAGAAAGTCCACATTCCTCAGAGATCCTCAGTCCCAGATGATATATCTTTAGGGGTCTGAAATAATAATTTTTTTTCCACTTTTTCCTTTCTTTCTTTCTTTTTTTTTTTTTTTTTGAGACAAGGCCTCACTCCGTTGCTAAGACTGGAGTGCTGTGGTACAGTCTCAGCTCACTGCAGCCTTGACCTCCAGGGCTCAAGTGATCCTCATACCTCAGCCTCCCCAGTAGCTGGGACCACAGGCATGTGCCACACCCAGCTAATCTTTCGTATTTTTTGTAGAGAAAGGGTTTTCACTGTGTTGGCCAGGCCGGTATCAAACTCCTGGGCTCAAGTGATCCTCCCTCCTTGGCCTCCCATAGTCCTGGAATTACAGGCGTCAGCCACCGCACCGCCCCTCTTTATCCCTAAGTAACATTGATAAAAAGCATGGGTTCTTGTCCAGGCATGGTGGCTCACACCTATAATCCCAGCACTTTGAGAGGTTGAGGCAGGTGAATCCCTTGAGCTCAAGAGGTTGAGACCAGCTTGGCCAACATGGCAAAACCTCGTCGCTACTAAAAATACAAAAATTAGCCAGATGTGCTGGTGCCTGCGCCTGTGGTCCTGGCTACTCCAGAGGCTGAGGTGGGAGGATCGCTTGAACTAGGGAAGCAGAGGTTACAGTGAACTGAGATCGCACCATTGCACTCCAGCCTGGGCAACAAGACCGAAACTCTGTTTCAAAAAAAAAAAAAAAAAAAAAGCATGGGTTCTGGAGTTGGAGGTGATCAGTGCTGGGTGGATTAATTTCCCATGGCTGCCATAACAAATTATGACAAATTTATGGTTTAAGACAACAGGAATGGAGTCTCTCTCAGTTCACGGCCAGAAGTCCGAAATCACGGTACTGGCAGGGCCACACTCCCTGGGGAGGGTCTACGGGAAAATCCTTGCGCCTTCCAGATTCCAGTGGCTCCAACTGTTGCTTGATTTGCTTCAGAAAATCTCCAGTCTCTGCCTGTATCTTCACTCCTGTGTCTTGTGTCCTCTTCTTTCCTTTTTTTTTTTTTTGAGACGGAATCTTACCCTGTCACCCAGGCTGGAGTGCAGTGGTGTGACCTCGGCTCACTGCAAGCTCCGCCTCCCAGGTTCACGCCATTCTCCTGCCTCAGCCTCCCAAGTAGCTGGGACCACAGGCGCCCGCCACCACGCCCAGCTAATTTTTTGTATTTTTAGTAGAGACGGGGTTTCACTGTGTTAGCCAGGATGGTCTCGATCTCCTGACCTCGTGATCCACCCACCTCGGCCTCTCAAAGTGCTGGGATTACAGGCATGAGCCACCGTGCCCCGCCCTTTTTCTTTTTAAGTGAGATGGAGTCTCACTCTATTATAGGCTGGCCTTGAACTCCTAGGCTTAAGTGATCCTCCCACCTCAGCTGTTCTTTTTTTTTTTTTCTTCTTTTTTTTGAGACGGAGTCTGGCTCTGTCGCCCAGGCTGGAATGCAGTGGCGTGATCTCGGCTCACTACAAGCTCCACCTCCTAGGTTCACGCCATTCTCCTGCCTCAGCCTCCTGAGTAGCTGGGACTACAGGCGCCCACCACCATGCCCAGCTAATTCTTTGTATTTTTAGTGGAGAGGGCATTTCACCGTGTTAGCCAGGATGGTCTTGATCTCCTGACCTCGTGATCCGCCCACCTTGGCCTCCCAGAGTGCTGGGATTACAGGCGTGAGCCACTGCGCCCGGCCCCAGCTGTTCTTTTCTTATAAGGACGCTGGGGATTGGATTTAGGGCCCACTTTATATCTAGGATGATCTCATCTCAAGATCCTTACCTGCAAAGACCCTGTTTCCTAATAAGGTCACCTTCACAGATTCCAAGGGTTACAACTTGGATATCTGTCTTTTTTCTTTTTCCTTTTTCTTTTATTTTTCTGAGATGGAATTTTGCTCTTGTTGCCCAGGCTGGAGTGCAGTGGCGCAATCTTGGCTCACTGCAACCTCCACCTCCTGGGTTCGAGTGATTCGCCTGCCTTGGCCCCCCAAAGTCCTGGGATTACAGGGATTAGAGGTATGCACCACCATGCACGGTTAATTTTTTTTGCATTTTTAGTAAGACAGGATTTCTCCATGTTGGTCAGGCTGGTCTCAAACTCCTGACCTCAGGTGATCCGCCCACCTCGGCCTCCCAAAGTGCTGGGATTACAGGCATGAGCCACTGCCACCAGCCTCATACATGGCTAATTTTTAAGTTTCTTCTAGCGATGGGGTCTCACTATTTTGCCCAGGCTGGTCTTGAACTTCTGGGCTCAAGCAGTCCTCCTGCCTTGGCCTCCCAAAGTGCTAGGATTACAGACGTGAGCCACTGCGCCTAGCCAATAGACATTTGTGTCCATGTTACTGACAGCAGTGTTCATTGGTGTGGCATGGGAATGAGCTAGCTTTTCTAGAAGGAGCCCCCAGTGCTCCAGGGCTGCCCGACTGTCTTGGCTCACCGGCCATGGGAGGGACTCCTGTACCTGACATAGGAGGTCCGGGAGAGGCATGTGAGGAGGAGGACTTCCAGCCCCGTTCCCTGACGTCTGCACCCTCCAGGGAAGGATGACAGCTGCAGAAGGGCCTATATCAGTCACTCTGTAGTGAACAGTTACCCTACCCAGCCCTTCTTGCCATCTGAAGTCACCCTGGCCTGTGTCCATGAGATTGGCCAAATGGCAACTACCAACACCAGGCCATTTTCCCTGGGCAGAGGGGGAGGCCCTTTGGCGTGTTCTTCATGGGCTTGAGGAAGCTTTGGCATGGCCTCTGGAGTTCCTGGGCATAGGCTGCCCTCCCTTGGAAAGGAGGCAGTTTCTCAGGGAGGGGTGCCGGGAAAGAGAACAGAACAAACTCTCGCTTCCCCAGCCCCGTGGTGCCCTTTCTGGAAATGACTGTGTTAGTTTTCTTTCTTGGTCAGCACGAGTCAGTGTGGCCGGTTCTCTGGACTCTCCCATCCCCTTGGCTAAGAAGCTTATACAGCAGCCTGGGCTCTGTCAGGGGCTCAACTTCAGTCTATGGGGGGGCATGCCAGGGGGTGGAAAGTTCAGAGAAAAACCCTTTGTCCAAAGAAGGTAAAGAATGGCCTGCTGTCACTGAACCGGGGTCCCTTGTGACTTCCTTTGGTTACACTCCTGGGATCCCCCTGGCAGCTGGGGGACAGAGAAAGTTAGTAACCCCAGAAAGGCATTTGTGTTTCAGCGGTGCCTGCATGTTGCTAATGGATATTGTCATTTATTGAGCATTTACTGTGTACCAGACTGTGCATAAATTTGTGCTGACTCAAAATGCTTGACCTTGGGGGCAGCTAGGGAAAGGGCAGTGGTGTAAATTAGGCCTATGGGCCAAATTGAGCCTGCGGCCCATTTTTATCTGTGTTTGTATTTTATTATTGAGACAGAGTCTCAATGTGTTGCCCAGGCTGGAGTGCCATGGCATGGTCTTGGCTCACTGTAACCTCCACCTCCCATGTTCAAACGATTCTCATGCCTCAGCCTCCTGAGTAGCTGGGATTACAAGCCTGTGCCACCACGCCTGGCTAATTTTTGTATTTTTGGTAGAGATGGGGTTTCACCATCTTGGCCAGGCTGGCCTCAAACTCCTGACCTCAAGTAATCTGCCTGCCTCAGCCTCCCCAAATGCTGGGATTACAGGTGCGAGCCACCACTCCCAGCCTGTATTTATTTATTTATTTATTTATTTATTTTGAGATGGAGTCTCGCTCTGTCGCCCAGGCTGGAATGCAGTGGTGCGATCTCGGCTCACTGCAACCTCTGCCTCCCAGGTTCAAGCGATTCTCCTATCTCAGCCTCCCGATTAGCTGGGATTACAGGCGCATGCTGCCATGCCCGGCTAATTTTTTGTATTTTAGTAGCTCACTGCAGCCTCTGACTCCTGGGCTCAAGTGATCCTCTGGCCTCAGCCTCCCAAGTAGCTGGGACTACAAGCATCTGCCACCACCTTGGCTAATTTAAGCAATTGCCTTAATTGGCTCAATTAAGACAGGGTATTGCTGTGTTTCCCAGGCTGGCCCTGAACCCCTGACCTCAAACCATCCTCCTCCTGCCTGAGCCTCAGAAGTAGCTGGGATTATAGTCACGAACCACTGCGCCCGGTGTGGCCTATTTTTATACAAAGCTAAGAAAGGCATTTACGTTTTTTGAGAGATTGATTAGGGAAAAAAAAACTAAAACCCAATCCACAAACAACGATATTCAGTTGAGACCACAGTGTTCTGCAAAACCTGAAATATTTACTCACTGGCCCGAGGCAGGGAAAGCTTGTAGCCCCCTGGGTTAAATGAATGAGGCAGGCAGGAGTTGGGGTCTGTGGGGAGCTTGGCCCCAACCAAAAGAGAAACCAAAACACCCTTTGTTTGGGGTGCGAAGGGTCCCACTTGCTCAGGCCGAATAGAGCACACTTCTGAACTGTGTGAGCCCCTTGTGCCAGTTGTGGCGCTTACTGTATGTTACCACTTATTCCAAAAGGAGTTCTGCAAGGTCAGAGATGCCAACCCCATTTTACTGATGGAAAAACAGAAATCAAAGAACTTGACTGGCCAAAGTATGTGGTTGGCAGGCAGCAGAGATGGCTTTGGCATTCAGGGCGACTGGATGCTCACCTGAACTGCATATATAAGTGGGTCAGTGACTAGAAAGATGATCAGGATTCAGTTTATCTGTTCACCACAAAGACCCAAAGTAGCAGATGCTTAAACATGATGGCATTTTATTTTCTGTGCTCTCATGCTAAAGTGTGAAGATTGGCAGGTGTCAGAGTGTCCTGGGCTCTTGAAAGTTCCCGGATCTAGGTCCTCCACTTTTTTTTTTTTTAAGGTGGAGTCTCGCTCTGTCACCCAGGCTGCAGTGCAGTGGCACGATCTCGGCTCACTGCAACCTCTGCGTCCCGAGTTCAAGCGATTCTCCTGCCTCAGCTTCCCAAGTGTCTGGGACTATAGGTATGTGCCACCACGCCTGGCTAATTTTTGTATTTTTAGTAGAGACGGGGTATCGCCACGTTGCCCAGGCTGTTTTCAAACTCCTGACCTCAGGTAGTCCACCCGCCTTGGCTTCCCAAAGTGCTGGGATTACAGGCCACTGCCCCGGGCCATCCTCCACCATTCTTAAGGTGAGGTCTTGTCCTCATGTTTCAGCATAGCTGCTGGAGTCCTGCCATTACACCCTGGCTTCCAGACAGCAGGACACAGGAAGGGACAAAGGAGAAAGGGTGCAAAGGTCACATCCAGGTGTTTAAGAAAGGTTCCGGGTAGCTGATGCAAGGTGCGTCTGCTTTCATTTTGTTGGCTAGAATGTAGTCACATGACCACTGCCAGTTGCAAGGGATCCTGGGAAATGTAGTTTTCAGTCTGAGTGGCCATGAGCTCAGCTGAATTCAGGGTTCCAGTTTCCATGGACAAAGGGAGAACATACAGGGAGTCACCTTGGCCACAGTGGGTAGGATCTGGACCTGGCCAGAATGTTGGGAAGGACGTTTCTGGAGAGGTTATGGAGAGGTGCTCGAGTGGGCCAGGGCTGGAGACAGCCACCTGGCTTGGAGCACAGGGTCCCCTGTGAGGAGTGTAGGGGCTAAAAGTAGAAACAGGGCTGGGTCTAAATCGAGGATTTTTTTGTTTTTTGTTTTTTTTTTTTTTGGAGACGGATTCTCACCCTGTCACCTAGGTTGGAGCGCAGTGGCTCAATCTCATCTCACTGCAACCTCTAGCCTCCTAGGTTCAAACCATTCTCCTGCCTCAGACTCCTGAGTAGCTAGGATTACAAGTGCATGCAACCACACCCAGATAATTTTTGTATTTTAGACATGGGGGTCTCACCCTTTTGGCTGGGCTGGTCTTGAACTTACATGATCCACCCACCTTGGCCTCCCAAAGTCCTGGGATTACCAGCATGAGCCACTGTGCCCGGCCTCAGGTGAAATCTTTTTTTTTTTTTTTTTTTTTTCTTTTGAGATGGAGTCTTGCTCTGTGGCCCAGGCTGGAGTGCAGTGGCGTGATCCCGGCTCACTGCAAGCTCCGCCTCCCGGGTTCCCGCCATTCTCCTGCCTCAGCCTCCCAAGCAGCTGGGACTACAAGCACTCGCCGCCACGCCCGGCTAATTTTTTGCATTTTTAGTAGAGACGGGGTTTCACCGTGTTAGCCAGGATGGTCTCGATCTCCTGACCTTGTGATCCGCCCGTCTCGGCCTCCCACAGTGCTGGGATTACAGGCGTGAGCCACCGCGCCTGGCCTCAGGTGAAATCTTAATGGAAAGTGGCCAGTGCTGTGAGCAGCTCCTGGTCACCACGCGCCGGCCCTCTGTGTGGGGGTTCTGGATGAGATGGGAGGGCAAGGCCTTTCAACAGAAGCTGGAGTGTGGTGTGAACTTGCTAATGACTTTGAGATGCCAGGCCTCACACACCTCAGAGCAGGTCGGATTTAGCAGGTGGAGAGGCTCAGGAAGATCTCTGTGGCAGGTGTGTCTCCTTTCTGCGGAAACCTGCTCTGCTTCTAAGGTCTGCTGGAGAACCTGGGAGGTGGTGAGTTTGCAGAGACATCCGGGGAGGCAGCCACTTAAGCAAGGGCAGGATGGAGGGCACACCTGGCTGCTCGAGGTGGCGAGTTGAGGCTGGGAGGGGCTTCCATCAGTTCCGTCAGCTCAGAGCTAGCATTTTCTTCTTCTTCTTTTTTTGAGACAGGGTCTTGCCGTGTCATCCAGGCTGGAGTGCAGTGACATGATCATAGCTCACTGCAGCCTTGAACACCCAGCCTCAAGGGATTCTCCCCCCTCAGCCTCTCTGCAGACTGGGACCACAGGCACGCATCACCATGCCTGGCTAATTTTTTTTTTTTTTTTTTTGTAGAGACAGGGTGTCACTATGTTGCTCGGGCTGATGTGAAACTCCTGGGCTCAAGCGATTCTCCTACCTTGGTCCCCAAAATGCTGGGATTACAAGTGTGAGTCATGGCACCTGTGGCTCCAGAGCTCAGATTCTTAATCTGGTCTGTGGGTGGCCCCTGGGGGAGGTCCCATGAGCCCCTCACAATTGGACACAGTTTTGCAAAGGGGTAAAAGGACAAGAATCGGTGGCTGTGACCTTGGATGAGCCTCTGAGCTTCACTTTCCCTCCCTGAAAGGGGGTGACAGTGGCACCTCCCTGGAGGTTTCCATGGAGGGGAGGAAACACATGTAAAATGCTTCACCCCAGTTGGGCACGGAGGCGCGTGCCTGTAATCCCAGACTTTGGGAGGCCGAGGCAGGAGGGTGGTTTAAGTCCAGGAATTTACGACCAGTGACCAGCGACCAGCTGGGGCAACCCAGTGAAACTGTATCTCTTTTTTTTTTTTTTTTTGAGGCGGAGTCTCCCTCTGTCGCCCGGACTGGAGTGCAGTGGCCAGATCTCAGCTCACTGCAAGCTCCGCCTCCTGGGTTTACGCCATTCTCCTGCCTCATCCTCCCGAGTAGCTGGGACTTCAGGCGCCCGCCACCTCGCCCGGCTAGTTTTTGTATTTTTAGTAGAGACGGGGTTTCACCATGTTAGCCAGGATGGTCTCGATCTCCTGACCTCGTGATCCGCCCGTCTCGGCCTCCCAAAGTGCTGGGATTACAGGCTTGAGCCACCGCGCCCGGCCAAAACTGTATCTCTTAAAAAATAATTTTAAAAACTTTAGCCGGCATGGTGGCACATGCCTGTAGTCCCAGCTACTCCAGAGACTGAGGCAGGAGGATTGCTTGAGCCCAGGAGCTTGAGGCTACAGTGAGCCATAATCGTACCACTGCACTCCATCCCGGGAAACAGAGTAAGGCCTTGTCTCTAAAAAAAAAAACGCTTCTTGCTTGATGACTTATGATATATAAAAAGGAAGAAAAAGGGCCGGGCGCAGTGGCTCACGCCTGTAATCCCAGCACTTTGGGAGGCCGAGGCGGGTAGATCACGAGGTCAGGAGATTGAGACCATCCTGGCTAACACGGTGAAACCCCGTCTCTACTGAAAATGCAAAAAATTAGCCGGGCGTGGCGGCGGGCGCCTGTAGTCCCAGCTACTCGGGAGACTGAGGCAGGAGAATGGCGTGAACCCAGGAGGCGGAGCTTGCTGTGAGCCGAGATCGCGCCACTGCACTCCAGCCTGGGCAACTGAGTGAGACTCCATCTCAAAGAAAAAAAGGAAGAAAAAAAAGAAAAGCTTTGCCCTGAGTGCCTGGCCCCAAGTAAGCGCTCCATAAACTGGCCATGGTGTAGCTGTGGATTCTTTGCACATTTTTCTGCGCAGAACCTTCGCTGACTGCAGTCAGCTTCTCAGAGGGATCTGTGACTGAGAAAGGGTACCAGTCCCTGGAGGACAGCACCATATTAGGGAGTGAAGACTGCCCCGGCTGGTAAGGGATTGGGGGACTCTCTGTGCAGGGCCAGGACACCTCTCCGGGGACAGGTGAGAAGCTTTGAAAGGGCAGGAAGGAGAGGTCAGCAAGGTCAGATGCTGTGAGGGGTCAGAGTGGGAGCCAAGGGGCGGTCACTGGATTTCTGATCAGGAGGTCACAGGTGACCTCAGAGAGCAGCCCCCTGGAGGGCTGGGGTGGGGGAGGGGCCAGCCAGATGGCAGGTCTTGGGTGAGGTGACAGTGGAGCTGCAGAGAGAACAGGGGGGACGGCGACCTTTCCCAGCCCACTGAGACCCACCCTTTCAGTCATTCAGCCAGAAACATGCAGCGAAAGTGGACTCGCTGGTCTCCATAGCGTGGTAGCTCCCATCCAGCCAGCTTTAAATGGTCAGAAATTCACCGACCATCTGCTGTGCACCAGTTACTGTTTTAGGAGCCCAGGGATGTGGTGACACCCGAGATAAACACAAGGTCCCACATTTGCGGGCCTGGGGACATTGCATGAGGAGCGCTAAATCAGCAATCACTTAAAGTGAGCTGAGGGACTCCAGGATGCTAGAGGAGGGGCTCTGCTTAGAGGGAGGCTAAGGGCAGAGTGGTGCTTGTGGTAAGAGCACTAGCAGGGGCCAGCTGGCGCTGGCAAGTCCTGACCCACTCCTTAGCATCCCGATCACCACTTTGTGCCTCAGTTTCCTTGGCTGTCAGTTGTGGATCTTAACAGAGTCTACCTCAGAGGGTTGCTGTGAGTGGTGAGCTGATAGAAGTAAAGTGCTTAAAATAGCATCTGGCACTCCAGGAGGGAAGACCTGCTCTGGGAATGAACTTGTGGGCCTGGCATGGCCAAGGGCACACAGTGAGGGGGATGGGGAGGCAAGGGACGCCTGTGATGGAGGCTGGGCTCCAACCGTGCTCTGGCCCGCTGTGCTTTCCTGGCAGGGCGATCATGGGCAAATGCCTCAGTGTCCTCGAACCTCAGCTTCCTTATTGGTGGGAGGATTTGGTGAGTGGCTTCCCTGGTGAAAAGTGGCCTTGGCCAGAGTAGACATCTGTGCCTGGACTGTATGTGCCCAAGTCAGACACAGCACCCCGGTCTCCAGCACACTCTCAGTCTTTTTTTTTTTTTTCCCCCTTGTTTTTTGAGATGGAGTCTTGCTCTGTCGTCCAGGCTGGAGTGCGGTGGCACGATCTCGGCTCACTGCAAGCTCCACCTCCAGAGTTCATGCCATTCTCCTGCCTCAGCCTCCTGAGTAGCTGGGACTACAGGTGCCCGCCACCACGCCCAGTTAATTTTTTTGTATTTTTAATAGAGACAGGGTTTCCCTGTGTTAGCCAGGATGGTCTCAATCTCCTGACCTTGTGATCCGCCCTCCTCGGCCTCCCAAAGTGCTGGGATCATAGGCGTGAGCCACCGTATCTAGCCTATTGGAGCGATTTCTGCTCACTGCAACCTCTGCCTCCTGGGTTCAAGCGATTCTCGTGCCTCAGCCTCCCGAGCTGCTGGGACTACAGGCGTATGACACCATGCCCGGCTAATTTTTGTGTTTTTAGTAGAGACAGGGGTTTCACCATGTTAGCCAGGCTGGCCTCGAACTCCTGACCTCAAGTGGATCTGACCATCTTGGCCTCCCAAAGTGCTAGGATTACAGATATGAGCCACCACGCCCGACCTCAGTCTTGGGGAGCAGAGAGAAGACAGACAGAGAACCCCATCTCCTCTGCTGGGGAAGTGGCCTAGGGAGCAAATTGAAGAGAATGGCAGCTAAGGAGAGGTAGGGGAGAGGCTGGCCTGGTCAGAGAGAGGTGAGCTGCAAAGGAGGGGGACCTAGGGGCCTGCAGGGTCTCTGTGGTCAGCCCTGCTGCTCTCTGCCTTTCCTGGCTGGAATGTGGTCCCTGGCTGCCCAGCACTCCCTGGGTTAGAGGCTGCAGGCAGTCCTGATTAGCATACATGGGAGCCTCACCTTGGTATGACCTTGCAACCTTGTCCAGGAAACTGTGGTTCTTCCTTCAGTTTTCTCCCGTTAAATGGAGGGGGCTTTCGAGGATTGGCCCATACCCAACATAGGTGAATCCTTGATCTCCTAAGCCTGCTACGTGGCCTGGAAGAGAAGATATATCCCAGGACGGCCAGGTGTTGGGGTAGATAGGTCACAGACTAGCCTTGGGAATCCTGCCCGAGACCCCCTCGTCCCCAGTGATTGAGGAGAAGTCCCTTTCCCCGGTGTGGTTTATCTGTCCCAGGGGCCTTCTCCGGCACCTTGCGGATCTGCTTCCTGATCTCACTCTAGTGACCTGCTTGGGGAGCTTCACGATTCAGTCTCAAGAGTCGTGCAGGGTGGACTCTGAGCAGCCTCCAGATCTGCCGAGAAAATCCACGGTGCCTGCCCTGCCACTTTTTTGTTTGGTTTAAGAGACAGGGTCTCGCTGTGTTCCCCAGGCTAGAGTGCACTGGTGTGATCATAGCTCACTGTTAGCCTTTAAATCCTGGGCTCAAGCAATCCTCCTGCCTTAGCCTCCTGAGTAGCTGGAGCTACAGGTATGCGCCACCACGGCTGGCTAATTTTTTTAAAAAATTGGCTGGGTGTGGTGGTTCACACCTATAATCCCAGCACTTTGGGAGGCTGAGGCAGGTGAATTCCTTGAGGTCAGGAGTTCAAGACCACCAGCCTGGCCAACATGGTGAAACCCCTGCCTCTACTAAAAATACAAAAATTAGCTGGGCATGGTGGCATGCGCCTGTAATCCCAGCTACTCGGGAGGCTGAGGCAGGAGAATCTCTTGAACCCAGGAGATGGAGGTTGTGGTGACCTGAGATCACACCACTGCACTCCAGCCTGGGCAACAAGAGCAAAACTCCATCTCAAAAAAAAAAAAAAAAAAAAATGTAGAGATGGGGTCTCAGTATGTTGTCCAGGCTGGTCTCAAACTCCTGGACATAAGCAATCCTCCCCTCCTTGGCCTGCCAAAGATCTAGGATTATAGGCCTGAGTCACTGTGCCCAGCCTAACCTGCCGCTTTGACACTACACGGCTCTGACTTTTGGTTGAGGAATCTGGAGTCCCCAGTGGCCCCCTCCCCCTGTACCTGCCTTTTGTTCCCTGAAAAACAATTGAAGGAAATGGAGAACAGGCCTAACCCGGGACTGAAGGAGTTGGTTCTGGGCCCCTCCTGTGTCTCCTCTGGTATGGGTTCTCTGCATCACTTCTTTATTTTATTGTTTTATTTTTATTATTATTTTTTTTGAGACAGAGTCTTGCTCTGTCCCCCAGGCTGGAGTGCAGTAGCGTGATCTTGGCTCACTGCAACCTCCGCCTCCCGGGTTCAAGCGATTCTCCTGCCTCAGCCTCCCGAGTAGCTGGGATTACAGACACGCGCCACCACGCCCGCCTACTTTTTGGATTTTTAGTAGAGATGGGGTTTCACCATGTTGACCAGGCTAGTCTCAAACTCCTGACCTCAGATGATCCACCCGCTTCGGCCTCCCAAAGTGCTGGGATTACAGACGTGAGCCACCGCGCCCGGCCGCTTGTTTATTGTAATCATTGTTTAGTCAGTACACACAGACGCCCGGGCCTTAGTTGTTCTGTTTGAGGCCTCTGACAATTATGGACACTCACGTCACCACCACCCAAAGCCAGACATGGAACTTGTTCCCCTCTGGGTGGGTTTTGTTCAGTGGGACAGCCCCTCTTTCCCTGTCTGTTCCTCTCATCGTTTGTCCCCTGCTGCCAGGCGGGGCATTCTTGTAAACAGGTCTAGACTTGTTTGGGGGGGTTCTGTGCCCCCCCACCCCTGCCAGTAGAACCCCCTTTTATTCTTCCTTTTTGTCTGTCTCTTTAAAGCGATTCATTAGCCTTGGCAGGCGCGGGTCTGAGCTGTTTTTCTTTAAGTCGCTGGCAGGTCTTTCCCCCGCTAATTGTGTTCTCGGAGCCGGGGTTCATTTTGCCGGATGTGTTACACATGTGCAAGCATAGCGGTTTTATGTATAGAAAACCTGCCCGGCGGTGTGGGCATGGGTGCTCTTCCTGGCGAGGACTGTCCCTGGCCAATCAGTGCTCTCATGAAAGAGGGATGTTCTTGTTACCCATCCTAGGCTGGGGGCGTTTGAATAAATAATCAAAGACCGGGGGGCCTCGTGCAAACTGAGGAGGGACATTCCAGAGAATTTGCCACATTCTTCCTTGAACAGGACAGGAAGGCAAAGATAGGCTGGAGCTTCCAGATTTCCATCCTGTGCCCTTGAGGGACCCTCCGAAGGAGCCTGGCTCTGCCTCTGAGCCCTGGAGCCCCTAGATAGGGGGTGATGGGATGCTCAGTTCTTAGTCCCCTTCACACACTCCAAGTCCTGCTTATTGGTGCTGCCAGGCACTACCATAGCTAATGTTTGCTGAGCACGAGTGACAAGCCAGGCAGGCCTGGTTCCAGGAGCTTCATGTTCATTGACTGGTTTTGCTATCAGGACAGCCCCCCACAGGGAGCTGCAGCACCTACAGCTCACTCCCTTATTTATTTATTTATTTATTTATTTATTTATTTATTTATTTATTTATGTCTCTCTCTGTCTCTCTCTCTTTCTTTCTTTCCTTCCTTTCTTTCCTTTCTTTTCTTTTCTTTTCTTTTTGAGACAGGGTCTTGCTGTGTTGCCCAGGCTGGAGTGCAGTGGGTGTGAACACAGCTCACTGCAACCTCAACCTCCCAGGCTCAGTTGATCCTCCTATCTCAGCCTCCCGAATAGCTGGGACTACAGGTGCCCCCACACCTGGCTAATTTTTTTTCTTTTTTTTTTGAAATGGAGTTTCAATCTTGTTGCCCAGGCTGGAGTGCAATGGCGCCATCTCAGCTCACCACCACCTCTGCCTCCCGGGTTCAAGTGATTCTCCTGCCTCAGCCTCCCCAGTAGCTGGGATTACAGGCATGCACCACCATGCCCGGCTAATTTTGTATTTTTAGTAGAGATGAGGTTTCTCCATGTTGGTCAGTCTGATTTCGAACTCCTGACCTCAGGTGATCCACCCACCTCAGCCTCCCAGCCTGTAGCTGGGATTACAGGCGTGAGCCACTGTGCCCGGCCTAATTTTGGTATTTCTTGTAGAGATGGGGTCTCACTATGTTGCCTAGGATGCTCTCCAACTCCTGGGCTCACGCAGTCCTCCCACCTCGACCACCTAAAGTGGTGGGATTACAGATGTGAGTCACCATGCCCTGCCCACTCCCTCATTTTTATCTTTTATCTTTTTTTTAATCTTTTTTTTTTTTTTTTTTAGAGATGAGGGCTGAGCGCGATGGCTCACGCCTGTAATTCCAGCACTTTGGGAGGCCGAGGCAGGTGGATCACAAGGTCGGGAGTTCAAGACCAGCCTGGCCAAGATGGTGAAACCCCATCTCTACTAAAAAATACAAAAAAATTAGGCAGGTGCAGTGGCAGGCACCTGTAATCCCAGCTACTCGGGAGTCTGAGGCAGGAGAATCACTTAAACCTGGGCGGCAGAGGTTGCAGTGAGCCGAGATCGCGCCACTGCACTTCAGCCTGGGTGATAGAATGAGATTCCATCTCAAAAAAAAAAAAAGAAAGAAAGAGAAAAAAAATATATATATGGGGTCACAATATTTTGCCCAGGCTGGTCTCAAACTCCTGGCTTCAAATGATCCTCCTGCCTCAGCCTCTCAAGTAACTGGGCCTCCTGCCTCGGTGTCCCAAGGAGCTGGGACTCCAGGGAGGCACCACCATGCCCAGCTCACTCCCTAATTTTTATAAGAGGAAACTGAGGCACTAAAAGTTTGGTGGCAGAGATGGGATGTGAACCCCGGTTTGGCCCTGAGCCTTTCACTTGGCCATCAGCCCTTCAGCCCCTCCTGCCACTTTTCCCAGTCTCTGACTCCTCCACAGGGTAGCGCAAGGCCATGGAGGAAGTGCCCGTCCAAGGCTCACCCCTGCTGCTCCTGGTCCTTGTCCTGTGTCACTGTGTTGGCCATGGCGACCTCTTCCAGAGCTCGCCAAAGCCAGTCTCCCGTCTGCCCTGGTTCCTGCCTCGTGTCTGATTTCTTTGTGGCGTCGGTAGTGTCTGCCCTCTCAGCTGTGCCACATCTGGAATCACATCTGGTGAAGCAGCCTGCAGGTCCTGGGGCGGAAGGCAGCCTCCTAACCCAAACATACTGTTCTCTGAGTCTCGGTGGGGCCAGAAGGGCTCCTGGATGCCCTGGGGCCTGGCAGAGGCCCTTCCTGCAGCTTTGTGGCCCAGGATATCCTGTTTCTCTGGCTGATGGTCAAAACCTTTCCTTATTCTTTATTTTTTTAATCTTTTACTTTTTGTAGAAACGGGGTCTCGCTTTGTCACCCAGTCTGGTCTCAAACTTGTGGTCCCAAGCCGTCTCTCTGCCTCGGCCTCCCAAAGCACTGGGATTACAGGCATGTGCCAGCATGCTCTGACGCAGACTCTTTCAAGATGTGCGCTAAGCAGGGACTTCAAGTGGGCCTCAGCCCAGGGCAGCTTCTCCATGACTCAACGGCGATTTCCTCCACTGGAGGCTGCCTCTGCCCCAGCCTCTCTGGAGCGCCCGCCTGCACCCCCTCCTCTGGGTGAGGCCCTTTGACCCGCCTGAAGGCAGGCGGCAGCCCAGCTTGCTGCAGTGAGCTCTCTGTCCTTGACAATGAAAGCCAGGGTGTGGAGGGTCCCAGTCGCTCTGGGAGATGATCCCCCTCAGCAACCTGGGGTTTTCTTGCTGCTCCATGACACGCCTCATTCAACCCCACCTTCCAGGCCACTGTGGGTGTCCTCTCTGCAAAGGGCTTCTCCTGCTGGCCTAGTCCCCATAGAGAGCTGCGGCCCAGCTCCTGCCAAGTGTCACAATGTGACGGACCCTTTTTAGTGCCAGGAAGCAGGCTCGATTGCCTCCTTGTAGTGGTGAGGCTCAGGGGTCAACTAGCCTGGCCTGGCATTGCGCAGGCCCAGAGCACAGGTGGAACCTGGTCCCCTGAGTCTGGCCCCCAGTACCTCCCGACTGGACTCTGTGGAGACTGGGATGGAGTTTGGCTGTCTTTGGACCAGCTTCTGGGTCCCCAGCTGAGCCACCTGGAGCCTATTATCGCTCTGTTCCTTGGTTTCCCCTCTTAAAAATAGGACTAAGGTCGACCTGGAGAGTGGTTTGAGCACTAACCAAGGCCCTGCATAGCCAACACCTAAGAGTGCTTCCTGGGGCTCCATAAATCACAGCTTCAAAGTCTTGGCCCACGGGAGAAGAAAGACTGGGTGAGCTGGCCCAGCAGACAGTATGTGGAGCAAGGGGACTGGTGCAGGCCAGTTTTGTGGCTTTGCACTGTGACCCCCCCCCAACCAACCCCGTGCTTTTCATAATTATCCGCTAAGCTCCTGCGCTTTCTGGGGCTGTGGAACCCCAGCTCACATCTGCTGTCTCTTTTGTAGTGTACAAAGCCCTGGCGGTGGCAGCTGATTAGCATGGATGCAGGAGACATTTGCATGTAATAGCTCCCAATGAAGGGGGTGCCCCGTGTCTTTTTCAGAAAAGCCAAGCTCTTTCTTTGTCTTGGCCTTCTATTCCTGGGGTTGCCCTTCGCACACCCCGCAACTGAAGGGACTGTCGCCCGCAGGCCAGGACTACAAGGGAAGCTGTCAACCCCTGAAGGTGGAGCTTGGGGACCAGCCTTTAGAGGGAGCCCCCTACTGAGTATCCCCCAGGCCTTTGACTCAAGAATCTCCACGGTGATTTATGAGGTTTGAGTGTCCTCAGTTCAGGGGGCTTTCTCCAGAGCCCACCTAGATGGGGCGCGCGTTGAGTGCTCCGTCTCCTGAGATCTGACCGGGCAGCCCAGGGCAGGGAGAAAGGGCAGCTGCCCCAAATAGTGCTTGGGGGCACCATGGAGGCCTTGGCCTACCTGAGATACCAACAGGACACCCCTAGATACCTCTCCCCTAGGTGGCCGCCTCTCAACTCTGCCCACACGCCTCCCAGCGTCTTGTCACTGCGCAATTTCAGAATTTTTTTTTTGAGATGGAGTCTCGCTCTGTCGCCCAGGCTAGAGTGCAGTGGCACGATCTCGGCTTGGTGCAAGCTCTGCCTCCCCGGTTCAAGGGATTCTTCCGCCTCAGCCTCCCTAGTAGCTGGGACTACAGGCATGTGCCACCACGCCTGGCTAATTTTTTTTTGTATTTTTAGTAGAGACAGGGTTTCTCCGTGTTGGCCAGGCTGGTCTCGAACTCCTGGCCTCAGGTGTTCCCGAAGTGCAGGGATTACAGGTGTGAGCCACTGCACCCAGCCTAAAAATTAGTTTTGTGTGGTAGTACATACCTGTGGTCCCAGCTACTTTGTTTTATTTACATATGTATACATGTATATACACACACATATATACACATACATGCATATATATACACATGCACGCATATATACAGATATGTATACATATGCGTACATACACACATACACATGTATATACACACATGTATATGCGTGTGTGTGTGTGTGTGTGTGTATATATATATATACACACATGTATTTTTTCCCCCTGGTATAACTCTATTCTACCTGAAGTCCCGGCTGCTTAGGAGGCGGAGGTGGGTGGATTGCTTCTTGAGCACAGGAGGTCGAGGCTGCAGTGTGCTGTGACTGGGCGGGCCATTGCACTCCAGCCTGGGTGACAGAGGGAGACCAAAAATGAGGAGTGTTCCCAAGCAGTGTGTGAAGCTGATGCTCTGTCAGCCATGTGCCAGATGGGTTGGGTCCCGGGGTGGCCACCTGGGGGACAGGGCCAGGCACCTGTTCTGGGCCCGACATGGCCTTGTGTCTAGAACTGTCTCCATGGCTCCTTCTCTTGACCCTTTGCCTTGAACTGGAGCACTCTGGGGACACAGGGACCAAGACTGGTGTTTTGTGCCAATGCCACACTACTGTGTGCCCATGGGTCTTGGGCCAGGCATGGGTGGATTCGTCCTCATGGCTACCCACTGAACTACATGTTATTTTATTTTTCTAGACGCTAAAGCTGAGGTATCGGGAGGTGATGGTCCCTTGCTTGCAGGTGGCAGAGCTCAGGTTCAAACCTGAATCTTACTGCTCCTGGCTCGTTTGGGAAGCCTCCCTTACTGGAATGCAGGTCAGGGAGCCCCGCTGCCCTTGGGCTGACCGCCCCACCTCCATCACAGCCACAGAGGGCGGCGGGGTGGGTGCCAGGCTTGCTCTGGGAGATTCCAAGCTGAGGAAAGCAGGGCTGTCCGCCAGCCTCCAGCTGGGTCACAGAAGAGGCTCAGGGCCTGTTCCCACTCCCCTCCCCCAGCCAGCAGCGTCCAAAAGGATGTTGGGGGGGTGGTCCCCCGTCCAGCCTGCCCACCCTAGGGAGGGGCCCAGACAGCTTGCGTAGACGCCGGCTCTCCTGCCCCCAGCCTTCGCCATTGCCTTTTGTCTGGCTATCTTTCATGTACAAGGGAGAAATTCAAACCACTCAGGAGGGTGTAACATGAAAAGTCAGTCTCTCCTTCCCTCCGCACTGCCCGTGACCTTTGGTTTTTCAGGCACATACAAGCGTGCATGCATAAATCTCTCCTCGAATCTGCTGGGCTTCACGTTATGCACGTTCACACAATGGCAGAGGAGGGTGCGGGTTGAAAAGTATGACTTGCTTCCCAGAGGCAGCACTGAAGTCACTTTATTGTGTTTCCAGACAAGCCCCATGAATGCAGAGTAGTGCACAGCCACTCCTCCCTCTGTCCCTTCCCCGCCCATCTGTACACCTGTGGTTCATAGGTTTTACACCACTCTGTCTGTCCCTTACCTTGTGGCTTGGTCATTTAACATGTCAGTGTGTACAGATGGAAATCGATTTCTTTTAATTTCTCACATCTTCATTTATTCATTCTTTCATTAATCCATGGATATTTCGGTTTTCTGCTTTGGGCGCCTTCAGATCTAGGTGTATCTCTGCAAGTAGAGCTTGTAGCATACATAAGGCCCTGCAAAGGGATTTCTGGGCCGGAAGTTTTTGATCAGTTGCTCAGACATAGCTCTGATGTGCTGGGGCAGTGCCCGTTCAGAGCCATGGCTGCAGGGCTCCTGGACACCCAGCTTCAGTGCTGGAGCAGGGTTGGGATTCGCCCAGAGGCCAGGGTTGGGCCAGAGGAGCCCAGGGTGACCTGATGGTCCTCAGATACCCGGGGCTGGGCAGCACCGTGGAACAACTGCTCCAGAGCTTCTCCGAGGACGACATTGGAGGATCCGACTCAGGTTACGGCAGGAGAGGGAGGCCAGGCCGGGTTAGGGTTCTAGGGTTTGGGATTCCGGACGACATTGGAGGATCCGACTCAGGTTACCGCAGGAGAGGGAGGCCAGGCCGGGTTAGGGTTCTGGGGTTTGGGATTCTCTTCCGAGGCTGGCATTGATCTGTTGCTGATGATGGTAATAGCAGCTGCTCTTGTTTATGAAGTACTTAACACCTACCGCTCCCTCCGTTACCTGGGAATCCTCACTGCAGGGAGGGGTTTTCGTTCCTATTTTGTGCCTATTTTATTTTATTTTTTGAGGCAGAGTTTTGCTTTTGTTGCACAGGCTGGAGTGCTATGGCACAACCTCTGCTCACTGCGACCTCTGCCTTCTGGGTTCAAGCGATTCTCCTGCCTCAGCCTCCCGAGTAGCTGGGATTACAGGCATATACCACCATGCCTGGCTAATTTTTTTTTTTTTTTTTGAGACTGAGTCTCACTGTATCACTCAGGCTGGAGTGCAGTGGTGCGATCTCGTCTCACTGCAACCTCTGCCTCCTGGGTTCAAGTGATTCTCCTGCCTCAGCCTCCTGAGTAGCTGGGACTACAGGCGCCCGCCACCATGCCCGGCTAATTTTTTTATATTTTTAGTAGAGATGGGGTTTCACCGTGTTAGCCAGGATGGTCTCGATCTCCTGACGTTGTAAGCTGCCTGACTTGGCCTCCCAAAGGGCTGGGATTACAGGCGTGAGCCACCGCGCCCGGCCATTTTATAGATGCCCATTTTTAGGTGCCCATTTTCTAGGTGCCCATTTTATAGATGGGGCTCCTGAGGCCAGGGGTGAAGGCAGCTGCTAGTTCAGGGGATCCAAGCCCTGCGGGGCTCTGCTGCACATGGGCTCTGACCTAGTGAAGTTCCAGGATGGTGCCCTGGGGCCGGGCTGCCAGGCCCTCCACCTGGGTTATGTCACCTCACCCTTTTGGGATGTGTCAGGGTGGCCGTTGGATAGATGAGGAAGCCAAGGTCAGGGCCGAAGAACAGCGGGTTCGGCCCTGAACCCAGCCCCTCCCTGATAAACCCAAGTCCTCCTTGATGCCAAAGCCCATCCTTTATCCTTTCAGTCCTTCCCTGCTAGGTCATCTCTGCTGCCTCTTGGGCACATGGGCACCAAGCCACACAGGAACGGGGAGAAGCTTCTGGTGCCCACAGTGTGGAAACAAGGTCACCGCCGCCAGGGCAGTGGGGCCTGGCTCAGGTGTCGCCTCCTCCCCAGTCTGCCTGGAATCTGAATTGGGTTGGGCCCGGTCCACGTGCGTCAGCTCCCGTGCTTTCCCTCCTTTCAGCACTTACTGCCAGTTTCTGTTGTCCATCTCCTCACTGCCCTGCTGGGTGCTGTCTGCCTCCCACTGTGGAGTCCCATCATGGGAGGGCCGGGGGTGGCTCTGTGGTTCACCGCCAGGTCCTCTGTGCCTGCATGTGGTCCAGGCGGAGCAGGCTGAGCAAAGAGATGCCAGCCAAGTGGGCTTCAGAAAGCATGTTTTTTTCTGTACCTGTGGGATGGGAGTTGGCCGCGGGGGAGCGGGGGGTCTCCCTCTTTTTACCTAACTCTCCTCCTTTGATTGGTAATATTTTCCTCTGGAAGGTGAAGAGCCCATGTCGTCTTTAGCAGCAGGAGGCAATTTAATAAAAGATGTACCATTTGGACGACGGCTTCTACAGCCACCAGCTACTCCCCCGCCCCAGGTCTGCTGAGATAAATAGCTTTAATTATGCCTCCATTTGGTGGCTACAGTTGTGTTCCCCCTGGAGATGCAAGAGCTTGAAATGTGGCCTTTCTCCCCCCAGCTGGTGCTGCTGCTTTTCTTCTTGCCCTCCACCTCCTTGTGTTTTCTCTCTCTTTTTTTTTCTTTCTTGAAATGGGGTCTCCCTCTGTCGCCCAGGCTGGAGTGCAGTGATACAATCTCAGCTCACTGCAGCCTTGACCTCCCAGGCTCAAGGGATTTTCCTGCCGCAGCTTCTCACATGGTTGGGACCACAGGTGCACACCACCATGCTCAGCTTATTTTTTTATTATTATTTGTAGAAGATGGGGTCTCACTATGTTGCCCAGGCTGATCTCAAACTCCTGGGCTCAAGTGATCCTCCCGACTGGGCTTTCCAAAGTGTTAGGATTACAGGCATGAACCATTGTTCCCAGCCAGCCTCCTTGTTCTCTGTCTGCCAAAGAATGTGGCTCTGATGTCACGATGGCATGGGAGGTTCTCTTTTTTTTCCTTTTTGAGAGAGAGTCTTGCTCTGTCACCCAGACTGGAGTGCATGATTTCTGCTCACTGCAACCTCCGCCTCCCAGGTTCAGATTATTCTCCTGCCTCAGCCTCCCAAGTAGCTGGGATTACAGGCGCCCACCACCACTCCTGGCTGATTTTTGTATTTTTGGTACAGATGAGGTTTCACCATGTTGGCTGGACTAGTCTCAAACTCCTAGCCTCAAGCGATCCACGTGGCTTGGCCTCCCAAAGTGCTGGTATTACAGGTGCAAACCACTGTGCCCAGCCTAGGGATGGGAAGTTCTAAGGGACTCCAGGTCCCCCTGACCCAGGTCTAACGAGCCTCAGGGGCCCAAGGATCCCCTGCTTGTTCCATTGCTTTCTGGAAGCAAGGGGGAGGGGCAGCAGGTGAATAGACAGTGCTGCTGTGTGGCCACCTGATGCTAAACATCTCTGCATAGTGAAGCCACTTCCCCAGTCAAGGCCATGCTCACGGTGAGGGCAGACTAGTATTCTGACCTGGACACCTGGACCCCTGCACCCACTGCCCCCTGTGCTTCGGGAAGAGGCTGGGCCTCCCCTACCCCTATCCCGGGGAGGGCATTCTGATTGGTACCCATGAGTGCCCCTTGTGTGCTAGGTACTGTGTGGGTCATGCCCAGAGCCCTGGATCTGCACTTTGTGAGGCTGTCAGGTAGGCATTAAATAAGGAGCTGCCAGGCAATGAGGGCTTGTCTGGGAAATGCTGGAGGACCTCTAGGAGGAAGTGACAGGGAAGCAGGGGAAGGCGGGAGGGTGATCTCTAAGGATCATCAGAGGCCAGAGAGAACCTCTGCCCATGATCTTGACTGGGAGGGAGTGTTGAAGGCCAGCAAGGTTTGGCTGGAGTGACCCAAGGGGCAGCAGTGAGACTGCGGACACCGGCAGAGGGCTGGTTCCAGAAGGTGCTGGGGAACCATGGGGCGGTGTGAGGCAAGAGCACAGCAGGCGGGTTGTGTTAGACACTGTGCGGCTTGAAGGGTGGCCTGGGAGATGACTGAGGCATGGTACGTCCCCCGGGACCATCTGCTCAGTGAGACCCTTGAGAGACGTGTCCCTGTTCTTCCAAGACCCTCCTGCATGCTGGGTAGGACCCAGGGTTGCCATGGAGCTGCTGCTGCCCTGCCCACCATTCTCTAGTGCATTTTTTTCAGGTCTGGGGCTAGGGAGTCCTTGTACCTTAGAGTCCCCCAGATTCTGCTGCCCTGGGAGGCCAATAAGGAGGGGATGTGCAGGGTGCTGACTCTAAGGCAGGTGGGGAACAGCAGCTGGTCCCCCAAGAGCTGCCCTCTTCCTCACCCGCATTGGCTCCTGCCTGGCCAGCCATAGCCCTTGGCTCTTGCCTCATCCTGTGTGGCGGGGGGGTCTCTCCCCACCCTGCGCAAGGTCCCTCCCAGTGCTGCCCAGAGCCGAGCCACCAATCCACTGGGGCCTCTTGCAGTCCGTCCACAGTGCCCCTACCCACATCAACCCACCTTGCACGGGGGTCTGTCCCAGCAGCCTCCCAGGGCTCACTGCACACTGTCTTTGCCACCCCTGATTCCCTGTCTTCCCTGTGCTCTTCCCCTCACTGGCAGATCTGTCCCTAGTCTCCTTCCCAGGCTGGGTCAGGTGCCACCTACAGAGTCCACCACCTGAGGATCCCTGTCAGTCTGCCACTCGGCTGTCCTCACCGCCCCTAGGATGGGGAGCGTGTCTCCATTGCCCAGTGCCTGGTGAACAGATAAGGAAGTGTGTGGCGAGGACGCTGAGGGTCCAGCCTCTGCTCTGCACTTGTAATCCTGCTGGGTTTTGCAAATAAAGCTTTATGGGCACACAGCCATGCTCACTTGTTTACATATTGTCTGCTGCAAGGCAGAATAGAATCATTGTAGCAGAGATCAGATTCCCCGGGAAGCACACAATATTTACTATCTGGTCCTTTACACAGAAAGTCAACCAAACCCTGCTCTAGGAGGCGCAGAGACGTCGGCTGGTGCATTTGTGAGGAATGGGGATGCCAGTGCCAGTCACCTCGGCCACTCTTGCTGTGTGACCTTGAGCAAGATACTTAACCTCTCTGAGCAAATAAGGGCATAGTGAGAGTAGATACTCCCAGGCGTGATGAGAAGAGGAAACGGGTTAGACATAGGCACTGGAACAGAGCCTGGCCCTTAGAGTGTTGTCACTCTTACATCATGTGACATCCCAGCCTCCGCAGGGTGTGGGCAGGCCTGGCTCATGGCAACTGGGGGTTTGTGACCTGGATTCACATGGTGGGGGGCTGCTTCCTGGGGAGCAAGAAAGGCTGCCTCAAAGATGGGGCAATTTTTCTACCCCCTTCCCTGCAATTCCAGCCCCTCCTCCCTTGGCCCCACAGCTTCATCAGGGCAGTAAGCGGGCAGGCCAGCGAGTAGCCGCAGGGTGGGTCCAGGGGTGGCCGAAGCGTAACACTCAGTCCAGGTTCGTGTTCTTCACGTTCCCCATTGGAGACTCCACCAGGAGATTCCAGTCCCGTTCCTTTTACTGCAGGGTAAAAAAATCCTAGCTCTGGGCCAGGCACGGTGGCTCACACCTGTGATCTCAGCACTTTGGGAGGACGAATCACCTGAGATCAGGAGTTCGAGATCAGCCTGGTCAACATGGTGAAACCCTGTCTCTACTAAAAATACAAAAATTAGCCAGGTGTGGTGGTGCACGCCTGTAATCCCAGCTACTCGGGAGGCTGAGGCAGGAGAATCACTGGAACCTGGGAGATGGAGGTTGTGGTGAGCTGAGATTGTGCCACTGTACTCCAGCCTGGGTGACAGAGTGAGACGTCTTCTCAAAAAAAAAAAAAAAAAAAAAAAAAAAAAAAAACAGTCCGGGCGCGGTGGCTCAAGCCTGTAATCCCAGCACTTTGGGAGGCTGAGACGGGCGGATCACGAGGTCAGGAGATCGAAACCATCCTGGCTAATACGGTGAAACCCCGTCTCTACTAAAAAATACAAAAAACCAGCCGGGCGAGGTGGCGGGCGCCTGTAGTCCCAGCTACTCGGGAGGCTGAGGCAGGAGAATGGCGTAAACCCAGGAGGCGGAGCTTGCAGTGAGCTGAGGTCCGGCCGCTGCACTCCAGCCTGGGCAACAGAGCGAGACTCCGTCTCAAAAAAAAAAAAAAAAAAAAAATACCCCAGCTCTGCCCTAGCCTCAGTTGGCCTGAAGTCACCACAGCTTCCTGGCTCCAGAGTCTGCTTTTTGGTCACCCTTGCCTGCTAGCCCTGCAGCCTGTCCCCTACCTCTCCTGGCCACGTGCACACAGTCCCCAACATGCGCCAGCTGATGCAGCAACAGTGGTGCTTTTTGGATTAGTCTCTAGAGGCCAACACAGAGGGCCTTTCTGAATCCTGGGGTCCTGCCCCCTTCCCCAGTTCCTATACTGCTCCTCCCCAGCAGAATGGCTGCTGTGGGAGGTGGTTACTGGCCATGACAGGATGCCACAGTGAGTTTCCCATGGGCAGGGCTGCATCTGTGGTGAGCACTGAATCGCCACTGCTGGATCCAGACGCCTGTGCATCTCGGGCCCCAAGGCTCCCTCCTGTCCTCCTCCTGGGGTGCTGTTCGCGAGCCAGGAGACAGGCTGTGCATTCTCTGCCTGCTCACAGGCGACCCTGGGCCAGGTGTGCAATGGCCCACTGGGCCCATAGTAGCAGAGGGAGGGGAGAGGAAGGGAGAAAGTGGGAACGGCATGTGCAGAGGCCTGGGGCCTGGCCCATGTAGGGACTAGAGGGCTGAGTATGTCTGTGGGTAGGGGCCCAGGCGGGGACAGCCATGAGGAATGATGGGCACGGAGCTCAGAGGCTCGGGTGTCTCCCCAACAAAGGGAGGAACATGGTCTAGCTTGTTGTTTTTCTTTTTTCTTTTTTCTTTTTTTTTGGTTTGTCAGTATTTCCCAGGTGTCTTCTGTGTGCCAGGGACTAACCTGGGGATAGAGCTGTGACTTTGAGAAGCTGCTGGCTCTGCGGGCTTCAGCAGCTGCTGCTGTGATGAAGCGATCCACTTGCCCTCAGCCCCGGCGTCTTTGGCCCAAGCCCAGCCCCAGCCCTGGCTGGGCACAGCCAGGCTTCACTTGGCCACAGGTCCTGTAGTTGCCTGCCCGGCGCCAGGTCAGAGAGGGGCACCTCAGGCAACTGGTTGGGTTGCCAGGCTGCTTGGTAAACAGGCCTCCCTGCGCCCACTTGCTGTCGCCCAGGCATGGCCAACAAATCGACAGTATCTCCTGCCCCAGGACGGGTATGAGCGTGGGCACCTTGCCAAGGTTGGATGTGCCTTCCTGGGACCCACTTACAGCTGGGAGCACCTTCTCTTGGGGCCCCTGTGGGTGTGGTGAGGCTGTGAGTCTAGGGCAGTGGCCTGCTGACACCCTCCTCCTGGCAGGGGCCTCAGGAGGTTCCTCCATGCCCTGCCCTCTCAGGAGGGCGGCACCTGGCGAGAGAGTCTGGCAGGACTGGCTGGGTGTGGCCGGGGAGCTGCCCTGCAGGTCTCATATCTGCAGGCCCTCATACCTGGACTTGTCAGTTAGGAAGTTTTCTTTTTCTTTTTCTTTTTGAGACGGAGTCTCGTTCTGTCGCCCAAGGCTGCAAGTGAAGTGGTGCCATCTCGGCTCACTGCAACCTCCGCCTCCCAGGGCAATTCTCCTGCCTCAGCCTCCTGAGTAGCTGGGATTATAGGCACCCCCACCACCATGCCTTGTAATTTTTGTATTTTTAGTGGAGACGGGGTTTTGCCATGTTGGACAGGCGTGTCTCAAACTCCTGGGTTCAGGTGATCTGCCCACCTCCCAAAGTGCTGGAATTACAGGCGTGAGCTACCACACAGGCCCATTTTTCTTTTTCCATTGAAGCACAATCACACCTGTAATCCCAACACTTTGGAGGCCAAGGTGGGAGGATCACATGAATCCCAGGAGTTTCAGACCAGCCTGGGCAACAGAGTAAGAACCTCATCTCTACAAAAAAATAAACAAAATTAGTCAGGGATGGTGACATGTGCGTGAGGTTCCAGCTACCCGAGAGGCTGAGGTGGGAGGATGGCTTGAGCCTGGGAGGTCAACAGCTGTTGTTTTATAACATGAAATCAACCCTTTTACAATGTTGCGTAACAATCGCCTCTGTCTACTCCCAAAATATTGTCATCACCCCAAAAGGAGACCCCACATCCGTTAAGCAGTTGCTCCCCATTCCTGCCTTCTCCTAGCTCTCAGCCACCAGCACCGTGCCTTCTGTGAATATTTCATACAAATAGAATCATTTGTGTCTGGCTTCTTTCGGTGTGATGTTTCTGATATTCATTCATGTTGTAGCATGGCTTAGTGCTTCCTTTATTTTTATGGCTGAATAATGTTTCATTTAATAATAAACCGTGTTTATCTGTTTGTCAGTTTAAGGACATTTGGGTTTTATTTCTATCTTTTGTCTGTCGTGAATAAGTACTGCTATGAATGCTTGCATACGAGTATCTGTTGGTTTTGTTTTGTTTTGTTTTGTTTTTGTTTTGAGACGGAGTCTCGCTCTGTTGCCCAGGCTGGAGTACAGTGGCACGATCTCGGCTCACTACAAGCTCCGCCTCCCGAGTTCACGCCATTCTCCTGCCTCAGCCTCCCGAGTAGCTGGGACTAGAGGTGCCCGCCACCACGCCTGGCTAATTTTTTGTATTTTTAGTAGAGACGGGATTTCACCGTGTTAGCCAGGATGGTCTTGATCTCCTGACCTCGTGATCCGCCCGCCTTGGCCTCCCAAAGTGCTGGGATTACAGGCGTGAGCCACCGTGCCTGGCCTTTTTTTTTTTTTTTGAAACGGAGTCTTTGCTGTGTTGCCCAAGCTAAAGTGCAGTGGTCCTATCTCAGCTCACTGCAACCTCCGCCTCCCTGATTCGAGCAATTCTGCCTGCCTCAGCCTCCTGAGTAGCTGAGACTGCAGGCACGCACCATCACATCTGGCTAATTTTTGTGTTTTCAGTAGAGATGGCATTTCGCCATGTTGGCCATGCTGGTCTTGAGCTCCTGACCTCAGGTAAGCTGCCTGCCTCTGCCTTCCAAAGTGCTGGGATTACAAGCATTAGCCACTGTGCTTGGCCAGCTGTTTGTTTATTTGTTTGTTTGTTTGTTTTGAGACGGAGTCTTGCTCTGTCACCCAAGCTGGAGTGCAGTGGTGCCATCTCGGCTCACTGCCGGCTCCGCCTCCTGGGTTCATGCCATTCTCCTGCCTCAGTCTCCCCAGCAGCTAAGACTACAGGCGCACGCCTCCACGTCCCGCTAATTTTTTTGTATTTTTAGTAGAGATGGGGTTTCACCGTGTTAGCCAGGATGGTCTCGATCTCCTGACCTCGTAAACTGCCCACCTAGGCTTCCCAAAGTGCTGAGATTACAGGCGTGAGCCACCGCACCTGGCATTTGTTTTTGCTTTTTTGTTTTTATTTATTTATTTATTTATTTATTTATTTATTTATTTATTTATTTATTTTTTGAGATGGAGTCTCGCTCTGTCGCCCGGGCTGGAGTGCAGTGGCCGGATCTCAGCTCACTGCAAGCTCCGCCTCCTGGGTTCACGCCATTCTCCTGCCTCAGCCTCCCGAGTAGCTGGGACTACAGGCCACCTCGCCTGGCTAGTTTTTTGTATTTTTTAGTAGAGACAGGGTTTCACCGTGTTAGCCAGGATGGTCTCGATCTCGTGACCTCGTGATCCACCTGTCTCAGCCTCCCAAAGTGCTGGGATTACAGGCTTGAGCCACCGTGCCCGGCCTGTTTTTGCTTTTTTTTTTTTTTTTTTTTTTTTTGAGACGGAGTCTTGCTCTGCCACCCAGGCTGGAGTGCAGTGGCCGGCTCTCAGCTCACTGCAAGCTCCGCCTCCCGGGTTGACGCCATTCTCCTGTCTCAGCCTCCCGAGTAGCTGGGACTACAGGCGCCCGCCTCGTCGCCCGGCTGGTTTTTTGTATTTTTTAGTAGAGACGAGGTTTCACCGTATTAGCCAGGATGGTCTCGATCTCCTGACCTCGTGATCCGCCCGTCTCGGCCTCCCAAAGTGCTGGGATTACAGGCTTGAGCCACCGCGCCCGGCATGTTTTTGGTTTTTTAAAGAGATGGAGTCCTGCTATGTTGCCCAGGCTGGAGTGCAGTGGCTGTTCACAGGCAGAATCATAGCTCACTGCAGCCTTGAGCTCCCAGGCTCAAGCAATCCTTCCATCTCAGCCTCCTGTGTAGCTGGGATCTCAGGCATGCACCACCATGCTCAGCTAATTTTATTTTATTTTTTAGATATGGGATCTTGCTATGTTGCCCAGGCTGACGCTGAACTCCTGGCCTCAAGTTATCCTCCCATCTTGGCCTCCCAAAGTGCTGGGATTACAGGCATGAGCCTCTGCCCAGCCCTGGCTATCTCTTTGTTGTTGAGTTAAAAAAGTTCTTGGCCCAGTCCAGTGGCTTATGCCTGTAAGCCCAGCAGTTTGAGATGCGAGGCGGACAGATCACATGAGGCTAGGACTTCAAGACCAGCCTGGCCAACACGACAAAACCGCGTCTGTACCAAAAATACAAAAATTACTGGGTGTAATGATGCATGTCTATAATCCCAGCTACTCAGGAGGCTGAGGCACAAGAATCACTTGAACCCAGCTACTCAGGAGGCGGAGGTTGCAGTGAGCCAAGATGGCGCCGCTGCACTCCAGTCTGGGCAACAGATCAAGAATCTGTCTCAAAAAAATATTTAGGCCAGGCACAGTGGCTCACCTCTGTAATCCCAGCACCTTGGGACGCTGAGGCAGACAGATCACTTGAGCTTAGGAGCTCGAGACCAGCCTGACCAACATGGTGAAACCCCGTCTCTACTTAAAGTACAAAAATAAGCTGGATGTGGTGGTGCACACCTGTAGTTCCCCCGCTACTCGGGAGGCTGAAGCAGGAGAATCCCTAGAATCCGGGAGGCAGAGGTCACAGCAAGCCAAGATTTTGCCACTGAACTCCAGGCTGGGCGATGGAGTGAGACTCCATCTCAAAAAAATAAAAACATAATAAAATGAGATTAAAAATAATTGTTGTTTTTTTATTTTTATTTTTATTTTTTATTTTTTATTTTTTTTTGAGGCGGAGTCTCGCTCTGTCGCCCGGACTGGAGTGCAGTGGCCAGATCTCAGCTCACTGCAAGCTCCGCCTCCCGGGTTTACACCATTCTCCTGCCTCAGCCTCCCGAGTAGCTGGGACTATAGGCGCCCACCACCTCACCCGGCTAGGTTTTTTTGTATTTTTAGTAGAAATGGGGTTTCACCGTGTTAGCCAGGATGGTCTTGATCTCCTGACCTCGTGATCCGCCCGTCTCGGCCTCCCAAAGTGCTGGGATTACAGGCTTGAGCCACCGCGCCCGGCCTTTATTTTTATTTTTATTTTTTTGAGATGGAGTCTTGCTCTGTTGCCCAGGCTGCAGTGCAGTGGCGTGATCTTCGCTCACTGCAAGCTCCACCTCTTGGGTTCACGCCATTCTCCTGCCTCAGCCTTCTGAGTAGCTGGGACTACAGGCGCCTACCACCATGCCTGGCTAATTTTTTGTTTGTTTTTGCTTTTTTGTTTGTTTGTTTTGAGACAGAGTCTCGCTGTGTCACCCAGACTGGAGTGCAGTGGCGTGCTCTCAGCTCACTGCAAGCTCCACCTCCCAGGTTCAAGTGATTCTCCTGCCTCAGCCTCCTGAGTAGCTGGGACTACAGGAGCCCGCCACCACACCCAGCTAATTTTTTGTATTTTTAGTAGAGACAGGGTTTCACCGTGTTAGCCAGGATGGTCTCGATCTCATGATCCGCCCACCTTAGCCTCCCAAAGTGCTGGGATTGCAGGCATGAGCCACCGTGCCCAGCAAATTTTATTTTATTTTATTTTATTTATTTATTTATTTATTTTTTGTATTTTTAGTAGAGACAGGATTTCACCGTGTTAGCCAGGATGGTCTCAATCTCCTGACCTCATGATCCACCCACCTTGGCCTCCTAAAGTGCTGAGATTACAGGTGTGAGCCACCGTGCCCAACCTTTTTTTTTGAGACAGGATCTTATTCTTGTCACCCAGTCTAGAGTGCAGTGTTGTCATCTCTGCTCGCTGCAGTGTCAACTTCCTGGGCTCAGGTGATTCTCCCACCTCAGCCTCCCAAGTAGTTGGGACTACAGGCACACGCCACTACACCTGACTAATATTTATGTATTTTCAGTAGCGACGGGATTTCACCATGTTGCCCAGGCTGGTCTTAAACTCCTGGGTTCTAGTGATCTGCCCGCCTCCCACAATCCTGGGATTACAGGTGTTAGCCACCAGGCCTGACCCTAAAAGAGTTTTTTTTATATATTCTGGACACTAAATACTTAGCAATAGATGATTTGCAAATAGTTCTCCTAAGAGTTTTCTAGTTTTAGCTCTTATGTTTAGGTCATTGCTCCATTTGAGTTCTGTTTTATTTGTATATGGTGTGAGGTAGGAGTTTAACTTCATTCTTTTCTCTGTGGTTATCCAGTTTTCTTAGCAGGGTTTGTTGAAGGCGCTGTTCTTTCCCCATTGAATGTTCTTGGAATCTTTGTCAAAAATCAATTGAGGATAAGTGTAAGGGTTTATTTCTGTACTCTGATTCTGTTCCATTGATCTGTGTCTCCATTCTTTTGCCAGTACCACTACACTGTTTACATTACTGTACCTGCATAGTAAAATTTGAAATTGAGACATGGAATCCTCCAGGTTCATTCTTTTTCAAGATTGTTTTGGCTATTCAGGGTGATTGGGAACACTTGTGCCATATTTGCACTCACGTTGTTGTTGTGATGGGCTATTGAAAAGCAAGCTACTGATGTCATAGGAATTTGCCATAAATACTTCCACATATGTTTTCTAAGAACAAAGGCATTTCTTTACAAAACCACAATGCCATTGTCACATCCAAATAACTTAAAATTATGACATATGTATTCCACACTCACATTTTCCTAGTTGTCTTTTTTTTTTTTTTTTTTTTTTTAGTAGGATCTCACTTCTGTTGCCTAGACTAGAGTGCAGTGGCACCATCATAGCTCACTGCAACCTCAACCTCCTGGGCTCAAGCGATCCTCCCACCTCAGCCTCGCAAGTAGCTGGGACCACAGGTGGGAGCTACTCTGTCCAGCTCCCCAGTTGTCCTTTATTTTTTTGAGACAGGGTCTTGCTCTGTCACCCAGGCTGGAATGCAGTGGCACAGTCAGCTCAACTGATCCTTCCACCTCGGCCTCCTGAGTCCCTAAGACAACAGGCACTTGCCACCACGCCTGCCTAATTTTTAAATTTTTTTGTAGAGAATAGGGTCTTGCTATGCTGCCCAGTCTGATCTCCAACTCCTGGGTTCAAGTGATCCTCCTGCCTTGGCCTCCCAAAGTGCTGGAATTAGAGGTGTCGGTCCAGTCTCCCCAGTTGTCCTTTATAACTTTTTAAAACATTTTTCATGCGGCTCCAGCCCAGGGTCCCACTTTGCATTGCATTGGGCACTCCCCCCTTTCTTGTCTCCTGCACTTTGGAATAGCTCCTACCGTTTGGTCTTTCCTGACATTGGCCTGTTTGAGGAGACCAGCCTGGTTGTCCTGTAGCCTGCCCAACAACCTGTCGTTTTCTGTTGTCCCTTGAAGATGGGACTAGGTCAAACATTTTTGCCAAGAATACTACAGATGATGCACCTGTCCCACTGTAGTACGGCAGGCAGGGGCACAGTGCCTGATTGGGCCGGCCCGTTCCTGGCATCGCTAAGTTTCACCATTTGGCTGGAGTGGAGTGGCCACAGGTTTGTGGAATGAATGACTAGTAACAGCTATCATGATGGGTACAGGGAGACAGTGTCGTAATTCACTAGACAACTGCCCCGCCATTAGCCCCATGTGACGGTGAGAACCCGAGTTCCAGAGAGGCTGAGGGACCTGCCTGTGTCACAGTGAACAAATGGCATGGGTGGGGTGTGAACCCGGCGGTCTGGCTACACTGGCCCCATGCAGTCACTGCACTGCACCCATCCAAGAACAGAAGGGCTCAGCCGAGTGGAGCAGAGGCAGCTCCAGCTTGAAGCCCTGTGGGTTGGCACCGTGCCTAGTGGCCCTGTCTGCCCATCTCAGCCTTCACCGTCCCCCTGTCTCAGCCCTGGTCATCCTGAGGACACAGACTGTATCCCTGCTGTCTGATCAGCCGCTCCCTTGTCCTCAATGTGGGCTGGGCAGGCAGCGCACCCGGCAATGCTGCCAGGGTGGTTTTGTGACACTCCGGAAGAATCTGGGGGCACCAACGGGAGGCAGCAGGAGGGCGTCAGGGACCCGGGCTCAAAAGAAGGCAGCCGACAGGGCTGTACTGCTCACGCCAGCCTATCTTCTCTCATAGATGAAGATGTGTGTGTCTTTAAGTGCTCGGTGTCCCGAGAGACAGAGTGTAGCCGCGTGGGCAAGCAGTCCTTCATCATCACCCTGGGCTGCAACAGCGTCCTCATCCAGTTCGCCACACCCAACGGTATGTGGCCCTGCTTCCATTCCGGTGACACCAGCCCAGAGCCCTGGTGGGCAGGGGCATGGAGCCTGGCGAAGGAGTGGCCCATGCATCCTTGAGAATGCTCCGCTGCCCTCCAAACTGCATTCCCACATGCAGATATGTCCAGAGGACACTCCACTGCCTGGGTAGACGCTGGATCCCAGACCCTCCCTCATCAGCTCCTTAGCATCTTTTGGGGCTTGGCTTTTATGTCCCCACCTCCAAGAGGCCCATCCTGACCACCTGGGCCCAGTCTTTCTGGCAGTGGCCAGCCCTGGGCCAGCTGTGACTGAAGTTTAGGGGATGGAGTGAGATGAGGTCGTAGGGGCAGGAAGAGTTTGCTCAGGGCACAGAGAAGCCACCAGAGGGGTCTAACCAGACCCACCTTAGGAGCACAGGGAGACACAAGATTCCTGACTAGGGGTGGGAGAACCCCAGGTGGATGCAGCCGGAGTAGCAGTGGAGGTGTCAAGGGATGCCCAGGGCTGGAGACGGTCTGACGGTCCCGCCTCAGGCTTGGTTTACCAGAGCGGTGAAGTGAGCCCAGTGATTGACATGGGCTGGTGCAGGGACAGCTGGAGGTGGGGAGGCTGCCTGCCCATAGCCACTGCCAGCCTCCCCCTTGTCTCAAGGAGGCTGTGCAATGACCCAGATGTACCTCAGACAGTCTGAGCCCTCAGGGCCACCTGTGTGAACCTGCCACGCCTGGCGAATTTTTTTGTAGAGATGGGTTTCCACTGTGTTGCCCAGGCTGGTCTCGAACTCCTGGCTTCAAGTGAGCCGCCGCCTCAGCCTCCCAAAGTGCTGGGATTACAAATGTGAGCCACCGCGCCTGGCCTTTTTTTTTTTTTGGAGAAAGAGTGTCACTCTGTGCCCAGGCTGAAGTGCCCAGGTTCAAGCAATTCTCATGCCTCAGCCTCCCGAGTAGCTGGAACTACATGTGTGTGCCACCACGCCTGGCTAATTTTTGTATTTTTACTATAGTAGACATGGAGTTTTTCTTTCTTTCTTTCTTTTTTTCTTTTTTGAGATGGAGTCTTGCTCTGTCGCCCAGGCTGGAGTGCAGTGGCGCAATCTCGGCTCACTGCAAGCTCCACTTCCCAAGTTCATGCCATTCTCCTGCCTCAGCCTCCTGAGTAGCTGGGACTACAGGTGCCTGCCACCACACCCGGCTAATTTATTGTATTTTTAATAGAGACGGAGTTTCACCATGTTAGCCAGGATGATCTCGATCTCCTGACCTCGTGATCCACCTGCCTCGGCCTCCCAAAGTGCTGGGATTACAGGCGTGAGCCTCCGTGCCCGGCTGACATGGAGTCTTTTCATGTTGCTCAGGCTGGTCTCAAACTCCTGACCTCAAGTGGTCCACCCTCCTCAGTCTCCCAAAGTGCTGGGATTAGAGGCGTGAGCCACCACACCCAGCCGTTCCCATTCTTAAGACTTTGTATTTTAATATTTTTTATTTCAGTTCTGTCAGTTTTTAAAAGTTGTGCTAAAATATACATAACAAAATTTGGTCATTTTAACCCTTTTAAAGTGTGTAGTTTGGTAGCAAGCAGTACATTCACATTGTTGTGCAACTATCACTAACACTCATCTCCAGAACTTGCTCATCCTGAACTGTATCTTTTACTTTTTTTTGAGATGGAGTCTCGCTCTGTCGCCCAGGCTGGAGTGCAGTGGCGTGATCTCGGCTCACTGCAACCACCATCTCCCAGGTTCAAGCGATTCTCCTGCCTCAGTCCCCCGAGTAGCTGGGATTACAGGCACATGCCACTGTACCAGGCTAGTTTTTTATATTTTTAGTAGAGATGGAGGGGTTTCACCATGTTGACCAGGCTGGTCTTGAACTCCTGACCTCAGGTAATCCGCCTGCCTCGGCCTCCGAAAGTGCTAGGATTACATGCATGAGCAACCATGCCCGGCCATGTCTTTTAATTTTTAAAGAGATTGTCTTTCAAATATTGTTTTGTTTTTTATTTGATATAATTTAGTGGCTATCATTCTATGTTAATACATGTAGCTTTTAGTTTAGTTTAGTTTAGTTTAGTTTTGAGACAGAGTCTCACTCCGTTGCCGAGGCTGGAGTGCAGTGGCGCAATCTTGGCTCACTGCAACCTCCACCTCCCAGATTCAAGCGATTCTCCCACCTCAGCCTCCTGAGTAGCTGGGATTACAGGCACCTGCCACCACCCCTGGCTAATTTCTGTATTTTTAGTAGAGACAGGGTTTCACCATGTTGGCCAGGCTGGTCTCGAACTCCTGACCTCAAGTGATCCACTCGCCTCAGCCTCCCAAAGTGCTAGGATTACAGGCATGAGCCACCATGCCTGGCTCATTATTTCTGGTAGAGACAGGGTCTCCCAGGGTTTCCCAGGTTGGCCTCTTAAACTCCTGGGCTCAAGTAGTCCACCCGCCTCAGCCTCCCAATGTCCTGGGATTACAGCTGAGAACCACTGTGCCCAGCCAAATAGATAGACCCTGTTTTAAAGGGCCACATACCGTTGCATCTCGGGGAAGGGTAGTGATTGGTGATTCTCTGCCTTGCTTTTCTTTTCTATTTCTTGTTTTTGTTTTTGTTTTTTAACGTGGCAGGGTCTTGTTATGTTGCCCAGGCTGGTCTCAAAACCCTGACAACTGATCTGCCCACCTCAGCCTCCCAAAGTGCTGGGATTACAGGCGTGAGCCATGGCACCTGGCCTCTGCTGTGCTTTTCTGTGCCCCTGGGGTTTGTCTAGTCCCCTTTTACTGGACATTGCAGTGTCTGCTGCCCCCACACAGACGCTGCCCTGAGCTTCTGGGTGGACTTGGGCTTATTTGCCAGAGCTTTGACTCCCAGGCCAGTGGGCGTGTGCTTGAGAGAGCTTCACCAAGCTGCCCTTTGGTGAGGAATCCCCAGGCCCACTCCCACCAGACACCAGCCCCACATGCAGGATACCTGTCCTCTTCTCATATCAGTCCCCAGGGTGCAGGCATGGCTGCCCTTCATCTTTTCTTTAAACTTGGAAAATTGTTTTTCGGGGAAGAGAAATCACCAGCCCCATATGTTCAAGGGAGAAACGTCAGGACATATGGCCATCCAGAACCTTCCCTCTTAGATGACCATATGCCAGGTTGCTGACCGCCCCCCAGTGACTTGGCTTCCCTGTTCCAGATTTCTGTTCCTTCTACAACATCCTGAAAACCTGCCGGGGCCACACCCTGGAGCGGTCCGTGTTCAGCGAGCGGACGGAGGAGTCTTCTGCCGTGCAGTACTTCCAGGTGGGTTACACTCGCCCTCAGCCAGGCCGCCTCCCCCCGGCAGCCCCCCTGCCACCCGCCTGCAGGAGGCCACGCAGCACAGGGAAGGCCCACCCAAGTTCCCGTCCTGGCTCTGTCCCTTACTGGCCATGTAGCCTTGGGCAGGTTTCCTCCGCTGGCTGGGCCTCAGTTTCCTCATCTGTGAAGCGGAGATGCAGGTGCCTGCCTGAGAGGGTTGCTGGAAGGATCTGAGCACAGGTGGAGCTCAGGGCCACAGGCGTTGTGAATAACGGTAGAGCAGTTGCAATGCCCTGAGCGCTCCCTGCATGCCAGGCCCTGGTCTAAGCGCTGTCACGTGCACAGAAGCACTTGGACCCTCCCAACAACGCTAGGAGGTAAGTGCTATTATTGTCCCCATTTTACAGATGAGAAAACTGAGGCTCAGAGAGGTTAAGTGACTTGCTCCAAGTCACACAGCTATTATGCAACAGAGCCGAGATGGGAAGCCAGGTCTGCCTGATGCCAAAGCCTGTGCCCCTGCCCAGGTGCCACGCTGCCTCCCGATCGCCCGTTGTCTTACAGAGAGACACCACACCTCACCTGCCTGGCGCTCTGAGTTCTAGGGCTCTGTTCGATCCGCTTCTCTTCTCCTTTGGGGCCCTCCAGATGGGGCAGGTGGCCCCTGATGCCAGAAGCCTGCCTGTGGCAAATATTGAGTTCCCCTGGGTGGCTTCCAGGTCCAGGCAGCATCCAGCTGTTGCCGTCGGCTGCAGTGATAGTGGCGCTGTCCTCCTGGGGGCTGCCCTCTGGCTTCCTGCTCCCTCTCCTGGAGCTGCTAGTGGGGCCCAGGCAGAGGGTGCACGGCCTCCTGAGGGAGGTTTGTGCCTAAGATGGCCCCTTGCTCTATCACAGGGCTGGCCAGGGCCTTGACTGCCTCGTGCCACCATGTGCCCCGTGCCATTGGTGTGTCTCTGTTCCAGTTTTATGGCTACCTGTCCCAGCAGCAGAACATGATGCAGGACTACGTGCGGACAGGCACCTACCAGCGCGCCATCCTGCAAAACCACACTGACTTCAAGGACAAGGTGAGCGGCCTGTGCATGTGCCCACCTCTCTGCTTCTGCCTTTTTTTTTTTTTCTTTGCTCATTGATTTTATCTTCAAAAATCTCAGATTAGAAATGCATTTATCAGGGCGGGTGCGGTGGCTCAAGCCTGTAATCCCAGCACTTTGGGAGGCCAAGACGGGCGGATCGCAAGGTCAGGAGATCGAGACCATCCTGGCTAACCCGGTGAAACCCCGTCTCTACTAAAAAATACAAAAAACTAGCCGGGCGAGGTGGCGGATGCCTGTAGTCCCAGCTACTCGGGAGGCTGAGGCAGGAGAATGGCGTAAACCCGGGAGGCGGAGCTTGCAGTGAGCTGAGATCCAGCCACTACACTCCAGCCTGGGCGGCAGAGCGGGACTCCGTCTCAAAAAAATAAAAATAAAAATAAATGCATTTATCCCAGCTACTGTTGAGGCTGAGGCAGGAGGATCGCTTCAGCCCAGGAGTTTGAGGCTTCAGTAAGCTATGATTGCACCACTGCGCTCCAGCCTGGGCCACAGAGCGAGACTCTTGTCTCAAAAAACAAAAACAAATGCGTTTAATATATAAACTCACCACAGCATGTACATTATAGACTATCAGTTCTCTCCGAGACAGCTGCTGCCCCTCAGTATGAGGTCTCTTCTTCTAGATTTTTCCCTATGCAGACATCAGCGTATATTTTACAATTATTTTATTGAGCTGGGCAGAGTAGCTTACACCTCTCTGTGATTCTAGCACTTTGGGAGGCCAAGGCAGGAGGATCATTTGAGCCCGGGAGGTTGAAACTGCAGTGAGCTGTGATTGGGGCACTGCTCTCCAGGCTAAGCCCCAGCGCGAGACCCTGCCTCAAGAACAAAATTAATAAGTGAGCTTTTTAATATCACCAAATAACGTGCACTCATGATTAAAGAGAGAGAGCAGAGCAGAGCGTCTGTATTCAAAAATAGAAATCGGCCAGGCACAGTGGCTCACGCCTGTAATCCCAGCACTTTGGGAGGCTGAGGCAGATGGATCACTTGAGGTTAGCACTTTGAGACCACCCTGGCCAACATGGCAAAAGCCCATCTCTACTAAAATAGAATACAAAAATTAGCTGGGCGTGGTGGCAGGCGCCTATAATCCCAGCTACTCAGGAGGCTGAGGCAGGAGAGTCACTTGAACCTGGGAGGCGGAGGTTGCAGTTAGCTGAGATTGTTCCACTGCACTCCAGCCTGGGCAAGAGAGCAAGACTCCGTCTCAAAAAAAAAAAAAAAAAAAAGGTAGAAATGTAGTCCCTTCTCATCCCATTTGCCAGAGTTTTTAGTGTCTATCTTTTTTTTTTTTTTTTTTTTTTTTGAGATGGAGTCTTGCTTTGTTGCCCAGGCTGGAGTGCAGTGGTATAATTTTGGCTCACTGCAATCTCTGCCTCCCAGGTTCAAGCGATTCTCCTGCCTTAGCCTCCTGAGTAGCTAGGACTACAGGTGCATGCCACCACGCCCAGCTAATTTTTGTGTGTGTGTGTGTTTTTTTTTTTTTTTTTTTTGAGGAGTCTCGCTCTGTCGCCCAGGCTGGAGTGCCGTGGCCAGATCTCAGCTCACTGCAAGCTCCGCCTCCCAGGTTTACGCCATTCTCCTGCCTCAGCCTCCCAAGTAGCTGGGACTACAGGCGCCCGCCACCTTGCCCGGCTAGCTTTTTGTATTTTTTAGTAGAGACGGGGCTTCACCATGTTAGCCAGGATGGTCTCGATCTCCTGACCTCGTGATCCGCCCGTCTCGGCCTCCCAAAGTGCTGGGATTACAGGCTTGAGCCACCACGCCTGGCCAATTTTTGTGTTTTTGGTAGAGACGGGGTTTCACCATGTTAGCCAGGATGTTCTCGATCTCTTGACCTCGTGATCCACCCACCTCAGCCTCCCAAAATGCTTGGATTACAGACATGAGCCACCGCACCCGGCTTACTCAGTTTTTGTTTCCTCTTTCTGTTTTTTGGGGTTTTTTTTTTTTTTTTTTTTGAGACGGAGTCTCGCTCTGTTGCCCAGGCTGGAGTGCAGTGGCCTGATCTCGGCTCACTGCAAGCTCCGCCTCCCGGGTTCACGCCATTCTCCTGCTTCAGCCTCCCGAGTAGCTGGGACTACAAGCGGCCGCCACCTCGCCCGGCTGGTTTTTTTTTTTTTTTTTTTTTTTTTTGTATTTTTTTAGTAGAGACGGGGTTTCACCGTGTTAGCCAGGATGGTCTTGACCTCCTGACCTCGTGATCCGCCCGTCTCGGCCTCCCAAAGAGCTGGGATTACAGGCTTGAGCCACCGCGCCCGGCCTTTTGGGGTTTTTTTGAGATAGATTATCACTCTGTCCCCCAGGCTGTAGTGCAGTGGCACAATCTCAGCTCACTGCAGCCTCTGCCTCCTGGGTTCAAGCAATTCTTGTGCCTCAGCCACCCAAGTAGCTGGGATTACAGTCATGTGCCACCATGCTTGGCTGATTTTTGTATTTTTAGTTGAGATGGGATTCTGCCATGTTGCCCAGGCTGGTCTCAAACTTCTGGCCTCAAGCAGTTCGTCCACCTCAGCCTCCCAAAGTGCTGAGATTACACCCGGCCTGTTATCTCTTTTGAATCAAATGGAAGCCTGTTTTTTTCCTCCGAGTATTTTGGGGATCTCTCCACGTGGATCTTCCTCATCCAGCGTCTGGGTCATGCCCCTCTAGCATCGCTTACCATCCCAGAGGACGGTAGGCCCTGGGCCCCAGGGAGGGGTTGTCCTGACACAGGAGTGTCGGCCCCGGCTGGGCCATGCCGAGCCTCCTCCCGGCCACCGAGGTCTGGGAAGGGCATCCTCTGTTGGTGAAGTCCCTTCCCGCTCCCTGAGGATGGAGATTCATTTCCTGATTCATCTGGAGCTCTGAGCGGTACCCTGAGGCCTTCCCACCTGACGCCAGCTTCCCTTGCAGGCACTCACTGTGCCCAGAGCATTTGTCCTTCAAAAGCTCATGCCTATCACCACCAGGAATGTCTGCCCTTGGTCTGCTCATGTGGAAGCAATCCCACAAATCCAGAACAGGTGGTGTGTTCTCCCAGACCCTGGCCTGGACTCTGCCATGAGTGACGATCACGGGGGCCAGTAGCCCTGCGGGGAACCTAGCTGGCCCCAGGGCTTGGGCGGCTCACCTACCCCAGCCAAGACAGGCTACTTCTCCAGGCACCACGAGTCAGCATGGAACTGGGAGACGCTGCCGCCGACGCCTCGGGCCCTTTCCTCCATGCTAAAACTGCAGAGGCCATGGAAAAATGCTTTTCAACTGGCAGTGAGCTTCCAGGGGAGGCCCATGCCTCTCGCCCCAGACGATCCGGAGGGCTGCAGGCCCCAAGGTTGGGGCCGACCGGGAGCTTCCCCAGGGCTTCTCCCAGAGGACTGGCCCATGGCTCATCTTGAATTCTCACTTCATTTTGACCAAGAGTCCATAAAGGGCAAACATTGAGAGTGAAGACAGACCCAGGTGTTGACACCTCATGACTTGCACATCCCTTATGATCACTGTCACCTCCCGATCACCATCACCTCCTGTGTCTGGCTCTCACCTCCCACTCCTCCCTTAGATCGTTCTTGACGTTGGCTGTGGCTCCGGGATCCTGTCGTTTTTTGCCGCCCAAGCTGGAGCACGGAAAATCTACGCGGTGGAGGCCAGCACCATGGCCCAGCACGCCGAGGTCAGTGGCCCGCTGGTGCCCACCCAGCCTCGTCCTCGCCCATGAGTGCCATTCCGGCCCCAGCCTAGAGAAGCCTGGGAACCCCCAGGGGGCTGGGGACGTTACTTCTGTGCTTTGATCTCTTTGTTGTCCCCAAAACAGTCATTGCAGGGAGGGGCTTCAAGGCCTGAGATGATTTCCCCTCATGACCGGCAGTCAGGGGCACAGGTCATTTCCCTGTTTTCTTTCTTTTTTTTTGCACTGAAACCTTCATTCACAAAGTTCAAAATGTAAAAGCTAAAAAAGAGCAAACAGCGTGCTGTCCTCACCTACCCCTGCTCCCACCCTCTAGCCCCATCACGAGAGAGGAGCTATGGCCATAAAGTTTGAGCAAAGCTGTTCCGTGGCTGTAGACGTGAGCGTCCGCTCACACCAGCAGAGGCTGCACCTTCCTCTCCCTGCTCTGCCTCTCCCATGGATCTGGGGTCGCCTGGGTCATGGAGGGACCCTCCTTGCTCTGTCTTGCAGCTGCAGAGCACCCCCATGCCCAGCCATGCCGCTGTTGCTTTAGCTGCATTGTGTCCGTAGTGACATTCAGACTCCTTCCAGGTCTTCACATGGCCGACGCTGCTGTCCTCTAATCCTACCACTTTGGGAGGCTTAGGCGGGCGGATCACCTGAGGTCAGGAGTTCGAGACCAGCCTGACCAACATGGCGAAACCCCGTCTCTACAAAAATACAAAGAATTAGCCGGGCATGGCGGTGGGTGCCTGTAGGCCCAGCCACTCGGGAGGCTGAGGTGGGAGAATCGCTAGAATCTGGGAGGCAGAGGTTGCAGTGAGCCGAGATGGCACCACTGCCTCCAGCCTGGACAACAGAGTGAAAATCTGTCTCAATTTTTTTTTTTTGTATTTTTAGTAGAGACAGGGTTTTGCCATGTTGGCCAGACTAGTCTCCCAACTTATGAGCTCAAGCAATCTGCCTGCCTCGGCCTCCCAAACTGCTGGGATTGCAGGCTTGAGGCACCGCACCCGGCCCACAGTGAGCTCTTAACAGGCTATGGCCAATCGCAGCCATGGTTGGGGCACCAGCGAAGGTGGCAGAGGGGGACCCGATGGCCATGTGCAGGTGGAGGCTGTCTTTTGAGAGGTGGTCTAGGGAGGGCCCCACGGCAGGAAGACGCAGGGAAGCCCACACGGCCCTGCCCGCCTGCAGGTCTTGGTGAAGAGTAACAACCTGACAGACCGCATCGTGGTCATCCCGGGCAAGGTGGAGGAGGTGTCGCTCCCCGAGCAGGTGGACATCATCATCTCGGAGCCCATGGGCTACATGCTCTTCAACGAGCGCATGCTGGAGAGCTACCTCCACGCCAAGAAGTACCTGAAGCCCAGCGGTGAGCATTGCGGGTACACAGGCCAGGCCCCTCGGTGGAGCCCCTGGCTGCCCGAGAGCCAGGCCGTCAGTGCTTCAGCTCCCTGCTTGCTGTCGGTGGCCCAGGGTGCAGGGAAGCCTGGGCTTTCTCCACACTCCCACCCCAACCCCACTCCAGCCAGCTGTGGCTTCTGGAGTCCCGGGCCCCAAATACGGCCAGACACCCAGCTGCCCACCCGCCCGCACAGGGTATGGAGGAGCTCCTGGCACCTCTGCCATCCCATGTCCTGCTCCTGCGGGACAGCCTCTGGCTGCGAGTGGGGATTGGGACAGGTTCTGTGATCAGCAGTTCCCCAACAAGCCCTGCTCTCCTCACAGTCCAGGCGGTGGGGTAGGCGAACATGTGTACAAATGCAGGGGTGTGGCTGCGGGTGTACATGTGTGAGGAGGTGAGGTAGCTGTCTGGCAAGCCCATCTGTCACTTCCCATCCGTGCCTCTGGGTATGGCCTCTGGTCACTGGGTGAGTGCTTCTTTTTTTGAGACAGAGTTTCACTCTTGTTGCCCAGGATGGAGTGCAGTGGTGCAATCTCGGCTCACTGCAACCTCCACCTCCCCAGTTCGAGCGATTTTCATGCTTCAGCCTCCTGAGTAGCTGGGATTACAGGCATGTACCACCATGCCTGGCTAAGTTTTGTATTTTTAGGAGAGACGGGGTTTCACCATGTTGGTCAGGCTGGTCACAAACTCCTGACCTCAGGTGATCCGCCCGCCTCAGCCTCCCAAACTGCTGGGATTATAGGCGTGAGCCACTGTGCCTGGCCTAGGTGACTGTTTCTATCTGCCCATCTGTCTTGGGGTCTCTGCAGCCCTGACGCCTGAGGCATGTGTCTGTGGCTCTTCTCATGCTAGGTACATGCGTGTCTGAGCATTTCTGTACAGGCAAGCAGCTGTGTGTGCGTGTGGCAGGGGATGGGTCCCCAGCCAGGGTAGCAGCCATGGGATGGAGCGTGGGCAGCAGCAGGCTGGTAGGGCCTGTGCAGGCAGGGGCGGGAGAAAGCTTCCACTAGAGTCCTCTGGCCCTCCCTGGATCCAGGCCCTAGGGTCCTGGCTGGCTGTGCTCCTGGAGGTGGGAAGTGGCATCCCCCAGCTGTGTCCCATGTCTCGGGTGTGAGTATGGGAGGCAAGGCTGCTCCAGGGGCTGTGGGCCCCACTCTCCTCCCCTTCTGCCCTGATGGTGGGGGTGGGGGTGGGGACAGCCCCAGCAGAGGGGGCCCCTCCTGACGGGATATGAGGCCAGACGGGAGTCAGGCTCTGTGGGCAGCTGCATGCACCCCCCACGGCCCAGCAGCCAGCTTGTGGGGACGGGGGAGGCCGAGCCTGTTGGGGGGGGTGCTCCAGGGGTTAAAGGCAGTCCTCCCCTCTCCCAGTCACATGCTCCTGGTCAGCAGGAGCCAGAGGTTCCTTCCAGGCTGGCTCACTTCCCATGGTGCCCCCAGGTCCCCCAGGGCAGAAGCCGCAGCATGTGCATCTCCCTCCCCGTTCCAGCAGCTGCAGCCGCACAGCTTTCACCTCGGGTACAGCCTGGTGGCGTAAGGAGGAGGCAGAGTCCCACTGATACCTCAGGACCTCCTTCCCCGGCTTGCCAGGCTGGGGGGCCTACATCTGGAGGCCAGGTGCTCCTTTGGGCAGGCGGGGCTGTGGGGCCCTGGCCCTCCCTGCTGCTGGCCCTGACTCATGTGTCTGCCCTTGAGTCACAGAGGGAGGCCCTGCCCTTCCCTCTCAGTCTGTGTGCCCAGACCAGGCAGGCCAAGTGGCCCACCCTGCCGGCTGGGTTCCTGTGCCAGAACCTAGGCAGCCCCTATGGTGTGGATTCAGCTTCCCCCACCAGCTCTTGGCCTCAACTGAGGTCCCCAGTGGTGCTGGGGTAGCCTGGGGCCCACCCTCCCTCTGTCCAGAGCAACTTTGCTTTGCTTTCCCGGCTGCATATGTGCACAGGCGGCAGGGCCTGAGAGGCAGCACCTGGCTGCATCCTGGGCACTGCCCGCTTCCCTGTGAGGCTCTAGCAGGTCCCTCACAGCTCCCAGGCCTAGTAATGGGACATAAAGATGAGCTACCGGCCTCCCAGTCTCAGGTGGAATCCATGAGCTGGTGCAGGTCAAGTGCCCGTGGTGGTGATGAAACACTCATTAGAAATAGGCGCTCGGTTATGCTGTCACAGGAGTGCAGGGACGCATGGGTGACAGGCTGGGAGCACCCAGGGTTAGGGGTCTTGGTGTTCTTTGAAAGCTCTGCCAGGCACTGTGGGATGCGTCACCTGACACCGGCATCCCTCCCTGCCCCACTCCCAGGAAACATGTTTCCTACCATTGGTGACGTCCACCTTGCACCCTTCACGGATGAGCAGCTCTACATGGAGCAGTTCACCAAGGCCAACTTTTGGTGAGTGTGCCCTGGTGTCCCGCCTGGGCCCCACAGCCTGCCTTCTCAGGGACACCCCAGCTCCCAAGGGGGCCCCCACTCTTTTTCTGAAAGACTTGGGCTAGATGAGGGCTGACTGGGAGAGAAGGCAGGACTACCCCACCTGCCTCTTCTGCAGCCCTGACTTTGCTGTGGGGCTGGGGCCTGTCCACAGGTACCAGCCATCGTTCCATGGAGTGGACCTGTCCGCCCTCCGAGGCGCCGCGGTGGATGAGTATTTCCGGCAGCCTGTGGTGGTGAGTAAGGCCTCCAGGGCACTGCTGCAGTGATCACTTGCCATTGCTCTGCAGCTGTGCAGCCCTCAGGAAGCTACGGCCCCTCTCTGAGCCCTCTCCTCTGCCCTGCACAGAGCTCTCTCACAAAGATTTGGGCCAAAAGTGTCAATGCATGTAGACACTTAGCATACAGCAAACATGCAATACATGCGGACCATTATTAGATGAGGCTAAGGCAGGAGGGGCATTTAGGCTCAGGAGTTCAAGATCAGCCTGGGCAACATAGAGACACCATCACTATTTTTAAAATTAAAATAGGCCGGATGCGGTGGCTCACGCCTGTAATCCCAGCACTTTGGGAGGCCGAGGCGGGTGGATCACAAGGTCGGGAGATCGAGACCATCCTGGCTAACACGGTGAAACCCCGTCTCTACTAAAAATACAAAATATGAGCCTGGCGTGGTGGCGGCGCTTGTGGTCCCAGCTACTCGGGAGGCTGAGGCAGGAGAATGGCGGGAACCCGGGAGGTGGAGCTTTCAGTGAGCTGAGATTGCGCCACTCACTCCAGCCTGGGCCGGCCACAGAGCGAGACGCCATCTCAAAAAAAAAAAAAAAATTAAATTAAAATAAATAATAAAAATAAAAAAGAACCGTTACTAGATGAATTTATCCTTGGTGAGCTGATGTGATTTATTGATTGATTTTACTTGAGATTTTTGATACATCCATGATTCAGAAATCAAAAGGAAAAAAAAGCTGGGCATGGTGGCTCACGCCTGTAATCCCAGCACTTTGGGAGGCCGAGGTGGGCAGATCACAAGGTTAGGAGATTGAGACCAACACGGTGAAACCCCGTCTCTACTAAAAATACAAAAAAATTAGCCGGATGTGGTGGCGGGGTCCTATAGTCCCAGCTACTCGGGAGGCTGAGGCAGGAGAATGGCATGAACTCGGGAGGCAGAGGTTGAAGTGAGCCGAGATCGCGCCACTGCACTCCAGCCTGGGCGACAGAGCAAGACTCCGTCTCAAAAAAAAAAAAAGATTTGTTTTTTGTAAGTAGCATACAATTGGGTCTTGAGTTTTTTTTTTTTAAACAAGATTGAACATTTTTGTCTTTTAGAATATTTAGACCATTTACGTTTAATAAACTTGTGTGGGTGTAAATCTATGATCTTTTATTTTTCTATTAATCTGACCTGTTTCTTTACTTTTTTGCCTTCCTTTAAAAAAACAAGTTTCCGGGCTGGGCACAGTGGCTCACGCCTGTAATCCCAACATTTTGGGAGGCCGAGGCAGGTGGATCATGAGGTCAGGAGATCGAGACCATTCTGGCTAACAGGGTGAAACCCCGTCTCTACTGAAAATAACAAAACAAATTAGTCGGCGTGGTGGGGACGCCTGTAGTCCCAGCTATTTGGGAGGCTGAGGCAGGAGAATGGCGTGAACCCGGGAGGCGGAGCTTGCAGTGAGCCGAGATCGCGCCACTGCACTCCAGCCTGGGTAACAGAGCGAGACTCTGTCTCAAAATAAAAAAAAAAGTTCTGTTTTATTCTGTTTTCCCCCTGCTCTTGATGTTTTTCATGTGTTTTGGGAAACTCTTGGACAATCTTGGATAATATCTCTTTAAACACTACCTCTGCCCCATTCTCTTTCTCCTTCTGGGATTCCGATTATATGTACAGGGGACCTTTTCACCATATCTCAGATGATTCTTATACTCTTTTCTGTCTTTTCCATCCATTTTCTTTTTCTTTTTTTTTTTTTTGAGACGGAATCTTGCTCTGTTGCCCAGGCTGGAGTGCTGTGGCGTGATCTCAGCTCACTGCAACCTCCACTTCCCGGGCTCAAGCAATTCTAAGCCTCCTGAGTAGCTGGGATTACAGGCGCTTGCCACTACTCCCAGCTAATTTTTTGTAATTTTAGTAGAGATGGGGTTTTGCTATGTTGGCCAGGCTGGTCTGAAACTCCTGACCTTAGGTGATCCGCCTGCCTCAGCCTCCCAAAATGCTGGGATTACAGACGTGAGCCACCACACACAGCCCCGCCCCTCACTTTTTTTTTTTTTTTTTTTTTTTTGAGAGAGAGTCTAGCTCTTTCACCCAGGCTGGTGTGTGCAGTGGCGCAATCTTGGCTCACTGCAACCTCCGCCTCCAGGGTTCAAGCAATTCTCTTGCTTCAGCCTCCTGAGTAGCTGGGACTACAGGCATGCACCACCACACCCGCCTAGTTTTTGTAATTTTAGTAGAGATGGGGTTTGGACCATGCTGGCCAGGCTGGTCTTGAATTCCTAACCTCAGGTGATCCACCCACCTTGGCCTCCCAAAGTGCTGGGATCACAGGCATGAGCCACCATGCCCAGCGTGTTCAGTCTTTTGTGATATCACTGGGGAGTGAATGAGTGAAAAAAGCAGGAAATATTTTGGTGGTATTATGAAAATGTTGTATTATTATGAGGGTGCCTTGGAAGGGACTACAGTTTGAGAAGCGCTGCTTCAGGGTACAGCCCTCGGTACTCTTAATGCAAGCCCAGCGGTGAGCCTCATTACCAGTATGCTGCTGAACCACCCGTTAGGTTTGATTGTTGTTTTTTGAAACAGGGTCTCACTCTGTTCCCCAGGCTGGAGTACAGTGGCTCAATCACTTCATGGCTTACTTCAGCCTCGACCTCCCAGATACAAGTGATCCTCCTGCCTCAGCCTCCCAAGTAGCTGGGACTATGGGAGTGTGCCACCATGCCCAGCCAATTTATTTTTTTGTAGACGTGGGGCCTTACTGTGTCACCCAGGCTAGTCTTAAAACTCCTGACCTCAGGTGATCCGCCCGCCTTGGCCTCCCAAAGTGCTGGGATTATAGGTGTAAGCCACTGCACCTGGCCTTAAGCCTCTTATTAGCAGCTTTCTGCTTGGTGTCTTAGCCTCTGATGCCCTGCCCCACTTGAAACTCAGGAGTTGGCCAATTTCACAAGTGCACTGAGTGTGCACCACCCACCTCGCCCTCCTGCACTTATTGCCCTTTGCTTTGACATCACAGCCCCTTGAGTCCAAGCTGCCTTGGTAACCTTGAGCTCCCATTTTGCTTTCCCCACCCAGGGAAGCTGCTGAAAGGTCGAGGTGGCCGTTTTCTGCCCTCCCCATGGGGAAAAGGCAGAGGCCAGAAAGGGCTCCCTCCAGAAACGGCACTTCCCTCCTTTCCAGGAGCTTGATCCCCAAAGTCCTGGCTGCTCTGGTTGGTTACCAGTGCTGCCAACAACTGGTTTATTCTTTTTTTATATTTTATTTGGTTGACATAGTTCATGGCAGGTGTGTTAGTCAGATACAAACGTCGCTGGGAGTGGACAGCAGCAACAGTGTTGTTGTTGATGATGTTTTTAAGAGACAGGGTCTCCCTGTGTTTCCCAGGCTTGATTCACAGTCTTGGGCTTAAGTGATCCTCCTGCCTCAGCCTCCTGAGTAGCTGGAGTTACAGGCATGCAATTCCACACCCGCCTAGCACCTAGTTCTTTAACTTGCTTTTTTGGTTAACTTGCTTAATGATTTAACTTGGAGATCTTTCCCCATCTGTTTATAAAGAGCCTCTTCATTCTTTCTCACGTCTGCATGGTCTTTGATGGGTGAGCCATCATTAGTTTAATTAGATGGTTTCCAGTGTGTCACTACCACGGACAATCTGTAATTATACATGTAAGTTTGTTGATGTGTTCATGTATCTGGAGGTTAAATTCCTGTAGTGCCAAATCTTTTATGTGGATAAACACTTGTCATTTTGAGAGCTGTCACCTAATTGCCCTTGGTGGTGTTGTGCCAGTTCACCCTCCTCGCAGCGTGTCTGAGAAGATCAAGCTAGTTTTAGCTGCACAGCCTAGAAGCCGTGGCCAGACCTGGGGGGAGGGGCAGGGTTCTCCCCTTCTATGTCGGCCTTGGCACCAGATGCCAGGTCACACCTGTTTTCTCTCCTAGGACACATTTGACATCCGGATCCTGATGGCCAAGTCTGTCAAGTACACGGTGAACTTCTTAGAAGCCAAAGAAGGAGATTTGCACAGGTACCGGCACCCACACTCCATCCTCCTAGGCCTGCCTCAGGACGAAGGTCAGGGCCACTGGCATCCTGCCGTCCCAGGGCAGGTGGTGGGCGGGGACCCCGGGCCTCTGCACCTGGCACCCCCTCTTCTCTCTTGGCAGCGCCTGTCTGGCTTCCCCAGCAGCCACTGCCCTTTGCCTTCCAGGATAGAAATCCCATTCAAATTCCACATGCTGCATTCAGGGCTGGTCCATGGCCTGGCTTTCTGGTTTGACGTTGCTTTCATCGGCTCCATGTGAGTGCCGCAGAGCAGCCCGTGCTCCCTCCTCCCCACTCCCAGGGCTTCCTGCAGCTGCAACCTGACTGGGAGGGTGGAACATGGCTCCAGGTTCCACCATCCCTTCCAATGGGAGTGAGAGCCTGTCTCAGAGCAAGAGACTGTTGTGGGTGGGGTGTGTGTGTGGTGTGTGTGTGTCCTGTGTCCTGTGTTCCCAGTGTCTGTCCCTCATGGGCCTGTGTCTGTCTCTTGGCACACGTCAGGGTGAGTAGGGATCTCTTGGCCGCAGGTCCCTCGTGTGTACATGTATGCCTGCTCATGTATGTGTCTGGGAATGCCTGGGGGCCAGCCCGTCTCTGCTCCAGGGTCCCAGGGGTCCCTGGCAGAGGGGGCAGGTGCTTGGGGAGGACTCAAGGCATACAAGGTGGTGGCTCCAGTGATGGCGCTGGCCCAGTCAAGTACGTGCCTGTCCCTGCTCCACAGAATGACCGTGTGGCTGTCCACAGCCCCGACAGAGCCCCTGACTCACTGGTACCAGGTGCGGTGCCTGTTCCAGTCACCACTGTTCGCCAAGGCAGGGGACACGCTCTCAGGGACATGTCTGCTTATTGCCAACAAGAGGTGTGACTGCTCCCTGGGGCTGGTGGGGGGGGGGCAGGGGTCCATCTGCCCAGCCACTCACGCCGCAGCCTGCACCCTCTCCACAGACAGAGCTACGACATCAGTATTGTGGCCCAGGTGGACCAGACCGGCTCTAAGTCCAGTAACCTCCTGGATCTGAAAAACCCCTTCTTCAGGTAGGAGGGGCACCCTACCTGCAGGGGGTGGGGGCGCCCTGGCCCTGCAGCCCCCTTGCCCCTGCCCATGGTTCTGTCTCTGTCACAGATACACGGGCACGACACCCTCACCCCCACCCGGCTCCCACTACACATCTCCCTCGGAAAACATGTGGAACACGGGCAGCACCTACAACCTCAGCAGCGGGATGGCCGTGGCAGGTGAGCAGGGCACACCCCAATGCCCAGCCAACCCGGGAGGCCGCCCTCACCCCAGGCCTGGCCCCTGTGCCTCCAGCCCTGACGTCTCCCTCTCTGGGCACAGGGATGCCGACCGCCTACGACCTGAGCAGTGTTATTGCCAGTGGCTCCAGCGTGGGCCACAACAACCTGATTCCTTTAGGTGAGTGTCCCCCAGGGCCAGGGGCAGCAGAGAGCTGTGCCCAGGACTGCCCAGAGGCCGGGAAGGGCCTGTGGCAAGCAGGGTCGGCCTGTGCTTGGTCCTTTCGCCTTTTCCTCTTCCAGGGGGCTCTCGGCCGAGTCCCTCCGTCCTCTCTGCCTCGCTCTGCAGCCTGCTGCTGCGCATGGGCTGGGTGGCTGGGGGCGGTGACGCCGTCTCCCTTCCTTCTTTCCTCCCTCTTGCTGCGCAGCCAACACGGGGATTGTCAATCACACCCACTCCCGGATGGGCTCCATAATGAGCACGGGGATTGTCCAAGGTAATGAGGGTGGTGGGGGCAGGGCCCGTGGGGGCCGAGCTAGCGTGTGAGTTGCCATCCTCTGTCCGGCCGCCCGCCTGCCCTCTTGCCCTTTCTCTCTCTCTCTCTGACTCTGCCTGGGGGCTGGGTGGGCCAGGGCAGCCCCTCACTGCCATCGCCTGCCCCACAGGGTCCTCCGGCGCCCAGGGCAGCGGTGGTGGCGGCACCAGTGCCCATTATGCAGTCAACAGCCAGTTCACCATGGGCGGCCCTGCCATCTCCATGGCGTCACCCATGTCCATCCCGACCAACACCATGCACTACGGGAGCTAGGGGCCTGCCCCACGGACTGACAGCACCAGGAAACCAAATGATGTCCCCGCCCGCCCCCCCGCCGGGCGGCTTTCCCCCTTGTACTGGAGAAGCCCGAACACCCAGTCACAGCCCTCTTTGCTATGGGAACTGGGACACTTTTTTACACGATGTTGCCACCATCCCCAACCTAACCCCCACCTCCCAGCCCTGAGCGTGTGTCGCTGCCATATTTTACACAAAATCATGTCGTGGGAGCCCTCGTCCCCCTCCTGCCCACTCCACCCTGACCTGGGATTGTCATCTGTTGGAACAGGCGCCATGGGGCCTGCCAGCCCTGCCTGCCAGGTCCCTTAGCACCTGTTCCCCTGCCTGTCTCCAGTGGGAAGGTAGCCTGGCCAGGCGGGGCCTCCCCTTCGACGACCAGGCCTTGGTCACAACGGACGTGACATGCTGCTTTTTTTAATTTTATTTTTTTACGAAAAGAACCAGTGTCAATCCGCAGACCCTCTGTGAAGCCAGGCCGGCCGGGCCGAGCCAGCAGCCCCTCCCTAGACTCAGAGGCGCCGCGGGGAGGGGTGGCCCCGCCGAGGCTTCAGGGGCCCCCTCCCCACCAAAGGGTTCACCTCACACTTGAATGTACAACCCACCCCACTGTCGGGAAAGCCTCCGTCCTCGGCCCCTGCCTCTTGCTGCTGTCCTGTCCCCGAGCCCCTGCAGTCCCCCCAGCACCCCCCAACCCAGAGTTAGAGCAGGTGGCTGCAGGCCTTGGGCCCGGAGGGAAGGCCACTGCCGGCCACTTGGGGCAGACACAGACACCTCAAAGATCTGTCACGGAAGGCGTCCTTTTTCCTTGTAGCTAGTGTTAGGCCTGAGTAGCTCCCCTCCATCCTTGTAGACGCTCCAGTCCCTACTACTGTGACGGCATTTCCGTCCCTCCCCTGCCTGGGAAGGGACCTTGCAGGGACCTCTCCCTCCAGAAAAAAAAAAAAAAGAAAAAATAAACAAGGAAACGTGTTGCAGCACAGGCAGTTTTCTTCTCCTTCTGCTTCCCTGTTTCTGACCCCCCCAAACTCAGATGCTGGAGCTCAGGCCCAGACCCAGGCCCGCCATGTGTGCACCCAAGCTGGAGCGGGTGCTGTCCAGGCTGGAGCGCCCCCTTGGCTCTCTCTCCTGTCCAGGGGAGCCATGAGAGGGAAAGCAGGTGGCCCAGGGGGATATGGGGGCCCCAGCCCTGTCCCAAAGCTCCCTGCTCGGCTGCCCCTCTCCCGCCTTTATATAAATTCTCTGAATCACCTTTGCATAGAAAATAAAAGTGTTTGCTTTGTAAGAAAAGTCTGGAAAGTAGCGGAGTCATCTCAAGGTGTCAAGGGAGCCTTCAGTCATCATCTGGGGGGCAGGACAGGCATAGGGGTTGGTCCACTTAGGTGTTGCCTGAAAGAAGAATTGTCTGGGAGTGTCCCCAGAACCTCCCACCTTGACTGGGCGTGGGAGAGCAGCCCCCTTGGCCCAGCTGGGAACAGTCCTTACCTGTGGGACCCGGGCCTTTCTAGGAGGGGGGCATGGACTGTGGCAGGGTAGGGGGCAGCGCGATGTTTGAGGGCAGAGATGTGATTTGGGGTGGAGGAGCCACGTTCTCCGGAGGCAGCGACTGGAAGAAGTACAACTGTACAAGACCCCTGGGGTCAGAGGCAGGGCCGGCCCACGCCCCCCCAGCCCCTCAGCCCCACCTGTGGCCACCCCAGACCCGTACCTTACAGCCCACAGCCAGGAGTGCGTGGAGCAGCACAACCGCAGACAGCAGCACCATGGCCACCAGCCTGGTGTCCTCACGGACCACAGGCCAGAGGGTGAATACCAGCCCGGTGGCCGACAGGCCCAGGGCCAGTGCCCCAAAGAGCCACTGCAGCCAAGGCACAGGGATGAGCCACAGGACCTGGGAGCAACACGGCAGCAGGTGACCATGCCAGTCCCCACAGCCACCACCCACTCCGCACCAGGCCACCCTCACCATCATGGGAATGAGGCAGCAGGTGACCCTGCCAGTGTCCCCACACAGCCACCACCCACTCCGTGCCAGGCCACACTCACCACCATGGGGATGAAGACAAAGAGGGAGTAGCCGTAGACGCACACGGTCTCCAGGAAGGTGTAGGGCCCCATGCGCTCCCGGACACCCTTGCGCCACCGCAGAAAACCCCACAGGGCCAGGGGCACCAGCCACGCGTAGCAGTAGATGCTGATGCCTGCCACGGTCACTGGGGGCAAGGTAAGCAGTCACCCCCTGCCCCCCCGGGGCCCTGCCAGGCATCGGGCCTGCCCGCCTGCTTACCCTTGTGGAACTGGGGGCTGTAGTGGATGGAGGGGTCTCTCCTCTGGGCCAGCACCAGCGTCAGGTTGCCAGTGACAGCCAAGACGAAGGCCAACGTGGCACAGATCCAGAAGGGGCCTGAGGATGGGGGGCACAGTCAGAGTCCGGGGCCCTGCACTCCCAGGACAAGCAGACAGATGTGTCCTGACTGAACTGTGCTGAGACCCCAGCCTCTTCCTAAGCACCTTGCCTGACTCACCAGGTCACGGGGGGCCTCCTGGTGGCTGAGCCCAGTGCTGGCTCTCAGTTCATCCCCCTCCCAGAAACACTCAGCACTGCACACCTTGGTCTGTGTCTCACCTCATTGGTGCCAATTCCTCAACCCCTGTCACCTCCTCTTTGACTGTCTGACCCCTTCAGCCATGGGGAGCAGCCGGGCCCAGTCCTCGGCCCCTTCCATGTCTGCATTCACCCCTGGTGTGACCTCCTTCAAGCCCAGGGCCTTATCCCTCCTCTAGAGCCCAGGGCTCTGCCCTGAGCACTGCAGGCTCCAGTTGAAGCTCCCAGGTGGGCATCTGCGGCTTCACCCATGCCCTGGTGCTCTGCTCTCACTGCCCAGCTGGTCCTGTGGATAAGTGGCAACTCTATCTAGGCAGAAATCCCTAGAGCCTGCCTTGGCTCCTACCCTCCCACTCCCCCACCCCCATCTATCTAGCCACAAAGCCAGTCGCTTCTACTTCCCCAGCATGTTCCAGAACCCAGTGCCACTCTCCACATCCACAGTCCCCACCATGTGGCCGCCTCCATCCCAGCCTCCTGGCTTCTGCCCTCCCAACCCATGATGACGAGAGGGACCCTGAGAAAACGTAAAGATCCATTCTCGGCCAGGTACAGTGACTCATGCCTTTAATTCCAGCACTCAGGGAGGCTGAGGCGGGTGGATCACCTGAGGTCAGGAGTTTGAGACGAGCCTGGCTAACACGGTGAAACTTCATCCCTACTAAAAATATAAAAATTAGCCGGGCATGGTGGTGCGTGCCTGTAATCTCAGCCACTCAGGAGGCTGAAGCAGGAGAATCGCTTGAATGCAGGAGGCGAAGATTGCAGTGAGCTGAGATCACATCACTGCACTCCAGCCTGGGTGACAGAGCGAGACTCTTTCCGAAGAAAAAAAAAAGATCCCTTCTTGCCACAGCATGTGAGGCCTGTGTGATCCATCCCCCGACCTGTGACCTCCCTGCAGCTCACTTGCTTCAGTGGTAATGCCACCCTGCAGTTCATGCAAGTTCCTGCCATGAAGCTTATGCTGTTTCTGGAACCCTCTTTTCCTAGGTCTCCCCTACCACTACCCCTCCTGTTGCCAACAAGGCTCATTCCCTCACCCTGCTCAGGGAGGCCTGCCCTCCTGCACCCTGCAAAACAGCAAGGCCGCTCCTCTTATATGTTCTCTACCCGCCACTCTCTGCAGTCCTTCATGTCTCTGTCTCCCTGAACAGCAGGTAAGTCACACTCTTTGAGTGACTCATTTGTCCTCAGCTGTACACTGGCGTCTGCAGCTCAGGTCACATTTGCTGAGTGATCCATCAAGGAACCGAATGCACCTCACTCACCATACAGATCCGGCCGATTCCGCAGATGGTGCCGCACAAAGTTGTGGCCAGGCCAGGGCAGCAGTGAGCCTTTGATCCGGTTCAAGACCTGGGGGCAAGGCTGAGGTCAAGGATGGAGGCCTGCCAGGAGCTTCTCCCTTGTCCTGAGAGGCTCCTTCCCTGCTGACCTCCATCCTCCTCTCTCCATGCCCCACTTGAAAGAACTCAGCCTTTCCCTCTTTTTTTTTTTTTTTTTTTTTAGACACAGTCTCACTCTGTCGGCCAGGCTGGATAGAGTGCAGTGACACGATCTCCGCTCACTGCAACCTCTGCTTCCTGGGCTCAAGCAACTCTCCTGGCTCAGCCACCTGAGTAGCTGGAATTACAGGTGTGAGCCACCACGCCTGACTAATTTTTGTATTTTTAGTAGAGACAGGGTTTCGCCATGTTGACCAGGCTGGTCTCGAACTCCTGACCTCAGGTAATATGCCCACCTCAGCCTCCCAAAGTACTAGGATTACAGGTGTGAGCCACCATGCCCAGCCCCGTCTTGTTTTTGTTTTGAGACGGAGTCTCACTCTGTCACCCAGGCTGGAGTGTAGGGTCGCCATCTCAGCTCACTGTGAGCTCCGCCTCCCGGGTTCACGCCATTCTCCTGCCTCAGCCTCCCAAGTAGCAGTGACTACAGGCGCCCGCCACCATGCTCAGATAATTTTTTGTATTTTTAGTAGAGACGGGGTTTCACCGTTTTAGCCAGGATGGTCTTGAACTCCTGAGCTCAGGTGATCTGCCCACCTCGGTCCCCCGAAGTGCTGGGATTACAGGTAGGAGCTACTGCCCCCAGCCCATCTTTGGTTTTCTGCATATGCTGTTCCCTTTGCCTGGAACATACTTCAGCTCCCCTCCCCCATTCCCCGGGGAAGCGTTCCTTCTCCTTTATTTAGGTTTCAGCCAATTCCTCACCTCCACGAGGTCTTTCTCTAACCCACGAGATTGTGTGTGTCCCCTGTGTTCCTACAGTCCCGATCCATAACCAGTCCCACCATAACCCTTTGAGAGCACCACAGTTCCTTCACCAGCACTCGCCATCACCAGCACCCTGCCCAGGGAAAGTGTGGCTGAACCCTGAGCGTAACTCTGAGCCCCACCCCACCTGCCTCCCCAGCCCTGACCTGTGAGGTGTCCACGTCAAAGAAGCTCTGATAGTAGCTGAAGGTCCAGAATCCGGGCTGCTGCTGCTGCTGCTCCTGCAGGAGCTGCACATTGCGGGCATTCAGTGCCTGCCCCGACAGGCTGGATCAGCCGGGGCTGCACAGAGGCAGGACACAGGGACTCACCGCAGCCTTGTCACTCTCCTCCTCCACCTCATCCTCGGCTCCATAGCTGCCACCTGAGCCCACGGCCACAGCCACGTGCCCTTGTGGGGTCAGCTGATCACTTCTGCTGGTTGTGGCTGCATCTGGGGTCTCAGCCAGAAGATTAGTGGCTTCCTCGAATTCTGTGGAGGAGGGATATGGGACACACGCACGCTTGAGGAGTGGAAAGAATTCGACTGGGCTCCAGCCAAATCAATGCTCATCTGGGGGCGGAGGCTCTGCTGAGCCATTGATCTCCCCCAAGGTGGGGCCCAACTTCCTCAGTTTGGAGGCATCCGGAGGGCGTCTGTTCCCTTCCTCCTAAAGTGGAACTGCAACTTAGGGTTGGCCCTGGGATGGGGTCAGGGTCTGGGGACATGAGGCTCGGGTTTGAGGTCTGAGTTCAGGGCGGGGGCGGGGTTCGAGTCAGGGATGGGTCTCACTCCTGGGTCAGGGTTCACAGCCGCCTAGGATTTGGGGTAGAGAAGTTGGAAGCCGCATGGGGGGGGAGGTTCTGGCAAGGGGCAGGAGTAGGAGATCCGGCCTCGTGGCCGCACTCACCGTGGAAGGTCAGGTCGTCAGCCGATGCCATGGTCGTTCAGGGGCGTCTCCGCATGCCTCGCTGAGGACAAGACCGGTCAGGCACGCTCCCCCCACGCCAGTCCCTCGGCCCCCAGCCCTACCTGGCGGCCAGCTGCACCCACGGAGGCTTGAACTCGTCGCCCCGTCGCCACAGGTGCGCTCCGCCCCCCTCACCGGAGGCCACCTGGGCCGGCGTGGCTGGGGCTCTGTGCGACTGCGCAGCTTGCCTACCCGTCAGAGCCTACCCGACCCCGATCGGACAGCAACATCCGGCGCCGGTCCTCTTTCTATCCTTTCCCGTTGGGAAGCCACTTCCGGTAAAGTTGGCGCTTGCGCAGAAGAGCCTCCCGGGCTCTTAACTTCGGGTGTCAAGAGTTTCTTCCCGGAGCAAGGACCCCCAAGACGGAAGAGGATGGCCGCGGCGGCTCTGAGGAGATTTTGGTCCCGGCGCCGCGCAGAGGCGGGCGACCCTGCAGCGGCGAAACCGGGAGTGTGGGCGCGGCTGGGTGAGTAGCAGCGGAAGGCGGCAGGGTGGGTGGCCGCCGCGGCCGGATCACTGTTACCGCGCTCCTCTCCCCTCAGGGTCCTGGGCCCGCGCGCTGCTCCGGGACTACGCCGAGGCCTGCAGGGACGCGGCGGCGGAGGCTAGTGCCCGGCCGGGTCGCGCGGCCGTGTATGTGGGGCTGCTGGGCGGCGCGGCGGTCTGCTTCACGCTGGCGCCGAGCGAGGGTGCTTTCGAGGAGGCGCTGCTGGAGGCGTCGGGGACCCTCCTGCTGCTGGCGCCGGCCACCCGCAACCGCGAGTCCGAAGTCTTCGTGCAGCGGCTGCTCTGGTTGCGGGGCCGTGGCCGCCTGCGCCACGTCAACCTGGGGCTCTGCTCCCTGGTGTACGAGGCGCCCTTCGACGCCCAGGCCAGCCTCTACCAGGCGCGCTGTCGCTACCTGCAGCCCCGCTGGACCGACTTCCCCGGCCGGGTCCTGGACGTGGGCTTCGTGGGTCGCTGGTGGGTGCTGGGGGCCCGGATGCGCGACTGCGACATCAACGACGACGAATTCCTGCACCTGCCGGCGCATTTGCGGGTGGTCGGGCCGCAGCAGCTGCATTCCGAGACCAACGAGCGGCTCTTCGATGAGAAGTACAAGCCTGTCGTGCTCACCGACGATCAGGTGGACCAGGCGCTGTGGGAGGAGCAGGTCTTGCAGAAGGAAAAAAAGGACAGGCTCTCCCTGAGCCAGGCCCACTCCCTGGTGCAGGCAGAGGCCCCGAGATGAAACCCTGAGCCCCCCGAGTCCTGGCCAACTGCTTGCCTGGGGGAGTGCAGCTGTGAGTGTGCCTCACCTGCAGAACAACTGAGACAGATGATGTGCAAAGTGTTTTCTCACTGGATTTGCGCAAGTTTGGGGAGCCTTTCTGCCCCCCGTCTTTGTTGTGTATTAGCTGAAGCTAATTCCGAGCCACCTTGGTCCAGGAGTTGGGACAGCAGAACGACTTAACACATGTTCATCACTGGCAGAGCTGGTCATGAACCTTTTATATAAGCCTTTTTCATTAGGCCTCAGAGGCCCTCCTTAAGGAGGTACCACACTGGTCAGGTGACTTGCAAACTCTTCTAAGACCACTTAGATTTTCTTTTTAAAGTTCGGGTTGTGGCCTGGCGTGGTGATGCTCGTCTGTAATCCCAGCATTTTGCAAACTGAGGCAAGAGGATCACTTGAGGCCAGCCCGAGTAACATAGCAAGACTCCGACGCTACAAAAAATAATAATAATGAACTAAATAAAATTTGAGCTGAAATGCTTTTATTCTATGATCTATTCTCTCTCGTTTTGTTTTGTTTTTTTGTTTGTTTTTGTTTTTGTTTTTTGAGACAGGGTCTTGCTCTGTCTCCCCGTCTGGAGTGCAGTGGCGCCATCTCGGCTCACTGCAACCTCTGCCTTCCAGGTTCAAGCGATTCTCCTGCCTCAGCCTCTGGAGTAACTGGGATTACAGGCATGTGCCAACACGCCCGGCAAATTGTTGTATTTTTAATAGAGATGGGGTTTCACTGTGTTGGCCAGGCTGGTCTTGAACTCCTGACCTCAGGTGATCCGCCTGCCTCGCACTCCCAAAGTGCTGGGATTATAGGAGTGAACCACCACACCCGCCCTTTCATTTTGATAAGTAACATTTTTGCCATTCCCAGCTCTTTGGGAGGCTGAGGTAGGAGGATTGCTTGAGATCAGGAGTTCAAGACCAGTTTAGGCAACATAGTGAGACCTTTCTCAAAAACTAAAATATTTGGAAGGGTAAAGCAGGCGAATCACTTGAGCATAGGAGTTCAACACCAGCCTGGGCAAGATGGTGAAACCCCGTCTCTACAAAAAATACAAAAATTTACCAAAGGTGTTGAATGAGAATTGAAAATATATATACATAGAAAAATTAGCCAGACATAGTGGACCATGTCTGTAGTCCCAGCTAGTTGGAAGGCTGAGGTGGGAGGATCACCTGAGCCTGGGAGTTCAATGCTGCATTGAGCCATGATGGTGCCACTGCACTCCAGCCTGGACAACAGAGTGAAACTCTGTCTCAAAAAGTAAAATAAGTGGCTGGGCATGGTGGCTCAAGCCTGTAATCCCAGCACTTTGGGAGGCCGAGGCAGGTGAATCACGACATCAGGAGATCGAGACCATCCTGGCTAGCATGGTGAAACCCCGTCTCTACTAAAAATTCAAAAAATTAGCCGGGCATGGTGGCGGGTGCCTGTAGTCCCAGCTACTCAGGAGGCTGAGGCAGGAGAATGGCGTGAATCCGGGAGGTGGAGCTTGCAGTGAGCCAAGATTGCACCACTGCACTCCAGCCTGCGTGACGAGTGAGACTCCGTCTCAAAAAAATAAATAAATAAGGCCGGGCGCGGTGGCTCAAGCCTGTAATCCCAGCACTTTGGGAGGCTGAGACGGGCGGATCACGAGGTCAGGAGATCGAGACCATCCTGGCTAACACAGTGAAACCCCGTCTCTACTAAAAATACAAAAACTAGCCGGGCGAGATGGCGGGCGCCTGTTAGTCCCAGCTACCCTGGAGGCTGAGGCAGGAGAATGGCGTAAACCCGGGAGGCGGAGCTTGCAGTGAGCTGAGATCTGGCCACTGCACTCAAGTCCGGGCTACAGAGCGAGACTCCGCCTCAAAAAAAATAAAAATAAAAAAAATAAATAAAAATAAATAATAACATTTTTGTTTTTTTAAAGTTTTTATTTTTAAATATAGTCTTAAAGAAAATTGGAAAAATAATAGAGACTGGTTTTTTGGAGACAGAGTTTTGCTCTTGTTGCCCAGGCTGGAGTGCAATGGCGCAATCTCAGCTCACCCCAACCACCGCTTCCTGGGTTCAAGCGATTCTCCTGTCTCAGCCTCCTGAGTAGCTGGGATTACAGGCTCATGCCACCATGCCTGGCTAATTTTCGTATTTTTTAGTAGAGACGGGATTTCATCACGTTGGTGAGGCTGGTCTCAAACTCCTGACCTCAGGTGATCCGCCCACCTCGGCCTCCCAAAGTGCTGGGATTACAGACGTGAGCCACCCGCCCGACCCTCATCCCTATTAAAAATACAAAACCGGGGAATTGACAGTGTCATGACTATTGGGATGTTACAGGGAAGTTTCTTGCAAAAACAACCTGGTTTTACCAGATGAGTATTATAAGTTACTGGAGGTGGCTTGGAAGGATAAAGCATTTTCTGGTCTGGAAATCTATATGGAATCATAGATTCTGGTTATGTTGTACTTCAGTAACCCTGAAACACAGGATTCTGTGAAAAGAAATAAGTTACTGTACACAGCTGGTACTTAGCTAGATTATAGTAAATTGTATTTTTGTTGTTGAGACAGAGTCTCACTCTGACACCCAGGCTGGAGTGCAGTGGCACGATTTCGGCTCACTGCAACCTCTGCCTCCTGGGTTCAAGCTATTCTCTTGCCTTAGCCTCCTGGGTAGCTCGGATTACAGGCATGTGCCATGATGCCCAGCTAATTTTTGTATTTTTAGTAGAGATGGGGTTTCACCATGTTGGCCAGGCTGGTCTCAAACTCCTGACCTCGAGTGATCCCACTTCGGCCTCCCAAAGTGCTGGGATTACAGGCGTGAGCCACTGCACTGAGCCAATACTTAGTTCTGAGTGTAATTTATGGCCGGCGCGTGGCTCATGCCTGTAACTCCAACACTTTGGGAGGCTGAAGTGGGAGAATCGCTTGAGTCCAAAAGTTTTGAGACCAGCCTAGGCGACATGGTGAAACTCTGTCTCTACAAAATACACACAAATTAGCTGGGTATGGTGGTACACACCTGTACTAACAACTACTCAGGAGGCTGAAGTGGAAGAATTGCTTGAGCCTGGGAGTTTCAGGCCGCAGTGAGCTGAGATTGCACCACTGCACTTCAGCCTGGGTGACAGAGCAAGCCCGTCTCAAAAAAATTAATAAAGAAAAAATAAGGCTGGGTTCGGTGGCCCACGCCTGTGATCCCAACACTTTGGGAGGCCGAGACCGGTGGATCACAAGGTCAAGAACTCGAGACCATCCTGGCCAACATGGTGAAACCCCGTCTAACAAAAATTAGCTGGGCATGGTGGTGCGTGCCTGTAATCCCAGCTACTCGGGAGGCTGAGGCAGGAGAATCACTTCAACCTGGGAGGCGGAGGTTACAGTGAGCCAAGATCACGCCACTGCATTCCAGTCTAGGCAACCGAGTGCGACTCCTTCACAAAAAAAAAAGAAATAACATAAAACTGAAGTATTAAGGGAGTGATGCTACCTCAGTGGCCTGTGGCAAGTGAATAAAGCCAGGTGAGAAAACAACTATCTTTGTTGTGATACTTGTTTTTGTGTGTTTGCTACTTTCAAGTTTTGGCATTTGACCCTTGCATTCATAATGAGTGGGTCGAACAGGTATTCATTTAAGTCAGCATCTCACTTTGCATTACAGAGGAAAAGCTGAGGTTCAGAAAATTTATTTTTCCGAGGCTGTGGCAGATTCAAACTGTAACTCCCAACTGTGACTTAATCCTCAAACTTGTGGACTGTCTTTGATCCTAATAATTCTTCTCAGAAATTATTAAATACTGCTATCACTTGCCATAAATAATAATTGGATATAGAAATACCTATATAGGCTGGGTGCGGTGGCTCATGCCCAGCACTTTGGGAGGCCGAGGTGGGCAGATCACCTGAGGTTGGGAGTTCGAGACCAGCCTGACCAACATGGAGAAACCCTGTCTCTACTAAAAGCACAGAATTAGCGTGGTGGCACATGCCTGTAATTCTAGCCACTCAGGAGGCTGAGGCAGGAGAATTGCTTGAACCCGGGAGGTTGCAGAGAGCCGAGATCATGCCATTGCACTCCAGCCTGGGCAACAAGAGCAAAACTCCGTCTCAAAAAAAGAAAAGAGAAGGCCGGGCGCGGTGGCTCAAGCCTATAATCCCAGCACTTTGGGAGGCCGAGACGGGCGGATCACGAGGTCAGGAGATCGAGACCATCCTGGCTAATACGGTGAAACCCCGTCTCTACTAAAAAATACAAAAAAAAACGAGGCGGGCGCCTGTAGTCCCAGCCACTCGGGAGGCTGAGACAGGAGAATGGCGTGAACCCGGGAGGCGGAGCTTGCAGTGAGCTGAGAGCCGGCCACTGCACTCCAGCCTGGGCAGCAGAGCAAGACTCCGTCTCAAAAAAAAAAAGAAAAAGAAAAAGAAAAAAAAAATACATATATAAAAAAGAAATGCAATGAAAGCAAAAGACACGGCCTGGATAACATAGCAAGACCTCATCTGTACTAAAAATAGGCCAGGTGCTGTGGCTCACACTGTAATCCCAGCACTTTGGGAGGCCCAGGCGGATGGATCACCTGAAGTTAAGAGTTCAAGACCAGTCTGGCCAACATGGTGAAACCGTGTGTCTATTAAAAATACAAAAAAATTGGCATGGTGGCAGGCGCCTGTAATCCCAGCTACTCGGGAGTGAGCTGAGATCATGCCATTGCACTCCAGCCTGGGCAACAAGATCAAAACTCCATCTCAATAAATAAATAAATAATAATTTAAAAAGCCAGGTGAGACAGCGTGTGCCTGTGGTCCCAGCTACTTGCGAGGCTGAGGTGAGAGGATCCCTTAAGCCCAGGAGTTTGAGGCTGCAATGAGCTTGGTCATGCTGCTGCACTTCATCCTGGGCCACAGAGTGAGACCCTGTCTCCCCTCTATCCCCCCAAAAAGAAAGGAAACAAAAGACGTTGAAATGATACTAACTAAATGCTATCCCTACACCATTACATTCCAAAAATCTCTGGCCCCAAATCTGCCCTCTGTTAGACATTAGCCAACTTCAGGGAAGGGTTTTAAGATGTATTGTCATCAAAGACATTTGTTTCTCACTGACCAGAAGTATTGGAAAGGGTCCACACCATCATTGCTTGAGTCAGTTATTAAATGCTACTTTCGACTTCTCGCCAGGGTGTGTTCCAGGAATATCATCTGAAGCTGCTGGGAGCTGTGAAGCTGAGGGCAGTGGTCGGCTCTGTTGGTAGGAATTGTGGAGCTTGGGCAGCCTGAAGGCTTTGTGTCTTGGCTTTGGTCCTAGGGTCAGCCTTTCCCAGAGGAGAGTCTTATTGTACTTCAGCTCATGCTCTGGTGTAAGGCAGAGGACAGGAGGGATAAGTGGGCTTTAAAGCCAGGGTTTGGAACTCAGCTTTTATAATTCCTTGCTTTGTGAGTGAAGTCACTTCTCCTTGCTTTGGAGCTCCTTATCTCTTTTTTTTTTTTTTTTTTTTTTGAGACAGAGTCTCGCTCTGTTGCCCAGGCTGGAGTGCAGTGGCCAGATCTCAGCTCACTGCAAGCTCCGCCTCCTGGGTTTACGCCATTCTCCTGCCTCAGCCTCCCGAGTAGCTGGGACTACAGGCGCCCGCCACCTCGCCTGGCTAGTTTGTTGTATTTTTTAGTAGAGACGGGGTTTCACCGTGTTAGCCAGGATGGTTTCGATCTCCTGACCTCGTGATCCGCCCGTCTCGGCCTCACAAAGTGCTGGGATTACAGGCTTGAGCCACTGCGCCTGGCTGAGCTCCTTATCTCTTAAGTGTGGGCTTGTCAGAAAAATGTAAAAGCTAACTAAAGCACTTTGTACGGAGTAGGCATTCACAGTCCATTGTGTGGCTGTGTGGAGAAGATGATGGCTCTGAATCCACGCCCTGACCTTCCTAAGTGGTTGCAGGGGGCTGACGCACCCTGCCTAGTGGTGCAGAGCCACCGTTTAGGGAGGGCCCAACATGTGATAGGATAGAGCCAAGGCACGCTTCCTGCTCAGATCCAAGCGACAGGTGAATCTAATATGAACATTTCTGCGTTCTCCCCCACACCTTGTTTTCTGAGACGGTCTCACTCTCTCGCCCAGGGTGGAGTCCAGTGGTGCAATCTCGGCTCACTGCAACCTCGACCTCCTTGGACTCAAGCTGTCCACCCACCTCAGGCTCCCAAGTAGCGGAGACTACAGGTGGGAGCCACCATGCCCAGCTAACTTTTGTGTATGTTTTTGTAGAGATGGGGTTTCTCTTTGTCGCCCAGGCTGTTCTCGAACTCCTGAGCTCAAATGATCCCACCTTGGCCTCCCAGAGTGCTGGATTACAGGTGGGCATCACTGCACCCGATCCGAGTTCTCCCTTGAAAAAAAGGTGGGGGCGGGGGTGGGGAAGATCTGGAGATAGGGTTTCGCTCTGTCACGCAGGCTGGAGTGCAGTAACGGCTCATTGCAGCCTTGACCTCTTGGATTCAAGCAATCCTCCCACCTCAGCCTCCCAAGCTGCTGGGGCCACAGACACACACCACCATACTGGCTAATTTTTTAAGTTATTTGTAGAGATGAGATCTCACTATGTTGCCCAGGCTGATCTCAAACTCCTGGGCTCAAGTGATTATCCTGCCTCAGCCTCCCCTCCCAAAGAAATAAAATATTATTGGTTAGCTTTAATTATTTCTGCTTTCCAGCTTAGCCCAGGAGTTGTCCTCCAGCACGTTCTTTGAAAAGTATCTTTTCGGCCGGGCGCGGTGGCTCAAGCCTGTAATCCCAGCACTTTGGGAGGCCGAGACGGGTGGATCGCGAGGTCAGGAGATCGAGACCAACCTAGCTAACACGGCGAAACCCCGTCTCTACTAAAAAATACAAAAAACTAGCCGGGCGAGTTGGCGGGCGCCTGTAGTCCCAGCTACTTGGGAGGCTGAGGCAGGAGAATGGCGTAAACCCGGGAGGCGGAGCTTGCAGTGAGCTGAGATCTGGCCACTGCACTCCAGCCTGGGCGACAGAGCGAGACTCCGTCTCAAAAAAAAAAAAAAAAAAAGAAAAGTATCTTTTGGCCAAGCGTGGTGACTCATGCCTGTAATCCCAGCACTTTGGGAGGCCGAGGCTGGAGGATCACGTGAGTTCAGGAGTTCAAGACCAGCCTGACCAACATGACAAAACCCTGTCTTCACTAAAAATATTTTTAAAAGCTGGGCATGGTAGTGGGTGCCTGTAATCCCTGCTATTCAGGAGGCTGAAGCAGGATAATCGCTTGGACCTGGGAGGCTGAGGTTGCAGTGAGCCAAGACGGTGCCATTGCACTCCAGCCTGGGAAACAGAGCAAGACTCCGTCTTAAAAAAAATAAAAAAAGGCCGGGCGCGGTGGCTCAAGCCTGTAATCCCAGCACTTTGGGAGGCCGAGACGGGCGGATCACAAGGTCAGGAGATCGAGACCATCCTGGCTAACACGGTGAAACCCCGTCTCTACTAAAAAATACAAAAAACTAGCCGGGCGAGGTGGCGGGCGCCTGTAGTCCCAGCTACTCGGGAGGCTGAGGCAGGAGAATGGCGTGAACCCGGGAGGCGGAGCTTGCAGTGAGCTGAGATCCGGCCACTGCACTCCAGCCTGGGCGACAGAGCGAGACTCCGTCTCAAAAAAAAAAAAAAAAAAAAATAAAATAAAAAAAAAAAAAAATAAAAAAATAAAAAGGTATATATCCCATGGTTGTGATTAGAAAGACCAGCAGAGGGCATCAGAGACTTAGTTTAGAGACAGAACGTGACTGGCTCCACCCTGCCTTACTTAGCCCTCGTGGGAATGGCTCACTGTAGGTTCAGGAGCAAGTGGAGGTTTTGCAGCTTCTACTTGCACCTGTTTACTGCACCTTGGAATTGGATAGATGATGGCAGAAGCCAAGGCCCCAGGGAGGGGCCACTTTCATCTCTGGAACCTACACCTTTACCTAGTTATGTCCAAAAAAAGATTCAGACTCCGAATTTTTGGTTTGTTTTGTTTTTTGAGACAGAGTTTTGCTCTTGTTGCCCAGGCTGGAGTGCAATGGCGCGATCTTGGCTCACCGCAGCCTCCGCCTCCCGGGTTCAAACGATTCTCCTGCCTCAGCCTCCCAAGTAGCCGGGATTACAGGCATGTGCCACCGTACCTGGCTAGTGTTTTGTATTTTTAGTAGAGATGGGGTTTCTCCATGTTGGTGAGGCTGCTCTCAAACTCCCAACCTCAGCTGATCCACCCACCTTGGCCTCCCAAAGTGCTGGGATTACAGGCATGAGCCACTGCACCCGGCCCAGACTCTGCAAATCTTTGGAGATATTTATTCCGAGCCAAATATGAGTAACCAATGGCCTGTGACACGGCCCTCAGGAGATCCTGAGAACATGTGCCCAAGGTGGTTGGGGCATAGTTCACTTTTATACATTTTAGGGAGACATGAGACATCGGTCAATATGTATAAGATGAGCTGGGTGTGCCCTGGCTTACACCTGTAATCCCAGCACTTTGTGAGGCTGAGAGAGGCAGAGTACTTGAGCCTAGAAGTTTGAGACCAGTCTGGGCAACATAGTGAGACTCTATCTCTATGAAAAAATATAAAAACTAGCCAGATGTGGTGGTGCGTGCCCATAGTCCCAGCTACTTGGGAGGCTGAGGTGGGAGGATCACCTGAGCTGGAGAAGTTGAGGCTGCAGTTGACTACGCTGATCTTGAACTCCTGGCCTCAAGCAATGTTCACAAAGTGGTGGGATTATAGACGTGAACCACCACACCCAGCCAATAGAAGTTCTTTTTTTTTTTGGTCCCAAACATAACTGCTGACAACCAAAGTAGTTTAAAGCAAATCTCAGACATCCTGTCATCTTACCCCTATAATTTCATTTTCTTTCTTTTATTTTCTTTTTGATACAGATTCTTGCTCTGTTGCCCAGGCTGGAGAGCAGTGGTGTGATCTCGGCTCACTGCAACCTCTCCCTCCCAGGTTCAAGCAATTCTCCTGTCTCAGCCTCCTGAGTAGTCGGGACTACAGGTGCCCGCCACCACACCCAGCTAATTTTTGTATTTTTAGTAGAGATGGAGGTTTCACCATATTGGTCAGGCTGGTCTCGAACTCCTGACCTCAGGTTATCTGCGCCCTTTGACCTCTCAAAGTGCTGGGATTACAGGTGTGAGCCACCACGTCCGGCCTATAATTTCATTTTCTTATATCATGACACTAGCATTGTCACACCTCTCAAAGTCCACAATTAGTATGTGGTATCATCTGATACTGCATTTCCCTGCGGATCTCAAGTGTCCTTTTACACTTGGTTTGTTTCATTCATGATCCAAACAAAGTCCACATATTGTATTTGGTGGTTGTGACTTTTCAGTATCTCCTTTTTTTTAAGACGGAGTCTCACTCTGTCATGCAGACTGGAATACAGTGGCACAATCTCAGTTCATTGCCGCCTCTGCCTCCTGGGTTCAAGTGATTCTCCCTGCCTCAACCTTTTGAGTAGCTGAGATTACAAGCGCCCACCACCACACCCAGCTAATTTTTGTATTTGCAGTAGAGACGGGGTTTTGTCAAGTTGGCCAGGCTGGTCTCTAAGTCCTGACCTCAGGTGATCCTCCCTCCTTGGCCTCCCAAAGTGCTGGGATTGCAGGTGTGAGCCACTGCGCCCAACGTGAAGTCTCTCTCTTTTTTTTTTTTAAGACGGAGTCTGGGCCAGGCGCGGTGGCTCACACCTATAATCCCAGCACTTTGGGAGGCCAAGGCGGGCGGATCACAAGGTCAGGAGTTCGAGACCAGCCTGGTCAATATGGTGAAAATACAAAAATTAACCAGGAGTGGTGGCGGATGCCTGTTGTCCCAGGTACTCGGGACGCTGAGGCAGAAGAATCGCTTGAACCTGGGAGGTGGAGGTTGTAGTGAGCCGATATCGGGCCACTGCACTCCAGCCTGGGAGACAGAGCAAGACTCCATCTCAAAAAAAAAAAAAAAAAAAAAGACGGAGTCTGGCTCTGTCGTGTAGGCTGGAGTGCAGTGGTGTGATCTCGGCTCACTGCATGCGCCGCCCGCCTCCCGGGTTCACGCCATTCTCCTGCCTCAGCCTCCCCAGTAGCTGGGACTACAGGCGCCCGCTACCACGCTGGGCTAATTTTTTTTTGTATTTTTAGTAGAGATGAGGCCGGGCGCGGTGGCTCCAGCCTGTAATCCCAGCACTTTGGGAGGCCGAGACGGGCGGATCACGAGGTCAGGAGATCGAGACCATCCTGGCTAACACGGTGAAACCCCGTCTCTACTAAAAATACAAAAACTAGCCGGGCGAGGTGGCGGGCGCCTGTAGTCCCAGCTACTCGGGAGGCTGAGGCAGGAGAATGGCGTAAACCCGGGAGGCGGAGCTTGCAGTGAGCTGAGATCCGGCCACTGCGCTCCAGTCCGGGCGACAGAGCGAGACTCCGCCTCAAAAAAAAAAAAAAAAAAAAAGAGAGATGGAGTTTCATCATGTTAGGCAGCATGGTCCCGATCTCCTGACCTCGTGATCCATCCGCATTGGCCTTCCAAAGTACTGGGATTACACGCGTAAGACACTGCTCTCTGCCTCTTAAGTCTCTTTTAACCTAGAAGAGTGCCCCCTATGCATACACTTTTGATGTGTTGCAGAAAACCACATTTTTTTTTTTTTTTTTTGAGACGGAGTCCCACTCTGTCGCCCAGGCTGGAGTGCAGTGGCCGAATCTCAGCTCACTGCAAGCTCCGCCTCCCCGGTTTACGCCATTCTCCTGCCTCAGCCTCCGGAGTAGCTGGGACTACAGGCGCCCGCCACCTCGCCCGGCTAGTTTTTTTTTTGTATTTTTTAGTAGAGATGGGGTTTCACCGTGTTAGCCAAGATGGTCTCGATCTCCTGACCTCGTGATCCGCCCGTCTCGGCCTCCCAAAGTGCTGGGATTACAGGCTTGAGCCACTGCGCCTGGCTTTTTTTTTTTTTTTTTTTTTTTTTTTTGAGACAGAATCTCACTCTGTTGCCCAGGCTGGAGTGCGGTGGCACGATCTCAGCTCAGTACAATCTCCCCATCCTGAGTTCAAGTGATTCTCCTGCCTCAGCCTCCTGAGTAGCAGGGATTACATTACAGACACCTGCCATCACACCCGGCTAATTTTTGTATTTTTAGTAGAGACAGGGTTTCACCATGTTGGCCAGGCTGGTCTCGAACTCCTGACCTCAAGTGATCCACCTGCCTCACCCTCCCAAAGTGCTGGGATTACAGGCGTGAGCCACTGTGCCTGGCCCGATTTTATCACTTTTGATGGGTGCCCAGGTCAATCGTTTCATTAATGGTTGTGCAAAGAAGCCAGTTCTTTTGTTCTTGCAATCTTATTTGTAGCTGGTGAGCCACAGGCATCTCACAGATGCTGTTACTGATTCACCGGGTGAACAAATATAAACCTGAAAGAGCCAGTCCTTCAAGATGGGCCTGGAGTGGCAGAGTGGGCTCAATTTTAAATAGACCCAAGCAACCATTTGCTGAATAGAGGTCACACATGTATTCTGAGTTGCCCCAAAACTCACAACTCTGTTTTAACTTTTGGACATTCAGAGGTCTCCTGGACCAATTAGTCAGAACTCAGATATGTCGACCAATCAGAACTAGACAAGTTTGACTCCCTCATTTGCATAAACAGACTTGATTGGGAACCTGGGCTGGAATTTTTGCTATAAAATCTGAACCCTCCAGAGGCTAAGGCAGGAGAATTGCTTGAACCCAGGAGGCAGAGGTTGCAGTGAGCTCAGATTGCACCACTGCACTCCAGCCTGGGTGGCAGAGCAGACTCCGTCTCACAAAAAAAAAAAAAAAAAAACAAACAACAACAACAAAAAAAACCTGAACCCTCCCTTTGTTCTCTGGAATGCACCTGCATTTTATACCAAACGCTGTGTCTCTTCAGTTTGCAAACTGTTGACTAGAATACGATCTGTTCCCTCCAAATTCCTTTTCAGAAGAACATTGGTTCACAACCATGTCCTACCAGAAGCAGTTTCTGGGGAATTCACAGCCATCCATAGAAGACATCCTGGACTTGCCTTTTGAGGTTTCCCTCAGGGCAGCCACAATGATGCTGTGTTCCTTTTCCATGTTGTGGCAGGCCACAGCGACAATTTTTTTCTTTTTCTTTTTCTTTTTTTTTTTTTTTGAGATGGAGCCTCGCTCTGTTGCCAGGATGGAGTGCAGTGGCACAATCTTGGCTCACTGCAAACTCCACCTCCCAGGTTCAAGCGATTCTCCTGCCTCAGCCTCCCAAGTAGCTGGGACTAGAAGTGCATGCCACCACGCCCAGCTAATCTTTGTATTTTTAGTAGAGACAGAGTTTCAGCATGTTGGCCAGGATGGCCTCGATCTCTTGACCTCGTGATCTGCCTGCCTCAGCCTCCCAAGGTGCTGGGATTACAGGTGTGAGCCACCGCGCCTGTCCCAAAGCAATGATTATGAATAGCTATTCATTATTTGAAAATGAATACTATCTGAAGTATCTGAGACAGGTCTCCATCAAATTAGAAATTCATTTTGCCAAGGTTTAGGACATGCCTGGAAGAAATAAACACAGGGCCAGGTACAGTAGTTTACACCTGTAATCCCAGCATATTGGGAGGCCAAGACGAGCAGATAACCCGAGGTCAGGAGTTTGAGACCACCCTGGCCAACATGGTGAAACCCCATCTCTACTAAAAATACAAAAATTAGCCAGGCGTGGTGGCGGGTGCCTGTAATCCCAGCTACTAAGGAGGCTTAGGCAGGAGAATCGCTGCGCACCACTGCACTCCAGCCTGGGCAACAGAGGGAGAGAAAGAAAGAGATCGACAGAGAGAGAGGGAGGGAGGGAGGGAGGAAGGAGTGGGGCAGGGAAGGAGGGAAAGGAAGGAAAGAAAAGAAAAGAAAGAGAAAAAACACAGAATCACAGAAACAGTTCATAATCTCTCTTTCTCCACAACTTATTTTGAAGGCTTCGGTATTTAAAGGGGAAAAGTGGGCTGGAGGGCAAATGGGAGAGTAGTGTATCCATATGTAACATAATCCATATATGTAATGTATCCCCAATCTATCCACATGTAATTCACATATTCCTACAGAAAAGGAGCAGGTAGGGGGATAGTCAATTATGTATTCATCTGGTGCCCTAAGTAAATTGTCACTTTCCATAAGATAAAGTGAACACAGGGTAGCTACCTGTGGAGCTTTTTTTTTTTTTTTTTTTTTTTGATACGGAGTCTCGCTCTGTTGCCCAGGCTGGAGTGCAGGGGTGCGATCTCCGCTCATTGCAAGCTCTGCCTCCTGGATTCAGGCCATTCTCCTGCCTCAGCCTCCCTAGTAGCTGGGACTATAGGCACCTGCCACCACGCTCGGCTAATATTTTGTGTTTTTAGTAGAGACGGGGTTTCACCGTGTTAGCCAGGATGGTCTATATCTCCTGACCTCGTGATCCGCCCGCCTCAGCCTCCCAAAGTGCTGAAATTACAGGCGTGAGCCACCGCGCCCAGACTTTTTTTTTTTTTTTTTTTTTTGACATGGAGTCTCACTCTGTCACCAGACTGGAGTGCAGTGGCGCAATCTCGGCTCACTGCAACCTCCGCCTGCCGGGTTCAAGCGATTCTCCTGCCTCAGCCTTCTGAATAGCTGGGACTACAGGCATGTGCCACCACTCCCAGCTAATTTTTTTTTTCCCGTAGAGATGTAGTCTCAGGCTTGTCTCGAACCCCTGGGCTCAAGTGATCCTCCAACCTCAGCCTTCTGAGCAGCTAGTTCTTTTCTAGTGTAATATATTATCTCACGGAATATATTCCATTGTCTGCATGGACCCCAGTTAGTTTATTCACCCACCTACTTAGTGACATCTTGGTCATTTCAAAGCTGACATGGTAGGTATTACTGTTCGCCTTACAGGGGAACAGCAGGACATCCGTAGTGTGTGGTGAACACTAGAGGGAGCGAGAACCTCCTTTCTCTATCAGGTGGGCGTTACCCATTTCCCAGCTGCACTAATCTGTGGTTACTTCCAGAGGCCTGATGTGGTGTTTGCCCCGAGTGAGAGTTGATCTGGAAACCATTTGTGGGAAAATTAAGTTAGACATTCTTCCATTGAAATAAAATGCAGGGGCTGGGCACAGTGGCTCATGCCTGTAATCCCAGCACTTTGGGAGGCCGGGGTGGGCTGATCACCTAAGGTCAGGAGTTTGAGACCAGCCTGGCCAACATAGCAAAACCTCGTCTCTACTAAAAATACAAAAAAGTTGGTTGGGTGCAGTGGCTCATGCCTGTAATCCCAGCACTTTGGGAGGCCGAGGCGGGAGGATAATGAGGTCAGGAGATCGAGACCATCCTGGCTAACACGGTAAAACCCCATCTCTACTAAAAAAAAAACAAAAAACAAAAACAAAAATGAGCCGGCCGTGGTGGCAGGCGCCTGTAGTCCCAGCTACTCGGGAGGCTGAGGCAGGAGAATGGTATGAACCTGGGAGGCGGAGCTTGCAGTGAGCCGAGATCGCGCCACTGCACTCCAGCTCCATCTCAAAAAACAAAAAAAAATTAGCGGGGTATGGTGGCACACGCCTGTAATCCCAGTTACTTGGGAGGCTGAGGCAGGAGAATCACTTGAACTCAGAAGGCAGAGGTTGCAGTGAGCCGAGATTGCACTGCTACACATCCCAGCCTGGGTGACAGAGCCAGACTTCGTCTCAAAAAAAAAAAGGAATAAAGAAATAAAATGCAGGAGCTGGGCGCAGTGGCTCACACCTGTAATCCCAGCATTTTGGGATGCCAAGGTGGTAGATTACCTGAGGTCAGGAGTTTGAGACCAGCCTGCCCAACATGACAAAACCCCATCTCTACTAAAAAAACACACAAACATTTAGCTGGGTGTGTTGGTGCATGCCTGTAATCCCAGCTACTTGGGAGGCTAAAGTATGAGAATAGCTTGAACCTGGGAAGCAGAGGTTGCAGTGAGATGAGATCATCCCACTGCACTCCAGCCTGAGAGTAACAGAATGAGACCCTGTCAAAAAGAAAGAGAGAGAGAGGGAAATAGGGAGGGAGGAAGACAATGTGTTTAGGATAGGGAAATTGGGTCATGTGGTATCAGTTGACCTGGAGATTGAGATCAACCTATAGCCAGTCAATCAATCCATTATTTGTATACATGATGAGCCCCATATAACTCTGAACACCAAGGCTAAGGTGAGCATCTGTGGCTGGCAATGAGTGTGAGTATAGAGTCATGTATGTCATCACACATCATTGCCAAGAGGAGTTCATGCTTCCACAGCTCCATAGAGGGGACTACTGGAAACTGCATCTGGAATCATCCTAGATGCTACCCTGTGAGCCTCTTCCCGTGGCCGATTCCCATCTGCAGCTTTCCCTGTAGTAAACCATAACTGTGAGCACCAAGAGCTTCCAATGAATTCTGTGAGTCTTTCTAGCAAATTATCAACCCTAAATAGGGTCTTGGGAATCCCTGAATTTCAAATTCATATAAAGAGTTTGCAACCAGTCTGGCGAACATGGTGAAACCCCATTTCCACCAAAAATACAAAAATTAGCTGGGCGTGGTGGCACATGCCTGTAATCCCAGCTACTTGGGAGGCTGAGGCAGGAGAATGGCATGAACCCAGGAGGCGGAGGTTGCACTGAGCTGAGATCGCACCACTGCACTCCAGCCTGGGTGACAGAGCGAGACTCCATCTCAAAAAAAAGAAAGGAGAGAAAAAGAGGGAGAGATAACATATCACACCCATGAGAACAGGAAAGCTGGATGCTGTGGCTCATTCCTGTAATCCCAGTACTTTTGGAGGCCAAGGCAGGAGGATCGCTTGAGCCCAGGATTTTGACACCATCCTGTGCGACAGAGCAAGACTTTGTCTCAAAAAAAAAAAAAAAAAGAAAGAAAGAGGTAGAGGCCGGGCACAGTGGCTCATGCCTGTAATCGCAGCACTTTGGGAGGCCGAGGCGGGCAGATCACAAGGTTAGGAGATCGAGACCATTCTGGCTAACACGGTGAAACCCCGTCTCTACTAAAAATACAAAAAATTAGCCAGGTGAGGTGGCGGGCGCCTGTAGTCCCAGCTACTCGGTAGGCTGAGGCAGGAGAATGGCGTGAACCCGGGAGGCGGAGCTTGCAGTGAGCCGAGATGGCGCCACTGCACTCCCGCCTGGGCAATAGAGTGAGACTCTGTCTCAAAAAATAAATAAATTAATTAATTAAATGTTTTGTTTTCTCCACTGGTTCTCAAGCAGGGGAAATTTTGACCTCCCTGGAAATATTTCACAATATCTGGAGACATTTTCTAGTTGTCAGAACTGGAAGAGGGGTGTTACTGGGATCTAATGAGCTGCTAAACATTCTACCATGTACTGGAAATCCCCCTCAACCAAGAAGCAACTAAGCCAAAATGCCTATAATGCCAAAATTAAACTTCCTGGAATAGCTCTTTTAGTTCTCAGCAGGAGGGCAGACTACACAACCTGGTTTGCTATCAGATATTCAATCAAACAAACAAAAATCTTCATCATTTGAAATTAAAATATTTGGCCAGCCATGGTGGCTCAGGCCTGTAATCTTAGCACTTTGAGAGTCTGAGGCAGGAGGATCACTTAAGCTGAGGAATTTGAGACCAGCCTGGACAGCATAATGAGACCCCGCTCTACAAGAAAATTAAGAAAAAAGGCTGGACACAATGACTCACGCCTCTAATCCCAGCACTTTGGGAGGCTGAGGCAGGCAGATTACCTGAGGTCAGGAGTTTGACACCAACCTGGCCAACATGGCAAAACCCCGTCTCTACTAAAAATACAAAAATTAGCCAGGTATGGTAGCGGGGACCGCCGAATAAACCCCCCTACTTGGGAGGCCGAGGCAGGAGAACCACTTGAACCTGAGACGCAGAAGTTGCAATGAGCCACTGCACTCCAGCCTGGGTGACAGAATGAGACTCCGTCACGAAAAAGAAAAAAAGAAAATTAAAAAAAAAAATTGTCATTAACATTCCAGTACTGGCCAGGCCTGGTGGCTCACACTTGTAATCCCACCACTTTGGAAGGCCGAGGTATAGATATAAGGATCACCTGAGGTCAGCAGTTTAGGACCAGCCTGGCCAACATAGTGACACCTTGTCTCTACTAAAAATACAAAAATTAGGCCAAGCATGGTGGCTCATGCCTGTAATCCCAGCACTTCGGGAGTCCGAGGCAGGCGGGTCACGAGGTCAGGAGATTGAGACCATCCTGGCTAACATGGTGAAACCCCATCTCTACTAAAAATACAAAAAATCAGCCAGGCGTAGTGGCACGCACCTGTAGTCCCAGCTACTTAGGAGGCTGAGGCAGGAGAATTGCTTGAACCTGGGAGATGGAGGTTGCAGTGAGCCAAGATCACACCACTGTACTCCAGTCTGGCAAGAGAGAGAGACTCCGTCTAAAAAAAAAAAAAAAAAAAATTAGGCGGGGTGGCTGGCAACTGTAATCCCAGCTACTCTGGAGGCTGAGGCAGGAGAATCGCTGGAGCCTGGGAGGCAGCGGTTGCAGTGAGATGAGATCACACCACTGCACTCCAGTGTGGGTGAAAGAGTGAGACCCTACATAAAAAAAAAAAAAAAAAAAAAAAAGGCCAGGCACGGTGGCTCATGCCTGTAATCCCAGCACTTTGGGAGGCCGAGGTGGGCGGATCACGAGGTCAGGAGATCAAGACCATCCTGGCTAACATGGTGAAACCCCGTCTCTACTAAAAATACAAAAAGTTAGCTGGGCATGGTGGTGGGCGCCTGTAGTCCCAGCTGCTGGGGAGACTGAGGCAAGAGAATGGCATGAACCCGGGAAGCAGAGCTTATAGTGAGCCGAGATGGCGCCACTGCACTCCAGCCTGGGTGACAGAGCGAGACTTCATCTCAAAAAAAAAAAAAAAAAAGCCGGACGCAGTGGCTCACGCCTGTAATCTCAGCACTGTGGGAGGCCAAGGCGGGCAGATCACGAGGTCAGGAGTTCGAGACCAGCCTGGTCAACATAGTGAAAATCTGTCTCTACGAAAAATACAAAAAATTAGGCCAGGTGGGGTGGCTGACGCCTGTAATCTCAGCACTTTAGGAGGTCGAGGAAGGAGGATTACCTGACGTTGGGAGTTTGAGAGTAGCCTGACCAACATGGAGAAGCCCCATCTCTACCAAAAATACAATTTTAGCCAGGCATGGTGGCGCATGCCTGAAATCCCCGTTACTTGGGAGGCTGAGGTAGGAGAATTGCTTCATCCTGGGAGGCAGAGGTTGTGGTGAGCCAAGATCGTGCCATTGAACTCCAGCCTGGGCAATAAGAGCGAACCTCTGTCTCAAAAGAAAAAAATAAAAATAAAAATAGAAAAAATTAGCCAGGCTTAGTGCAGGCGCCTGTAATTCCAGCTACTCAGGAGATTTAGGCAGGAGAATCGCTTGAACCTGGGAGATGGAGATTGCAGTGAGCCGAAATTGCACCAATGCACTCCAGCCTGGGTGACAGAGCCAGACTCTTATCTCAGAAAAAAAAAAAAAGAAGAAGAAGAAAAAAGGTGGGGTGGGGTGACTCATGCCTGCAATCCCAGTACTTTGGGAGGCCAAGGCTTGCAGATCACTTGAGGTCAGGAGTTCAAGACCAGCCTCACCAACATGGAGAACCCCTGAATCTACTAAAAATACAAAATTAGCCGGGTGTGGTGGCGGGCACCTGTAATCCCAGCTACTCGGGAGACTGAGGCAGGAGAATCGCTTGAACCCGGGAGGCGGAGGTTGCAGTGAGCCAAGATCGTGCCACTGCACTCCAGCCTGGCAACAGAGCGAGACTCCATCAAAAAAAAAAAAAAAAGAAAAGAAAGAGAGAGAGGAGAGGGAGAGAGAAAGAAAAAGAAAGAAAGAGAGAGAGAGAGAGAGAGAGAAAGAAAGAAAGAAAGAAAGAAAGAAAGAAAGAAAGAAAGAAAGAAAGAAAGAAAGAAAGAAAGAAAGAAAGAAAGAAAGACGGACTAAAACACAACAGCAGGAAGTGCCCAGGGACATGGATCCACCAGATCAGACACAGTCAGTATTACATTAGAGTCACAGGGCTGCAGAGCTACTTCCAGATAGAAACCGCATTATTTTATTTTATTTTATTTTATTTTATTTTATTTTATTTTATTTTTCTGAGATGGAGTCTCGCTCTGTTGCCAGGCTGGAGTGCAGTGGCGTGATCTCGGCTCACTGCAAGCTCCGCCTCCCGGGTTCAAGTGATTCTCCTGCCTCAGCCTCCTGAGTAGCTGGGACTACAGGCGCCCGCCACCACGCCCAGCTATTTTTTTTTTGTATTTTTAGTAGAGACAGGGTTTCACTGTGTTAGCCAGGGTGGTCTCGATCTTATGACCTCGTGATCCACCCGCCTCGGACTCCCAAAGTGCTGGAATTACAGGCGTGAGCCACCACGCCCGGCTAATTTTTTTTTTTTTTTTTTTTTTTTTTTGAGGCGGAGTCTCGCTCTGTCGCCCGGACTGGAGTGCAGTGGCCAGATCTCAGCTCACTGCAAGCTCCGCCTCCCGGGTTTACGCCATTCTCCTGCCTCAGCCTCCCGAGTAGCTGGGACTACAGGCACCTGCCACCTCGCCCGGCTAGTTTTTGTATTTTTAGTAGAGACGGGGTTTCACCGTGTTAGCCAGGATGGTCTCGATCTTCTGACCTCGTGATCCGCCCGTCTCGGCCTCCCAAAGTGCTGGGATTACAGGCTTGAGTCACCGCGCCCGGCGTTTTTTTTTTTTTTTTGAGAGGGAGTCTGGCTCTGTGGCTCAGGCTGGAGTGCAGTGGCGCGATCTCGGCTCACTCCAAGCTCCGCCTCCTGGGTTCACGCCATTCTCCTGCCTCAGCCTCCTGAGTAGCTGGGACTACAGGCGCCCGCCACCGCGCCCGGCTAATTTTTTGTATTTTTAGTAGAGACGGGGTTTCACCGTGGTCTCGATCTCCTGACCTTGTGATCCGCCCGCCTCGGCCTCCCAAAGTGCTGGGATTACAGGCGTGAGCCACCGCGCCCGGCCCCAGCTAATTTTTTATGTATTTTTAGTAGAGACAGCATTTCATCATGTTGGCCAGGATAGTCTCGATGTCTTGACCTCGTGATCCACCTGCCTCGGCCTCCCAAAGTGCTGGGATTACAGGTGTGAGCCACTGCACTTGGCCTAGAAACGGAATATTTTTGGTAGCAGCTCCTTGGTTATGAAACTTCATTCCACATGACTGTCTTTCAAATATAAAGCCTTCTTTTCCTCTGAATTCTGGAGCAAATAAACTGGAAAATTGTGTTGAGATCAAGATTATCAACATTGACAGATAGTTTCTTAACACTCTCTGTGTTCTCGGTATTTTCCACTGCAATTCAAATAAAGCCTTCAGCAGCAGAAGATTATTAGTTATCAGTGATCTTCCTTTTTTTTTTTTTTTAATTTTTTGAGACAGGGTCTTCCTCTGTCACCCAGGCTGGAGTGCACTAGAGCGATCATAGGTCACTGCAGCTTTGACCTCCTGTACCTAAGTGATCCTCCCACCTCGGCCTCCCCAGTATTTAGGATTACAGGCATGTGCCACCATGCCTAGGAAATTTGTTTTTTTTTGGGGTTTTTTTTTTTGAGACGGAGTTTCACTCTTGTTGCCCAGGCTGCAGTGCAATGGCGCGATCTTGGCTCACCGCAACCTCCACTTCCCGGATTCAAGTGATTCTCCTGCCTCAGCCTGCTGAGTAGCTGGGATTACAGGCATGCACCACCACGCCCAGCTAATTTTGTATTTTTAGTAGAGATGGGGTTTCTCCATGTTGGTCATGCTGGTCGCGAACTCCTGACCTCAAGTGATCCACCTGCCTCGGCCTCCCAAAGTGCTGGGATTATAGGCATGAGCCACTGTGCCTGGCGACATTTTTTTTTTATTGTTTTATAGCGATGGGATATTGCCATATTGCCTAGGCTGGTCTGGAACTCCTGTACTCAAGCAGTCCTCCTGCCTCGGCTTTCCAAATTGCTGTAATTACAGATATGAGCCACCACACCTGGCTGTCTTTCTTTCTTTTTTTTTTTTTTTTTTGAGACAGAGTCTTGCTCTGTTGCGCAGGCGAGTTCATGGATGCGATCTCGGCTCACTGCAACCTCCACCTCCAGGCTCAAGCAATTCTCCTGCCTCAGCCTTCTGAGTAGCTAGAAGTACAGGGACATGTCATCATGCTCAGCTAATTTTTGTATTAGTAGATACAGGGTTTCACCATATTAGCCAATCTGGTCTCGAACTCTTGTCCTCAGGTGATCTGCCTGGCTTGGCCTCCCAAAGTGCTGGAATTACAGGAGTGACCTCCTGTGCCCGGCCTTTTTAAAAATTTTTATTGTATTTTTTTGGCCAGGTGCAGTGGCTCATGCCTATAATCCCAGCACTTTGGGAGGCTGAGGTGCTCAGTTGAGGCCAGGAGTTTGAGACCAGCCTGGCCAACACGGTGAAACCCAATCTCTACTAAAATACAAAAATTAGCCAGGCATGGTGGTGCACACCTGTAATCCCAGCTACTTGGGAGACTAAGGCAGGAGAACTGCTTGAACCCAGGAAGCAAATGTTTCAGTGATCCAAGATTGTGCCATTGTACTCCAGCCTGGGCGACAAGAGCAAGACTCTGTCTCAAAAAATAAAAATAAATTTAGGCCAGGCGTGGTGGCTTACACCTGTAATCCTAGCACTTTGGGAGGCCGAGGTGGGTGAATCACCTGAAGTCAGGAGTTCGAAACCAGCCTTGACCAATATGATGAAACCCCCATCTCTACCCAAAATACAAGAATTTAGCGAGGCGTTGGCCGAGCGTGGTGACTCAAGCCTGTAATCCCAGCACTTTGGGAGGTCGAGGCGGGCGGATCACGCAGTCAGGAGATGGAGACCATCCTGGCTAACTCAGTGAAACCCCGTCTCTACTAAAAATACAACAAATTAGCCAGGCGAGGTGGCAGGCACCTGTAGTCCCAGCTACTTAGGAGGCTGAGACAGGAGAATGGAGTGAACCCGGGAGGCAGAGCTTGTAGTCACCTGAGATCGTGCCACTGCACTCCAGCCTGGGTGACAGAGGGAGACTCTGTCTCAGAAAAATAAAAAAATAAAATAATAATAATAATAATTAGCTGGGCGTGGTGGCATACACCTGTAATCCCAGCTACTCGGGAGGCTGAGATAGGAGAATCGCTTGAACCCGGGAGGTGGAGGTTGCGGTGAGCCGAGATGGCGCCATTGCACTGTGGCCTGGGCAACAAAAGCGAAACTCTGTCTCAAAAAAAAAAAAAAGGAAAACCAGCTTTGGCGCTGCCAAAAGAACAGCTTTTCTTCCAAGTGAGGCCTCTTGGCAGTAATTTCCCCGCCTGCTGGCTGACTCACTGCCGCCTGGTGCCTTCCTAATTCCATTCTGTCACATGGAACACGAAACTAATCTCAGAAGGTCTGACGATGGGAGTACATGGCAAGCACCTCCACATCCCCTCGCTTTGGAAATAGCCCAGAAATACAGAAGCCATAATTTTTTTTGTTTTCTTTTTCCTTTTGAGACACAATCTCACTCTTGCCCAGGCTGGAGTGCCATGGTGTGATCTCAGCTCACTGCAACCTCCACCTCATGGGTTCAAGCGATTCTTGTGCCTCAGCCTCCCCAGCAGCAGGGAATACAGGCACACTAACACCATGCCTGGCTAATTTCTGTATTTTTAGCAGAGACGGGATTTCACCATGTTGGTCAGGCTGGTCTCGCACTCCCAACCTCCAGTGATCTGCCCGCCTCGGCCTCCCAAAGTTCTGGGATTACAGGCTTGAACTCCCACACCTGGCCCAGAAGCCATGCTCTTAATCAGATGAAATCAGTCTCTTGAATTTCCCAGGGCGACTGGATCAGCAGTCAATTCTCAGTTACCTGGGGCTGATTCTTTTCATTTGAAGATTTCTCACATCTCTCAGCCTGCACCTGAAATTGATCACAAGGACCTAGGCAGGCACAGCGGTGGATAGTTGGGTGGCCTGGAGTAGTGCTGTTTATGACTTTTTAAAAAATTGTGCAGCCCAGATGCGGTGGCTCACACCTGAAATCCCAGCACTTTGGGAGGGCGAGGCAGGTGGATCACCTGAGGTCAGGAGTTTGAGACCAGCCTGACCAACATGGTGAAACCCCATCTGTAATAAAAATACAAAAATTATCTTGGTGTGGTGGCATGTGCCTATAATCCCAGCTACTCAGGAGGCTGAGGCAGGAGAATCGCTTGAACCTGAGAGGTGGAGGTTGCAGTGAGCCAAGATCTCGACATTACACTGCAGCCTGGGTGACAGAGCGAGACTCTGTCTCAAAAAACAAAAAACAGGCCGGGTGCGGTGGCTCAAGCCTGTAATCCCAGCACTTTGGGAGGCCGAGACGGGCGGATCACGAGGTCAGGAGATCAAGACCATCCTGGCTAACACGGTGAAACCCCGTCTCTACTAAAAACTACAAAAAACTAGCCGGGCAACGTGGCGGCGCCTGTAGTCCCAGCTACCCGGGAGGCTGAGACAGGAGAATGGCGTGAACCCGGAAGGCGGAGCTTGCAGTGAGCTGAGATCTGGCCACAGCACTCCAGCCTGGGTGACAGAGCGAGACTCCGTCTCAAAAAAAAAAAAAAAAAAAAAAAAAAACAATATTGTGGTAAAGTCAGATATGGTGGCTCACGCCTATAATCCCAGCACTTTGGGAGGCCGAGGCAGGCGGATCACCTGAGGTCAGGAGTTGGACATCAGCCTGGCCAACATGGTGAAACCTGTCTCTTCTAAAAAAAAAAAAAAAAAAAGGCCAGGCAGGGTGGCTCAAGCTTGTAATCCCAGCATTTTGGGAGGCCGAGACAGGCAGATCATGAGGTCAGGAGATTGAGACCATCCTGGCTAACACGGTGAAACCCCGTCTCTACCAAAAAGTACAAAAAACTAGCCAGGCGGGGTGGCGGGTGCCTGTAGTCCCAGCTACTCTGGAGGCTGAGGCAGGAGAATGGCATAAACCCGGGAGGCGGAGCTTGCAGTGAGCCGAGATCACGCCACTGCACTCCAGCCTGGGCGACAGAGCAAGACTCCATCTCAAAAAAAAAAAAAGAAAAGGAAAAGCTCTGGCACCATGGCATGCACCTGTAATCCCTGCTACTCAGGAGGCTGAGGCAGGAGAATCGCTTGAACCCAGGAGATGGAGGTTGCAGTGAGCTGAGTTCGTACCACTGCACTTGAGCCTGGGAAACAGAGTGAGACTCCATCTCAAAAAAAAAAAAAAAAAAAAAAAAAAAAATGCCAGGCATGGTGGCTCACACCTGTAATCCCAGCACTTTGGGAGGCCGAGGAGGGCGGATCACGAGGTCATGAGATTGAGACTATCCTGGCTAACACGGTGAAACCCCGTCTCTACTAAAAATACAAAAAAAAGTTAGCTGGGCGTGGTGGCGGGCGCCTGTAGTCCCAGCTACTTGGGAGGCTGAGGCAGGAGAATGGCGTGAACCCAGGAGGTGGAGCTTGCAGTGAGCTGAGATCGCACCACTGCACTCCAGCCTGGGCGACAGAGCAAGACTCTGTCTCAAAAAAGAAAAAAAAAAAAAAGGCTGGGTATGGTGGCTCATGTCTGTAATCCTAGCACTTTGGGAGGCCAAAGCAGGAGGACAACTTGAGCCAAGGAGTTTGAGACCAGCCTCGGCAACAGAGTGAGACCCTATCTCTCCAAAAAAAATTACAAAAATTAGCTGGGTGTGCTGGCACCAACCTGTAGTGGGAGGCTGAAGTAGGAGGATCACCTGACCCCTGGGAGGTTGAGGCTTCAGTAAGCCATGATGACACCACAACACTCCAGCTTGGGCAACAGAGTGAGAACCTATGCCAAAAAAAAAAAGAGAGAGAAAAAAATTGTGGTAAAATACACATTACATAAAATTTCCCTTTTCTTTGAGACAGGGTGACACTCCATTGTCCAGGCTGGAGAGCAGTGGCATGACCTTGGCTCTCTGCAACCTCTGCCACTCATGTTCAATCGATTTTGGTGCCTCAGCTTCCCGAGTAGCTGGGACTACCGGCATGCACAACCACACCTGGCTAACTTTTTGATTTTTGTTGTTGTTGTTGTTGAGATGGGGTATTTTTGGTAGAGACGGAGTTTCACTATGTTGGCCAGCCTGGCCTCAAGTGATCTGCTCACCTTGGCCTCCCAAAGTGCTAGGATTACAGGGGTGAGCCATCGTGCCCAGACCAATTTTTTATTTTTAGTTGAGACAAGGTCTTGCTCTGTTGCCCAGGCTGGTCTTGAACTCCTAGGCTCAAGTGATCCCCCTACCTGGGCCTCCCAAAGTGCTGAGATTCCAGATATGAGCCACCATGCCAGGCCTTATTTTATTTTTAATAGTAGCCCTCCTAATGGTGTGAGGTGGCTGCCACTTCTGAATTTTTTTTTTTTTTTTTTTTTTTTTTTTGAGACGGAGTCTCGCTCTGTCGCCCGGGCTGGAGTGCAGTGGCCGGATCTCAGCTCACTGCAAGCTCCGCCTCCCGGGTTTACGCCATTCTCCTGCCTCAGCCTCCCGAGTAGCTGGGACTACAGGCGCCCGCCACCTCACCCGGCTAGTTTTTTGTATTTTTTAGTAGAGACGGGGTTTCACCATGTTAGCCAGGATGGTCTCGATCTTCTGACCTCGTGATCCGCCCGTCTCGGCCTCCCAAAGCGCTGGGATTACAGGCTTGAGCCACCGCGCCCGGCCTTTTTTTTTTTTGAGACAGAGTCTTGTTCTGTCACCCAGGCTGGATGGAGTGCAGTGGCACGATCTCAGCTCACTGTAGCTTCTGCCTCCTGGGTTCAAGCAATTCTCATACCACAGCCTCCCAAGTAGCTGGGATTACAGGCATGAGCCACCGTGCCCGGACTTTTTTTAATTGAGAAATTTTGCTCTTGTTGCCCAGGCTGGAGTGCAATGGTGCAATCTAGGCTCACTGCAATCTCTACCTCCCAGCTAATTTATTTATTTTTAGTAGAGACAGGGTTTCTCCATGCTGGTCAGGCTGGTCTCGAACTCCTGACCTCAGGTGATCCACCCACCTCAGCCTCCCAAAGTGCTAGGATTACACACATGGGCCACCGCACACTTGGCTGATTTTTTTTTTTTTTTTTTGAGATGGAGTGTCGTTTTGTCGTCCAGGCTGGAGTGCAATGGTGTGACCTCAGCTCACTGCAACCTCTACGTCCCAGGTTCAAGTGATCCTCCTGCCTCAGCCTCCAGAGTAGATGGGACTACAGGTGTGTGCCCCCATGCCCGGCTAAGTTTTGTATTTTTTTTTTTTTTTTTTTTTTTTGAGACGGAGTCTCGCTCTGTCGCCCAGGCTGGAGTGCAGTGGCGCGATCTCGGCTCACTGCAAGCTCCGCCTCTCGGGTTCACGCTGTTCTCCTGCCTCAGCCTCCTGAGTAGCTGGGACTACAGGCGCCCGCCACTGCGCCCGGCTAATTTTTTGTATTTTTAGTAGAGACGGGGTTTCACCATGGTCTCGATCTCCTGACCTTGTGATCCGCCCGTCTCGGCCTCCCAAAGTGCTGGGATTACAGGCGTGAGCCACCGCGCCCGGCCTTTTTTTTTTTTTTTTAAGTAAAGGTGGGGTTTCCTCATATTGGCCAAGCTGGTCTCAAACTCCTGATCTTGTGATCTGCCTGCCTTGGCCTCCCAAAGTGCTGGGACTACAGGCGTGAGCCACCGTGCCTGGCCTACACTTAACGATTTTTAAGAGGCTGTTACTGTCTTCTGTTTTCAGAGCAGTACATTTCAAGTTTACAAAATTGCCTAGCACGGTGGCTCACACCTGTAATCCCAGCACTTTGGGAGGCTGAGGTGGGAGGACTGCTTGAGCTCAGGAGATCAAGACCAGCCTGGGCAACATGGCAAAACCCCATCTCTACAAAAAATACAAAAATGAACCAGGTGTGGAGATGCGCACCAGTAGCCCCAGCTACTCAGGAGGCTGAGGCGGGAGGATGGCTTGAGCTCTAGAGGTTGATGCTGCAGTGAACCATGACTGTGCTACTGCACTCCAACCTGGGTGTGACAGAGTGAGACCTTGCCTCCAAAAATTAACTAACTGGCCGGGTGCGGTGGTTCACGCTTGTAATCCCAGCACTTTGGGAGGCCGAGGCAGGCGAATCATGAGGTCAGGAGATCGAGACCTTCTTGGCTAACACGGTGAAACCCCGTCTCTACTAAAAATACAAAAAAATTAGCCAGGCGTGCTGGCAGGCACCTGTAGTCCCAGCTACTTGGGAGGCTGAGGCAGGAGAATGGTGTGAACCCGGGAGGAGGAGCTTGCAGTGAGCTGAGATCACACCACTGCACTCCAGCCTGGGCAACAAAGTGAGACTCCGTCTCAAACAAAAAAAGTAACTAATTAACTTAATAAATAAATGTTTATAAAGTCATTAGAAAAATTGGTGTGCAGCCCCAGGGAAAAGTAATAGCTGGATGAGCCCAGCACAGTGAAACGCTTTTCCTGAGAGAAGCAGAGCTGCTGAGGCCCAGACCCGGCCGGGCTCACTCTTCTCACATCTGCAGGTGATGTTCGGGAAAGCCCAGCTTGGTTTGCCTTGGGACAGCTTCCAGCAGCTCCAGTTCAGGGTTGGAAAACCTGTTCTGCCACTGTCTTGTGGATGCCACTCCCAGGTTTATATATTTATTTTTTTGATGGACTCTCGCTCAGTCACCCAGGCAGGAGTGCAGTGGCATGATCTCACTGACTGCAATCTCCGCCTCCTAGGTTGGAGATTCTCCTGCCTCAGCCTCCTAAGTAAAACTGGGACCACAGGTGCCTGCCACCAAGCCTGGCTAATTTTTGTATTTTTAGCAGAGACAGGGTTTTCCCATGTTGGCCAGGCTGGTTTCAAACTCCTGGCCTCAAGTGATCTGCCCTGCTCGGCCTCCCAAAGTGCTAGGATTACAGGAAAGAGCCACAGCGCCCAGAGCAATCTTAGGTGGATTTTCTCCATTTTACTTGTACTCATTTGTGTGTGTGTGTGGGTATGTGTGTGAGTGTGTAGTAAATTTTATACAATTTGCTTCCTACGTAGGTTTGCATATTCACGCCCACATTCAAAATACTGGTCAGGGCTGAGGCGAGTGGCTCACTTGAGGTCAGGAGTTCCAGACGCACCTGGCCAACGTGGTGAAACCCCGTCCCTACTAGAAATACAAAAATTAGCCAGGCATGGTGGTGGGCACCTGCAATCTTAGCTATTTGGGAGGCTGAGGCAGGAGAATTGCTTGAACCCAGGAGGTGGAGGTTGCAGTGAGCCAAGACTGTACCACTATACTCCAGCCTGGGAGACAGAGGGAGAGACTCCATCTCAAAACAAAACAAATTAATCAGATAGTATGTAACATTTTTGAGATTGGCTTCCCGCCCCTCCCCTCCCTGCTCCCGCCCAGAGCATAATTTCCTAGAGATTCATTCATCTCAGCTGTTGTGCATCTCAGTAGTTTATTCCTATTTAGTTTAGTTTTGTTTTTTTTTTTTTGAGACGGAGTCTTGCTGTGTCCCCCAGGCTGGAGTGCAGTGGCCAGATCTCAGCTCACTGCAAGCTCCGCCTCCCGGGTTTACGCCATTCTCCTGCCTCAGCCTCCCGAGTAGCTGGGACTACAGGCGCCCGCCACCTCGCCCGGCTAGTTTTTTGTATTTTTAGTAGAGACGGGGTTTCACTGTGTTAGCCAGGATGGTCTCGATCTCCTGACCTCGTGATCCGCCCGTCTCGGCCTCCCAAAGTGCTGGGATTACAGGCTTGAGCCACCGCGCCCGGCCTCCTATTTAGTTTTTTGAGACTGGGTCTCTCTCTGTGGCCCTGGCTGGAGGGCAGTGATGAAATCATGACTCACGCAGCTTTGATCTCCTGGCCTCAAGTGATTCTCTCTCTCAGCCTTCCGAGTAGCTGGGACTATAGGCATGTGCTGCCACGCCTTGCTCATTTTTAAAAGTTTTCTAGAGATACCGTCTCGTCTCCCTATGTTGGCCAGGCTGGTCTCAAACTCCTGGGCTCAGGCGATCCTCTTACCTTGGCCTCCGAAAGTGCTGGTATTATAGGCATGAGCCACCGCACCCAGTTTGATTATTACTCTTGATGGAGACCCGAAGTGCCATAATTCAGAGCCAGAATCTTAGAAGAGCTTAATAAATTCAACTTAAGATTAAAAAAATAGCTAAAATAAAACACAAAATTTCTGACAAGTGTGGGCAGTCAGGTTTCCATATGTAGTTGGTAGAAGTGGTATGCTTAGTATAAACATAATGTGAAATGCTGGGTATTTCCTGAATTGTGTTAAAACCACAGCTACCGGCTAAAATAAAACTATTACCCTGAGTTTCTGTCTTGGAAGAATTGTTTTCTGAACTGTACATCTCACTGCTAGGTTTAGGGAAATCACCTTCTTTTTTTTCTTTTTTTTTGTGAGACAGTCTCGCTTTGTCGCCAGGCTGGAATGCAGTGGCACAATCTCGGCTCATGGCAACCTATGCCTTCCGGGTTCAAGAGATTCTCCTACCTCCGCCTCCCAAGTAGCTGGGACTACAAGGCGCATGCCACCACGCCCAGCTAATTGGAAAATCACCTTCTTTTGAGGCCCAGATTTGAGGGCAATAGGTCATCTTCCCTCCCTCCCCCCCTTCTTTCTTTCTCTCTCTCTCTCTTTTTTGAGACGGAGTCTCCCTCTGTCAACTCTGTCACCAGGCTTGAGTGTAGTGGGGTGATCTCGGCTCACTGCAACCTCACCTCTGCCTCCTGAGTTCAAGCGATTCTCCTGCCTCAGCCTCCCGAGTAGCTGGGATTATAGGTGTCCACCACCACGCCCAGCTAATTTTTGTATTTTTAGTAGAGACGGGGTTTCACCATGTTGGCCAGGATGGTCTCCATCTCTTGACCTCGTGATCTGCCTGTCTCGGCCTCCCAAAGTGCTGGGATTACAGGCCTCAGCCTGGCCAATTTTTTTTTTTTGGAGTCTTGCTCTGTCGCCCCAGCTGGAGTGCAATGGTGTGATCTCGGCTCACTGCAACCTCGCCCTCCGGGGTTTAAGCAATTCTCCTGCTTCAGCCTTATGAGCAGCTGGGATTATAGGCGCCTGCCACCACGCCAGCTAATTTTTGTATTTTTAGTAGAAACAGGGTTTCACCATATTTGTCAGGCTGGTCTTGAACTCCTGACCTTGTGATTTGCTTGCCTTGGCCTCCCAAACTGTTGGGATTACAGGCGTGAGTCACCGCGCCTGGCCTCTTTATTCTTTTTTGAGACGGAGTCTCGCTCTGTTGCCCAGGCTAGAGTGCCATGGCATAATCTTGGCTCACTGCAAGCTCCGCCTCCCGGGTTCACGTCATTCTCCTGCCTCAGCCTCCTGAGTAGCTTAGGACTACAGGAGCCCGCCAACATGCCGGTCTAATTTTTTGTATTTTTAGTAGAGACCGAGTTTCACCGTGTTAGCCAGGATGGTCTCGATCTCCTGACCTCATGATCCACCAGCCTAGGCCTCCCTAAATGCTGGGATTACAGGCGTGGCCTACCGCGCCCGGTTAATTTTTGTATTTTTAGTAGAGACGGGGTTCACCGTGTTGGTCAGGCTGGTCTCTTAACTCCTGACCTCAGGTGATCCGCCTACCTCGGCCTCCCAAAGTGCTGGATTACAGGCGTGAGCCAAGTTCAGCCTCTCACATTGCACTCTTTCGCTTATTAATCTTGCTTTTTGTCCTTCTCCCCCACTAGACCGTGGGCTTCACGGTGGCTGAGACACAGTAACAGATCAATAAATATTTGCTAACCTAATTAACGGCACTCGGGAGGTTTTGCAGAGAAGGCGGCCACGGTCGGGCCCCGCCTAGCTCCCCAAACAGGCCTTGCCGCCCCAGGTCAGGGATCAAAGCGGTTCTCAAGCGCGCCCTTGGTGCGCGGAAAACCATTGCCCGGTCTTGGCCCAGACGGCCCGTCCTACGGTCCAGGGTTCCTATTTCCGAGCCTCAGGAACCTCCTTTCCCCACGGATCCCACGGCCACCGGGATCCCATCCCCCCATTGCCCCGCCGCCGCCGCTGCCGTCGCCGCCGCAGTGGCGCCCGCTCTGCGCATGCTCCGGTGCGTCAGGACGCGCGGCGTGCGGAGGGCTAAGTTGCCCGTGCGCAGGCCCGAGGCCTTCGCAGCCCGAGTGGGGCGGTGCACGGGACGCGCGTGCTTCCTCCGGACCACGCCCACCCCTGTCAGCCAGGAGCGGGCGCGCACGCGCGCGGGGAGCGGAAGGGCGGGCTGGCGCGCGCACGAGGCTGGGCAGGCGGCGGAAGCTGGAGAGGCCGCCGCGGTGCTGAGGAGGAGGGGAGCCGGCGAGCGCGCGCGTAGCGGGGGCGCGGGCGGCGCGCGTGTGTGTGAAGGGGGGGCGGTGGCCGAGGCAGTCGGGCGCGCGCGCGAGGCTTCCCCTCGCTTGGCGGCTGCGGCGGCTTCTTTGTTTCGTGAGGAGAAGCGAGACGCCCACTCTGCCCCCGGCCCTACGCGGAGGGGCGGGGGCGGCGCCAGGAAGGCGACGGCGCCGGCGGCTCCCGGTAAGGAACGCGGGCCGCGGGGGTAGCGCGGCGCGGGGCCAGGGAGGGCGGTTTGAATGGAGCCGGGGCGCCGAGGGGGGAGGGGGCCGCCGGCGCGCCCTGTGTGGGACCGGGGTACGGCGGCGCCCGAGGGTCAAGAAGCCCCGCCGGCAGCCGCGTTCGTGGGGAAGGCCACAGCGTCGCGAGGCCGCGGCAGCGGCGGTCCCCGCGGAGCATCGGGGTGGGTGGGGGGCCCGGGCCGCGTGGAGGCCGCGCGATCCTCTCTGCGCGCGCTCTCGCCGGGGTCGCCGGACAAAGCTCGCCCCCCTCGCCCGGCACCGCTACTGTTGCCCTCCCAATTGGCAGCGGCTCCAACAATAGGCAGACGTTGGGGCTTTTCTGGCTGCGTGGTAAGGGGTCCGACCCGAATGTTGCCTTTTTGGCGAAGCTACGATCGGGGCTCAGTAGCCAAACCTCCAGATGTGTCCGGCGTCGGCCGGACACGGGCATTAGCGGCCCCCTTGGGCTAGCCGACCTCAAATTGTCTTAAAAACGCGTCATTCCAGATTTTCAAGGAAAGGTAAAGGACTTTCCCAGTGACTTTCAGTTAATGACTTCAAAATGTTTGCCCCGAATTGGGGTTGGGGATGGGGTCGGCGGCAAGTAAGGGAGCATGGTGGAAATCCTTTGCTGTGTAAAAGCATTGCTTTTATTTGCATCCTTTTTCCTCCCCAGTTGGTTTTTCAGATTAAGGCTTTTATTTTCAACGTGGACCTTTTAGGCGAGTGTTTTGTCCGGATCTTGAAGACACCAGTCTTGATTTTTTTTTTTTTTTTTGGTCAATATCTCCTTGGGGAAAGTAGAAAGGGAGTAAGCGGAAAAGCCACTTCGCAGGAATTTGAAACAAGTTTTCAATTTGGATTGATAGGGTGCATTAAGCTTGATTCCTGGTGCTGTCAGTCACTTAGCACACTGTCACTTTAGGGAAGTGCTTAACCTCTCTGAACCTCTTAGTTTTCCTCCTTTGTGAAAGCTCCTTTGTGAAAGGGGGTAATCTCCCAAATGCAGTTGGTGAAAGCCCGTAAAATGGTTCCTGGCAAGTGGGAAGGGCTGTTGTTATTGTCTGGTTCAGTCTCCCTCACTGTTCAGCAAATAACTTCTTGAGGCCCTACTAAGTGTTGGTCGGGGGGTTAGATCCTGGAACCTCTGCAGTCTTGGAGGGGATCGGGTGGTCAACGTGGGAACAAACCCTCTTGGCCTGTCATTTAATGCTCTTAACCTGGCACTGTGAGAGGGACGCAGCGGACAGGCAGGGGATGGGTGTTAGCCAGAGATCACGGGGGCTGCCTGGAAGAGGGGGCCTCAGAATCAGGGAGGATGTGCAGGATTGTATTTTGTTTTTGAGACAGAGTCTTGCCTGTTGCCCAGACTGAAGTTCAGTGTCCCGATCTCCACTCACTGTAACCTCTGCCTCCTGGGTTCAAGCGATTCTCCTGCCTTAGCCTCCTGAGTAGCTGGGACTACAGGTGCCCGCCACCACGCCTGGCTAATTTTTGTATTTTTAGTAGATACGGGGTTTTACCTTGTTGACCAGGCTGGTCTCAAACTTCTGACCTCAGGTGATCCACCCACCTCGGCCTTCCAAAGTGCTGGAACTACACATGTGAGCCATCACGCCAGGATTGTATTTTGACTTTCCCTGGCCACCTGGGACTAGCCATTGTTCCCCTCAGCTATACTCGCGCATCACCTTGGTCCTTTCCAGTGTAGTTGTCACCCCCAGCACCGTGAGAGCTGGGGTTGTGTCTGCCTGGCTGACCCCAGAGTACTCTGGGCCTGACACATAGTAGGTCTTTAGAGAAATTCTGTGGATTGAATGAGGGGGGCGGGGTCCTGTGGAAGATCTCGTGACCATCTGTGTTAAAGGCTTGGTGCAGGGCCGGGTGCAGTGGCTCACACCTGAAATCCCAGCACTTTGGAAGGCTGAGGTGGGGGAATTGCTTGAGCCCAGGAATTTGAGACTAATTTGGGCAAAATAGTGGACCTCATCTCTACAAAAAAATATAAAAATTAGCCAGGTGTGGTGGCATGTACCGGTGGTCCTAGCTACTCAGGAGGCTGAGGTGGGAGGATTGCTTGAGCCAGAGAGTTGGAGGCTTGCAGTGAGCCATTCTTGCGCCCCTGCATTCTAGCCTGGGTACTAGAGTAAGAATGTCTCAAAAAAAAAAAAAAAAAAAAAAGAGAACAAGGAGAAAAAAAGCTTGGTGCAGAACTGGGCATGGGTTGTAAGGGATGCAGGTTAGTTATTTGAACAGTTTTTGAACTTTCCAAGCCATTGTTTCCCGAACCTCAGTTGTTCTTCTCTCCCCTACAAAGTGTGGGGTGGTGGTTAGCGTGGGGTGGTGGTAAGGAGTACCCATTCTGGAATCAGACCTCCTGAATTCACACCCAGCTCTTGAAATCCTAGCTTAACCTCAAACGAGGCGTTTCACAGTAGGGCCCCCCACTTGTGAAACAGGTAGGACGAGGATGCCTGAAACTTCACAGGCTTTTTGTGAGGGTTGAATGAGGTCACATGGGAAGCCGCTAACACACTGCAGCACCTGATGCATAGTGAACACTCAATTTTTTTTTTTTTTTTGAGATAAAGTCTCACTCTGTCACCTGGGCTGGAGTGCAATGCCCCTGTAGTCCCAGGCTTCTTGAGAGTCTGGGACAGGAGGTCCAGGCTGCAGTGAGCCATGATTGAGCCACTGCACGCCAGCCTGGGTGACGAAGTGAGACCCTGTCTAAAAAAAGAAATAAAAATTAATGCATACCTAGTTAGGAAAGTAATAAATGGTTTTGCATGGGCCACCTAAAATCATTTTGTGTCCAGCCCTTTAGGAGATGTAAATGTTGATGGTACAGGCTTTTGAGCAGGGGAGGTGATATCATCAGATGTAGGGTGATACAGGGTAATGCAGTGGTCTCCAAACTTTTTGTCAGTGAGGAGATTCCAACATATGCGTATTTATTTACGATTTTTTTGCGTACCTTTGCTTCTCCTTGGGGACCCTCAAAACACCAGGAGATAACCTTAGACCAAATCCATGTCTTGGCTGTTTATGGGAGGTGGGAGCATGGGAGGGACTAGGGTTTTGGGCAGATGTCTGGTGGAACTTTCTTTTTTTTTTTTTTTTTTGAGATAGTCTTACTTTTGTTGCCCAGGCTGGAGTGCAATGGCACGATCTTGTCTCACTGCAACCTCTGCCTCCTGGGTTCGAGCAATTCTTCTGACTCAGCCTCCTGAGTAGCTGAGATCACAGGTGTGTGCCACCACACCCAGCTAAGTTTTGTATTTTTAGTAGAGACGGGGTTTCACCATGTTGGCCAAGCTGGTTTTGAACTCCTGACCTCAACTGATCCACCCACCTTGGCCTCCCAAAGTACTGGGATTACAAGCATGAGCCACTGCGCCCGGCCTTTCTTTGTTTGTTTGTTTGTTTGTTTTTTGAGACAGTCGTTCTGTCGCCCAGGCTGGAGTACAGTGGCACAATCTCGACTCACTGCAACTGCCGCCTCCCTGTGTCAAGCGATTCTCATGCCTCAGCCTCTGGAGTGGCTGGGACTACAGACGTGAGCCACCATGCCCAGCTAATTTTTGTATTTTTAGTAGAGACTGAGTTTCAACATGTTGGCCAGGCTGGTCTCGAACTCCTGGCCTCCTGTGATCTTCCCACCTCAGCCTCCCAAAGTCCTGGGATTACAGGAGTGAGCCACCGTGTCTGGTCAGTCTGGTGGAACTTTCTATCAGTAAGGAAACTGAGGCCTAGGGTTATTTTCTTTCCACAAGGGCTGTCAAGTCAACTGCCTGGGTTTGACTCCTGAGTTTGTCTTTTTCCGTCCCTAGGTCATCAAGGCTGCCATGGCACAGAGGGACCCATTCATGGTGCCTATAGACCAAACACAATGTGAATGGCGCCCCCTGGAGTTGTGCAAGAAATGACCCAGTCACTCTTCCCCATTTATGTGGCGAACAAGCATGCATTTAGCGCCTGCCATGTGCCAGGCACTGCTGAGGAGCTGGGCATTCCGTGGGGAATGGGCAGACAAGGGTCCTGTTCTCAGTAGCTCACATCCCACTCTTTTTTTTTTTTTTTTTTTTTTTTTTTTTTGAGACGGAGTCTCGCTCTGTCGCCCAAGCTGGAGTGCAGTGGCCGGATCTCAGCTCACTGCAAGCTCCGCCTCCCGGGTTTACGCCATTCTCCTGCCTCAGCCTCCCGAGTAGCTGGGACTACAGGCGCCCGCCACCTCGCCCGGCTAGTTTTTTGTATTTTTTAGTAGAGACGGGGTTTCACCGTGTTAGCCAGGATGGTCTCGATCTCCTGACCTTGTGATCCACCCGTCTCGGCCTCCCAAAGTGCTGGGATTACAGGCTTGAGCCACCGCACCCGGCCTTTTTTTTTTTTTTTTTGAGACGGAGTCTCGCTGTGTCGCCCAGGCTGGAGTGCAGTGGCCGGATCTCAGCTCACTGCAAGCTCTGCCTCCCAGGTTCACGCCATTCTCCTGCCTCAGCCTCCCGAGTAGCTGGGATTACAGGCGCATGCCACCTCGCCCGGCTAGTTTTTTGTATTTTTTTAGTAGAGATGGGGTTTCACTGTGTTCGCCAGGATGGTCTCGATCTCCTGACCTCGTGATCCGCCCGTCTCGGCCTCCCAAAGTGCTGGGATTACAGGCTTGAGCCACCGCGCCCGACCACATCCCACTCTTGATTTGCAAAGCGGGGCAGTACTGGTACCCAGCTTGTAGGATTGCTGCAAGAGCTCAACAACCAGTGACAAATGCGAAGTGCTTAGGATGGTGCCTGGCACGTAGTGCTAGGCAGTTGTTAGCTCTCATCATTTATTGAGATTTCTGCAACAGCCTGGTGGGATGACATAGATAATATATTTTTTCCTCTCGTAATAAGTTCTATATGTTTCAAAGTGGTAGCAAAGGAATCAGCTCCTCCATTTTGTCCTTAATGGTTGCGCATTGTTTAACAGCAGGGATACATTGTGAGGAATGTGTTGTGAGATGATTTTGTGGTTGCGTGAAGATTGTAGAGTGTGCTTACACATATCTGGATGGTGGTGCCTCATCCACGTGTAGGCTCTGTGGTATAGCCTGTTGCTCCCAGGCTGTAAACCTGTACAGCATGTCCCTGTACTGATGATTGTAGGCAATTGTGACCCGATGGTGTTTGTGTATCTAAATATATCTAAACACAGAAAACATACGGGAAAAATACAGTATTGTGATCTTTAAAAAATTTTTCTAACTAGACAATTCGAAGAGGAAGGTATAATCTTATGGGACTGTTTTATATTTGGTCTGTCATTGGCCAGAATGTTATGTGGTGAAGAAAACCATGCTTTGAAATTTCACCATCAGGCTTTGGAAAGGGGAGAGTGTCTTTAATGGCATGGGTTTGTTTTTGTTTTTTTTTTTTTTTGAGATATAGTTTCCCTCTTGTTGCCCGGGCTGGAGTGCAATGGCGCGATCTCGGCTCACTGCACCATGCGCTTCCTGGGTTCAAGTGATTCTCCTGCCTCAGCCTCCCGAGTAGCTGGGATTACAGGTGCCTGCCACCACATCCAGCTAATTTTTTGTATATTTAGTAGGGATGGAGTTTCATCATGTTGACCAGGCTGATCTTGAACTTCTGACCTCAGGTGATCCACCTTCCTCGGCCTCCCAAAGTGCAGGGATTACAGACGTGAGCCACCGCGCCTGGCTGGGATTTTAAAAATATCAAATGTTCAGCCAAGTGTGGTGGCTCATGCCTGTAATCCCCACACTTTGGGAGGCCAAACAGGGCAAATCACTTGATCCCAGGAGTCCAAGACCAGCCTGGGCAGCATGGCAAAACCCCATCTCTACCAAAAAGTTAAAAAATTAGCCAGGCGTGGTGTTACACGCCTGTAGTCCCAGCTGTTTGGGAGGTTGACGTGGGAGGATCAAGCCCAGGAGGTGGAGGCTGCAGTAAGCTGTGGTCGCACCACTGCACTCCAACCTGGGTTATGGAACAAGACCCCATCTTAAAAAAGCCGGATGGATTGGGCTGGGCGCAGTGGCTAACGCCTATAATCCTAGCACTTTGGGAGCCTGAGGCGGGTGGATTGCCTGAGCTCAGGAGTTTAAGACCAGCCTGGGCAACACGGTGAAACCCTGCCTCTACGAAAATACAAAATAAAGTAGCCGGGCGTGGTGGCATGTGCCTCTAGTCCTATCTACTTGGGAGAGTGAAGCAGGAGAATTGCTTGAACCCGGGAGGCCCAGGTTGCAGGGAGCGGAGATCGCACCACTGCACTCCAGTCTGGGCGACAGAGCAAGACTCCGTCTCTAGAAGACTCTATCTCTTAAAAAAAAAAAAAAAAAAAAAAAAAGCCAGAGGGTGGGAAGGATAACAGCTGCTCTAATACTGGGGAAAGGTATGAGAGGGAACAGGTCAGAATGAAGCCTGAGGCTGAATGGAGGAGCTTCAGATGCTGCCACCCTCATAGGTGTCAACCCTAAGGAGACATAGCAGACTCATTAGTATGCCCAGTGATTTCTTGATTGAAGTTTTCTGTTAACTGCATCCTGAGGAGATTAATTTTTCAGGGTGTGGGATTGACGGGCGTGTGAATTGTGGCCTCAACTCTTCTTCATATATGGGAAAGGGCCTGGATGGAAGTGCCAGGTGTAGCTGGGTTTGTTGTTACAGGGCAGAGAGAAGGGGTGCATTGATTTCCCTCCACTTCCCTCAGGGAAGGGGGCTTTCTTTTTTTTTTTTTTTTCTTTTTTTTTGAGACTGAATCTCGCTCTGTCGCCCAGGCTGGAGTGCAGTGGTGTGATCTCGGCTCACTGCAAGCTGTGCCTCCTGGGTTCACACCATTCTCCTGCCTCAGCCTCCTGAGTAGCTGGGACTACAGGCGCCCGCCACCATGCCCGGCTAATTTTTTTTTGTATTTTTAGTATAAACGGGGTTTCACCGTGTTAGCCAGGATGGTCTCGATCTCCTGACCTCGTGAATCACCCTCCTCGGCCTCCCAAAGTGCTGGGATTACAGGCGTGAGCCACCGCGCTCAGACGGAAGAGGGCTTTCTTTAGAAAACAGGTAAATGTTAGCAGGGTGGAAACCATCCCTGACCCCTTTCAATTTTTTTTTTTTTTTTTTTTTTTTTTTGAGACGGAGTCTCCCTCTGTCACCCAGGCTGGAGTGCAGTGGCCAGATCTCAGCTCACTGCAAGCTCCGCTTCCCAGGTTCACGCCATTCTCCTGCCTCAGCCTCCCGAGTAGCTGGGACTACAGGCGCCGCCACCTCGCCTGGCTAGTTTTTTGTATTTTTAGTAGAGACGGGGTTTCACCGTGTTAGCCAGGGTGGTCTACAATCTCCTGACCTCGTGATCCGCCCGTCTCGGCCTCCCAAAGTGCTGGGATTACAGGCTTGAGCCACCGCGCCCGGCCAATTTTTTTTTTTTTTTTTTTTTTTTTTGAGACGGAGTTTCACTCTTGTCACCCAGGCTGGAGTGCAATGGCGTGAGCTCGGCTCACCTCAACCTCCGCCTCCCAGGTGCAAGCGATTCTCTTGCCTCAGCCTCCTGAGTAGCTGGGATTACAGGCATGTGCCACCACACCCGGCTAATTTTGTATTTTTAGTAGAGACAGGGTTTCTCCATGTTGGTCAGGCTCGTCTTGAACTCCCGACTTCAGGTGATCCACTTGCCTTGGCCTCCCAAAGTGTTGGGATTACGGGCATGAGCCACCGCGCCCGGCCTCAAATTTTTTTTTAAGCCCCAGACTGGTTTTCAGAGCTTTGCTTCTGGAGACTCTGTTACCTCCCTAAAGGGACATAGCTTCATCTATGTATGTGGTCACTTGTCACTGTGAGCCAGCTGTGAGTGTGATAGAAGAGCACGAGCCCCATTTTTAGTGGCGAACGACTTTAAAATGGTTCTTTGAGGTGCTTTTTTTCCCCCCACTGTTTATTTTTTTAGAGACGGAGACTCGCTGTGTTGCCCAGGCTGGCCTTTAACTCCTGGACTCAAGTGATCCTCCGGCCTCCACCTCCTGACTAGCTGTGATTACAGGCGTGATCCGCTGTGCTAGCTCTTGGGGGTTTTTTAAGTTTTCTCTTGGCCACTGGCAAGTCATGCCCCGGTGGCTCAGGAAGCAGGTGGCTGATGTGACAGTTGCTGCTCACCTGTTCCAGTGGGAGACTTGAGGGGGAGGGTCTGCTGTATGCTCCCAGTAAAGGGGCATAGTGGATGTCTCATTGTGCCCAGGGAGCTGAAACTGGCCCTGTGATGATCAAATGTGATTCTGGCACAGCCTGGACTGGCTGGGCACCCGAAGGCCTTGCCCTCCTCCTGGAGACATCTCCTGAGTGCTCCCGCCTGTGGGAGTGGCTCTTGGCTTGCCCTTCCTCTTGGCTCTGCCCTTCCTCGATCTTCAAGGTTCTCATCCTATTCCTTTTGATCCTCAGCCTGAATCAGTTACTCAGGCCCTGGAGTCAGCGAGACTTGAGGTGGGATTCTATTCTGCATGACTTAACCTCTTTGAACTCAGAATCCCGTTTTCCCCCCAGAATCTCCCTGACCTCCACCCCCCACCTCAGGAACCAGGGGCTAAACCCTGGCCCTGCTTGGCTTTGCCAACCCTTGCTCTAGGGCTTGGTCAGCCTCGAGGAAGGGGGGTCTTCTTATGTTTATTTAAAAATTTATGTTTTAGGTTTGACTTTCTTAGAAGTGGAGGTCTTGCTGTTATCTCCCAGGCTGGTCTTGAGCCCCTTGGCTCAAAGGATCTGCCTACTTCAGCCTCCCAAAGTGCCTGGAACATTCTAGCAGCTCCCCACTGCACTGGATGCTCCTGGAGCCCCTTTACTGTGGCCCTCAAGGCCTATGACTTCTCTCCTACACCCCACTTGCAGCCGTACCCACTTACCCTGAGGTATGGTATGGAATACATTTGGTCTTTGTGCCACATGTCATAGGAGTGATATGGGTGTCTTTTAAAATTCATAATGAGCCCCTTTTGATCACAGCTGAGTTTATGCTTATGAGGTGATTTAGGGTGGGGCTCCTAGATAGCCCAGGATGGGGCTGGTCACCAGAAAGACCAAGTGGTTAGAGGGTGGCATGCGCAGAGGGAGCGTTGAAACTCTGCATCTCTTCCATCTGGTTGACTGCGAGTCGTATCCGTTATAATAAACCATTAATGGGAAGTGAAGTGCCTGCCTTAGTTCCGGGCGCTGCTTTAGCAAATCAATCAAATTGAGGAGGGGGCTGTGGGAATTCCCAGTTTATAAGTGGTTGGGCAGAAGCACTGGACCCTGGGATGTGCAAATGGCATTTATAGTGGGAGCAGTCTTGTGAGGCAGCTCTTCTTTTTCTTTTAGAGACAGAGTGTCACTCTCTCACCCAGGCTGGAGTGCAGTGGTGCAGTGATAGCCCACTGCAGCGTCCAGCTCCTGGGCTCATGTCATGCTCCTCAGTAGCTGGGACTACAGGTGCACACCACTGCCAGGCTTAGCTAATTTTTACAATTTTTTTGTCAAGACAGAGTGTTATGCTTCCCAGGCTGGTTTCAGACTCTTCGCCTCAAGCAGTCCTCCCTAAGCGCTGTTGTTAGGTGAGCCCACTGCATCTGGCCAATAAAGTCCTTAACTTGTGGGAGATAGGGTCTGAATTGAGTTAAATTGTAGGACACCCAGCTGGTGTTTGGAGACTTGGAGAATTACTTGGAAAAGACCCATGTGTCTGGTCACAGAAGCGTTCTCTGTTGTGAGAGTATTTTCTCTGAGTTGGTTTTCTCTGAGTTGGTGTCAAAAGTGCTGTGTGAGAGCGTGGAGAAACGGAGTGTGGGCCAGGCGCCGTGGCTCACGCCTGTAATCCCAGCACTTTGGGAGGCTGAGGCGGGTGGATCACCTGAGGTCAGGAGTTTGAGACCAGCCTGACCTACATGGAGAAACCCAGTCTACTAAAAATACAAAATTAGCTGGGCGTGTTGGCTCGTGCCTGTAATCCCAGATACTTGAAGGCTGAGGCAGGAGAATCGCTTGAACCCGGGAGGTAGAGGTTGCAGTGAGCCGAGATCACACCATTGCACTCTAGCCTGGGCAAGAAGAGTGAAACTTCATCTCAAAAAAAAAAAAAGAAATAAATAAAGAAATGGAGTGTTTTCCCACCCTCCCTGCTGTAGCCACACTGGCTGACTTGCTGTGCTTTGGAATATGCCAAGCACAGTCCCACCCCAGGGCCTTTGCACTTGCTGCTCCTCTGTGGTAAATAACCACATGATGCCCATGTCACTACAGATCTCTGCTCGGACATCGTCACTAAGATGTCCCAGGCCACCATAGACGGAGTACCTGTCATCTGTTAACCCTGCGAACCCTCCTTGGTTAGATTTATAGGACTTCCACTGTCTATGTGGCATTGTGTCTTTTTTTTTTTCTCTTTGAGACAAGGTCTTGCTCTGTCACCCAGCAGGGAGTGCAGTGGTGCAGTCATAGCTTATGGCAGTCTGGACCTTCCCACCTCAGTCTCCCAGGTAGCTGGGATTACTGCTGCATGCCAGCTAATTTTTGTGTTTTTAGTAGAAATGAGGTTTCACCACGTTGGCCAGGCTGGCCTCAAATTCCTGGCCTCAAGTGATCTACCTGTCTCAACCTCCCAAAGTGCTGGGATTACAGGCATGAGCAACCGTGCCTACTCTGAATACTTTTTTTATTTTTATTTTTTGGGGGAGGGGAGATGGAGTTTTGTTCTTGTCACCCAGGCTGGAGTGCACTGGTGCGATCTTGTCTCACTGCAACCTCCGCTTCCTGGGTTGAAGCGATTTCGATTTTCCCACCTCAGCCTTTGGAGTAGCTGGGATTACATGTGTGCACCACCACGCTCGACTAATTTTTGTTGTTGTTGTCGTTGTTGAGACGGAGTCTCGCTCTGTCGCCCAGGCCGGAGTGCAGTGGCACAATCTCAGCTCACTGCAACCTCCACCTCCTAGGTTCAAGTGATTCTCCTGCCCCAGCCCCCACACCAAGTAGCTGGGATTATGGGCGCCCACCACCGTACCAGCTAATTTTTGTATTTTTACTAGAAATGAGGTTTCACCATGTTGGCCAGGCTGGTCTCAAACTCCAGACCTCCAGTTATCCATTTGCCTCGGCCTCCCAAAGTGTTGGAATTACAGGCATAAGCCACTGTGCCTGGTCCTAATTTTTTTATTATTAGTAGAGACGGGGTTTCACCATGTTGGCCAGGCTGGTCTCAAACTTCTGACCTCAGGTGATCCACCTGCCTCGGCCTCCCCAAGTACTGGGATTACAGGCATGAGCCACCGCACCTGGCCCTGAGTACTTTTTTTTATAACGCTTCCACTTCCTATGTGACATTGTTTCGTGTTTGGCTGTTTCTGTCACTCTGCTGTCCACTCCGCCAGGTAGGAACATGTTGTTCTCTGCCAGATGCCCGGTGTTTGGAACCAATTTGGTGCATTCAGCGCTGTTAGTATTTTGGGGTAGTCATCAGTAAGTCCTCTGCTGTGGTGGTGGAGAGGGCCTGTCACCAGTGACACTGGGCAGGTATGGATTCTGCATCTCCCTGCCCACTTTTGGCCTTTACGTGCCCCTGTTGTGGGGACTCCTCTTGCCCTCTCCACACAGTGTCACTCATCGTGCTCAGTGTTGCGTATATAGCTGATAACAGCAGACCCAGTGGTGGTGCAGGACATCCATCCAGTGGGCCTGGGCCAGCCTAAAAGAAAGAATAGGGACTGGGCAAGTGGTTCATGCCTGTAATCCCAGCCCTTTGGGGGCCAAGGTGGACAGACCACCAGCTCAGGAGTTTGAGACTAGCCTGGCCAACATAGTGAAACCCCGTCTCTACAAAAAATACGAAAATTAGCTGGGCATGGCGGCATGCGCCTGTAGTCCCAGCTACTCGGGAGGCTGAGGCAAGAGAATTGCTTGAACTTGGGAGGTGGAGGTTGCAGTGAGCTGAGATTGTGCCACTGCACTCCAGCCTGGGTGACAGAGCCAGACTCTATCTAAACAAACAAACAAAAAAGAATGGGGTTATTGGTGTTCCATAGGGAGCGTGGGTCAGGATGGATTTGTAACACTTGATGCAGTTACTGTATGTGTGTATTTCTGCTGGGTCACATTGTCCCGTGGAGACATGGTCAGAAGAGCTTGAAAAATATCCATCTAATTGGTAGATAGGATAGCATTTGCAGGCTTGCAGTGTAGACACCACACGTACCTGTGGGGTTAGAGGGCACTCCCCTAAGGCAGAGAACTGTCCTGGATGCTTTTAGGTCCTCTGTGTAGGTGCTCTTAAGCGGTTTTCTTTTTTTTCCTTTCTTTTTTTTTTGGAGACGGAGTCTTGCTCTGTCACATAGGCTGGAGTGCAGTGGCGTGATCTTGGCTCACTGCAAGCTCCGCCTCCCAGGTTCACACCATACTCCTGCCTTAGCCTCCCAAGTAGCTGGGACTACAGGCGCCTGCCACCACTCCGGCTGATTTTTTGTATTTTTAGTAGGTACGGGGTTTCACCGTGTTAACCAGGATGGTCTCGATCTCCTGACCTCGTGATCCGCCCGCCTCGGCATCCCAAAGTGCTGGGATTATAGGCGTGAGCCACAGCACCAGGCCAACGGTTTTCAAGTGAATGAAAATAAAAAGGGGGAGATTTCAGCCAATAAAATGATACCTAATTTCCAGTGCTAAGAATAATACTTGGTAACAATTTGGCTCTTGTACCTTGTAGGTAGAACTGAGAAGATATTGTAATTTACCACCATTACATGATTTAGTTTCTGAAATGTATTCCCTTTTAAACGTAGGGCAGGGCTTTGCTACTTAATTATATTGCAAGTAAAATGCCACAGAGCAGTCAGCATTGGAGAACTGTGGTCGCCTCACGAGGAACCCATGTCCATTCATTCTCTAAGACCACAGGCACCCCACCACATAGGTAATTTTAGGGTTCACAGATGAGTGCCTTGCACCATCAGGTCAGATGGGGGAGATTTTCTTATAGACCACCGAGGGGAACATTTTATTTTGTAGTTCACGCGTAGTAAACGGCCTGGCTCTGCCGAAGCTATCCTGCCCATTGCTATTGTTCCGCCTAAGCCCCTGCCATAACGTGACTCCCATGTTCGTCTGCTGCTGAAATGTGTCCATGAACAAATTTCCCCAAGCCCCAGAAAACAAAATAGCAGATATCCTGGGGCCAAACATAAATATAATGCTGGTTTCTCAGGCAAGGTGAAAACCACCACCATAATTCCAACAAACAGATTTCCAAGGGATCCGATTGCCTGTTAGCAACCTGCCGTGCCTGGGGCTGGTCACCGCAGTGCTTTAAGACAAAAGCTAGAGGTGGCGTGAAAGAAGAGACTAGACCTCTTCCTCAAGCAGTCTGGTTCCACATTTGAACATCAACAGATGTTTCTATTTTAGATGATAATTTTGATGAAGTTGAAAGTAATGAGAATATGGTAGTCCTCACATCCTTTGATCTTTCTGTTTTATTTCCACAAAGACACTTCCTGGGCATCTCCTGTGGGTATTTATTTCATGGGTATTTTTCTGATTTAGGTTTTTTTTTCTTGGAAGTTTTTCTTTAAAAATCTGAATATAAAAAGTAATAGACGGCTATTGTAAAAAATAAACAAAAAGCGCCAGACATCTGTGATATGGAAAGTGTAAGTTCCTCATCACATGCCATCAGAGAGAGCTACTGACTGTGCTGACAGCAGCTTGTTCATGTTTTCTTTTGGGTAATCTCTATGCATGGATTAACACGCATATATATGTGTGTGTGTGTGTGTGTGCGTGTGTGTATATATATACACATTTTTGTTTTTTGAGACAGAGTTTTGTTCTGTTGCCCACGCTGGAGAGCTGTGGTGCGCTCTTGGCTCACTGCAACCTCCGCCTGCTGGGTTCAAGTGATTCTCCTGCTTCCGCCTCCCAAGTAGCTGTGATTACAGGCACCCACCACCACGCCCAGCTAATTTTTGTGTTTTTGTAGAGATGGGGTTTCACCATGTTTGCCAGGCTGGTCTCGAACTCCTGAATCCAGGTGACCTGCTCGCCTTAGCTTCCCACAGTGCTGGGATTACAGCCGTGAGCCACTACGCCCGGCCATATGCATATATAGTTATTCTTTCTTTCTTTTTTTTTTTTTTTTTGAGACAGGGTCTCACTCTGTCACTCAGGTTGGAGTGCAGTGGCATGATCTCGGCTCACTGCAGTCTCCATCTCCTGGTTCAAGTGATTCTCATGCCTCGGTCTCCCAAGTACCTGGGACTACAGGCGCATGCCATTATGCCTGGCTAACTTTTGTATTTTTACTAGAGACGGGGTTCTGTGTTGGCCAGGCTGGTCCCGAACTCTTGGCTTCAGGTGATCTGCCTGCCTCAGCCTCCCAAAGTGCTGGAATTATAGGCATTAGCCACCACACCCAGCCTCACTTTTTTTTTTTTTTTTTTTTTTTTTTGAGACTGAGTCTTTCTCTGTTGCCAGGCTGGAGTGCAGTGGCACAATCTCAGCTCACTGCCCCCTCTAACTCCTGGGTTCAAGCAATCCTCTTGCCTCAGCCTCCCAAATAGCTGGGACTACAGACCAGCGTCACCACGCCCAGCTGATTTTTGTATTTTAGTAGAGGTAGTGTTTCACTGTGTTGGCCAGGATGTTCTCAAACTCCTGACCTTGTGATCTGCCCACCTCAGCCTCCCAAAGTGCTGGGATTACAGTTGTGAGCCACCATGTCCGGCCTGTGAATTCTTTTGTAATGGTGCCAGGACTTCTGCAGCATGGGTTGTGTGGGGGTTCTGATTGCTGGGCAATTGGAGCTTCTCCAGAGAAACTGAGGCAGTATAGCCACACCACTTCCAGACCTTTTGGCTCAGGGAAGCTGAGAGCTTATTTTTATCTCCTGTCCTCTTGGACGTTTGACTGAGTGTTTTAGATTTTTAGCTTTTAGATTTTCGTGCCTGAGTAGTTTCACTTCCGGTCATTCCTTCTGGCCGCTGGCCTGGATTCCCAGGCTCTGTTTTCTCCTTGTGGAGGCCCCTGCAGCGCCCGATCCAAGGGCCGCACACATCTAGATTTGGCTCCCACACACATGTACTAACTATTCTCGCCCTTTTGGCCCCTGAATCCCCTTGTCCTTTGCTTTTTCCGCCTGAGTAGATGTGGCCTCCTGGTCTGCGATGAATTTCAGTGCTGCGTGAATTTCCCCTGCTAGTGACTTATCATTGAGGGCTCCATTGCAGGAGTCTAAGCGGCATTGTGTAAGACACCTTAGGGACAACCTTTGGGGACCCCAGAACTTTGCTGAAGATGCCAAATCCTTAGTTTCCTGTATAGAAGGGCAGGGATGATTGGTGATGGGGGAAGAAGGGGTAGAGAGAGAGGTGTTCCTTGTCCTTAGACTTCTTTCCTGGCCGTGCTCGTTTGGCCTTCCCATGCAGACATCTCGCTGGAGCAAGGTGCACCTGGCCCCACTCTCCATCCGGCTTCTACAGGGCTGGGCTCACACCGGTCCTTCAGGGAAGGTTGCTGGCCAGGAGGAGTTTGAGGACTGAGAACAACACCATGCTTATGGCTGTGGGAGCAAGGAGGGATGAGAGATGTTTGTGCATCAGGCACTGTGGCTTGGGCTGGGTGTGGTGGCTCATGCCTGTAATCCCAGCAGTCTGGGAGGTTGAGGTGGGCGGATCATTTGAGCCCAGGTGTTTGAGACCAGCCTGGGCAACATGGTGAGACCTCATTTCTACAAAGAAATACAAAAATTAGCTGGGCATAGTGGCACGAGCCTGTAGTCCCAGCTACTTGGGAGGTTGAGGTGGGAGGATCACTTGAGCCCAGGAGTTCGAGGCTGTGAGCTGGGATGGCGCCACTGCACTCCAGCCTGGAAGACAGAGCGAGACCTTGTCTCAAAAGAAAAAAGGGGGGTTCGGGTGTGGTGGCTCACATCTGTAATCCTAGCACTTTGGGAGGCCAAGGCTGGCAGATTGCCTGAGCTCAGGAGTTCGAGACCAGCCTGGACCACACGGCAAAAACCCACAAAAAAACCTACTAAAATACAAAAAAATTAGCCGGGTTTGGCAGCCTGTGCCTGTAATCCCAGCTACTCGGGAGGCTGAGGCAGGAGAATCGCTTGAACTCCGGAAGCGGAGGTTGCAGTGGGCCGAGATTGCGCCACTGCACTAAGCCTGGGTGACAGAGCAAGACTCTGTCTCCAAAATAAATAAACAACCAAACAACAACAAAAGAATTGTTGGCAGCTGCCCAAATCTGTGTTCATTGATTGCCAGGGTGGGCGTGTCATGGCTGACAGCAGGTCCTGGATTGCACCTAGGGGTTTGCTGCTCTCCAGCCAGCCACTTCTGCCTGATGTGTCCCCAAAAGGGGAAGCCAGTCTGTTGTTCCTGAGCACCACTTGGCAGGAGTGTTACTCGCGGTTTGTGCTGGCAGGAGGCTGAGTTTCGGACTGGAGCTCTCAGGAGTGTCACTCATCTCATGGCTCAGGTTTTTTTTTTGTTTTTGTTTTTGGTTTTTTGAGACGAAATCTTGCTCTGTTGCCGAGGCTGGAGTGCAGTGGTGTGATCTTGGCTCACTGCAGCCTCCATCTCTCGGGTTCAATCAGTTCTCCTGCCCCAGCCTCCCGAGTAGCTGGCATTACAGGCATGCACCACCATACCTGGCTACTTTTTGTTTTTTTAAGTAGATACAGGGTTTTACCGTGTTGGCCAGGCTAGTGTCAAACTTCTCACCTCAAGTGACCCGCCCGCCTCGGCCTCCCAAAGTGCTGGGATTACAGGCGTGGGTGACCGTCCCCGGCCCATGGCTCAGTTTTCTCATTTCTGTTCAGGGAAGGGAGCCTCTGCTTCACATTTTGATAGGAGCGTCCGAGGACCTCATCCATGTGATGCTCCTAGTGCGATACGTTTCACGTGCTAAGCAGCTGCTCAGTAAACCTGGGGAGAGATGGGCACCTTGATTTCACCAGCTGAGTAGCTGGCACTTCCTGCCGTGAGTGATCGTTTGATGTTCCAGCCTGTAGAGGAGGAGGTAGAGCCACAGGGAGGTTACCCGTGAGGCAGGTGGCACCGTGGCTTCACAGTCCATGTTCAGAGTGTGGGATGCATGGCAGTGAGTTCCACTGTGGCCTTGACCTTGTGACCTGAACTCTTCCACTGCCCTGCTGTGCAGCCTCCGAGCCTCAGGGACTCATCTGTCAGCAGGACCACTGTAGTCCCTGTACTATTGTGGCAGGGAGGGCCCAGTGGGTGAGTCTCAGTTGTTACTGTCAGGTAGGCTGAGGCCCCTACCTCCTGGCTACATCTTCCTTCCTTGTCATTTCTTTGTGACTGAGACATCCTCAGCAGTTGTAAATCTCTGGGAGGGGAAGGCAAGCCACAGTGCCCCCTGGATTTGCAAATATCCCTTCCCTTTCTCTGTCATCATGACCTTGAGATAGACAAGAGTTTCTTAAATAGGACTGCAGAAATGTTAAACCTCAAAGACCAAACCCGATGAACTGGCCTTCGTTAGAATTAAGAGCTTCTTTCTTTCTTTTTTTTTGATAATGGAGGTTTAATCTTGTTGCTTAGGCTGGAGTGCAATGGCACAGTCTTGGCTCACTGCAACTTCCACCTACCTGATTCAAGCAATTCTTCTGCCTCAGCCTACCAAGTAGCTGGGATTACAGGCACGCGCCACCACTCCTGGGTAATTTTTGTATTGTTAGTAGAGACAGGGTTTTACCATTTTGGTCAGGCTGGTCTCGAACTCCTGACCTCATGATCTGCCCACCTCGGCCTCCCAAAGTGCTGGGATTACAGGTGTGAGCCACCACACCCGGCTGATACTTTTTACTTTTTAGAAGTGGATACCGGCCACATACATGGTGGGTCACGCCTGTAATCCCAGCACTTCTGGAGGCTGAGGCGGGCAGATCACTTGAGATCAGGAGTTCAAGACCAGCCTGGCCAACATGGCAAAACCCTGTCTCTACTAAAAATACAAAAAAAAAAAAAAAAAGCCAGTTATGGTGGTGCACACCTGTAATCCCAGCTACTCGGGAAGCTGAGGCAGATAATTGCTTGAACCTAGGAGGTGGAGGTTGCAGTGAGCCGATATCACGCCAGTGCACTCCAGCTTGGGTGATGGAGCGAGACTCTGTCTCTAAATAAATAGATAGATATCTCAATAGCCAGTAAGCGTACGGAAAGGTGCTCAGTGCCATTAGTTGTGAGGAACATGCAAATGAAGACCATAAGAAGATGCAGTTGGACATTGATGAGACTGTTAAGAGTTGTGAAGACTGACGGCAAGTTTTGGGGTTGATGAAGAGCAACTGGGATGCTGTCCCTGTTTGGGAGTTGGGACCATGTGTGTAGATGATACGACTATTTTGGAAAACTAGCAAAGCTAAGTTTATGCCTCCCTTATAACCATCAGTTTCGTTCTTGTACACCCAGGAAGAACCAATGTCTGTGTCTACCAAATGACTGTCATAGCAGCTTGATTTGTGCTGACCAGAACCTGGTAGAGTACAATGTCTATGAAAATGACAGTGTTCAGATAAAAAGAACAGATGACTCTCCCAGCCATGGTGACCCTGTGTGATTGTCTTTTTTTTTTTTTTTTTTTGAGACAGGTTCTTTCTGTGTTGCCCACGATCATGGCTCACTGCAGCCATGACCTCCTGGGCTCAAGCAGTTCTCCCTACTCAGCCTCCCAAGTACCAGCTAATTAAAAAAAAAAAAAAAAAACTTGTAGAGATGGGGTCTTGCTATGTTGCCTAGGCTTGTCTTGAATTCCTGGACTCAAGTGATCCTTCTGCTTTGGCCTCCCAAAGTGCTGGGATTATAGGTATGATCCACTGCTCCCCACGTTATATTATTTATATAGTTTATAAATTATGTATTATAAGTATATACTATATATTATATAATACATATTTTATAGGTGTGACCCACCACACTTGTCATTTTATTAGAAGTTCAGTAACAAGTGAAAGGAAGCTACAGTGATAGTCAAAATGGTGGTTTCCCTGGGAGAGTGGTATTGACTAGGAGGGACCCAAGAATGCCTTCTGGAATTTTGGGAGGGATATCTGACGCAGCGTTCTTGAAGCTGTTCACCTATGATTCTGCGATCAGGGCATGTACAAGTCAGTGAGAGTAAGCAGAATCACATGCTGCTCCCCTCAGTACTGAGCTGAGGACATGGAGTCGCTCCACGGCTCTCCACTTGGTGCTGCAGGTCGGCCAGTGCTTGTTCAAGTGCAGGCACCAGCAGGCATCATCGCATGCTTTGGCATGGGGTGATACTGCTGGGGATGGCTTTGCATCATGCCCAGGCTGTTTCGATCCCCTTTTCTGTCAGTCCGCACGTGTCTGAGCTTTCAATCCAGAGATGAATTTGTGGACGCCGGTGGCATGCGCGTTCCTGCCTCACTGCAGTCTGACTCTAGAGGCAGCGTTTTCAGGAGCAGAGGCCATGCTAACAAGCCTCTGAAACCCCGTGTTTCTAAACAGCAGACTTGCCATATTCGGGCACAAAATGGTTTTTTGAGGCAGCACCTTCGGTGTTCTCTGTGTGTCTGTTGACGAAGTTAGCGCTGCTGAGTCGGAGCTGTTCCTGGAGGACTGTGATGGCATCACATGATTTGATGGAAGGGAGAGGGAAGAAGTTCTAATGCTGAGTGTAAAGTGTGATTAGGAGGTCTGGGGGTGGTGGCATATGTCTGTAGTCCTAGCTACTCGGGAGGCTGAGGCACGAGAATCGCTTGAACCCCGGGGATGGAGGTTGCAGTGAGCAGAGATCACATCACTGTACTCCAGCCTGGGCAACAGAGTGAGACTCTGTCTCAAAAAAAAATGTACAATGAGGAGAGCTATAATTTCAGTCACTTCCCAGTGTACACTCATTGGCTTGTCCACCGTTAGAGAGGGAAAAGATGGTTTGCCCTTAATGACCTGGATCTTTTTTTCTTTTTCCTGTGAGACAGCATCTCGCCCTTTTGCCCAGGCTAGAGTGCAGTGTGCAGTCATGGTTCACTGCAGTCTCAAGCTCCTGGACTCAGATAACCCTCCCACCTCAGCCTCCCGAGTAGCTGGAGCTATGGGCATGTGTCACCAAGCGCGGCTAATTTTTGTATTTTTTGTAGAGATGAGATTTTGCCATGTTGCCCAGGCTGATCTCGAATTTCTGGGTTCAGGCCAATCCCCTGCCTTGGCCTCCCAAAGTGCTGGGATTACAGGCTTGCTCGATTGTATTTTGCTGTCAGTTTCAGTTTATTTGACTTAGAATACAGACCTTCAAGTGAGGAAGAAGCTATAGGTCCCTGACTATCACAGGATTTGTGAAGTATGTGGCAGTCCTGTTGTCCCTTCTCCTACCTCATTGCAACACTCTTTGGGCCTGCGAAGCCTGTGGGGACAAAAGGCCCACAGGGGAGCACCAAGGAGCCAGTGCCTCCCTGCTGCCCTGGCCGTGCCCACATTGCTGGGCTTCCCACCTATATATAGAGGTAGCTGCGGGCGCATCCTCTCTGCAGACACACCCGCGGACCAGAGGCATCAGGCTCCAAAATCAGCATCTTAGTAACGTAAACACAAGGTTCAGACTGTTGTCACATGGCAGAGGTGAGGGCGGCATCTCATAATCAGACAGTCCTGTTTCTGTAGCAGAATGTGTGAATATCCACATGGAGAATCAGGTCAGATTTTGCCTCCAGATGAATTTCCTCACAGTAACACATTTAGGTTTTTTTATGTCAGGGTTCATCTTTTCAGGGTTTGCTGGAGTGCCAGTCACTGGTTCCTCCCCTGCTGAGTTTCCTGGTCCTCTCTCCTGCTGTTAGCCATGAAAGTGGAATGAGGTCGTTTTGAGCTTTTCATCTCTTGTCTAAGAATATGTCCCTATGGCTGGGTGCAGTGGCTGACACCCGTAATTCCAGCACTTTGGAAAGTCCAGGCTGGAGGATCCCTTAAGCCAGGATCAACAAGAGTTTGAGACCAGCCTGGGTAACATAGAGAGACCCCTGTCTCTACAAAAAATTAAGAAAAATTAGCCAGGCGTGGAGATGCACTCTTATGGTCCCAGCTACTCTGGAGGCTGAGGCAGGAGGATGGCTTGAGCCCCTGAGGTCAAGGCTGCAGTGGGCTATGATGGCTCCCCTGCACTCCAGCTTGGGTGATAGCGTGAGACTCCGTACACAAAACAAAACAAAAACCCCTACCTTTCAAATTAAACTTTTTCCCCGAGATTACCTAATACAATGTAATTTTTGGCCAGGAATGGTGGCTCACACCTGTAATCCCAGCACTTTGGGATGCCAAGGCAGGTGGATCACCTGAAGGTCAGACATTCGAGACCAGCCTGGCCAATATGGTGAAACCCCGTCTCTAGTAAAAATAAAAAAATTGGCCAGGTGTGGTGGCTCACGCCTGTAATCCCAGTACTTCGGGAGGTTGAGGTGGGTGGATCACGAGGTCAGGAGTTCAAGACCAGCCTGAATAACATGGTGAAAGCCCGTCTCTATTAAAAATAGGAAAATTAGCCAAGCATGGTGGTGCGCGCCTGTAATCCCAGCTACTCAGGAGGCTGAGGCAGGAGAATCGCTTGAACCTGGGAGGCAGAGGTTGCAGTGAGCCAAGATTACGTCATTGCACTCCAGCCTGGGGAACAAGAGCGAAACTTCGTCTCAAAAACATAAATAAAACAAAAAATATAACTCTTTCTTTTCTTTTCCTTTTTTTTTTTTTGAGACGGAGTCTTGCTCTGTCACCCAGTCTGGAGTGCAGTGGCGCGATCTCAGCTCACTGCAAGCTCCACCTCCTGGGTTCACGCCATTCTTCTGGTTCAGCCTCCGGAGTAGCTGGGACTACAGGTACCCACCACCACGCCCGGCTAATTTTTTTTTTTTGTATTTTTAGTAGAGATAGGGTTTCACTGTGTTAGCCAGGATGATCTCGATCTCCTGACCTTGTGATCTGCGTGCCTCGGCCTCCCAAAGTGCTGGGATTACAGGCGTGAGTCACCGCACCCGGCCAAAAAATAGAACTTTTTAAATCAAGAGAATTAAAAATGTTCCTGCATGTCTTACAGAATTTATCCTTAGAACCAGAAGTATGCTGGAGAGTTCAGGGGCAAAGAGATTCATTCCAAAAGGCAACTGAAACAAAAGACAGATTTGCGACATGCTTAACCAGAGAGGTGCTATCAAAAAACCCAGGATGTCAGAGCCAGGAAATGCAGTGTAGCTGTTTGAATTTGTGTTTTAAAGACTATTAAATGATAAGAATCGCCACAGGTAAGGTTATATGAAGGAAAGCCTAGAATGTATTGAGAAATTCCACTGAGTGTGTGTGCGTCTTCAGCCAGCGAGGCGGAGAAGCCTCTTTACAGACACAAGTATCTTTCCTCTCCCACCTGTCCCTGGGTGGTTGGAGAACATCTCCTGATACATATTAGCATCTAAAGGAAAAGGTGACGTTTCTAAGTGTCAGGGACCAAAAAGTGCCATTATTTGTGTAATCCTTTAAATTATCCTTTTTATTTTTTATTTTTTATTTTTTTTATTTTTATTTATTTATTTTTTTGAGATGGAGTCTCGCTCTGTCGCCCAGGCCGGAGTGCAGTGGCCGGATCTCAGCTCACTGTAAGCTCCGCCTCCCGGGTTTAAGCCATTCTCCTGCCTCAGCCTCCCGAGTAGCTGGGGCTACAGGCGCCTGCCACCTCGCCCGGCTAGTTTTTTGTATTTTTTAGTAGAGATGGGGTTTCACCGTGTTAGCTAGGAGGGTCTCGATCTCCTGACCTCGTGATCCGCCCGTCTCGGCCTCCCAAAGTGCTGGGATTACAGGCTTGAGCCACCGCGCCCGGCCTAAATTATCCTTTTTAAATTAAGTTCATGGCTGGGCGCGGTGGCTCAAGCCTGTAATCCCAGCACTTTGGGAGGCTGAAACGGGCGGATCACGAGGTCAAGAGATAGAGACCATCCTGGCTAACACGGTGAAACCCTGTCTCTACTAAAAAAATACAAAAAACTAGCCGGGCGAGGTGGCGGGCACCTGTAGTCCCAGCTACTCGGGAGGCTGAGGCAGGAGAATGGTGTAAACCCAGGAGGCGGAGCTTGCAGTGAGCTGAGATCCGGCCACCGCACTCCGGCCTGGGCTACAGAGCGACACTCCGTCTCAGAAAAAAAATTAAATTAAGTTCATTTATTTTAAGGGAAACTTGGTCTTACTACTTTCAGCGGAAAACCAGCAGAATTTGCCATAAATATTTTTTTGGCTGAATTGATGGAATTTCAGTCAGAGGCTGTTTTTTTTTTTTTTTTTCTGAGACAGAATCTCGCTCTGTTGCCCAGGTGGGAGTGCAGGGGTGTGATCCGGGCTCACTGCAACCTCCGCCTCCCAAGTTCAAGCGATTCTGCCTCAGCCTCCTGAGTAGCTGGGACCACAGGCGTGTGCCACCATGTCTGGCTGATTTTCGTATTTTTAGTAGAGATGGCGTTTGCCTTGTTGGCCAGACTGGTCTCGAACTCCTGACCTCAAATTATCTGCCCGCCTTGGCCTCCCAAAGTGCTGGGATTACAGGTGTGAGCCACCGCACCCGGGCAGTCAGAGGCTATTTGAGCCATAGTCCTGCTCTTTCTGTTAGGAAGATAAGCAAGTGGAGAGCAGTGTGAAGGGTAGACCAGCACCCCGGTGAGACATTCTCTACCGTGATCAGGAATATGGCAGGAGTCCCTGAAGGTCCCTGTGGGGCAGTGCTTGTCTGTGAGCGTGGCCCACCCCTTCCTGGATAGACTGATCTTGAGTGCCTGAGATGTTGCACTTCCTCTGAGAGTGGTCATGAAGAAAAGGTTCAGGTGACTGGGGTGAAAGGTGCTGGCTTTCTGTCGGAAGGAGATTCTGATGTCACTTGCTATCCCTGTCCTGCCTCACCCTTGGTGGTGAACCCCAGACTGACTGGGACTTTCTTCCAGCAGGAGGCCACTGTCTGCAGCTCCCGTGAAGATGTCCACTCCAGACCCACCCCTGGGTGGAACTCCTCGGCCGGGTCCTTCCCCGGGCCCTGGCCCTTCCCCTGGAGCCATGCTGGGCCCTAGCCCGGGTCCCTCGCCGGGCTCCGCCCACAGCATGATGGGGCCCAGCCCAGGGCCACCCTCAGCAGGACACCCCATCCCCACCCAGGGACCTGGAGGGTACCCTCAGGACAACATGCACCAGATGCACAAGGTAGGGAGCCCTGCGCCAGCCTCGTGCCTGCAGCCCCTGCCCCCTAGGGCTGCAAGCAGCCTCTGGACCGAGGGCCTTACTCGGAGGACAGGGGGGAAGCCTTCTTGTTGGAGGTGGCATGCCTTGGCTCAGCCCCCTATCCCAGGGCCCATGGCCATGAACAGAGGGGTCAGTTCGTCGGACCCCAGCCTGTGCTGGCGCATGATCTGGGCCTGAGCAGCACATCCTGGCCCCTGCGGACACCTGCCCCACCATTTCCCGCTCCCTTGCTTTCTGCATGGGAAATTTGGGAATGTCACTCCAAAGTTTTCTTTTGGTAATGAAGAAAAACATCCAAATTACTAAAAAGGCTTTTAGCCACGTCGTTTCCCCCGTTCTGGCTGTCGAGCTCACCTGTGCCGCTAGCAGAGCCAAGCAGCGGGTTCCCTTTTCTCCAGGGCGTGCCCCTCAGCCACTCTCTTTACCACTCACCTGCGCTGTGCAGGACCTTCAGTCAGCAAGGCGGAGAAGCCTCTTTACAGTCACAAGTCTCTTTTGTGTGTCCCTGGGCATGGTTAGAGGACATATTCCCTTACACATAGAACATCTGAAAGAAAAGGTCATATTAGCATCCGTAAGAAAAGTGATGTTTCTAAGTGGCGGGGCCACAGGAGGTCCCGGGTGGTGGAAGATGAGGATTGCCTGGCCACAGTCTCCCAGGTGCTCGTACCCCACTGGGCGACATTTATTTTTTGTACCTGTCTTGAGGCCTAAGTAGGTGTCAGAACCCTGCCTTAGAGCCGAGCCATGTGGTAACGCTGGGGACTGGGGAGATGCACATTGTCGTCAGTGGCCGTTCTCGGTGCCCTCAAGCTTCTCTCGGGCAGTGCATAGCCGCGCCACCACCTCACGTTCCACATGCTCACCCTGCGTTGTCATGGTCCCTCTCGCAGCCCATGGAGTCCATGCACGAGAAGGGCATGTCGGACGACCCGCGCTACAACCAGATGAAAGGAATGGGGATGCGGTCAGGGGGCCACACTGGGATGGGGCCCCCGCCCAGCCCCATGGACCAGCACTCCCAAGGTACCAAACTGAGTTCCTTCCTGTCTTGTGTTTGTCATACACCAGAGTCCTCAGATCATTTTCTTCCCCTGGGTTCCCACAGGATGGATTCCAGAAGTACCTAGGATGATTTAGCCGTGTGGGTGGCCTGCCACAGAGGGCTATCTGGCGTGGCATGGCTGGTGCTCTGTTCTGGCCACCTTGTCTTGGAGCAGCCCCAGAAGGGGAAGTGCTGGTTGGGGGGCAGACCGTATTCAGCATGGGTGATAGAGGACGGCTGTGCAGGGCAGCAGCCCCATGCCACCCAGGAACTTACTGAAAATACAGATTCCTAGGGCCTGGGACTCTGCTTTAATGAGCCTAGAAGGTGCCTTTTCTGTACGAGGACAATTGAGAAGTGATATGGTGGGTGACTTGCCAAGTCCTTGCTGTCATCAGGGGAGGGAAGCTCAGGGGCTCCACTGGGAATGGAAATGTTGGGGGTGGGCTTGGCCAGCCCGAGGATGTGGACCCCACTTGTGGACAGGCAGGCGGAGGCCGGGAGAAAGCCGTAATTTCATGCACAGGTTCTCAGCATTAACCAGCAGCACCTTACTGAGATGTGGGTTAAACCAAATCCACCATGCCGGCTGCTGGGCTGAGGTGCCTCCAGCGTGTGCCCTCCAGGTGCCCCTGATTGACTCAAAAGAAGGATGCCATTTGGCCGTGCCCTGTCTCAGAGTAGGAGCTGGTGTAGGGGGAAGAAGTTGTAAAAATTACAGACATATGCTGCTTCGTGACCAGTGGGCTGGCCTTCCTCTGCAGGTTACCCCTCGCCCCTGGGTGGCTCTGAGCATGCCTCTAGTCCAGTTCCAGCCAGTGGCCCATCTTCAGGCCCCCAGATGTCTTCCGGACCAGGAGGGGCACCGCTGGATGGTGCTGACCCCCAGGCCTTGGGGCAGCAGAACCGGGGCCCAACCCCATTTAACCAGAACCAGCTGCATCAGCTCAGAGCTCAGATCATGGCCTACAAGATGCTGGCCAGGGGGCAGCCCCTCCCCGATCACCTGCAGATGGCGGTGCAGGGCAAGCGGCCAATGCCTGGGATGCAGCAGCAGATGCCAACGCTACCTCCACCCTCGGTGTCCGCAACAGGACCTGGCCCTGGCCCTGGCCCCGGCCCTGGCCCCGGTCCCGGCCCGGCACCTCCAAATTATAGCAGGCCTCATGGTAAGGCTGGCTGCCCTGGCCCTCAGGTGTCTCAGAGCGAATGACTGGGGTGTGGGTGGTAGAGTGGACAGACTGGACTCTGCTGCCAACTAGGTTCCCCAGTTTGGGATTGCACGGGCCCATGCTGCACTTCTGGGTGCTCGGGTGGTGGGGGCGGCTGTCCTGCTAAATGCTGCTTCCCCAGCTCCCTGCTTCCCCTGGGGGTGCTGGTTAATAGGTGTGTCTGCTGTGTCCCCTGAAGCCAGGGCTGCCCACGAGGCTGGGCACAGGCATAAACCTGGGGAGCACTATTTTCTCTTTTGTTTCTCCCTACGTGTAGGTATGGGAGGGCCCAACATGCCCCCCCCAGGACCCTCAGGCGTGCCCCCTGGGATGCCGGGCCAGCCTCCTGGAGGGCCTCCCAAGCCCTGGCCTGAAGGTGAGCTCCCTCTTCTATGGTGGTGCACCCATGCCCTGACTCCCTGTCGCAAGCTTGGGTGGCGCAGGCCTTGAGATGAGCCCTGGCAGGGAGAAAGGGCCGAGGTGGCCAGGCCGAACTGCAGCCTGCACTTTTCTTGTGGTTGTCCCGGGGTCTCCCCTGTAGCCAGTCAGTTCCCAATGGCTGTCGTTTTATCCCATCCCTCGTGGCCTTCACCCAGTCCCTGAGCCCTGTATAAGTAGTTGCTCAGTAAGTGCTGCAGGCTCACATCTGGTGGGCTCAAAGAGGCAGTGGGACTCATTACCCACCCTCTTGGAGCCTCAGGTTTAGCGATGGGCATTGAAGGGCAAATTGCTTCTGTTGGATTTAGCACTGGGAGGAGACGACAGGAAATGCTGCTGTAGAGCCACAGACAGAACACAGAAGCCTCGAGGGTGTGGGGCTGACCCCAGTGGAGGGTGTGAGGGACGAGGGTGAGGCTGAGATCTGGAGGAGGTTGGAGCCCAAGGCGGGTGTGAGGGACACCTCTAGGTGAGGGGTGGGAGATGGGCGGGGTCTGCCTGTCCCCAGGGCCTTGAGCAGCCCAGCAGCTTTCTGTTTCCAGCCTGGATGGGCCCCAGAGCTCAACACGATGCCCTGGCCCTTTGCCTCCTCCCAGGACCCATGGCGAATGCTGCTGCCCCCACGAGCACCCCTCAGAAACTGATCCCCCCGCAGCCAACGGGTCGCCCTTCCCCTGCGCCCCCTGCCGTCCCACCCGCTGCCTCGCCTGTGATGCCACCCCAGACCCAGTCCCCCGGGCAGCCGGCCCAGCCCGCGCCCATGGTGCCGCTGCACCAGAAGCAGAGCCGCATCACCCCCATCCAGAAGCCGCGGGGCCTCGACCCTGTGGAGATCCTGCAGGAGCGCGAGTACAGGTGAGGGCGTGGCCCCAGTTCCCAAGGTCACTACTTTCTGTCCCCTATGTCCCTCTGGGGAAGCCACTCAACTTTCTCTCCCACCTTAGGAAACAGTGCCCTGTGCCCACTGCTGCCACTTGGCCTACACCTCCTTCCTCACCTCCCTGCTCCCACCCTGGTTGCGGTCTGTTTCCCATACAGCAGTCTGAATTCTCTTTTTTTTGAGATGGAGTGTCACTCTTGTTGCCCATGCTGGAGTGTAATGGCGCAATCTCAGCTCACCACAACCTCCATCTCCTGGTTTCAAGCGATTCTCCTGCCTCAGTCTCCCAAGTAACTGGGATTATAGGCATGTGCCACTGCGCCTGGCTAATTTTATGTTTTTTTAGTAGAGACAGGGTTTCTTCATGTTGGTCAGGCTGGTCTCAAACTCCTGACCTCAGGTTATCTGCCTGCCTCGGCCTCCCAAAGGGCTAGGATTATAGGCGTGAGCCATGTCGCCTGGCCTGAATTCTCTTTCCACGATTGATTGACGTCAGATCTACTCCCTGGATTAAAACCTGCCTGTAACTCCAATTATCTGCCCAATAATCTTTGCCTTATGTCCACTCCTGCCCAGCATCCTTTGTCACCCACCCCACTCTCTCTGTTCCTCTTTTCATTTATTTAACAAGTTAGGCTTTTTCCTGCCCCAGGAACTTTGCACAGGCCGTGCATGGCTCCTTCTACTCATTCAGGCCTCATTGCTGGGATTCCCTCCTTATGGAGGCCCTTCCTGTCACTTCCAGCCACTCTCTGGAATTGCAGTGGTTATTTTATTTTTTTAAATCTCCGTTATGGCCTGTTTTTTCTATTGAGGCTGAGTTCCTTGACTTGTTGGTCTTGTTTAGTGCTAAGGCCCTGCGCTCAAAATGGTCCCTGGCATATAGTTGGTGCTCATTGAGTATGTGCGGAAAGACTGATTAAGAGGATTAGTTCATATAACCTTCCTATGTAACCTTCGTAATCTTCAGACCACACCTCTAGGGTCTCTCCAAGGGGTCGCCTCAGTTTTGAGATGAGAATGCTGAGGTGTGCAGGTGAAGTAGATTCTCACGGCCCTGCGCCTCATCCATGCCAGTGCTGCATGAAAACCCTGGCCCACCTGATGCCAGAGCCTGGCTCACACCAGTGAACAGGCATGAATTGGGCGCGCCTATCAGGAATCTTGTTTGCTGCCCCCTGAGGCCTGGTCCTGAGGAGTGTCCCGGGCTGCCTCCCTCTCTGCTCTGCCCTGCGGCCAGCATCCTCTTCTGAGGCATCTCTTGCCTCATGACCAGTACCTTCCTTCCTCGAGGGATGGGTCCCCTGCAGCTCCAGCTATAACCGGGTGCCCTGGCAAGCCTCTCACCGCCTTTGCTCCTTCTCTTCTCTGCTCCCAGGCTGCAGGCTCGCATTGCACACCGAATTCAGGAACTTGAAAACCTTCCCGGGTCCCTGGCCGGGGATTTGCGAACCAAAGCGACCATTGAGCTCAAGGCCCTCAGGCTGCTGAACTTTCAGAGGCAGGTGGGTGCTGGCACAGCCGCAGCTTTCCAAAAAGGGCCTTTGTCACCAACACTGCTGGTAAGCCTCCAAGTATGGCTTGCTGGGCTAGTATTACACCTGCCTGGGCTGTGAAAAGCAGCTGTGACCACCCATTGGCACTCATTCACTGCAGAGCCTTCCTCTTGCGTCCTGCACAGTGCTGGAGACATGGACCTCTCTACCCTAAAGCACTTGCCTCTTGAAGCATTCTTGCAAGGGCTTCTTTCTTCCTTTTCTTTTCCTCCCTCCCCCCCCCCCCCTTTTTTTTTTGGGAAACAGTCTTGCTCTATCACCCAGGCTGCTGGAGTGCAGTGGCACAATCTCTGCTCACTGCAGCCTCCGCTTCCCGGGATCAAGCAATTCTCCTGCCTCAGCCTCTCAAGTAGCTGGGATTACAAGCGTGTGCTACCATGCGTAATTTTTATATTTTTAGTAGAGACAGGATTTCACCATATCGGACAGGCTGGTCTCGAACTCCTGACCTCAAATGATCTGCCTGCCTCGGCCTCCCAAAGTGCTGGGATTACAGGCATGAGCCACCATGCGCTGTCCCGCATGGGTCTATTTCTGAGGGTGCTGTTCTTAGTGAGACCCTGGAGTGCAGTGGAGAGATCACAGCTCACTGCAAACTTGACCTCCCAGGCTCATGTCATCCTCCCACTTCAGCCTCCTGAGTAGCTGGGAGTATAGGCGTGCACCATTACACCTGGCGAATTTTTCCTTTTTTTGAAACAGAGTTTCACTCTGTCGCCCAAACTGGAGTGCAGTGATGCTATCTCGCCCCACTGCAGCCTCTGGCTCTGTGGTTCAAGTGATTTTCCTGTCTCAGCCACTGAGTAGCTGGGATTACAGGTGTGCACCACCATGCCGGACTGATTTTCTTTTTTGAGACAGAGTCTCACTCTAGCCCAGGCTGAAGTGCAGTGGCACGATCTTGGCTCACTGCAACCTCTTCCTTCCAGGTTCAAGTGATTCCCCCACCTCAGCCTCCCGAGTAGCTGGGATTACAGGCACATGCCACCACGCCTGGCTAATTTTTGTATTTTTGATAGAGATAGTGTTTCGCCACGTTGGCCAGGCTGGTCTCGAACTCCTGATCTCAGGTGTTCCTCTTGCCTTCGCCTCTCAAAGTGCTGGGATTACAGGCGTGAGCCACCACGCTGGTTTTTGTGTTTTTAGTAGACTCAGGGTTTCTCCATGTTTCCCAGGCTGGTCTCGAACTCCTGAGCTCAAGCCATCCACCTGCCTCGGCCTCCCAAAGTGCAGGGACTACTGGCATGAGCCATTGCTCCTGGCCACCTAGTTAATTTTTCTTTTAGTTTTTGTAGAGGTAAGGTCTCCCCATGTTGCCCAGGTTGGTCTCAAACTCCTGGGCTTGAGCAGTCCTCCTACCTTGGCCTCCTAAAGTGTTGAGATTACTGATGTTAAGCCACCACACCCAGCCAAGGGTGCTGTACTTCTGAATGACTCCTAAGAAGCTGTGTGTGTGGTAGAGGGGGGCAAGCTGGAGGTCCGAGAGGACCCACTGGCTAGGTGTCCAGAAGTGATCACCTTCTGTCCTGTGCTCGCCCTGCCCGGGGGTACCTATTAGATGTCCCCTGCACACACGGACTGCGTGTGTAAGGCACTTAAAATGCTCCTTTAGCGGTGTAGCATGTGACATCATCATGCGTGTTCGTCATTGTGGATGCCACAGAGCTGTGCAGCACGTGGGCTTGTCCTCTTCCCTCCTACAGCTGCGCCAGGAGGTGGTGGTGTGCATGCGGAGGGACACAGCGCTGGAGACGGCCCTCAATGCTAAGGCCTACAAGCGCAGCAAGCGCCAGTCCCTGCGCGAGGCCCGCATCACCGAGAAGCTAGAGAAGCAGCAGAAGATCGAGCAGGAGCGCAAGCGCCGGCAGAAGCACCAGGTACACCCCGGTGGCCCCAAGGCCCTGAAGCCCACCCACCTGGCTGCCTGGCTTGTCCCAGCAGTTGTCACGGGGCTGTGTTTGCTTTGTTCCTAAACATGCTGCTTGTCTCTCTCTTTTGCTCATCGTAACAGTATTCTAGGCACTGAGAGCGTATTGGTGTAAAAACCCAATGGTAGGGAGAAGATAGTGATCAAATCCCTGTGTAGCATGTCTGGAAGGTGATAGGGCACAAAGAAAAATCAAGCCGGGATAGAGAGAAAGGAAAGGGCTGTTGTAGACCTGATGTTGGGGGAGTTCTTTCTTTTGGAGGTGACATCTGGGCAGACCCCCAAGGGAGGGAGCCACACAGATCTGTGGGAAAGAGCTTTCTGTGAAAAGGAGAAGGTGCAAGGGCCCTGGGGCTGGAATGTGCCTATGTTTTCTATGGAAAGTAAGGACCTGCATGTAGCCAGAGTACAGTGAGTGGTGGGGTGAGCTGAAGGAGGGGAGGGCAGGGAGGTGACGGGCAGGTGATGCAGGACCTTGTGAGCTGCAGGGAGGATTTGGGCTGTTGCTCTGAGTGAAGTGGGAGCCATAGAGGGTTCTGGGCAGCACAGGGACTGATATGACTCAGGGTTTCCCAGGATGAATCAATAAGACGGAAATCTTCAAATCTAAGATCAAGTAAGGATTTGGGGATGATTGTGCTGATTTGGTCATTCATAGATTTTCTATCATTTATATCTTATTTGTGTAGTGTAAAATAATCTAGACAATCAACACAGCAATCTCTGTTAACATTTTTTTTTTGAGATGGAGTCTCGCTCTGTCGCCCAAGCTAGAGTGTAGTGGTGCAATCTTGGCTCACTGCAACCTCCGTCTCCTGGGTTCAAGCAATTCTCCTGCCTCAGCCCACTGAGTAGCTGGGATTACAGGCACCTGCCACCATGCCTGGCTAACATTTTTTTTGTATTTTTAGTAGAGATGGGGTTTCACCATGTTGGTCAGGCTGGTTTCGAACTCCTGACCTCAAGTGATCCGTCCACCTTGGCCTCCCAAAGTGCTCCCAAAGTGCTGAGATTTGCAGGCATGATCCACCATGCCTCGCCAATTTTTTTTTTTTTTTTTTTGAGACGGAGTTTCACGCTTGTCATCTGGGCTGGAGTGCAATGGTGTGATCTTGGCTCACTGCAACCTCTGCCTCCTGGGTTCAAGGGATTCTCCTGCCTCAGCCTCCTGAGTAGTTGGGATTACAGGTGTGCGCCACCACACTTGGCTAATTTTTATTTTTTTTGGGACAGAGTTTCACTCTTGTTGCCTAGGCTGGAGTGCAGTGGTGCGATCTCAGCTCACCGCAACCGCTGCCTCCCGGGTTCAAGCGATTTTCCTGCCTCAGCCTCCCAAGTAGCTGGGACTACAGGCACTTGCCACCATGCCTGGCTAATTTTTTGTATTTTTAGTAGAGATGAGGTTTCACTATGTTGGCCAGGCTGCTGGTCTCAAACTGTTGACCTTGTGATCTGTCCGCCTTGGCCTCCCAAAGTGCTGGGATTACAGGTGTGAGCCACTGCTTCTGGCCGCCAACATTTTTATATATGTTATTTCAGCCTTTTTGCTTGTATATTAATACAATGTTAAATTGCTGTTTTTTTATTTTTTCTAAAACTTTGCTTTTTTTATTTTTGTTTTTTTTTTTGAGACGGAGTCTCGCTCTGTTGCCCAGGCTGGAGTTCAGTGGCCGGATCTCAGCTCACTGCAAGCTCTGCCTCCCGGGTTTATGCCATTCTCCTGCCTCAGCCTCCCGAGTAGCTGGGACTACAGGCGCCCGCCACCCCGCCTGTCTAGTTTTTTGTATTTTTTAGTAGAGACGGGGTTTCACCATGTTAGCCAGGATGGTCTCGATTTCCTGACCTCGTGATCTGCCCGTCTCGGCCTCCCAAAGTGCTGGGATTACAGGCTTGAGCCACCGCGCCCGGCCTGCTTTTTTTTTTTTTTTTGAGTCAGAATCTCACTCTGTCGCCCAGGCTGGAGTGCAGTGGCATTATCTCCACTCACTGCAGCCTCCTCCTCCTGGGATCAGGCGATTCTCCTGCCTCAGCCACCTGAGCAGCTGGGATTACAGGCGTGCGCCATCACACCTGGCTAATTTTTGTTTTTAGTAGAGATGGGGATTCACCCTGTTGGCCAGGCTGGTCTTGAACTCCTGACCTCAAGTGATCCGCCTGCCTTGGCCTCCCAAAGTGCTGGAATTACAGGCGTGAACTGCTGCTCCTGGCCACATTGCTTTCTTTGTTTTTAAGTATCACGGAAACATGACTTTTGATGTCTACACTGTATTCCATTTCAGTGTGTCCAGGATCTGATCATTTATGTCAACTTTTTCTTGTTTGAAGACATGCAGCATATTTCAGCTTTTGAAAATTAAAAATCATGCCAGGACAGGAATTTTTGGCTTCAACATTTTGGGACTGGTCTCTGGTATTTCCTTAAAGTAAATTTGTAGTGATGGAATAAGTTGGGGGGAGGGTTGGAAACATTTTTGAGACGTTTCGTATCCATGCTATGCTGCCCTGCAAGTCGACTGCCCTGTGTGCCCACCTGCTGTGTTCAAGGGCCTTTCCCACCCACAGTTGCCATTGCTGAGTTTTATCATCAGAGAAACCCAACCGCAACAGGCAAAGGGCATTTTTTTATGTATTGTATTTATTTTTTTTTGAGATGGAGTCTCGCTCTGTCACCCAGGCTGAAGTACAGTGGCACAATCTCGGCTCACTGCAACCTGTGCGTCCCGGATTCAAGCGATTCCCCTGTCTTGGCCTCCTAAGTAGCAGGGATTACAGGCATGCACCGCTGCACCTGGGTGATATTTTTTATATTTGTAGTAGAGAAGGGGTTTCGCCATATTGGCTGGGCTGGTCTCGAACTCCTGACCTCAGGCATTCTGCCCTCCTTGGCCTCCCAAAGTGATATTCTAGGTTGTTTGTTTTTTTCTTTTTTGAGACAGAGTCTCGTTCAGTTGCCCAGGCTGGAGCACAGTGGGACGATCTCGGCTCACTGTAAGCTCTGCCTCCCGGTTCACGCCATTCTCCTGCTTCAGCCTCCCGAGTAGCTGGGACTACAGGCGCCTGCCACCATGCCTGGCTAATTTTTTTAAAAATTATTTTTAGTAGAGACAGCCACCGTGTTAGCCACCGTGTTAGTAAGCCACCGTGTTAGTAGGCCACCGTGTTAGCCAGGATGATCTCAATCTCCTGACCTCGCGATCCACCCACCTCAGCCTCCCAAAGTCCTGGGATTACAGGTGTGAGCCACCGTGCCCGGGCAGTATTCTAGGTTTTAAACAAGCCTTGCGGGGGACGTGTCAGCCTTGCTGACATGTTGCTGAGGGGTCAGCCTTCTCTTTTGTGCATTCTCTACAGGAATACCTCAATAGCATTCTCCAGCATGCCAAGGATTTCAAGGAATATCACAGATCAGTCACAGGCAAAATCCAGAAGCTAACCAAGGCAGTGGCCACGTACCATGCCAACACGGAGCGGGAGCAGAAAAAAGAGAATGAGCGGATCGAGAAGGAGCGCATGCGGAGGCTCATGGTATGGTCCCGCCTTCTTGACATGCACCCTTCCACACATGTGGCTGGTACTGCAGGTTCCAGGGGTCGCTCCCCAGGGTCACACCAAGGCATTTCAAAGCTCGGAGTTAGAAGTGGGGTGAAGGAAAGAGCAGGCTCGGGCTTGGGAGTCAGTCCTGGGCTCGGATCTTTGCTGATCCCTCTGATCATCAGAGTGACTGTGTGACCTCAGGTCACTTTGCCGTCTCGTCTGCCTTCTGTGGAAAATGGAGGTGGTGCCCCCTCCCCTCATTCTGTGAGAGCCACAGGTGGTGCGATCCAGACCCCCCACCCCTAGGATAAACATCTCTAACCATTTATTTGTGGCTGAGTCGCTGGTTGGACAGATATTGGCAGCGTGTTCTGAGCCAGGTGCTGCTCTGTGTATGGGGGACACAGAAGGGAGCACAACACGGCCCCTGTCCTCGTAGGTTGTGCTTGAGGGGCAGATCTACGAATGAAGCAAACAGAGTAGTGGATGGTGATGGCTGCAGTGAGGAGGGTGAAGCCGAATGGAAGGGGAGGGATAGGGTAGTCAGTGAAGGCCTTGGAACAGAGGCCCAAAGGGTGGCCCTGATGCACAAATGCAGAGACCCAGGAGAGGAGCCCCAGGCAGCACGGAACAAAGGTCGAGGTGGCAGGCAGCCGTATGCCAAGGACAGCCGGTAGCCCTGGGCTCCCAGCACAGCATCGTGTGAGGCGGGAGGTGAGGTCAGAGCTCACAGGGGCAGGTGGGGCGTGGGACCTTTCAGGCCATTGGGAGGACTGTGGGTTGAATTCTGATCGTGAATGAGAGCCTCACCCGGGAGGGTTTTGGCTGTGGGTGATGTGATCTGATGTCTTCTTAGAAAGGTGAGGGGCTGCTGTAGGAATTGGTGGGAGGGATGCACCTTGGACTTTGTGGAGAGAAAGCTTTGGGTTTGGGGTGTGTTTCGTGAACAGAGTGGATAGGACTGGCTCATGGCCTCTGTAAATGGCTCCTGGCGGGACCATCTGCTTAGCAGGTGCCCTTGGAACCTAGCCCTTGGTAGGTTTTGAGGAACTAGTTCCTGAACAGGGAGTCGATTGCCATGTGAAGGGTCAGTGGCGCGGCACCCCCGTGAGCCACGCGCGCCCTCAGTGCGCCTCTGGGTTGGCTGGCCATGGGTGCCCACAGACGTGCACAGTTTGCCACCACATTGCAGTAACCCCCACACTTTTGTAGGCTGAAGATGAGGAGGGGTACCGCAAGCTCATCGACCAGAAGAAGGACAAGCGTCTGGCCTACCTCTTGCAACAGACAGATGAGTACGTGGCTAACCTCACAGAGCTGGTGCGGCAGCACAAGGCCGCCCAGGTCGCCAAGGAGAAAAAGAAGAAAAAGAAAAAGAAGGTGTGCTGGGCCTGGTGTGGCGCCTGCCACGGGTGGGATGGGAGCAGCTGTCTTCACGTGTGTGGCCTCAGCCTGGCGGGTCAGAGCCTGACTGTGTCTCTCTCTATTTCCAGAAGGCAGAAAATGCAGAAGGACAGACGCCTGCCATCGGGCCGGATGGTGAGGTGAGGAAGCAGCCCTGAGGCGCTGGTCTGTTTCAGACTTTAAAACCTATGTTCTTTTAAAATTATGAACAATGATATATGATGGTGGTGAGAATCCCAAGGTGTCCTCTGACTCCCATCCCACCCGCCCCTCCATCCCACACGTTGTGTTTTCTTCCAGACCTTTTTCTATGCATGTGCCGCAGGATTCATCTTTCAGGTTTTACTTTATTGTAACGTCTGACTTCCAGGAAAGGCGCGAGAACCGTCCAGAGATGTCCTGTGTGTTCTTTGCCTAGAGTCTCCATTTTCACGTTTTGTATTTTGTTTTGTTTCTTTGAGACAGGGTCTCTCTGTCACCCAGGCTGGACTGCAGTGGTGCATGGCTCATTGCAGCCTCGACCTCCTGGGCTCAAGTGATCCTACCCTTCTGAGTAGCTGGGACTACAGGCATGCCCCACCACACCCAGCTAAGTTTTTTTTTTTTTTTTTTGAGATGGAGTTTCGCTCTTTTGCCCAGGCTAGAGTGAAGTGGTGCGATCTTGGCTCTCTGCAGCCTCCACCCCGCGAGTTCAAGCAATTCTGCCTCAGCCTCCTGAGTAGCTGGGATTATAGGCATCCACCACCATGCCCGGCCAATTTTATTTTTATCTTTATTTTTATTTAGACGGAGTCTCGTTCTGTTGCCCAGGCTGGAGTGCAGTGGCACGATCTCTGCTCACTGCAAGCTCTGCCTCCTGGGTTCATGCCATACTCCTGCCTCAGCCTCCCAAGTAGCTGGGACTACAGGCGCCCGCCACCACATGCGGCTAATTGTTTGGCTTTTAGTAAAGACGGGGTTTCACCATGTTAGCCAGGATGGTCTCGATCTCTTGCCCTTGTGATTCACCTGCCTCGGCCTCCGAACGTGCTGGGATTACAGGCTTGAGCCACTGTGCCCAGCCAGTTTTTGTCTTTTTAGTAGAGATGGGGGGGTTTCACCATGTTGGCCAGGCTGGTCTTGAACTCCTGACCTCAGGTGATCCACCCGCCTCGCCTCCAAAAGTGCCAGGATTACAGGCATGAGCCACTGTGCCTGGCCTAATTTTTTAAAATTTGTTTTTTATAGAGATGGGGTTTCCCTATGTTTTTCAGGCTGGTCTCCAATTCCTGGGCTCAGGCATCCTCCTGCCTCAGCCTCCCAAAGTGTTAGGATTATGGGCCCGCGCACCTGGCCTTCACATGTGTTTTTACCTAAACTCTTTGAGAGTCAAATTCAGACGTGACAGCGCTTTACCTCTGTGTATTTCTGTATCTACTTCCTGAAGATAAGGTTGCTCCTGCGCACTGTGCCGAGGTGACGGAAGCAGGAGGTGAACATTGGTACAGCATTGTTATTCAGTCTACAGGCCTTTATATAAGGTTTGGCCAGTTTTTCCAGTTGTCTTCACAGCAGCAGAAAACCCCGGGTCACATTTAGTGGAGGTCCCTTTAGTCAACTTTGATCTTAAAGATCTCCGTGTGTGTGTGTGTGTGTGTGTGTGTGTGTGTGTGTGTGTGTGTGTTTGCAGAGATGGGGTCTCACATTGCCCAGGCTGGTCCTGAACTCCTGGGCTGGAGTGATCCACCTCAGACTTCCAAAGGCTGTGATTGTAGGCGTGAGCCACCACACTTGGCTTCAGGCCAGCTCTGTCAGCTAGTGGCCCTGGATTCTGGTTTGTCTGATGTCCCTTGTGGTTAGAGTCAGGTTATGTGTCTCTGGCAGGCAGACCCAACATGGCCCTGGGTACCTCTCAGGGCATCACGTCGGGAGTGCATGGCAGAGGTTTGCAAATAAGCTCACTGGTGATGCCGACTTTGAACCCCTGCCAAGGGATCTCCACTGTCCAGTTTCTGTTTTTTTCTTTTGTAATCAGTAAGTACCCTGTAGGGAGATACTTGAGACTCTGTAACTATGTTGTAACTCCTCAGAATTCCAGCTACTCCTTTTAGTATCTTTTTTTTTTTTTTTTTTGCCTGTATCAGTTTTTGCTGTGACAGCTACGGGATGGTGACTTTTAGTTCCATCATTCTTTCTGCATTGATTTATTTGTTCTTCTATACTAGGTAAAGCTTTCTCTTTGGTCCTGTTAGACCTGTGGCCATGGCCTGCCAACCCCTGGTGTAGACTTACGGATTCTTGTTTAGTTGAATGAATGGCTTCTGATCCTTTAAAATGATTTCTTTTGGCTATTTAGCTTTAGCCAGTAGAAGCCCCTTGACATTGGCTCCTGTTCGCTTTTGGCATGTGCCCACTATTCCTGGATCACTTCCTTCCTCACCAGGTTTTTCTTCTGCTTTCCCTGCCTAAGTTCCTTGTACCCAGCTCTTTCCCCAGGGAGTCCTGGTTCCTTTTTTTTTCCTCAAGAAAGGATCTCCCTGCATCACCTAGGCTGGAGTATACGGTGGTACGATCATGGCTCACTGTAGTTTCAACCTCCTGGACTGAAGTGATCCTCCCACCTCAGCCTCCTGAGTATCTGGGGCTACAGGCACATGCCACCATGCTTGGCTAAGTGTTCTATATTTTTTTTGTAGAGACAGGGTTTCACCATGTTGCCCAGGCTTGTCTCAAACTCCTGAGCTCAAGCGATCCACCTGCCTTGGCCTCCCAAAGTGCCAGGATTACAGATGTGAGCCACTGTGCCCGGCTATATTTTCTTTTATTACAGAAGAATATTTACATGCCAAGATCTGACTTTGGGGGTGCTCATTGCTAGTGGGCCATCACTGCTTCTAGGAGCCAGATCTGGGAAATAGATGTATGTACACTTAATCATCTGCGTTGCTGCTTGTATATGTTAAACATCGTGGCTGGGGCCGGGCGCGGTGGCTCAAGCCTGTAATCCCAGCACTTTGGGAGGTCGAGACTGGCGGATCACAAGGTCAGGAGATCGAGACCATCCTGGCTAACACGGTGAAACCCCATCTCTACTAAAAATACAAAAAACTAGCCGGGCGAGGTGGCGGGCGCCTGTAGTCCCAGCTATTCCGGAGGCTGAGGCAGGAGAATGGCATAAACCCGGGAGGCGGAGCTTACATTGAGCTGAGATCCGGCCACTGCACTCCAGCTCGGGCGACAGAGCAAGACTCTGTCTCAAAAAAAAAAAAAAAAAGGCCGGGCATGGTGGCTCAAGCCTGTAATCCCAGCACTTTGGGAGGCCGAGACGGGCGGATCACGAGGTCAGGAGATCGAGACCATCCTGGCGAACATGGTGAAACCTCGTCTCTACTTAAAAAATACAAAAAACTAGCCGGGCGAGGTGGCGGGCGCCTGTAGTCCCAGCTACTCCGGAGGCTGAGGCGGGAGAATGGCGTAAACCCGGGAGGCGGAGCTTGCAGTGAGCTGAGATCCGGCCACTGCACTCTAGCCTGGGCGACAGAGCGAGACTCCGTCTAAAAAAAAAAAAAAAAAAAAAATCGTGGCTGGGCATGGTGGCTCGGGCCTGTATTCCCAGTACTTTGGGAGGCCAAAATGGGAGGATCACTTGAGCCGAGGAGTTCGAGACCATTGTGGGCAATATGGCAAAACCTTGTCTCTGTAAAAATTTTAAAAATTAGCTGGGTGTAGTGGCATGTACCTGTTGCCCCAGCTACTTGGGAGGCTGAGGTGGGAGGATCCCTTGAGTCCAAGAGTTTGAGGCTGCGATGAGCTGTGATCTCACCATTTCTCTCCAGCCTGGTCAAGACAGTGAGACCCTATCTCACACACACAAAGAATCTTGAGGTTGTGTTGACACCTCCAGTTCTAATCCAGCAGCACAGGGTTGATTGTCGTCCTTTCCCCCTTTCCTCAATTCTAAAATCAGGAACCTGATTTCCATTAACAATAATAAACTGATTTACCTGCTCCATTCTAGAATACATAGAAAGTACGTTCCAGAGTGCTAACGGACACCTCTCTGCAGAAGTTTCCTAGCTAGAGTTCAGTATTTATAGAGTTCCTCCATGCCAGGGTATGTGTTCCAGATAATGGTGTTCAGAAGTTACTGGGGCCAGGTGCAGTAGCTCACGCCTGTAATCCCAGCACTTTGGGAGGCCAAGGCAGGCAGATCACCTAAGGTCATGAGTTCAAGACCAGCCTGGCCAACGTAGTGAAACCTCGTCTCTGCTAAAAATACAAAAAAATTAGCCAGGTGTGGTGGCACGTGCCTGTAGTCCCAGCTACTTGGGAGGCTGAGGCAGGAGAATCAATTGAACCTGGAAGGTGGAGGTTGCAGTGAGCCAGGTTCGCAGTCACTGCACTCCAGCCTGGGTGACAGAGTGAGATTCTGTCTCAAAAAAAAAAAAAAAAAAAAGAATTACTCGGGGTCAGGCGTGGTGGCTCATGCCTGTAATCTCAGCAGTTTGGGATGCTGAGGTGGGTGGATCGCTTGAGCCCAGGAGTTCGAAACCAGCCTGAGCAACATGGTGAAACCTCATCTTTACAAAAAATTAGCCAGGCTTGGTGTGCACGCTTGTAGTCCCACCTACATGAGAGACTGAGGCGGGAGGATAACTTAGCCCAGGAGGTCCAGGCTATAGTACATTGTGTTTGTACCACTGCATTCCAGCCTGGGGAGCTTTTTATTATTACTTGAGACAGAGTCTCTTTGTTGTCCAGGCTGGAGTCCAGAGGTGAGGTCATGGCTCACTGCAGCCTCGACGTCCTAGGTTCAAGTGATCCTCTGGGGATGTTTGCTAAGTAGTAGCTGGGCATGAAGGCATGTGCCTGGCGTTGCAGCTTCTCAGGAGGCTGAGGTGGGAAGATTGCTTTGGTCCAGGAGTTCAAGACCAGCCTGGGCAACACAGGGAGACTCTGTCTCTCCAAAAAATAAAATAATTATCTGGGCATGGTGGTGTACACTTGAGGTCCCAGCTGCTTGGGAGCCAGAGGTAGGCGGATCACTTGAGCCCAGGGCTTTGAGGCTGTGATCATACCTGTGAAAAACCATGGTACTGAGCCCATCTCCAAAAAATAAAAAGTAAATTAAAAATTTTAAAAAGCAGGCCGGGCGTGGTGCCTCACGCCTGTAATCCCAGCATTTTGGGAGGCCAAGGAGGGTGGATCACGAGGTCAGGAGATTGAGACCACGGTGAAACTCCATCTCTACTAAAAATACACAAAATTAGCCGGCACGGTGGCAGGCGCCTGTAGTCCTAGCTACTCTGGAGGCTGAGGCAGGAGAATGGCGTGAACCCAGGAGGCGGAGCTTGCAGTAAACTGAGATCGTGCCACTGCACTCCAGTCTGGGTGACAGAGCGAGACTCTGTCTCAAAAAAAAAAAAAAGCAAGGATGCCCAAGCCTCACTCCAGAGCAGTTCAATCAGAATTTTGGATGTGGGGGAGGCATGCAGCAATCGGCATCTTTGACCACTCCTCCCAGTGATCCCAGAGAGGATGTGGAGTTGAAAGTCCTTGATTGAGGCAGCCTGCAGAGCCCATTGTTGGGGTAAGAGGTTGCTGTGACCCTCTCTGGTGGCCGCTCTGTGGGTGAGCTTTTAGTGTGTAGAGACTGATATCCCTCCACTGTGTGGACAGCGTTGACACTATGAGGGCAGCAGTTTTGCAGGTAGTTATAAATTCCTGGAAGATGAAAACCAAAATTTAAATGAAGAACTTTATCCCCTTCTTGGGAGTTTTCTGTAGGAAATGTACAAGAATCAATGAGGGAGAAAATGTTTATCCATTGAATCTCAACAGGAAGAGTTTCATATTTGTTGCTAAGAGGAATTATTTTTGAAATATTTCAGTTAGCTTTTTAACAAAAAAGAATGAGGACCCTTGATGAAATCTACAAATAGAGTATAAGTGGGAGAAAAAAAAATCAAAGTCCAAAAAATGTAAATTAGTATAGCCATTGGTGTAAGAAACAGGGAGAAAGTGGAAACGTCTTAACTCTTTGTTTCTTATGCGTGGAATTCATCTGGAAGGATGGACAGGAAACTGATACCAGCGGACAACTGTGAAGAGAAAATCTTAGGCTGGAGGACAGGAGAAGGGGGAGAGCCCACATTATGCTATTAAGTTTTCGTTAAAAAGATAAAAATGGGCCTTGGGAGGCCGAGGTGAGCAGATCATGAGGTCAGGAGATTGAGACCATCCTGGCTAACACAGTGAAACCCCATCTCTACTAAAAATACAAAAAATTAGCTAGGCTTGGTGATGGGCTCCTGTAGTGAGCTGAGATCATGCCACTGTACTCTAGCCTGGGCGACAGAGCGACACTCTGTCTCAAAAAAAGAGAAAGAAAGGAAAAAAAAGAAACAAGTGTCACTTAGCCAAGACTGATGGGTTATATATTTTTACTGGATTACTGAGTATATAGTTTGCCCATTTTCACTACCACTGGCCATGTTTGCCTGCCCTTTTCTGTGCAGACAGTTGAGTGGGTGTTTCCCACCTTGGCCTCTGTAAGCCTTTGGTCTGGAGGCCCTGCGACCTCAATGTCGCACGGGTGACTCTTTTTCAGCCTCTGGACGAGACCAGCCAGATGAGCGACCTACCGGTGAAGGTGATCCATGTGGAGAGCGGGAAGATCCTCACGGGCACAGATGCCCCCAAAGCCGGACAGCTGGAGGCCTGGCTCGAGATGAACCCGGGGTGAGTTGGGTCTTGCATTCCAGATGCAGTGGGGATCTAAGTCCTCGGTGGGCCTTATTCCAGGGAGGTGGCAGCTGGGGGCAGTTTTACTTCTGTTTGGATCCCTGGCAGGTTTGGTAGGGAAAGTGAATTCTGCTGGTTCTGAGCAGATTTATATGAAAGCCCTTATATTTTTTCTAGGTATGAAGTAGCTCCGAGGTCTGATAGTGAAGAAAGTGGCTCAGAAGAAGAGGAAGAGGTAAGAGTGCATTTCCTGACTTTCAAGGCTCTCAGTGTCCACTGGCAGTGACTTCCACCCTGTGTGCCATGAGACCCTCTCCTGCCCTGGCTGGGCATCTTGTGGGGCAGGGAACAGCTGGGGCCCAGGCCTGGCTGAAGTCGGTGCTTTAGAGCTGTGCTATCCAATAGGGCAACTTCTGGCGACGTGTGACCGTTTCCATTTTAAATTAAATCAGTCACATTACATAAAATTTAGGACTCATTTTATCTTTCATACTGACTGCATTTCAGGTGTTTGACATCCCTTCTCCGGGAATGGTCTACCTCATTTGCCTATTTCTTTTTTTTTGAGATGGAGTCTCGCTCTGTCGCCCAGGCTGGACTGCAGGGGTGCAATCTCACCTCACTGCAACCTTCGCCTCCCAGGTTCAACCAATTCTCCTGCCTCAGACTCCCAAGTAGCTGGGACTACAGGCACCTGCCACCACTTCCAGCTAATTTTTTTATGTTTAGTAGAGATGGGTTTTCATCATATTGGCCAGACTGGTCTCGAACTCCCAACCTCAAGTGATCCACCTGCTTCAGCCTCCCAAAGTGCTGGGATTACAGACATGAACTTCCACATCCGACTTGTGATTTTTTTGTTGTTGTTTTAGAATGGAGACTTGCTGTGTTTCCCAGGCTGGAGTGCAGTGGTGTGATGTTGGCTTACTGCAGCCTCCACCTTCCGTATTCAAGCGATTCTCCTGCCTCAGCCTCTCTGGTAGCTGGGACTTCAGGCACCTGCCACCATGCCTGGCTAATTTTTGTATTTTTAGTAGAGACAGGGTTACACCCTGTTGGCCAGGCTGGTCTTGAACTCCTGACTGGTGTTTTTTTATTTTTTGAGACAGAGTCTCACTCTATAGCCCAGGCTAGAGTGCAGTGGCACGATCTCACTCACTGCAACCTGTACCTCCCAGGTTCAGGCGATTCTCCTACCTCAGCCTCCTGAGTAGCTGGGATTACAGGCGCACACCACCAATGCCCGGCTAATTTAAAAAATTTTTTTAGTAGAGATGGGGTTCCACCATGTTGGCCAGGCTGGTCTCAAACTGCTGACCTCAAGTGATCCACCCACCCACCCACCTGGGCCTCCCAAAATATTGGGATCACAGGCGTGAACCAGTGTGCCCATCTTCCAGTGGTATTTCTTGTTTTAAAGTCTGTTCTGTCTTAGAGTAGTCACTCTAGCCCTTTTATGGTTATTGTTTGCATGGTACATCTTTTTCCCTTCTTTCACTTCTGTTACTTTCAGTCTGTTTCTTTGAATCTACAACAGCATATGGGTTTTGCATTTTCAGCTAGTATGACAGTGACTGCTTTTTGACTGAGTTTCTAAGACCATTTACATTTACTGTAATTTCTGATATGATTAGACTTACACTTGCTATTTCTTTTCTGTGCCTCCCATTTTTGTTCCTCCTTTACTGCCTTCTTTTGTGTTTAATGTTTGTTTTTCCTAGATTTTTATTTTTATAATGCCTTTTTATTTTCTTTTCTAAGACAGTCTGGCTCTGTCACCCAGGCTGGAGTGCAGTGGAGCAATCTCAGCTCACTGCAGTCTCCGCCTCCCGGGTTTAAGCAATTCTCCTGCCTCAGCCTCTGGGGACTACAGGCGCCTGTCACCACACCAGCTAATTTTTTTTTTTTTTTTTGTAGTTTTGCTAGAGACAGGGTTTCACCATGTTGGTCAGGCTGGTCTCAAACTCCTGACTTCAGGTGATCCTGCCCAGCTTGGCCTCCCAAAGTGCTGGGATTACAGGTATGAGCCACCACCCCTCGCCTCTCTTATTTTTTTGCTTACCTCTTCATGTTTAGTTGAAGTATACTTTAGCTACCCTGGAGTCTGACTTACCTGTGGGAGATTGTGGTGGCCTGTAGTCTGTTTAATAATTTCCTTTGCTAAATCTGTGAAATCTGGTTCCCACACAATATGTGTAGCCTCTGCTATATTTGCTCAGTTCTTTTAAACATTTTTTGGCTTTGTCTTATTCGTGATTTTTTTTTCCTGGTTCATCGGGGCAGACAGTGTTTCTTTGTCACTTAGTGGTCATCCGAAGATTGGACACAGTTTATGCTCAGGCACGCGCCTTCTTTCTCCTACTGATGGTTCAGTTGTATGAGGAGATGCATTCCACATTTGGGCCATTGTCGGGTTCTCCCTGGCACTTTTGCTTTTCTGGGCCCTTTGGTGTCTGTGCATATGCACAGACTCAGGCTCAGCCAGTGATACGCTTTTTCCTACCACGGCTGATCTCACCTCCATTGGCAGTGCCACTGGGCGTGGGCATTGCCTCCTTCTACAAGTGACTGAGCCCCTTCCACCTCCCTGCCAAGCCTCACAGCCTGCAACTCTCCAGCCAGAAGACCTTCATGTGTCCGGAGCTGTGAGGCAGAAGAGGTGAAAGTAGCCCACAGTAAAAGTGCTGCAAACTCCCACTCTTCCCACCTGAAGTTCAGTTTTTTAAGGTTCAGTGATTCTAGTAGACCTTTGGTCAACTTGGTGAGCTCTGAAATGCTCACTTTGTCAATTTGTCCTGCTTTATAGTTACTTTTTGGGGAGGAAATTTGCCCACCTCCTCATATGAGTTTAGCCAGAAGTCTCACTCCTGTTTTAATTCCAGGATGTCTGGACCAGCTCTGATTTTCTTGCCTAAAATGTTGGTGTTATTACCACCTGTTTATTCCAAGTGATCTGTTACATCATTTTTTGTGATCTAAGGGAAATCCCACTGGCTTTTCACTGAAATTATTTAACGGATTAATTATAGATCGTATTTTTAAAGCTTTGTAGCAGTTCCAGTATAGATAAGGGAACAATCCACTGTGGTGTATTTGTATGATTTAAGTGGCAAGACAAGAATAGTTTAAGATAAGGAAATGCATTCATGTCTATTTTCTCAGTATGTGTTATGCAAAATCCCAGTAAAGGCTGGAAAGCCATCAAATGACGCAACATGAATGCTTAAACAAGTCCATAGAAACTTTCAGTAAACTGAGATGCCTCAGGTTGCCAGTGTTATTAGACATGTTGTAGATGGTTGAGACTCGTCAGTAAAGCTGGAAGTAAATTACAAGCAATAAATATTGAAAGTTGGCTCTAAGATATTTAAGGCCAGGTGTGGTGTCTCACGCCTGTAATCCCAGAATTTTGGGAGGGCGAGTTGGGTGAATGATCCGAGGTCAGGAGTTCGAGACCAGCCTGGCCAACATAACGAAACCCCGTCTCTGCTAAAAAATACAAAAATTAGCCAGGGATGATGGTAGGGTCTAAGATACTTAATACCTAGGAAATCCAAGAGAATCAATGAAAAACTGCTTTAGTAGGTTAGCAGAGAATAAACGTATAATACTCATTTTATAACAGAGGTAGGAGGGATATGGAGTCTACTTCTAATTAGTAACAAAAGTTCAGAATACCCTGAGATAGCCTTAGAAGAAGTGTCGGGACCAGGTGTGGTGGCTCATACCTGTAATCCCAGCACTTTGGGAGACCGAGGCAGGCGGATCATGAGGTCAGGAGTTCAGGACCAGCCTGGCCAACATAGTGAAACCCCGTTTACTAAAAATACAAAAATTATCCAGTCTTGATGGCGTGTGCCTGTAATCCCAGCTACTTGGGAGGTTGAGGCAGGAGAATCGCTTGAACCTGGGAGTTGGAAGTTGCAGTGAGCCGAGATCACGCTACTACACTCCAGCTTGGGCAACAGAGCGACACTTCGTTTCAAAAAAAAAAAAGATGTAGCCAGTATGGTGCCATTTGCCTGTAGTCCCAGCTACTTGGGAGGCTGAGGAGAGAGGATTGCTTGAGCCCAGGAGTTTGAGACCAGCCTGGGGAAGGTAGCGAGACCCCATACCTACAAAAATTTAAAACATTTGAGCTGGGCGTAGTGGTGCGTATCTGTAGTTCTAGCTGCTGGGGAGGCTGAGGCAGGATGATCTCTTGAGTTCAGGAGTTCGAAGCCTTCCGGGCAACATAGTGAGACTTCCATATATTAATAATAATAAATACATAATTTTAAAAGGAAGATGTAAATAACAAACATCACACATTCCAGGATAGGTAGAGAGGGTGAGGGCTGTAAGAAGATCACTTGCTTCTAAAACTATATTCTCCCCATGGGAGTCCCGTCCCCGCTCTCTGGGAATGAACCGAGGTGACACGGGCTTGTCTCTTGGTAGGAGGAGGAGGAAGAGCAGCCGCAGGCAGCACAGCCTCCCACCCTGCCTGTGGAGGAGAAAAAGAAGATTCCAGATCCAGACAGCGACGACGTCTCTGAGGTGGACGCACGGCACATCATTGAGTAAGGGATCCTGATACACACTGTTCTGTGCCAGCTTCCTGTGAGATGGCGCTGGTGGGAGTGGCTAGAATCCCAGCCATCCCTAGACGACATTCAGCACTGTCCAGCCAGCTGCTACTGTGGAATCACAGAGACCAAATTTATTTACTTCACATTTCATGTATTTTATAGGGATTTAATAGAGCAAATGCATTCGCATGGTTCACCATACGCTTACGAGGTAGTCAGGTGTGTGGGAGAAGCCCTCCTCCCCCCGTCCCCTGCTCCTCAGCTCCCTCCCTTTCCACTGCCCTCCCTGGGGAAATTTTCCAGCCTCGTGTGTCATCTTTCAGAGATGCTGTCTGCATTAGCAAGCAAAATGTGCATGTTTTTGTCTTTTCATTTGCATACATATCTCCGGTGTACATTGGTGTACACCTTGTTATTTTCACTGAACCTTCCCTCTCGGAGGTGATCCTGTGTCCGTGCAGAGTGCTCCCAGTCTGGTCCTCAGTATACAGTGTCATACTGAGTCACGTCATATTCTCATTTTTGTAGGCCTGTCCTTTGGTGACAGGCATTGAGGTTATATTTCTCATCTTTTGCTCCTGTAACACATCACGGTTAACACACTAATCTCATCATTGCTTATGGTAAGGAATGAGTGGATCCTGTTAAAAAGCAAGAGAGGGCCGGGCACGGTGACTCAGGCCTATAATCCCAGCATTTTGGGAGGCCAAGGCAGGCAGATCACTTGAGGTCAAGAGTTCAAGACCAGCCTGGCCAACATGGTGAAACCGCATCCCTACTAAAAATACAAAAATTAGCTGGGCGTGGTGATGTGCGCCTGAAGTCCCAGCTACTTGGGAGACTGAGGCAGGAGAATCGCTTGAAATGGGGAGGAGGAGGCTGCAGTGAGCCGAGATAGCACCACTGCACTCCAGCGTGGGCAACAGAGTGAGACTCCATCTCAAAAAAAAATATATATATATATAGGTGGCTAAAAGTCACTTTTTTTTTTTTTTTGATTTCACCAGACTGGAGTACAGTGGCACGATCTCAGCTTACTGCACCCTCCACCTCCTGGGTTCAAGCGACTCTCCTGCCTCAGCCTCCCGAGTAACTGGCACTACAGGCGCGGGCCACCATGTCCAGCTAATTTTTGTATTTTTAGTAGAGATGGGGTTTCACCATGTTGGCCAGGATGGTCTTGATCTCTTGACCTCGTGATCCACCCACCTCAGCCTCCCAAAGTCCTGGAATTACAGGCATGAGCCACCGTGCCTGGCCAAAGTCACTTTTTAAAATAAAAAGATTGAGATTATATTACAAACTGCCTAAGTTTTAATAATTCTGGTTTTGTATGAACCTGTTCAGTCTGTGTTTCTTTTCACCTTTAGGCTCATGAATTGTTATTAGAAAGAATGGGTCATATTATCAGCGTCTGGCTAAGTGCAGTGTCTCTTTATGTGCTTTGGCAAGTGACAAAGCACTTTGTCTTTTTGTTTGTTTGTTTTGAGACAGTCGCCCAGGCTGGAGTGCAGTTTGTTTGCTCAGTCGCCCAGGCTGGAGTGCAGTGGCTTGATCTCTCGGTTCTCTGCAGCCTCTGCCTCCCGGGCTCAAGTGATTCTTTTACCTCAGCCTCCTGAGTAGCTGGGGTTACAAGCATGCACCACCACCGCGCCTGGCTCATTTTTTTTTCTTTATTTTGAGATGGAGTCTTGCTCTGTCGCCCAGGCTGGAGTGCAGTGGCGCTATCTCGGCTCACTGCAGGCTCCACCTCCCAGGTTCATGCCATTCTCCTGCCTCAGCCTCTCGAGTAGCTGGGACTACAGGCGCCAGCCACCACGCCCGGCTAATTTTTGTATTTTTAGTAGAGATGGGGTTTCACCATGTTGGTCAGCCTGGTCTAGAACTCCTGACCTCGGGTGATCCACCTGCCTCAGCCTCCCAAAGTGCTGGGATTACAGACGTGAGCCACTGCGCCCAGACTAATTTTTGTTTTTTGTAGTACAGATGGGGTTTCACCATGTTGGCCAGACTGGTCTCGATCTCCTGGCCTCACGTTATCCGCCTGCTTCAGCCTCACAAAGTGCTGAGATTACAGGCATGAGCCACCACGCCCGTCCGAGTGACAGAATTCTTGTTCTGTGGTGGTGCAGTCAGGACCCAGAGCTCCCAGGAGTCCAGTCTGGGCCCTTCAGGCTTAGTGTGCGCTGCCCTGCCTGGCCTCACACTGTCCGGCTGCACCTCTGTATGTCTTATAGTGCTGGCCACAGGTCATTCGGCAGAAAGGGCCACTCCACAGAGCTTGTGTCAGGAGCAAGCACATCGTCACAGATAGGAACATGTGTCCTTACCCAGCGCTTCCATCTCGCTCCCAGGAACGCCAAGCAAGATGTCGATGATGAGTATGGTGTGTCCCAGGCCCTTGCACGTGGCCTGCAGTCCTACTATGCCGTGGCCCACGCTGTCACCGAGAGAGTGGACAAGCAGTCAGCGCTTATGGTCAATGGTGTCCTCAAACAGTACCAGGTGAGGTGGGGGGTGGGGAGGCCACTGCTGCATAGCTGCCTTGGTGCAGGTGTTCCCAGGTGGTGGGGGCTGCGGCTATCGGGCAGACCTGAGTTCATTTTTTGCTCTTTGTGGGCAATGCACTTTTCCCCTCTGAGCCTCGGTTTCCCCATGTGTAAAACAGAGATGTGGTCTGGTAGGTTAGCCGCCAGGAGGAAGTGCAACAGCAGAAAGTCAGTGTCTACTGGGTGCCTGATGTGCGAGGCAGAGTGGGAGCGATTTGCACACCAGTGGCCTCACGGAGGAGACGGGCCACCTGAGGAGCAGAGAGGTGCGGCAGCTCCTCAGCATCACACCGTGTGTAGGGCTGAACCAGGGCCGGAGCTCAGATCTGGGCATCTGCTTGCTCAGGACAGGTTACCTGAGCTCTGTGTGGTGTGAAACGGCAAGCATCAGAAGCTTAGATCTAGGAGCCGGCAGCCCTGGACTCTGCTCTTTCTTCTGGGGATGGGGTAGCAGGTCCTGTGTGAGGGTGAAAAGACGATGGCTCTGAAGCTTTTCACCTGGGCCTGGCTTGGGACAGTCAAGAAGCAGAGCTGCTCGTACTCTTAATGCGGCCCGAGCTCATTACAAGGCCCCATAAGACAACCAGCACAACTCCAACCAAAGAATAGGTCTCTGGTTTTCAATTTGGTTGTGATCCCTGTTCTCCAACTTTCTTTTCTTTTCTTTTTTTGAAATGGAGTCTCTCTGTTGCCCTGGCTGGAGTGCAGTGGCGCGATCTCAGCTCACTGCAACCTCTGCCTCCCGGGTTCAAGTGATTCTCCTGCCTCAGACTCCCGAGTAGCTTGGACTACAAGTGTGCACCATCACGCCCAGCTAGTTTTTGTATTTTTAGTAGAGACAGGGTTTTACCATGTTGGCCAGGCCAGTCTCAAACTCCTGACCTCAGGTGATCCACCCACCTTGGCCTCCCAAAGTGCTGGGATTACAGGCATGAGCCACTGCGCCCAGCCCCAATTTTCTTTAAGACAACTCTAGAGGCCGGGCGTGGTGGCTCCAGCCTGTAATCCCAGCACTTTGGGAGGCCGAGACGGGCGGATCACGAGGTCAGGAGATCGAGACCATCCTGGCTAATACGGTGAAACCCCATCTCTACTAAAAACTACAAAAAACTAGCCAGGCGAGGTGGCGGCGCCTGTAGTCCCAGCTACCCGGGAGGCTGAGGCAGGAGAATGGCGTGAACCCGCGAGGCAGAGCTTGCAGTGAGCTGAGATCCGGCCACAGCACTCCAGCCTGGGTGACAGAGCGAGACTCCGTCTCAAAAAAAGACAACTCTTAAACCTTTTGTGTTAATGTCAGCATTCAAAACTGCGCATGCAGCTATAGTCCCAGCTACTTAAGAGGCTGAGATGGGAAGATCACATGATCCCAGGAGTTGAAGATGGGCTGGGCCTCTACAAAATTTTGTAGAGACACTGCCTCTACAAAAATATTTTTAAAATTAGCTGGGGGTGGTTGCACACGTCTGTAGTCCCAGATACTTGGGTGGCTTGGGTGGGGGGAGAGCCCAAGCCCAGGACTTCTGAGCTGTAGTGCCCTATGTCGATTAGCTGTCTGTACTAAGTTCAGCATGAATATGATGACCTTTAGGAGTGGGGGACCACCAGGTGGCCTAAGGAGTAGGGAATCTGCCCAGGTCAGAAATGGAGCAGGTCAAAACTGATGTGCTGATCCGTAGTGAGATAGTCCCTATGAATAGCCACTGCACTCCAGCCTGGGCAGCATAGCAATACCCCATCTCTATAAAACAATAATGAAACAAAGGCAAATCTCATGGTCAGTGGAATTTTCCAAGAGTCCCATGCAGTTAAAAAAATTAGAACTTGGCTAGGCGCAGTGGCTCACTGCTGTGATCCCAGCACTTTGGGAGACCAAGGCGGGTGGATCACCTGAGGTCAGGAGTTTTGAGACCAGGCTGGCCAACATGGCAAGACCCTGTCTATACCAAAAATACAAAAAATTAGCTGGGCATGGTGGTGCATGCCTGTAATCCCATTTGCTTGGGAGGCTGAGGCAGGAGAATTGCTTGAACCCTGGAGACAGAGGTTGCAGTGAGTCAAGATCGGGACACTGCACTCCAGCCTGGTTAAGAGTAAGACTGGGTCTCAAAAAAAAAAAAAAAAAGAATTAGAACTTGGCCAGAACTTACTTCCTGAATCCATTATGAAAATTTCCAGCCGGGCGCGGTGGCTCAAGCCTGTAATCCCAGCACTTTGGGAGGCTGAGACGGGCGGATCACGAGGTCAGGAGATTGAGACCATCCAGGCTAACACGGTGAAACCCCGTCTCTACTAAAAAATACAAAAAACTAGCCGGGCGAGGTGGCATGCGCCTGTAGTCCCAGCTACTCGGGAGGCTGAGGCAGGAGAATGGCTTACACCCGGGAGGCGGAGCTTGCAGTGAGCCGAGATCGCGCCACTGCACTCTAGCCTGGGCAACAGAGCGAGACTCCGTCTCAAAAAAAAAAAAAAAAAAAAAAAATTTCCAAAGTTTCCTTCATAACATTATCTTCAGTTTGCAAATAGTCTTCTATTTAAGGCCTCTATTTCAGAAAGCTCCCAGGCTTTGAAAATCCCTCCCTTAGGCTGGGCGTGGTGGCTCAAGCCTGTAATCCCAGCACTTTGGGAGGCCGAGACGGGCGGATCACGAGGTCAGGAGATCGAGACCATCCTGGCTAACACGGTGAAACCCCGTCTCTACTAGAAAATACAAAAAACTAGCCGGGCGACGAGGCGGGCGCCTGTAGTCCCAGCTACTCGGGAGGCTGAGACAGGAGAATGGCGTGAACCCGGGAGGCGGAGCTTGCAGTGAGCTGAGATCCGGCCACTGCACTCCAGCCTGGGTGTCAGAGCAAGACTCCGTCTCAAAAAAAAAAAAAAAATCCCTCCCTTAATCTTGAAATGATGTTCAGGCGGCGAATTCCTCACCAAGTCACCCCGAAGCCCTCGTGGTTTCCTGAGTGCAGGTCTCCCGTGGTGTGGGCAGGTTTTTCCTGTGTGCTGTGTGGGGCATGGTCAGGCAGGGACAGGCGGACAGTGTAACAGTTGGGAATGAGCTGTTGGGATGTGCACCAGAAATGTTACACTTGTCCATCATTAGCACAGTCACCGTGCGACTTCACAGACGCTATTGTAAGGATGAGGCTCAGCAATAAAGAATTGGGTTGGTTCAGAGGAAAAATCCCCGGTAAAGGCAGTTGAGGGTGGGATGTGGCTCAGGCAGAACTCGTGGCTGACCCTCTAAAGTGTGGAGAACCCTCTGGTGTCCTACCCGGCCTTCAGTCGTGGCGTGGCCGTGTCTGTCCTTGCAGATCAAAGGCTTGGAGTGGCTGGTGTCCCTGTACAACAACAACCTGAACGGCATCCTGGCTGACGAGATGGGCCTGGGGAAGACCATCCAGACCATCGCGCTCATCACGTACCTCATGGAGCACAAACGCATCAACGGGCCCTTCCTCATCATTGTGCCTCTCTCGTGAGTACCCGGTGCCAGCAACACCCCACATGCTGCTCACACGCCCCTGTGTTCGTTTCCTAAGTTTGCCACAGTAGAATACCACAAACGAGGTGGTTTAATGACGGAAATTTATTTTCCTGGAGGCCAGAAGTCCAAGGTCAAGCTATAGTAGGTTGCTTCCTCCTGAGGCCTCTCTTCCTGGCTTGCAGGGATGTGTGCTTACACGTGTCTCCCTGTGCCTTCATGTGGTCCTTCCTCCGTGCGTGCCTGTGTCCTCATCTCTTCTTCTTAGAAGGACACCGGTCAGGTTGGATGAGGGTGCATCCTAATGGCCTGCTTTAACTTCATTGCCTCTGTATTGGCCCTGTCTCCAGGTACAGTCGCATCCTGAGCTACTGGGGGTTAGGACAGCTCCACCCGCCTTGGGGCTGTGCACAGCTCCACACATCTTAGCCTCTGCCTCTGGGTCCCGGAGCAAGTGGGGGCATGACTGCTTATCGCCTCCACCCTTGAGGAGGCCTGGGGTCCCTCTCCTGGGATGTCCTTGGTGTCCTTTTCAAGTCCCACAACCAGCAAAGTCCATGCAGGGGAGTCGCAGGAGGCAAAAACCTCCCACTAGAAAAGTAGGGTGAGGCCGTTGAGGCTCCATTGAACAGTCTCTACTTCCTTGCCATGCAGTGTCATGCTAAGGCCACCAGAGCCCTTGGGCACATCCCAGCGTGGCCCAGGTGCTTGGGCATGGTGGGATCTGGATACCCTAAGAGGCTCTTACTTGCCACTGCCTGGCTCCACTGGCCTTTTTCTTCCAGCAAACTGAGAGTCCGCCCCCCTGCCCACCTCTCTGGACATCTCTCTACCCAGCTCAGCCCCTGCACCAAAAGGGAGACCACCCCAGGGTTTTCCTAGAAAGCCCCAGGGCTGGCTCTTACTGGTCCAGTCACGTGTCCAGCACGCAGGCAGTCACTGGCCTGGGGGTTAGTCTGCTCTGATTGGCCAAACCTCAGCATGGCACTTGGTCTGGCCCTAGAGCACAGCCCCTAACTCCAGCCAGGCACTCACAGGGACCACTGCAGCCACGAGTCAGCAGTGCACCCCCAACCCCCAGCAGACTGGCGAGCTGCATGCCCATGCCCCAACCCCATGGGAAAATGCTTTCCTGTCTATAAGACAGCCAGGCCCCATGGTGGGCCTGACGTCCTGACTGTTGCAGGTAGGACTGGAGGAAAGGCGAGGACCCCAGAACCCTCCCAGGTTTACCGTGGAGCTGTTTCTTTCTTCTCGCCCCCTGCTTCCCGCATGGCGGGTAGAACAGACTGCCCTGGAGGAGCAGGGCTTCCTTGTGCACAGTGCTGCAGGCAGCCGCACCTCCCCTCGTGGTCAGACCAAGATTGCTATAGTGTTCCCGCTGCACCTTCCTGAGCTCTGTCCCCTGTCTGTGTCCGGAGGCTGTTCCTTCCTGCTCTGCCCATCTCCTGGCTCCCCTCTGCCCTTCCTCCCGCAGAGGATGATGGGTGCGGTGGCAGCCGCCCTCTGAGGTTCCTGATTTTCCCTCCTTTCACTTACAAACTTCTCAGATCGCCATCTCTGCTGGAACGCCGCTCTCCGGGGTGCTGTTGTTTTGCAGCCTTGGTTCTTAGTTAATTTTTTGCTTAAAAAAATTTTTTTAAACTTCATTTTGAAATGATCTCATTATTTAGTTATTTATTTTTATTTTTTGAGAAGGAGTCTCACACTGTTGACTGGCCCAGAGTGCAGTGGCGCCATCTCGGTTCACTGCAACCTCCGCCTCCCGGGTTCAAGCGATTCTCGTGCCTCAGCCTCCCAAGTAGCTGGGATTACAGGCATGTACCACCACGCCCGGCTAATTTTTTATATTTTTAGTAGAGACGGGGTTTCTCCATGTTGGCCAGGCTGGTCTTGAACTCCTGACCCCATGATCTGCCCGCCTCTGCCTCCCGAAGTGCTGGGATTAGAGGAGTGAGCCACCATGCCCGGCAACCTCATTCTTACAAAACGTTGAAGAGTTAGTGTAAAGAATTGCTATGTATCCTTCACCCATCCTCCCCATTCTTTCATAACCCCAGGACAATTATGAAAACCAGGAAAATAACATGGACATAATACTAATACCAAACCAGAGGCCTTATTTACCAATCTTGTCAGTTTTCCCACAAGTGGCCTTGTTCTGGTCCAGGATTGCACACTGTCACGTCTGTGTGGCATGCCTGTGGCAGTTCCTCATTTCATCCTTCATCCTTGCTGAGCTTGACACTATTGAATCCTGGTCGGAGCTTTGGTAACCTCTCCTTCAGTTTGGGTTTGTCTTACGTGATTGCGTGGAGCGACGCCACGCCCTGCTTGATGTGCCTTAGCGGGGAAGGCGTGAGATGTTGAGGCTTTGGTCTCTTGGGCAAGGTGTCTGCTGGGTTTCCCACTGTAAACCTAGGAGTTACGCTTTCCGTTAATAACTATCTCGTGGGAACGCACTTTGACACTATGTAAATATCCCATTTCTCTTCCTACTTTTCCCGGTCATTTCAGCATCTGTCCTACTCCATTTCTTGTTGCCATAAAGGAATACCTGAGGCTAGGTGGTAAAGAGAAGAGATTTAGCCAGGTGCGGTGGCTCACGCCTGTAATCCCAGCAGTTTGAGAGGCCGAGGTGGGCGGATCACCTGAGATCAGGAGTTTGAGACCAGCCTGACCAACATGGTGAAACCCTGTCTCCACCAAAAATACAAAAAAAAATTAGCCGGGCGTGGTGGCACATGCCTGTAATCCCAGCTACTCAGAAGGCTGAGGCGGGAGAATCGCTTGAACCTGGGAGGCAGAGGTTGCAGCGAGCCGACATCGCGCCGTTGCACTCCAGCCTGGGCAACAAGAATGAAACTCTTTCTCAAAAAAAAAAAAAAAAACCGAGGTTTATTTGGCTCATGATTCTGCTGGCTGGAAGACTGGACACCTGGTGAGGCCTTCAGGCGGATTCCACTCCTGGTGGAAGGCAAAGGGCAACCAGTGTAGAGATCCCATGGGGAGAGAGGAGGCGAGCGAGGTGGGGGTGCCGGGCTCCTTTTAACAGTAGCTTCCACGGGAGTTCAGAGAGCAAGAACTCACTCATCCCCCGTCCCCAGTACGGTACAGGCCATTCATGAGGGTTCTGCCCCGTGACCCATTTGACTACCACCAGGCCCCACCGCCAACACTGGAAATCAGATTTCAGCATGAGGTTTGGAAGCGCCAAATACCCAAACTATAGCAGCAAACATCGGATAAGTCTTGCCTGAAAAAATAATTACATGAGAGTTGCCAAATACATGGTTACCTGTTTCTATCCGCCCTTCTCTACAAATTACCTGGAATTCCACTATTAAGAAGAGCTTTCCCTTCTCCCCCATGTGCTTGTTAGGGTAATTATTATATCATTGTGGACTCACGCAAACAAATGTTATTTATTTTGATGCTTCAGTTTTTTCAGATGCGGCCTGGGAGAATTCTCCCTGGATGAATTGTGTCTTCTCTATTGATTCAGTCATTTATTCATATGAGTATGGACCCACAGATTAAATTATTTATTTTCTACTCCAGGCTATGCACCAGTGCTGGGTTTTGTTGTTTTGTGGCTCAAATCCATCCAGCTTTGGCCACTGGGAGCTCTTTAGGTTGGCTCTTCTGCCCTTTGACACGCCCCCAGCATTGGGTGAATTTTGAGGACTTTCTTGTTTTTTGGCACCAAGAGATGCCGCAGGCACACATAGTCCATTTCCCGCCCACTCCCTCGAATCAGCCATTTCTCCAAGGAGCCCTGGTTTCCCTTCTTACAGAATGGTTTTGGGAACCAAGACCTGGGTCCTGGATGGGCCCGTTGCTTCTGGGGTGTCGTTGCTCCCGGGGCCCTCTCAGTGGTCAGTGCGTGGAGATTCGTGTCCGCGTGCTGATGCTATGTGCACATATCATCCAAAAGGCCTTCTCTGCCTCTGCATCTGTTTCTGTGTTAAGCTGAACATGAGTTCACGCCACTGTCTGCGGCTCTGAGTGAGGACCACAAGTTCCTTCTCGCACTTGCACCCTGTGCGTGTTCCCAGTCTCGGCTTCCGTGGACAGCAGTTTCGGAGTAGTGAGCCCGTACCTCTGAGAAGCATCTTGAGCCACTAGAGCGCAGGCCTTGAGACCAGTTCTTTGTGTCTTCAGGCATCCAGATTGCAGTCAGATTCCATTTCCAGGGTGATAGAGGTCAGCTCCTTCCCCCACTTCAGTGAGGTTGTGAGGTGGGTGCTCCTGCAGTCTTTCCACACCGCGCCCCACCTGGGCAAGTGTCCACACTGTGGAACGCCAGCTCCTGCAGGCCAGAAGAGGGCCCGCGCCCTAGGGAATGTTTACAACATACGGGCATCCGACCGTGCCGGCCCTCTCAACTGGCAATTGCTGCCTCCTTCCATGAGCTGCTTGTCCTGCCTCCGTTTGGGCTTCTGTCTCCAGAACCTGTCCCCTCAGGCTCCTCCTGACCCTTGCTCCTGGCTCTTCTCCCTCCCAGTGCAGATGCTCCCCACATCTCCGGCTTCTCCCTTGGTGCCCTGACTGTCCCCCATCATTCCAGGGAGGTTTCACTGTTCCTAAGTCAGCGGAAGCGCAGGGTCAGGCCCTACGGGCCACGTCCAGTGGCTCCAAGATGCCATCAGGGACCCAGCCTCCCCCAGGTTTTTGCCCAGTCATTCTTGGGTGACTCCAACGCTCAGGCTCCTTAACTAATGGTTTCAAGACAGCTCCACTGCCTCCGTCACCTCATCCAGGTTCCAGGAGAGTGGACAGGGCAAAAGGCAGCGGAAGCGCAAGGCTGCTGAGCCCCTGCTCCCCACGCTCCTTCAGAAACTGTCCCCAGCCTTCACCACCGCCATGCGTCCTTCTGTCTGTTGGCTCTGCCGCCTGGTTGGCTGTGGCTTCCAGGGGGGCTGAAGATGGATTCATGGTGGACATAGCACCTCCCTCGTGGAACTGCTTGGGGGTAAACCACGAGTAGTCCCTGGAACTCCAGCTTCGAGCCCTGTCTTTACGAGCCACCCCGTCTAGACTTTCTGAGTGGCTTGACTCCCCCACTGAAAATTCCCTGAGCCCACCCCCTTGGGGGCTCAGCTTTATTGCCGCCTCCATCCTCTCCTCAGACTCTAGGCTGTTGGTCCTAGGTGACTCGCCCCTCCCCACTGCATTCTGCCTGCCCCCATGTCCTCCCTCATCCCGGTCCTGGTCATCCCACAGGGGAGCAGCCATGTGTTGCCTGCCACTCCCTCCCATCCCTGTCCTCCTGCCTGCCACCTGAACCAGGCCCTGCCTCGCCCCTCACTGTCCTCGTTCTCTCTCACAGTCAGGAACTTTCCATGGCTGGAGGGTGGCAGAAAGACCGTTTGGTGTCTCCCATACCCCCAGGTCTCCACAACACTGTTGATAGCCTGGCTCTGGGCATGAAGCCTGTGTTCTGCAGCTGCGTTTTCCTGGCAGCAGGTGCAGGCTCCCCAGCCCTGGCAGTGTTGTTTCTGTCCCCCATCACATCTCTGTGTCCCTACTTCTCACTCTAAAAGCCCTTGTCCTCTTTTCCCAGTGGCCTCCCTTGTGCCCTCCGAGGCAGAGCCCTTTACGTCCTCGCCAGTCTCCTTCCCTCCCTCCCTCCACCGCCCTAAACACAGTTTCTCTGCCCACTCTGGGGGCCATGACCATGTTGGCCTCGCCCCTGGCAGCCAGTGGCTGTGGGTTTGCACAGTGAGCCGTTGGTGAGAGGCCAGCACTTGACTCTCATTTCCTTGCCCATCAGAACGCTGTCCAACTGGGCGTACGAGTTTGACAAGTGGGCCCCCTCCGTGGTGAAGGTGTCCTACAAGGTAGGTCACGGCTGCTGAGGTTTCCGCTCTTGCTACGGAGGTGCAGGCAGTGAGCGGGCGGGACATCCACACACATCTCTGCACGGTGAACCTGGGGAGAATGCTGGGTCTCCAGTCACACGGAGTCTCCAGGACAGCCTGGAACTCCAGTCACATGGGTCCTGGAGTTTGGACTGGGCAGGGACAGAGCAGATTAGCTCACTGGGGAGGAGGCAGGAGTGAGCATGGTGGTCAGCACTCAGAGGCCAGCTCAGGAGCCTGAGATGGGGACCCAGCCACCAGGAATGGGCAGATGGCGGTGCAGGCTGCACGATTCCCTCAGGCCCTGGCTGCCGCTGGCCCACATTGCTTCCCCTTCCCTCTGCAGCACATGTTCTGCATGGTGAGGTCTGGGGATGGGCCATGACCCTGCCAGCCCCTTTCCCCACTCCCCTCTGTGAGGACAAGCCCTCCCACCGTGTCACTGGGCAGCTGCAGGGGGTGCCTGTGCCCCTCCTGCCACCCAGCCCCAAAAGTTGAGCTGCGTATCCTGCTTCCCTTGCAGGGATCCCCAGCAGCAAGACGGGCCTTTGTCCCCCAGCTCCGGAGTGGGAAGTTCAACGTCTTGCTGACGACATACGAGTACATCATCAAAGACAAGCACATCCTCGCCAAGGTAGCGTGTCCCCGTGGGAAACGCCAGGCCACGGGCTGAGTGCTTTGGGGCTGCTGATGCCTGACCACGATGCTAACACATGGGTCACACTGCCTGTCCCCTCCAAAGCCCCCGCAAGTAACTTCCCGGAGTCCCACCTGCATGTGGGTGAAGACAGCTGCCCTGTGTAGGGGGAAGGCCCAGGTGGGGGCGTCCTCAGGTTTACCTCCCCAACTGTCTCCAGGCAGGCCCTGAGTCAGGCCAAGAAGCTAGGGCCATCTACACAGCATGAGCTCTGCCTCCTCTCGGGCCTTTTGCCCAGAGAGCCGCAGCACCAAGTCGTCTCCTGACCCGCCTACAGGGTCCCCATGGGGCCTTAGCCAGACCAGTCTTGTCCTCCTGTCTCTCATTGCTTTGGCCATCCCTCCCTGGGGCCCTGGCTTCTCACCCAGGCCATGGGCTGAGATTCAGCGTGTGGGGGAGAGCTTGAGGGCCAAAAACCATGACTGCCTGCTGGCCTTGGGCAGCTGGTTTGGGCTGTTCTGTGAGGGTCCTACTGGCTTGGAAGCCTCTTCTGGGATGAAACTGAAAGCAGTCCCAGCATGGCCATCGGTGATGAAAATATGGCCCAGATGGAAAACAGACATAGTCCTCTGCCTCCAAAAACTCATGTTCCTCATTCCAGGAGGGGTTGCAGGTAAAGATGTACCTGGTCTCACTCCTAAACATCCAGCTGAGTGAGTGTTGAGCAGTAGAGTTTTTTGCGTTTTGGTTTTTTTTCTTTTTTTGAGACCAAGTCTTGCTTTGTTGCCCATGCTGGAGTGCAGTGATGTGATCACGGCTCACTGCAGGCCTGACCTCCTGGCCTCAAGCGATCCTCCCACCTCACCCTCCTGAGTAGCTGGGACTACAGGTGTGTGCCACCAAGCCCAGCTAATTTTTTTAAATTTATTTTTTATGGAGATGGGGTCTTGCTGTTCTGTTGATCTCAAACTCCTGGCCTCAAGGAATCCTCTCACCTTGGCCTCACAAAGCACTGGGTGACTGTGGCTGGCCTAACAGTAGAGTTCTTGACCCAGGGATGGGGGGATGGAGGAGCTGTTTATGGGTTGCCCCGCCTCTCAGTGTATGGCTGGAGTGACGATACCGGGGCTGTGGACTGGGTGCTTGCTTGCTTGCTTTTTTTTTTTTTTGAGACAGAGTCTCACGGCTGTCACCCAGGCTGGAGTGCAGTGGAGCGATCTCAGCTCACTGCAACAACCTCTGCCTCTTGGGTTCAAGTGATTCTCCTGCCTCAGCCTTCTGAGGACTGGGTGTTTTATCCCTGAGCCAACACGGGAGGAAACTGAGGCCTGGGGAGTTGGGTATCCTGCATGCAGGGTCTTGCCTCAGGTCTGTGCTTCACCCCTGCTGATCCCGGCTCACCCCTGCTGACTCTACAAAGCCAGGTCGTGTGCAGGCCCAGGAACCAGGCTCCGAAACCCCATGCTCCCCTGCCAGTGACTCGGGTGATGTAATCACCCCGCAGTGGGAGTGCTCTTTGAGTGCGGCCACTGCGCTCCCTCCCGACCCGCATGGCCCTGTATGTAGTGGCGCGGCCCCTACCCCATGGGGCACATGTTCTGAATCACAGGCTGCTCATTAAAAATGTACCCATCACCAACCCAGTTCCCCTGAGACCCTCCACACCAGTGGGACAGACTCCCCAGTCAGCAAGATGTATCTTCTGTCAGAATGTGCTGGGCATTTTTCTGTGCTGTAGATTGATATGTGTGATGTTGCGGGGACGCCAGATTACTTTTTTGCAGTTCACTTTGTTCACCTGACAATAGTCCTGGGGTCACGGGCCTGTCTCTACCTGAGGCTTGCGAGAGGCTACCTTGTGTGGCTCCAACTCGGTGAGTCGGCCCCGGGGCAGGACGTCAGGACTGTGCTCTCCACCCAGCTGCGCTCTTCCACCTGGAGCCTTCCTGGTTCCTGGGCACAGAGTGGGAGATTCTCCCCCTGTGTTGGGCCACCTGCTGCCCCCGCCCGATTGCCCACTGTGCGCCCGCAGATCCGTTGGAAGTACATGATTGTGGACGAAGGTCACCGCATGAAGAACCACCACTGCAAGCTGACGCAGGTGCTCAACACACACTACGTGGCGCCCCGCCGCTTGCTGCTGACAGGCACACCACTGCAGAACAAGCTTCCCGAGCTCTGGGCGCTGCTCAACTTCCTGCTGCCCACCATCTTTAAGAGCTGCAGCACCTTCGAGCAGTGGTTCAACGCACCCTTCGCCATGACTGGGGAAAAGGTGGGTTTGTCCAGTTGTGCCCATGCCGATGGTTCCAGGTGCGGCTGGTTCTGCTGGCTGGAGCGTGTCGAGCGCCCGCTACAGCTGGCTAAGCCTGTGCTGGGTGCCTGGCGAGATTCTGCATCTGCATGGAGCAGGGGAGCCCTGGAACCCAAGGCTGGGGTAGCCATAAGGGCCCCAGGGGAGCAGGGCAGAGGTCATGATGGTGAATCTCGGAATGCTCGGGGCGTCTCTGACTATGCTCCAGGTGCAGAGGGAATGGTGAGGAAGATGGCCCTGAGGCAGCTGTGGGACCGCCGGCGTGTGGAGAGCACCGCTAGAGTCTGCAGCGTGCTGTAGGCCCTCAGAACTCAGATGCCCTCAGAACTCACCCTCAGGGCAGTGGGAAGGAAGCTTGGAAGATTCCAGTTAATGGGGCTGCATGGTCAGGTTTTGTCTTATGTTGTTTTCAAAAAGCGCAGTGGCCAGTGTGTCTCAGTGTCTGGGTGACAACATCAGCCAGGCTGTGGCATGGCGGCATCATCGTGGATGAGTAGCCCCACCCCAGCACTGGTCCCTGAGCCTAGAGCCCCCCTTCCTGTTGGAGGTTGAAAGTGTGGGACGGGCTGTGTTTCTTTCTGAGGGGTTTAAGTAGCCAGATGCTGAAGTGTGGGCAGAACTACAGAGGTTACCTCGAAGTGCCCTGCCCAGGATGGCTGAGCCCACCCCCTTCTTCCCACCTTAGACAGGTCCAGGGCAGCTGGGGCCTTCCTGGCCTCGTCTGTGAGTTCCCTGCCCTCGGCTGCTGGTCAAGGCCGTGACTCTTCTGACAGAGAAACTGAGGCATTCCCCAAAGCCTCATGATAAAGGGGTCCCCAGTTTTTAGATTCCCAGGCCCCCCCCACCAAGAGCCAGGATCTGATGCCGTAGTTTCGGCACTTTCTGAACCGAGCAAAAGCTCTGCCAAAGGATTGCTCGGGAAGCAGAAGAAGAAAAGTTCTGGCTTCATCTCATTTTCCTTTAACTTTTTAATTAAATCATTTTAAAAGTTCTTAGTAGAGGAGTAGGCGCCGTGGGAGATCAGGGTTTCTTTCACCTGGTTCCACCCAGGCTGAATGAGAGCCCCCGCTGAGAATCACCCTCCGTAAGCCCCACGTGGTCAGGCTGGCCCCTGCAGCGCTCCTGGCGTGAGCTTGGTGTGTGGTGGGTCTGTGGGCACTCCAGTTTGTGTTACTCGTGGAAAGGCAGCATGCCCGCTGCCGGGGGTCTTTCTGGTGAGGCACACGGAGCAGGGTGAGAAGCTTCCCAACTGGATGGGGTGGGCAGGTGGTCCACACAGAGGTTTGTGCTCTGGGTACTGCGGTTTCATGTCCCAGGAATTACACGGAGGGAACCAGATCCTCACAGTTTCCTAAAGAAGAGGGTGCCCTGCTGGGCCCCCAGAAAGCATAAAGCAGTCTGAAAAGCCACGTGCCAAGGGCAAGATCACCCCAGGGGACCCCATTCCCCCTGTCTCCACATCCGCACCTTGTAGTGAGACCTCCGTTGCCCTCCTTTGGAGGTAATGCTTGCTTCTCGTGTCTTGGGGGGTTCCAGGTGGACCTGAATGAGGAGGAAACCATTCTCATCATCCGGCGTCTCCACAAAGTGCTGCGGCCCTTCTTGCTCCGACGACTCAAGAAGGAAGTCGAGGCCCAGTTGCCCGAAAAGGTGACGGAGTTTTGAGGGGAGCCGCTGGTGAAGCAGCCTCATGTGGGGGCTTTCCCCAGGGCTGGGCGTGCTCAGGGTCTCTCCCCAAAGTCCCGGGCCTGCCCTGGTCAATCCAGCTTGGGGGCGGCGATGATGCCACTGGGTCTGTAACGCTCTGTGCTGCTGTTCTGCCGTAGGGATTAAAAAGCACTCATAGACTCACATAGTTCACAATAGGTGAGAGCACAAAATCCCACTTCCTGTCGGGGGCCAGGTGCCTGTGCGGGCTCTCCTGGCCACCTCAGGAGGGGCCGTGGGCTTGGGGTTGCCCCCTGGCCCCCCATCATGGCTCTGGGTTTTCAAGGCCTGTGGCAGCCACACCCCCGGACCCAGTTCCCACAGCAAGACCCGCAAACTCGGGGTCCCCAGCCACAGTTGCCCCTCTTGCTCTTTGTTTCCTGGCTGGCTGTGGAGAGGCCCCCAGGAGATGGCTAAGGGGCCCTTTCTGGCCCAGTATCCCCCTGGTATCTCTGGCTGCTACTTCCTCTCATTGCCCAGGTCTCCCCTCTTCTCTCCAGCTGTGGGGGCTCCTCACCCACACCACAGTGTGCCCTGGTCAGAGCTCATGTGACAGGGCCGTCAGAGCTCATATGACAGTGCGGGGAGGTCAGAGCTGGGTTTGGGTGGTGGGAGTCGGGCCTCAAGCCACCTTGGGCCCTCGTGAGCTTCGTGTGCCCCCTGCAGGTGGAGTATGTCATCAAGTGCGACATGTCTGCACTGCAGCGAGTGCTCTACCGCCACATGCAGGCCAAGGGCGTGCTGCTGACTGACGGCTCCGAGAAGGACAAGAAGGTGGGCCCCGGAGTCCCCCAACTGCATTCCCCACCGGGTGTCAAAGGCAGGCAGCGTGGCAGGCGGGGCAGAGCACGCTCTGACCATTGGGTCATGATCTGGTCCTGATCCCCAGGGCGTCTGGCCAGCCCTGGTTGTGATGGCTGGTGGCTTGTGTCAGGACACACTGACTCAGTTGCCAGTGGCTTCCCCTTTGCTTATGAAACACTGGCTCCTTCTGCAATTGGCAGCCTGGGCCCAGCACTGACCCCAGCAGGGTTAGAGTGTCCTAGAATGCCCCCCTTCTCTCTGTTACTAAGTGAAAGGGAGGGAGCGGGCTGTCTCCTTCAGGGGCTGCTCTTGACAATCCAGTGCCCCAGGACCCACCTGCCTGGCTCTGCTCAGCAGGAGTGAAATTGTCCTCCCAGGGAATACACCAGACCCCTTGATTCTGCCTCCAAGGCCTTGACCTCGGCCTGGCCTCCCCCAGATGTTGTGTCTGTGCCCCTCCTCCCCTGAGCTGAACAGCAGTATGTTCCCTAGTCCATTCCCAGCCCAGAGCACGTACCCCCCGCCCCTGCCCCCACCTCCTTCCTCATCCTGGAGCCCAGGGAGCCTCCTGAGTCATGGCTCACCCAGCTGAAACCCTCTAGGGAATCCCACAGTAACAGTGCCCAGAACAAAGGTGGCATCACAAAGCGTCAGGGACTCTGCCTCGGCCCTTTGCCAGTCTTTTTTTTTTTTTTTTTTTTTTTTTTTTTTTGAGACAGAGTCTCGCTCTGCCCCCAGGCTGGAGTGCAGTGGCGCAATCTTGGCCCACTGCAAGCTCCGCCTCCCGGGTTCCCGCCATTCTCCTGCCTCAGCCTCCCGAGTAGCTGGGACTTCAGGCGCCCGCCACCTCGCCCGGCTAGTTTTTTTGTATTTTTAGTAGAGACGGGGTTTCACCGTGGTGGCCAGGATGGTTTTGATCTCCTGACCTCGTGATCCGCCCGTCTCGGCCTCCCAAAGTGCTGGGATTACAGGCTTGAGCCACCGCGCCCGGCTGCCAGTCTTGTTTCTGTCCCGTCGTGCTGGCCTTGTCCCTGCCATCTGCCCTCTGCTGTGCCAGGCAGTCATGTTTCCCAGGGCTTGTTGGGGGCCTCCAGGCCTCCAGCCTGCCATCTCCTCCCAATTGCTGTGCCTAAAGCCACTCCTCCCCACTAGAGCGTCCCCATGGCCCTTCTCCCGGCACCCACCCATCCACCAATCCCACCCCACCCCAGGAGGGCAAGACCCCATTTGGCACCCTCTCATCTGCCTCCCAGGGCAAAGGCGGCACCAAGACCCTGATGAACACCATCATGCAGCTGCGGAAGATCTGCAACCACCCCTACATGTTCCAGCACATCGAGGTGAGCCCGCCGCGGCCGGGACAGCTCAGGGCCTGCCGTCCACTGAGCTCCTAGGCAGAGCTGGCTTGCTTCTCCTCGACAACTCTTTAAAAATAGATTTGAATATTTTCATTAGGTAATGCCTGTACATCTGTTCCTTGTTTGATCTTCACTTCGCCAGTGCTTACGGAAAGAATCCCAGCAGTTAGGGCGCAACGTGCAATAGGAATACAGGGCCCTGAAAGCTTACCCTCAGAGAACAGGAGTATTTGGAGACGTCTCTGGGGGAACGTGTCCCCCCGCCAATGGGGCCCTGCTGCATCTCTTTGGCACGCTGACTTTTCTCACATTGTGGGGCGTCAAGAGTCATCACCCTCTTCAGTGAAGTGTGGGGGAGTCAGAACCCTTTTGGGTCATGGTGCCTTTGAGAATCTGGGTTCTTTTTAGAAGCATGCGTATGTTCGTGTTTCTTGATATAAAGTGTTGGGGTTATTGGAGACCCCCTGATGCCCACCAGGAGAGCCCCTGGGGCTGTCTCAGCACCCTGAGCGTGGCTGTGGCCCCACGACGTCCTTGTGCACTCGGTGTGAAGAGTGCTGTGTGGGATGTCCTTTCCTTCATTGGAGGAGTATGAGGGAAAAGATGTCAGTGGACTAAGAAAGATGGTTTTGGCATCTGTGTCTGGTCTCAGAGCTGCCGTGGGCCCGTGCCGAGCACACAGTGCAGAGGCTTTGTCCTCTGAGCACCAGAGGTGTGTGCGGACCGCAGGGGGGCCCGGTGGCCCGCACCTGCCTGTCACTGACGCCTCTCTCTTTGCCTTGCAGGAGTCCTTTTCCGAGCACTTGGGGTTCACCGGCGGCATTGTCCAAGGGTGAGAAGCTTCCCAACTGGATGGGGTGGGCAGGTGGTCCATGCAGAGGTTTTCTGTCATTTTGTTGCCTTTATTGCTGCTGTTATGTTTGTTCAATTTCAAAGGCAGAAAATTAGAAAATACAGAAAAATCCAAAACAAAGAATACAAATTTTTTTTTTTTTTTTGAGATGGAGTTTTGCTCTTGTTGCCCAGGCTAGAGTGCAGTGATGCAATCTTGGCTCACTACAACCTCTGCCTCCTGGGTTCAAACAATTCTCTTGCCTCAGCCTCCCGAGTAGCTGGGATTACCGGCGTCCGTCACTGCCCAGCTAATTTTTTGTATTTTTAGTAGAGACAGAGTTTTACCATGTTGACCAGGCTGATCTTGAACTCCTGACCTCAAGTGATCCACCCACCTTGGCCTCCCAAAGTGCCAGGATTATGGGTGTGAGCCACTGCACCGGGCCCCATAATACATATCTTTAGTGCTCAGAGAGCTGACCACTATTAACCCCAAGAGACAGGGTTCCTGAGGCAGGATTCCTGGCTTACAGATCCTGCTCTGCCGCCTCCAAGCTCTGTGACTCTAGACAGCTTTCTTAACCTCTCTGAGCCTAAACTCTGTTCACTAGTATAGAGTACTTTTTATACCATGTGGGTGTTTTCTATAGCACCCTTTGTAAGTGTGCAGCCCCGACTCCTTTACGCCCCTAATGGATGTGGATGTTGTGTCTAGATTTTCACCATTGCAAAGAACCTTGCTAAAAGCATTCTTCCAGCTAAAGCCTCCATTCAGTTCCCCTGGCGTGTTAAGCCATTTGCAAGACGAGAGACGCCTAATGAAAACATCATAAATTCATTTTGATGTGTTTTTTTGTACTGAGTTATGGAACAGCGTCTCATACACCTGGCTTCAAGGCCTGGAGGCCTGGCTTGGCCATGTGGTCAGCCATATCACATTGTGATACCCCTGCCAGCCTCTGTCCACATCTACCACACTCGGGGTGTTGGCTAAAGGGAACGTGAGAAGCCGAGGTGGCCCTTCCTTCTGGGTCTGGCAGACCATGGGTGTCTCCAGTGTGACATTTGCTCTTGGGGCTTCTTTATCAGGCAAGGGGACAAGGTCCAGCTTCCCGGAGCACCCCTGTTCCACCCCCATGTTGTCCCGGCCACGTGACCCACAGCACCTCCTTTCATCATCATGAGTGTCTGGGTTAGACGAGAAATACATGTGCCACCCTGGTGATGTGCCTTCCAGCGAGGGTGGCTGGGCTTATTTCAGTTGGGGGAAACGGCTTTGCGGAAGCTTTGGGTGATGTCTGCTTAGGACGCATGTCTGTGCCCTTGAACCCGGTGCCCGGCCTGGAGGTGAGCGATGCACCTCCTGCCTTACCTGCCTGCAGGCTTCCGGGTTTAACATCCTGCGCCTTCTCTCCTGTCTCCTCCACACTCCAGGCTGGACCTGTACCGAGCCTCGGGTAAATTCGAGCTTCTTGATAGAATTCTTCCCAAACTCCGAGCAACCAACCACAAAGTGCTGCTGTTCTGCCAAATGACCTCCCTCATGACCATCATGGAAGATTACTTTGCATATCGTGGCTTTAAATACCTCAGGCTTGATGGTGAGTTCATATGAGCCAGTGAGGTGTTTGTTACAGGGTTTTGTTGTTGCAGCTGCCACAGAAGCTTCTCACTGGCGTTCCCTCCCGTGGGGCAGGGAAAGGCCCAGGCGCTCTGGGTCCAGTGGCCAGAGTGGGCCTAGGCACAGGCTGAGCATCTTGGGCACTCAGCATTGGGATGGGCCCTGGATTGGATGCTGGGTGTCCTGACTCCTGGGCTGGCAGTCTTTCCACGGCAATGCTGGGTGCACTGGGGAAGGGGTGCCCTGTGCACCTTTAGCTGGAAGTGCCAGAATTCCATCCCATGTGGACACAGGTAAGAAAGCATCGATAGGCTTACCTAGCTCTAACCCCTGGAGGTTAAACATGCTTCAGGCACAGTTGGATCCAGGCATGCAGGGGATGTTGGAGAGACTTTTCTCCAGCTCTTGACTCTGCCTTCTTCCATCTTGGCTTCCCTTCTACCTGCTCAGTGTCCCCAACAAAAGCAGGTCCCAGGCTGGCTCTCATTTAGCTGCTGTGAGCCACATGCCCATTGCTGGGCCATTCGTAGCAGCCCAGTGGCTGCTGCCTTGCCACAGGTCAGGCCTGGAGCTGGAATCCAACTCTGTGACGAGCACAGAGGGAGGGAAGCAAGCACTTCCAGGCAGGAGCAGCAGCTGCCGGAGAGAGGCCTTCAGCCCAACCCCCTGCCCTGTGGTCCCTGGTGGGAAAGGTTGCCATGTGTGTTTTTGTGCCCACCTGCCCCAGCACACGGAAGCTCAGGGAGGAGAGGCTGTGAGACGGCGACAGGGCACGTGAGACATGTTGTCTGTCAGTCCCAGTGGGTCAGGGAGGCCCTGGAGTGAGTTCTCCGTGAGATTTACTAGAACGGGGCTTACGAGAAACAGGAGCATGAGCTGCTAGGACAGACACAGCTCAGCCAGTTCATTGTTCCCCACCTGGGCCGACCTGCCCAGGTGCCATCGGAATGTGCTCTCTGCATCCTTCCAGCCACAGGTCCTCCCCAGGGTTCTGTCCAGGATCACTCTACAGACACGAGTCTTGCAGGGGTCTCCCCAGCTTGCCTTCTTCTTAGGGGCTTCCCACTGCTTTGAGACTGAAAACCAAAACCCTTCAGGGTCCGCATGGCCGGGCCACCCCCCAGCCTTTGCTCTCCTTCGGTCTGTCCAGCGGCTTCTCCTGTCCTTGAGAGGGCCAAGGCTTCCTGAGGGCCGTCCTGTCTGTGTCGCGTCCCTGACTCCCCCAGGAGAGAGCCCAGTTCCCACCCATCCCAGTGCCTTTGTGGCTACTCCATAAGGACAAGGACTTTGGTCAGTTCAACTACAGATGTGTCCTCTGCATGTGATGTGGTCATAGCCACAGGGATAGAGAATCCATTGAGAGTGGAGGAAGGGTAGGAGCTCAGTGAAGTCTCCTGAGACTGCAACTCCCATGAGTGGGCTGGCATCTGGGAGCCGCGTAGCCCCTCACCTCAGCCCCTTCTCCAAGCTGGGGTACCAGGGTCACATCTGGAGCCTGAGAGAGGGCGGGACAGCAGGTGGATGGCCAGGCTACTATGGGCTTCCACACTGTGCCTGGGCACATGTAGGCTGGTGGCAGGAAATGGCTGGTTTTTATTTCATCACCAAAATGACTTCAGTGTTCCAAGGGCACCTCCGTCCGAACTCCCAGCAGCCCAGGGAGTGTAGATGTTGCCTTAATGCCCACAACGCTGAGGGCATCCTTGGTTGTCACCCAGGAGACCTGCACTGGCTCCTGGACTTGGGTTTTCTGGGGCATGGGGACACCGATCCTGCCAGAAAGGATACGAGCCCCTTTATAAGGTCCCCATGCTCTTACCTGTAGAGGATTATCTTTGTGAACCATAAAACCTTTTGAGACAGGGTTGAGGGCAGGTGCACCCACAGTCACTGTCCACCCACCCCCAGGTCCCTTGTGTTGCGAGCGGCAGTGTTGCTGGCATTGGCCGCTGTGTCTCCTGCTCCCCATGGAGTGGCACGGGGCAGAGTAGGGGAGAGAGTCCAGGGCTGTGGTGGTGGTGGCTGTGCTGACACTGTGGCCTACTGTGAGCTGGGTGCTGGGCTCTGCACTCCAGGCCCACCTCCTTTAGTTCTTCCAGCGGGACCTGTTTTTATCTCTGGGATGTGTGGAGAGGATTTCGTGGTGAAACACTGGAAATCCGGTTACTCGCCAGTGGCCCACAGGCCTGTGTGGAGAGTGCGGAGCCGGGGATCTGGGGATGCTGGCAGGCGCTGATCCTGCGCCTGCTCTCAGAAGCAGGGTTCCCACTCTACCCCTGAGGTCACCTCTCTGACCCTGTTCTCCTCTGTGCCCGTCAGGAACCACGAAGGCAGAGGACCGGGGCATGCTGCTGAAAACTTTCAACGAGCCCGGCTCCGAGTACTTCATCTTCCTGCTTAGCACCCGGGCCGGGGGACTCGGCCTGAACCTCCAGTCGGCGGACACTGTGATCATTTTCGACAGCGACTGGAATCCTCACCAGGTAAAAGCGGGCTGGGCCCCAGGTTGAGGAGAAGGAAGCGGTGCCTGCAAAACCTCAAGGGGACACTGGCCCTGGCTTGAGGGTCCTCCAGTCTCCTCCACATTGTCTTAGACCCCGGGAGCCAGGAGGATCTGCACCCATATCTCCACAGGTCATCAGGGAGAGAAGAGGAGGGGTCCTCCTATTTCCCAAAATACAAACAGCCTTTCCCTCTGATTGGGAAAGCAGTGTATAAGCCATCCGTTGGTTTGGTTTTTCTTAAATCCTGGAATGGCACCAATGAGGAGGAGGTGGAAAGTACCCTGATCAATCTGTGCCATTACCGTGGGGTGGCCCCTGCAGTGTGCCCTGTGAGCACGCACACCGGCACTTGTTCAGGCAAAATTGGGGTGAACTCCATGCCAGTTCGTTTACTTCCTCCTCTTGTTCCATAACTGTGTACCCCTCATGGGCCTCAGCATCGGCGGATACCAGGTCATGCTGTTACATAGCTACAAGAGATTGAAAATGCGTACAACTTTTCTCTGTTTTGTTATAAGACTAATAGGTTCTTGTTGTTTTTAATATGCAAACACCAGTGACATGGTCAGGAGTCCGTTTTCCCTTCCTCTCCAACCCTGCTCTGTTCTGAGCCTCTGCCAGCCCGTCTGCCTTCACACATGTGTGTGCTGAGATTAACACAGATGCAGCGTAGTCTAGCATGTGCCTCTTCCACCAAGCAGTGGGTGTCAACCACCGAATGCACATCAGAAGCCACCCGGCCGTCTAATTGGCCACCAGGCGTCCCGGCAGATGGCCGCCCCAGGACATCTGCTCTCAAACTCTGGTGGTTGGCAGGCGTCCGGCTTTTCTGTTGATCAGCCTGTTCACCAGCCCCGCAGGGTCCCTCTTTCTCTCGGAGTGCTTGTGCGAACACTGGTCTGCTCAGCCCTCAGACAGGGGGTTGCTCCACCCAGGCACTATCCTCTTCATGTTCTGGTTGCTTCTGCCAAAGTGGTTTCACTGCTACCCCTGGGGTGTGAACGTGCTCTGCCCTTCCCTGCAGCGTGAGGGCACCAGCATTCTCAGTGTGTAAATTGTCACCCGTCTGATGGGTGAATGCCCTGGTGGTCACTGGTGGCCCCTCTTACAAGCAGGCTGGGGTGTAGCTTCTGCCCAGACCCTGGTGACCAGCCAGTTTCCTGAGAGGTGGTTGGGTTGTGCCTCCCCGTTGGCAGGCCGGCAGCAGACGGAGGCTGCACCTCAGGGCCTGGGGTGCGTTGGGAAGGGCTGGCCCTGCCAGGAAGTATGCTGATAGGGCAGGAGGGCTGAGTGGCAGACACAAGGCACTCCTGGTCCCTACCAGTTGTGGCCTCTGCCACCCCATGGGTGCCAGTCTTTAGTTTCAGAGCATCACTGGTACTCAGCCTGGTCCCGCAGCTCCTGGGCCCACAGACAGGATTTCGGGGGAGCCTCCTTGTTCTGTGCTGGGGTGATGATAAAACTGACAACCCAGGCCAGGCACGGTGACTCACGCCAGTAATCCCAACATTTTGGGAGGCCGGGGTGGGCAGATCAGCTGAGGTCAGGAGTTCGAGACCAGCCTTGCTAACATGGTGAAACCCTGTCTCTACTAAAAATACAAAAATTAGCCAGGCATGGTGGTGCATGCCTGTAGCCCCAGCTACTCAGGAAGCTGAGGCAGAAAAATCGCTTGAACTTCGGGAGGCAGAGGTTGCAGTGAGCTAAGATCGCGCCACTGTACTCCAGCCTGGGCGACAGAGCGAGACTTTGTCTCAGAAAAGAAAAAAAAAAAGCCCAGGCACAGCACCTGCGTTGTCGGGAGCTGACTGCACCAGTCACTGGGCCACGCTCCTAGTGCTTATTCACTCATTCAAGCCACGCAGTTGCCACGGGATGGGCCCCGTGTCAGCTGAGGGAGTTTTAAGGCTCACAGAGGTGAGACCTGGTTCCAGTTCTGTGTGCATTTTGAGAGTGGCAGGGCCCACAGCCAAACCAAGCACTGCCACAACGTGACCGGGCTTTGGCCACATCCTGTAAATGGACTTGCTTAACTGTGCAAGTCCACGCTGTGGGGAGCCATGCCGCTGCCACAGGAGCTGCTTGGGAATATAACCCCCTGGGGGTTGGTGCTTTCTTCCCGAATATCTGTTGGGTCCCAGTAAGGTAGAAGGTGGCACTTCTGGAGGAACGTGATGAGAGCCCCCTTCCCCCCAGGGACACATGGGGCTCAGGCTCCACCAGCTCTGTCTTCGTGCAGCAGCAGATCAGGCTGGGCAGAATTGCCAGGCTGAGAGTGATACTCACACCACAGCTGTCCAGCTAGTATCGGAGGCCGCCTGCCCTTTTATGACCTCCTGGGCTCCTTTGGGATTGACTGGCACCTCTTCCCCCAGGACCTGCAGGCGCAGGACCGAGCCCACCGCATTGGGCAGCAGAACGAGGTGCGCGTGCTCCGCCTCTGCACAGTCAACAGCGTGGAGGAGAAGATCCTAGCCGCGGCCAAGTACAAGCTCAACGTGGACCAGAAGGTGATACAGGCCGGCATGTTCGACCAGAAGTCCTCCAGCCACGAGCGGCGTGCCTTCTTGCAGGCCATCCTGGAGCATGAGGAGCAGGATGAGGTGAGCCCAGCGCCGGCCCCGACCCCTCCCCAGCGTGAATGGTGGACGCATGAGCGGCTTTCATTTTTGTTTTTTTACCTTTTTTGCACTCTTATTTTTTTTTTTGCATCCCTTTGGAGTAAAGGGAGTGTGGGCTGAACGGAAAGAGGATGAGTACTTGCTTTTTCTTTGAAGTGGTTTTTTTTTCCTAAACTGCTGGTGAAAGACGCCGGATTGACAGCCCTGGAGACTGAAGTCCTCTATTTATCCACAGAGCAGACACTGCAGCACGGGCAGCGGCAGTGCCAGCTTCGCCCACACTGCCCCTCCGCCAGCGGGCGTCAACCCCGACTTGGAGGAGCCACCTCTAAAGGTGAGAGGGGTAGTTCAGTCTCCATGCCCATTCAATCCTCGGCTTCTCGGCTGAGACGGCCAGCAAGGGCCCTGGTCCCACGGAGCGTGCGTGTGCGTGTGCGTGTGTGTGCCTTTCGCTGCCGTGTGGGTCCCCATCCACCGCAGCCGTGCCGGGACCACCAGCTCATTCCCACGGACGCCGCCGCTCGTCTCTGAGCTCAGCCACCGCCCACCCCGGCCCCTCCACAGCGGCGCTGACAGTTTGCAATCTTGTAGGAGGAAGACGAGGTGCCCGACGACGAGACCGTCAACCAGATGATCGCCCGGCACGAGGAGGAGTTTGATCTGTTTATGGTAAGCACTGCGGGGTGGGCGGGATGGTTCAGGCATCCCACTCTGCCGCCACCAGGAGCAAAGCAAAGGTCCTAGTGCCCATGGTGGTGTCCCCAGCAGGTCAGGGAGCTGGGGACAGCTCACAGTGCAGCCCACTCATGCCTCCAGACTAGCCTGTCTTCCACCCCAGTCTCCTGAGCATGGCGTTGGAGGGCGAGATGCACACCCAGCCATTCTGTGTGTGACCCTGGACCTGCCCCACCAGCTGTGTTTTCTAACGGGCTCTTCAGGGCTTCATGCACTCCCTTTCAGAGGGAGTTCGCCGCATCCAAAGCCAAGGGACTGACCAGGCCTTCAGTCGCAGAGCCCCCTCGCCCCTGGGTGGGAAACAGGAAGTAAGCCACCCAAGCAGGGGCCTCTTGGCCCGCAGGCCGTATGCCTCCACCAGCGCTGTGCCGCGCAGCTGCCGCCCTTCTGCTGGGGTCTGCAGCCCTCTTGTGCAACCTTCCATCTTTTCAAGTTTCCTCTGCCTCCCGAGGCAGAGCCCCTAGTCAGGGTCGGACGTAGCCAGGCCGGGTCGGCCACCGAGCAATCAAGAGCTGCTGTTTAACTCTTGCAGCAGCATCTGTCCCCACGGACAGAGAAAGGCCCTTCTGAGCCTGGCGTTCTGGCTCTAGCGTGCCCCTAGTGCCCGCATGCTGATGCTTCTCCCTTTGCCTCCCTCCCCATTAGCGCATGGACCTGGACCGCAGGCGCGAGGAGGCCCGCAACCCCAAGCGGAAGCCGCGCCTCATGGAGGAGGACGAGCTCCCTTCGTGGATCATCAAGGATGATGCGGAGGTGGAGCGCCTGACCTGTGAGGAGGAGGAGGAGAAGATGTTTGGTCGCGGCTCCCGCCACCGCAAGGAGGTGGACTACAGCGACTCACTGACGGAGAAGCAGTGGCTCAAGGTACATGCCGGAGAGGCCCGGCAGGCCCTGCAGGCCAGCGCCAGGCAGGGCTGGGGAGACAGAGGGCCCACCGCCAGGACTCAGGCCTGGGTCCAAAACACTCCCCTTGGGCCACTCCTGGCCAGGCTCCGCGGACAGCCGAGAGCCTTTTGATGTGGGCCAGGGATGGTTAGGTCCTTCTGGCTCCGCCTCAGAATGCAAGGAGGACCCATGGTTTCTGAGCAGCTCAAAACCTGCTGCTGGGTATGGTTGGTCTTTCAAGTACAAGGGTTTACCTCCTCCCGAGGTTAAAAATCATGTCGCTGATCTCAGTGGAGTGCTGGCTTTCCTGGTACCTGCCAGGAGGGAGGCACAAGGGTGAATCATGGACTATTGAGGCACCCTGCAAAGCAGTGCACTGCCGGCTCCAGGAAGCCTCACTTTGGGCAAGTCCCCCCATGAGCTGGGGAGACTCAGTCATGGGAAGGGAGGAGCGGGCAAGCCCCTGAGGGCCTCTGAACCTGGCAAGTGCTGCACAGGGCTGGCAGCTGCTTGTGGAGCTGACGTGAGGGCCCTTTCTCAGCAGATGGCACCTGGCCCTACAATAGCAGCTACAGATGTCTGAGTCAGTCATGCGGTGCTCCTGGGATCTCTCCCTGACCCACCCTTCCCAGCCTAAGGCACACTGTGACAGGTGCCTGGCATTGACGTCCTCACTGGGGTTACGGTGACAAATCAAACCCCTTCCCATCTCAGGGGCTCTGAGTTATAGAGATGATGATTCAGACTCCATCTGTGAAGTTGTGTCATAAAAATGTCCTGAAGTAACAATTCCGAGAAGGCAGGTGGTGGCTTTTGGCTATGCCGTACAAAGTGCCATACCCAGGAATGAGCCATGTGGCCCAGCGCATGGAGCCAAGCAGCCCCAGGCCCCTCCTGGGACCTCAGCAGCCCAGACTCATGAGCTTGCCTGCCAAGCTGTGCACCAGAGGGCGCTGTTAAAACACACCAGGAGCCCAGGTGACAGGCCATCCTGTTCCCCAGCCAGCCTCCCGAGCAGAGCGCTCCAGGACCCAGAAGAGAAACCCTGAAAAGACGGAGTGTGAGCCCTGCCGCAGACCTGTGTGACAGCAGAGCTATTTGACTGCTGTATGAGTGTCACCGGCCCTGCATTTTTTTCTTTTTCAATAGAGACAAAGTCTTGCTATGTTGCCCAGGCTGGCCTCCAGTTCTTGGGGGGCTCAAGTGATCCTCACACCTCAGCCTCCTGAGTAGCTGGGACGACAGGTACACACCACCACGCCTGGCTAGTTTTAAATTTTTTGTAAAGTCAGGGTCTCACTCTGTCACCCAGGCTGGTCTCAAACTCCTGGGCTCAAGCAATCCACCCGCCTCGGCCTCCAGAGTAGCTGGGATTACAGGCATAAGCCACCGTGACCACCTCAGCCTTGCATATTTGAGGCAGTGAGTGCCTTTTAAATTTAAGATCAGTTCATATGCGGATGCTCTATGTACACATTTTTCTAGGTGTAATTTACATACCATACAATTCACCCTTTTAGGGTATATGACACAGTCGTCTTCAGTGTATCCAAGAGTTGTGCATCTATCACCACAGTCCGTTTTAGGACATTCTCATCACTCCCAAAAGAAGCCCTGCCCCGATTTGCCATTTCCTGTTAATTCATTGATTCTCCCCAGCCCCAGGCAACCACTGATATACTTTCTGTTCGTATAGTTTTGCCTGTTCTGGGTGTTTCCTGTCAGTGGAGTCCTACAGTGTAGGATGCTTTGGTGTCAGGCTTTTTTTCATGCAACTGAACGTATTTACGCATGATGCAGCAGGTGGTCATGCTTCATTCTTTGATGGTGAAATGATCCTGCCTCGTACAGATTTGTCACATTCTCTATTAAACCTTTTGAGGGACCCCCAGCCTGGTTTCCTTGGTGACTGTGCCAGTTCACAGTCCCACCAGCTGTGTATGAGGGTTCCTCTCTGAGCATCCTCAGCAACCCTTGCTGTTCCCTCGCCCGCTGATTCTAGCCAGCCCAGCAGGTAGGAAGTGCCATCTGAGTGTGGTTTGGATTTGCATTTCCCTGATGGCTAATGGTGTGGAGCATGTTTTCATGTGTTTATTGGCCCTTTGTGTATCCTCTGTAAAGTGATGTCTATTCACATCATCCTTTACCCAAATTTAAAATATATTTATCTTAATATTGAATTGTAAGTTATTTACAGGTACCTTATCAGATATCATTTGTAAATATTTTGTTCCATTCTACACAGTTTTTCACTTCCTCGATATCCGTTGAAGCACAGAAGTGTTTCATTGTACTTGCAGTTGGTTTTTCTTTTTCACCTGTGCCTTGGTGTTGTATCTAAGAAACCATTGCTGGCCGGGCGCGGTGGCTCAAGCCTGTAATCCCAGCACTTTGGGAGGCCGAGGCGGGCAGAGCATGAGGTCAGGAGATCGAGACCATCCTGGCGAACACGGTGAAACCCCGTCTCTACTAAAAATACCAAAAAATTAGCTGGGTGTGGTGGCGGGCGCCTGTAGTCCCAGCTACTCGGGAGGCTGAGGCAGGAGAATGGTGTGAACCCGGGAGGCGGAGCTTGCAGTGAGCTGAGATCCGGCCACTGCACTCCAGACTGGGCGACAGAGCGAGACTCCATCTAAAAAAAAAAGAAACCTTTGCCATATCCAAGGTCACAAAGACTTGCCCTTGTCTTTTATTCTAGGAGGGTTATAGTTTGAGCTCTTCCATGTAGACATGTAAGATCCATTTTGAGTTAAATTTTATACATGATGTGAGGTAGGGGTCCATCTTTATCCTTTTGTATGTGGAAATCCAGTTGTACCAGCAGCATTTGTTGAAGAGACTGTTTTTTCCCGTTGAGCCCATCTTATTACACATTATATTCAAATTCACAGTTGTGAAAAATATTATACAAAACACGCTCTCCCTGCTACTGGTGGCCTTGGAATTGGCACCACTCTTCTGGCAGACATTTGTTGCCAAGTGAACTCAAAGCCTTCAAAATGCTCCTATGGCCGCCATCGGAAATGGCCATGACTGTGGCAGCCTAAAGCAACAGAACTATTTTCTGTCCATTCTGGGTCAGAAGTCTGAATCCACGGTGTGGGCAGGGCTGTGTTCCTTTGAGGCCCTAGGGAAGGACCTTTCCTTGGCTTTTCCAGCTTCTGATGGTTCCAGAAGCCTCCTGGCTTGGGGCAGCATCACCCCATCTCTGCCTCTGTCTTCATGGGGACTTCTCTGTGTCCCCTTCTGTCTCTTTTAAGAACCTATTTTAAAACTTAATCCCAAAAGTAAAGACCTCATTTGTAAAAAAGGTCCCATTCTGAGGTTTTAGGCAGACACGAGTCTGGGGGCACCTGCTGCTCTGCCCTGGGTCTGCAGGGGTACTTCTCCCAGTGCCTCCTGCCTGCTGTGCCTGCCATGCTGCTACTTTGGCCCGGATGCCTTCCCTCCTTCCGGGCCCCTCAGGCTCTCAGCTTCTCATCTCCTTTAAGACACATCTGCTCCATCATTGTGGTGTCTCTCTCTTCCCTCTTTCCTGGCACCTGACATGTTTGTCACCGCACTTGTGGAATGTTGCCATCTGATCACCATCTCCCTTCCAAGGGTAGGGGAAAGGGCCCCGGCTGGTTCGAGTCACTGCTGTGTCCTCAGCGCCAGGCACAGTGCCCAGCTCACTGGCATAGCCTCAGCGTGAGAGGAACAGCCAGCTTTTGGGTCCAGGCCCTCCTTCCTTTTCCAATTGCGGGATTCCCTAGACATCTGGCTCCCTAGACTGCATATTTAACCATTGGGATAAGTTATTAGTTAGTACCATTGAATTAATACCTGAGGATTCTCTTAATATTGTTCATATTCTTGTTCTTCTCAGCAGTTTTACCATGAGGGAATCTGTCTTAAACAATGTCAGTTGTCAATACATTACTTAAAATAGCAACAACAATAAAAAGAAAAGGTGGTCAGACCTGGCAGCTCATGCCTGTAATCCCAGCACTTGGAGAAGCCAAAGCAGGAGGATCATTTCAGCTCAGGAGTTTGAGACCAGCCTGACCAAAATGGCAAGACCTTTGTCTCTATTTAAAAAAAAAAAAAGGCCGGGTGCGGTGGCTCAAGCCTGTAATCCCAGCACTTTGGGAGGCCGAGACGGGCGGATCACGAGGTCAGGAGATCGAGACCATCCTGGCTAACATGGTGAAACCCCATCTCTACTAAAAAATACAAAAAACTAGCCAGGCGAGGTGGCGGGTGCCTGTAGTCCCAGCTACTTGGGAGGCTGAGGCAGGAGAATGGCGCGAACCCGGGAGGCGGAGCTTGCAGTGAGCTGAGATCTGGCCACTGCATTCCAGCCTGGGCGACAGAGTGAGACTCTGTCTCAACAACAACAACAAAAAAAATGGCCAGGCACAGTGACACATGCCTGTAATTCCAGCACTTTGGGAGGCCAAGGTGGGCAGATCATCTGAGGTCAGGAGCTCAAGACCAACCTGGCCAACATGGTGAAAACCTGTTTCTACTAAAAATACAAAAATTAGCCAGGCGTGATGGCGGGCGCCTGCCATCCCAGCCATTTGGGAGGCTGAGGCAGGACAGTTGCTGGAACCTAGGAGTCGGAGTTTACAGTGAGCCGAGATTGCACCACTGCACTCCAGCCTGGGTGACAGAATGAGACCCTGTCTCAGAAAGAAAGGGAAATGACCTAAATGCCCAAGAACAAGGGGAGGCTAAATTAGGGCACGTTGTGCACTGAAACACTAAACAGACATTAAAAAATTTTGTTGTAGAAAATTACAGGAAAAGATATCCATGACACAGCCAGCAGTGTGGCACGTGGGCTACAATTCCAGCGTGGCCTTCAGTTCTGCACACGTGCGTCAAAGGTGGGGAGAGTTCTGGAGGTGGGTGGCGCTGAGGGCTGCACAACACTGGGGACGTGCCTGATGCCCCTAAACTGTGTAATAGAACATGGCTGCCATGGTAAATTTTATGTTATATATGATTTATAATAATTTTTTTTTATGCCCAGCTACTCAGGAGGCTAAGATGGGAGGATCACTTGAGCCCAGGAGTTCAAGTCCAACCAGGGCAATGTAGCAAGACCCCATGTTTAAGAAAATTTAAAAACAGGCTGGGTGCGGTGACTCACACCTGTATTCCCAGCACTTTGGGAGGCTGAGGTGGGCGGATCATGAGGTTAAGAGATCAAGACCGTCCTGGCCAACATTTTGAAACCCCATCTCTACTAAAAATACTGAAATTGGCTGGGTGTGGTGGCGGGCACCCGTAATCCCAGCTGCTCAGGAGGGTGAGGCAGGAGAATCGCCTGAACCAGGGAGGCGGAGGTTGCAGTGAGCTGAGATTGCACCACTGCACTCTAGCTTGGTGACAGAGCGAGACTCCATCTCCAAAAAAAAAAATAATTATTATATATATAGATATATGAAAGAAGAAATAGATGGAAGCCAGGCACAGTGGCTTACATTTGTAAACCTAGCACTTTGGGAGGCTAAGATGGGAGCATTGCTTGAGAACAGGAGTTCAAGACAAGCCTGGGCAACATAATGAGACCCCATATCTACAAAATTTTTTTTAATTAGCTGAGTGTGGTGACACGTGCCTGTAGTCCCAGCTTCTTAGGAGGCTGAAGTGAAAGGATCTCTTGAGCCCTTGGAGTTCAAGGCTCTAGTGAGCTATGATGGTGCCACTGAACTCCAGCCTAGGCAACAGAGCGAGACCCTGTCTCTAAAAATAAATAAGTAAATAAAAGAAATAGATGGGGAGAGTGTGGAGCAGAGGTGTCAACATCTCCTGGGTGAAGGGATTTCAGGAGCACATTCTTCCCTGTACAGAGAAGATAGTTATTTTTTTGGTCAAGAAATGCAACCATTAGTGTTTTAAGGACATGCTTGGGTGGGCGCCTGCTGGGGCCATGCTGGTCTTTCACTGCAGCCCGGGGACCTCTTGAGAGTCCAGCGTGTGTTATGCCCCAAGCCAGCCACGCTGGAGGGAGAGCGGGTGCGGGGGCCTCCTCCGTGTCCCAGCCCGGCCCCCGGGATAGCGTCACGGCCTCTGCTTGTCGACCCGGGTGCTGGCTGTCCTATTTTACTACTATTGACCCTGAAGGCCATCGAGGAGGGTACGCTGGAGGAGATCGAAGAGGAGGTCCGGCAGAAGAAATCGTCACGGAAGCGCAAGCGAGACAGTGATGCCGGCTCCTCCACCCCGACCACCAGCACCCGCAGCCGCGACAAGGACGACGAGAGCAAGAAGCAGAAGAAGCGCGGGCGGCCGCCTGCCGAGAAGCTCTCCCCGAACCCACCCAACCTCACCAAGAAGATGAAGAAGATTGTGGACGCCGTGATCAAGTACAAGGACAGGTAAGCGAGGAGGCGGGGTGGGCGGGGCCTTCATGGGTCCCTGTGGGAGCAGCCCTGGCGTCTGCATTCTGACCCTGCACACTCAGGCTTGGGCCGCTCACTCTTTCACTCATCCACAGGCACTGAATGAATCTGTCTTTGAGCCTGGCCCTGAGGAACACACTTTCTGGAACAGGGAAGCACACATGTTTCCGCCGTGATGAGAGGAAATGTCACATGTGGTGGAGAGGAAAGGCAGGGGTGCGGGTCTCGGGGAAGGGGACATTGCAACAGAGCCTTGAGAGATGGGAGGTTGGGGAGAGTGCACCAGCAGAGGCCACGGCAGGTGGACAGGCTCTACCAAAGCTGTGGCCTCGTGACCTCAAGGGGCAAGGTGGGATGAGGGGATATATGTCAGTAATGGGTGCTGCCCGTGTGGCCAGGAGGATGGCGACAAGAGGCTGGCATGTCTAGAGCAGAGAAAGTGGCAGCCCTTTCCTGTCCTTGGACCCTCCCAGGCTCCCCGTGCTGTCTCTGTGTTGGTGAGATGGTGGCCACATTCCTGCTCTCTGCCAGGCTCTGCTCCAAACCTGGAGGTCGCTGTCCTCACAGACATGTCCCGTATATGAGGCAGCATGTGGTTCCAGCTGTGGCCACGGCCCAGTGGTGGATCATAACATGTTGGTGGATCATGAGTGCCATTTATATATTTTTCATTTACTAATATTCTTTTCCATGAATGACTGTATATGAGCACCATTTAAATAAGAAGAAAGGAATGTTCTCACCGGCTCCCCGGTGAGGTGTGTGCACCTTCTGCCAGCTCAGGGCAGGTCACAGAGCTGGGCAGGAGCCAGCAAGGGGTGTAAGGCCCATGCCTAGCCCAGGACTCACCCAGTCTTCCACTCTCCAAGGTCTTATTTCACTTCCTGGTACACACTGGCCAGTACCGCTGTCTCCGTAATGGGAAGGTTGTACTGTTTGATTTTAAAGTAACAGTTTGCTGTTAGTCATGAAGCAGAGGGTGGGGATATTGTATCTGTTGGAGGGGAGAGTGAAGGGAGCCCACATGCATGGTTTGGAGAGAATCTTACCAAGTGTGAGGTTTTAGAGTATGGTAACAATTGGAGTGCCTAAATTAATGGGTAAAAATTACTGCCTAAGGCCAGCTGTGGTAGCCCACACCTGTCAACCCAGCACTTTGGGAGGCTGAAGTGGGAGGATCACTTGAGGTCAGAAGTTCGAGGCCAGCCTGGACAACATGGTGAAAACCCATCTTTACTGAAAATACAAAAAAAATTACCTGGACGTGGTGGCACACGCCTTTAATTCCAGCTGTTTAGGAGGCTGAGACAGGAAAATCACTTGAGCCCAGGAAGTGGAGGTTGCTATGGACCAAGATTGCACCATTGCACTCCAGCCTTGGGTGACAGAGCAAAACTTCAACTCCAGAAACAAATACTGCTTTAAAAGGTTCTTTTAGCTGGGCACGGTGGCTCACACCTGTAATCCCAGCACTTTGGGAGGCTGAGGCGGGCAGATCGCTTAGGAGTTTGAGTTTGAAACTAGCCTGAGCGGATCGCTTAGGAGGTTAGGAGTTTGAAACTAGTCTGGCCAATACGGTGAAACCCCTTCTTTACTAAAACTACAAAAACTAGCTGAGTGTAGTGGTGCACGCCTGTAATCCCAGCTACTCGGGAGGCTGCGGTAGGAGAATCTCTTGAAGCCGGGAGGCGGAGGTTGCAGTGAGCCAAGATCACATCAGTGCACTGCAGCCTGGGTGACAGAGCGAGAGTCTGTCTCAAAAAAAAAAAAGGTTATTTTATTATTGGAAGAGAAACAGATGATGAAGGAAAAGAGACTTTCAAATTCAATGCCAGATCTGAAAATGTCATGTGTTGTCAGTATTGAGAAAAAAAATATTGACTCTAATTTACAAACCTAACTCCAAGGCTAAGTCCTCAAAGAGGAAAGCGAGTGGAGGACTTAACTTACTTAAAGTGTGGGATACGGCTGGGGGCAGTGGCGCATGGCTGGGGTCCCCGCTACTCGGGAGGCTGAGGTGGGGGGATCACTTGAGCACAGCAGGTCCAGGCTACTGTGATCTGTGATCACACAGCTGCACTCCAGCCTGGGTGATGAAGTGAGACCCTGTCTCTTAAAAAAAATAAAATAAATACAGAATACTTTTTTAAAATACGGGCCAGGCATGGTGGCCCATGTGAATCCCAGTACTTTGGGAGGCTTAGGTGGGCGGATCACTTGAGGTTAGGAGTTTGAGACCAGCCTGGTCAACATGGCGAAACCTCATCTCTACAAAAAAATACAAAAAAAGAAATGAACCGGGCATGGTGATGAGTGCTTGTGGTCCCAGCTACTCGGGAGGCAGGGCACGAGAATCACTTGAACCCAGAAGGCAGAGGGTGCAGCGAGCCAAGATTGCATCACTACACTCCAGCCTGGGTGACAGAGTGAGACAATATCTGAAAAAAAAACAAAAAACAAAAAAAACAGAATTTTCGAAAATCTAATGACAATGACAGACCCTCCCCATGTTTTATTTGGAATGATATTCTTGTGAGGGAAACTTAACATTACCAATCTGAAGAAGATCCTTGAAGTGCAGTGGGGAAAGCACGGGCGTCTCCATCACACTGGTCTCCTGGGTATCCACATAGAGAGGATGAGCCCTGACCCCCCGCCCCCCCACACACACACCCCATGCACTTGGATCCACGTGACATGGACTGTAGATGTAAGAACATGAAAGGTAAAACAAAGTTCTAGAAGAAAACACAGGAGAAAATCTTCGTGAATAGGCATCGATTTCTTCCACAGAAGCCAAAAGCCACTAATCACGAACAATTGAGAAATTAGACTTCACTAAAATTAATAACATCTGTTTATTAATGGACACGCTGATGGAGACAGTGAAAACTCCTCGTAGATTCAGAAACGACAGCACAATTTAAAGCTGGGCAAGAGCCGGGAACAGATACCTCTTTACACAGCACATCCCAGGACTAATCAGTGTAGGGAAGGGCGCTCACATCATTGCATTAGCATCACGACTTCAAGGAAATGATCGTTAAAACCAGAGTGACTCGCGCCAGCACGCGCCCTAGAATGGCCGAATGCCCGTCAGTGCTGGCAGGTCTGAAGCAGTCTGACCTCACACCCTGCGTGTAGGAGTATGCAGCTCTTTGGCGGTCTCTTCTGTTTTGCTTTGCTTGTTTTTAACCATCAAACTGCAGAAGACAATATTTTCTGAGGCTCAACCTGTACATGCCCTTTGACCCAGCAACCTGCAGCCCTCATTCTACCCCGGAGAGCTGAGTACATGTCCACACAGACCAGACATGGCCATAGCCACTTTGCTCATCATCTCCCAAAACAGGAATCAGCCCAGTGTCCATCTACAGGGGCATGGATCAGTGGGGGCCTAATTGTACAGGGCCCCAAATAGCTATGAAAACAGACTACCTGAAAACTGCTACCTGGAAGAAGCTTACATATTATTGAGTGAAAGAAGCCAGACGCTAAAGAGGGCCTACTGTGTGCCTCCAGTTCTGTGAGGGTCAGAAGCGGATCCACAGTGATGGCTGCCAAGCAGTGCTTACCTTGAGAGAGGGAATTAGCAGGAAAGCCACATGACGAGCCTTCTAGGATACTGGCGATATTCTCTCTATAGATCTGGATGTGTATATGATGTGTACATTCGCCAAGGTGTACACATGAGATATGTACACTTCTCTGCATTCCATTACACCTTGGTTTGTTTGTTTGTTTGTTTGTTTGTTTGAGACGGAGTCTCACTCTGTCGCCCAGGCTGGAGTGCAGTGGCCAGAACTCAGCTCACTGCAAGCTCTGCCTCCCGGGTTTACGCCATTCTCCTGCCTCAGGCTCCAGGCAGCTGGGACTACAGGCGCCCGCCACCGTTCCCGGCTAGTTTTTTTTGTATTTTTTTAGTAGAGACGGGGTTTCACCGTGTTAGCCAGGATGGTCTCGATCTCCTGACCTCATGATCTGCCCGTCTCGGCCTCCCAAAGTGCTGGGATTACAGGCTGAGCCACTGCGCCCGGCCTTCCACCTTGGTTTTTAAAAAGACAGAAACAGCATGCTCAACCTATAAGACCCTGAATATTTTCAGACAAAAAAGTATGTCCATGTTAGTCCATTTGTTTTTTGTTTTAGACTCACAGAAAGAGCCCTCTTAGAGTCATATTTAGTTGTATATCATCTGACAAAAGAGGAAATGGCTCCCAGCTGCTACAGTCAGTCTTCTGGCCTGTGTAAGATTTGATGATAAATCATACAATAAATTAAAACTTTCGGCTGGGCACAGTGGCTCATGCCTGTAATCCCAGCACTTTGGAAGGCCGAGGTGGGTGGATTTCTTGAGCCCAGGAGTTCAAGACCAATCTGGGCAATGTGGTGAAAAACCATCTCTACGAAAAATACAAAAATAAGCCACGCATGGTGGTGCCTGCCTATAGTCACAACTACTCGGGAGGTTTAGGTGGGAGGATCACCTAAGCTCGAGAAGTCGAGGCTGCAGTGCACCATGATCGTGCCACTGCACTCCAGCCTGGACAACGAGAGTGACACCCTGTCCCAAAAAAGCCACAACAGTACAGGCTGGACGTGGTGGCTCACGCCTGTAATCCCAACACTTTGGGAGGCCAAGGCAGAGGATCACTTGAGCCTAGGGTTTCAGATGAGCCTGGACAACATAGTGAGACTCTGTCTCTATTTAAAAAAAAAAAAAAAAGGCCAGATGCAGTGGCTCACACCTGTAATCCCAGCACTTTGGGAGGCTGAGGCGGGTGGATCATGAGGTCAGGAGATCCAGACCATCCTGGCTAACACGGTGAAACCCCGTCTCCACTAAAAATACAAAAATATTAGCTGGGCATGGTAGCGGGTGCCTGTAATCCCAGCTACTCGGGAGGCTGAGGCAGAAGAATGGCATAAGCACGGGAGACAGAGCTTTCAGTGAGCCGAGATTGCACCACTGCACTCCAGCCTGGGTGACAGAGCGAGACTCCATCTCAAAAAAAAAAAAAAAAAAAAAAGATTAAAAAACCCAAATCCTAGCTCTTATTGCTAAGTGACTGCTTTATCGAAACTATTCTGTTTCAGGACATGCAATTCTGGTAGAGATTCTGAGACCTGTTTTGAGAAGAACACTGACATTTCAGTCACACAGCAGTGCTCCTGTCTTATCTGGGACCCATGTGGGAGGGTGCCTCAGTGGGGGATTTGATTTATGTTTTCAATTTAACCTCACATCTTCCTGGAATGGATGGATTCACAGACCTGGGGGTTGCACATTAGACTGGGAGTAACTTATGTTGGAATTACAAGTAGGACAACAAAGATGACTATTAAAGAAAGCCTCCTTAGTGCTGGAAGCACAGCAGGTGTGGGTCTGTCCACTCACTGTAATGTGATTTGCACAGGAAAACGTCACATAGGGCACATCAACTCAAGAAAGATAGTCATTGAAAAGCTGCCTCAGCTGGGCGTGGCAGTTAACGCCTGTAATCCCAGAACTTTGCAAGACTGAAGTGTGTGGATACCTTGAGACCAGGAATACGAGACCAACCTGAACAACATAGGGAGACCCCGCCTATGCAAAAAGTACAAAAATTAGCCGGGAGTGGTGGTGCATGCCTGTTGTCTCAGCTCTTCAGGAAGCTGAGGCAGGAGGACCACAAGAGGCCAAGGCCACAGTGAGGTATAATCACCCCACTGCACTCCAGCATGGGTGACAGAGTGAGACCCTGTTGCAAAAAAAAAAGCTAAAGAAAAGCTGCCTCCATTTAGCAGTAATTTCAAACATGATGTTTGGATACAAAATTGGTGTAGTTAATGGATATTTCTGATATTCTTAACTAAATTTGAAGCTATGAGGGAAAACAAACTCAGGGTCCACCCTGTTGCACAGTTTGGGGAAAGTCCGCAAGATCACCCTCAAGTGCCGTCATTCTCAGCCTGTTACGCTTGCAGTTATGATTTATTACAGTGCAAGGCTACAGATTAAAATCAACCAAGACAAGAGGTGTATGAGGCCTCTTGGGGGCCAAGGTGGGCGGATCACTTGAGGTGATCCTGAGGTTCCAGACACAGGACTTTCCTTTGTCTCCTCCCTGTGGAGTTGCAGACAGCGCTCATGTTCCTGGTGACGCTGACAAAGAGCATTGCCAACCAGAGAAGCCTCCGTGTCCAGAGTTTGTTTTGTTTTGTTTTGTTTTGTTTTGTTTTGTTTTGTTTTGTTTTGTTTTAACTCTGTCACTCGGGCTGGAGTGCAATGGTGCAATCTCGGCTCACTGCAATCTCTGCCTCCTGGATTGAAGTGATTCTCCTGTCTCAGCCTCCTAAGCAGCTGGGGTTACAGGCCAGGCTTGCGCCACCACACCTGGCTAATTTTTGTATTTTTAGTAGAGATGGGGTTTCACCATGTTGGCCAGGCTGGTCTCAAACTCCTGACCTTAAGTGCTCCGCCTGCCTCAGCCTCCCGAAGTGTTGGGATTACAGGCGTGAGCCACCACACCCACCCTGTGTCAAGCATTTTTACTGGGACTTGGTCACAAAGACACAGCTGGCTACCCACATGACTGACCTCCATCTCGAGCCCCTCTGCAGGTCGAGCAGAAACTAAATAGCCCAAAGCCCCAACCTAGGACTGGTTCCAGACCCCATGTAAACAAAGACACCCATTAGGTGTGACATTCTAAGTGCCCAGAGATCACCTCCCAGTAGCTCTAGGCAAAAGACCTCATTTGGGGTGAAGTTACATTCTTTATTATTATTATTATTATTATTATTATTATTATTATTATTTGCCCATCATTGGCTAGAAGTTACATTCTGTATGACACATCTCTCAGACTCCTGGAAGGTTCCACGCTACCAACTGCATGGCAGGTGGTGCTCATGTCACTCGGCCCTTCCTTGGCCCCACACAGCTGCACCAGGCTGAGAAGAGCTTGAATGGAATAAAGTCAGACACAGCTAACAGCTCACTTTTTTGTCTCTAACTTTCAATTGCTCCTTTCCAAGAAAAGAAAAGACAACTTATTTTTAATTGGATTTTTTTGTGTGTGTGAGGCAGAGTCTCACTCTGTCAGCCAGGCTGGAGTGCCATGGCGTGATCTTGGCTCCCTGCAACCTCCACCTTCCAGGTTCAAGCGATTCTCCTGCCTCAGCCACCCAAGTAGCTGGGATTACAGGTGCGCACCACCATCACGCCTGGCCGGAATTTTTGTTGTTTAGTTTGCTTTCCAGAACCCCCTAATTAGTTCAACTCTGTAATTGAGTTAAATGTGAAGCCTGAAAAGAGATGGGTGTCTGTGTAGACCTGAGTTCTGACAATTCAAAGAGTGAACACAGGACGTTGTCCTCTGGATTCGGTGTCTTGAGCCTGCCTCTCCAAGCTGGAGAATGTGCCCGTAACTGCAGGTGGGAGCCACGTGGTCCCTCTAGGTGGTGACATCTGAGGTCAGAAGTGGTTCAGCTGAGCACCCGCTGCTGTGTTGGGGCCAGACCCTTTTGGAGAGGCAGGGACGCCCTTCCTGTCAGGTGGAGTCTTTTTGAATATTGTTTTTGATCGTTGGAGATACCTGCAGCCCCCTAGTTTGTATTTTATACCAGCAGAATTGTGTTTGATGTGACCTCTGTGATGACCTCATCATACGTGTCCGGTTGTCTTGCCTGGAAAGCTTTTACTCTGTTCCTCTGCAGTCAGATTCACAGCCATAAGACCCCTCCTTCCCAGGCCCCGGAGTGTGGCACTGCCGGCCTTCACAGCCACTGTCCTTTACATTGTGTACACAGAGTGCAATGACATGCTCCTCTTGCTCAGGGGCCACAGTGGGAACAGGCTGGAGTGTTCTGTGGTACCATGTGGGCAGTTCTGGCCTCTGCTGTCCAGGGACTTGTGGTGGCTCCAGTGGGAAGGGCCACATAAGCAGAACAGGAAGCGTGAGCAGTGTCCACTGGGAGGAGAGGGACAAGTGTCCCAGGCAGAGAGGACACAGTGCCTGCAGAGGCTGGAGGGAGGTTAGGGGCTTGAGCGGGGCTGTGCCAGCACCAGGGGCCTCACAGGGGCCCTGGGCCACACACCTGCCCTCAGCCAAGGGCGTTTCTCCTTGGTGGTTTGAAATTTCAAACCACATTGAGGAACCTGCCAGAAATCGAAACCAGAATGAAGAAATTAAGTTGCATGTAGGAGATTTTACTTTAAAATCAGAACATGCAGAAATGTTCGCTGTGACTGTGGGTCAGGTTCAGACTTGTGGGGCTGTGCACTGCCAGTTGATACCTTCTTCCCTGGGTTCTTTTTTTTTTTTTTTTTTTTTTGAGACACAGTCTTGCTCTGTAGCCCAGGCTAGAGTGCAGTGACACAATCTTGGCTCACTGCAATCTCCGCCTCCCTCCCTGGGTTCTTTATAGCAGTCGGCAGCTGGTGGCTGAGGCATTTGGGGCTCTGTGTCCAAGTGTCAAGGCCGCATGTGTGTCAGGGGGCATCCCCTTGGTGTGCTTGGTAAGGGCTCAGAGAAGGGCATCTGCTGCTCCACGTGGGTTCAGCAGGCAGGCTGCTGAAGACCACGCCGCCAGCCTGCCTGCGACAGTGATAGGGCAGAGATGCTGCTACAATAAAGACCATGCAGGCCAGGCACAGTGGCTCACATCTGTAATCCCAGCACTTTGGGAGGCGGAGCCGGGCGGATACTTGAGGTCAGAAGTTTGAGAACAGCTTGGCCAATGTGGCAAAACCCCGTCTCTATTAAAATAAAAAATTAGCCAGGCATGGTGGCACATGCCTTTAATCCCAGCTACTCGGGAGGCTGAGGCAGGAGAATCGCTTGAACCTGGGAGGTGGAGGTTGCAGTGAGCTGAGATCGCGCCACTGCACTCCAGCCTGGGTGACAGTGAGACTATGTCTCAAAAAAAAAACAAAAAACAAAACAAAAAACTACATGGTAGACAATGGTGTTGAACTTGATGCCTCTGCTGCGATCAGGAGACACATGCGCACAGCCTCAGGGCTAGAGAGGCACAATGGTTGCAGTTTATGCTTAGGCAGCTTGGAAAGACGGAGACAGGTCCAGGCTGCCGCAGCTAAGCCTCACAAAGCTCTGGCCCCACCAGGCGGGCCCTCTGGGTTCCATTCCCACTTCACACTACCTGGAGGCAGCAGCCCTGTGGTTACTGTAGGAGGGACTTGAGTACGGTGAAGATCTGAGCTCCACACCTGTCTCTGTGCCTCAGTCTCCACATCTGCAGCACAGGGGCCTGACTGAAATAACGTGGCCAGGCACATAGCCCAGAGGCCAGCACCTTGTGCACTGTGAGAGGGGACAATGGTCCCCAGCCCAGGGCCTGAGCTGCTGCCTTGCCAATTCGTGGTGACAGCTTTGGCCTGAGTCTGGCAGGGGCTGGCTGCTACTGCACTCGGCCAGAGAGGCCGAGGTGAGTGAATCATGAGGTCAGGAGTTTGAGACCAGCCTGGCCAACATGGTGAAACCCCGTCTCTACTAAAAATACAAAAATTAGCCAGGCGTGGTGACAGGCGCCTATAATTACAGCTACTTGGGAGGCTGAGGCAAGAGAATCGATTGATCCCGGGAGGCAGAGGTTGCAGTAAGCTGAGATCTCGCCATTGCACTCCAGCCTGGGGGACAAGAGCGAGATTCTGTCTCAAAAAAGAAAAAAAGGGAAAAAACAAAACTTGGGGCCTGGGCGCAGTGGCACACGCCTCTAGTCCCAGCTACTCGGAAGGCTGAGTTGGGAGAATCACTTGAACCCGGGAAGCGGAGGTAATAGTAAGCCGAGATTGCATCACTGCAGCCTGAGTGACGGAGATTCTGTCTCAAACAAACAAACAAAAAACTGAACTCATGCCAGACGCAGGGCTCATGCCTGTAATTCCAACACTTTGGTACGCTGAGGTGGGTAGATCACGTGAGCCCAGGAGTTCAACACTAGCCTGGTCAACATGGTGAATCTTCATCTCTACAGAAAATACAAAAAAAAAAAAAAAGCTGGGCATGGTGGCATCCTGTAGTTCTAGCTGCTTGGGAGGCTGAAGCAGGAGGATCACCTGAGTCCAGGAGGTCAAGGCTATGGTGAGCTGAGATTACACCACTGCACTCCAGCCTGAGCAACAGAGTGAGACCCTGTCTCAACAAATGAAACTGAACTTGGATTTCATTGTTCAACTGTATTGAACCCATAATAAGAAGTAGGTGTCCCCGGGTGTGGTATTGGCTTGTTAGAATCTATCAGCTTATTACAAATATTGGTGCATTGGAAGGCATCAACATCATAACCTGTAGCGAGGTGACAGCCTTGACGCACAGACCCCTCAGCGGAGCTCCTGGCACCTCTATCTTTACTGGAAGCCTATGCCTGGCCCGCAGGGAGGTGCCTTCAGACCACGTTCATTGACAGATTCACTGGTGAACTTCCTTTCACTCCCTGATGCATGAGTCAGAATGTTTTCTGTGTCACAGCTGTAAGTCTAAATAATTCTCAAGATAATACTTTATAACGTGTCAAAACGTTCAACCTAGGTTCACGCCTATAATCCCAGCACTTTGGGAGGCCAAGGCTGGCGGATTGCTGGAACTTAAGAGTTCCAGACCAGCCTGGCCAACATGGCGAAACCCCATTTCTACTAAAAATACAAAAATTAGCCAGGCGTGGTGGTGGGTGCCACCTTCCAGCTACTCGGGAGGCGGAGGTTGCAATGAGCCAAGATTGCACCGCTGCACTCCAACGTGGGTGACAGAGTGAGACTCCATCTCAAAAAAAAAAAAAAAAAAAAAAAGCGAAATTCAAATCTCAGTGTTGATAAATGATGTTTTGTTGGAATGCAGCCAAATCCCACCAATTTCTGCATTGTCTATGGTTCCCTTCATGGAACAGCAGCAGAACTGAGCAGTTGCAACAGAGGCAGGCCCAACAAGCCTCAAATATTTACACTGGGCTGAGCACAGTGCCACACACCTGTAATTCCAGTGCTTTGGGAGATTGATATGGGAGGATCCCTTGAGCCCAGGAGTTTGAGACCAGCCTGGGCAACATAGTGAGACCCCATCTCTACAAAATATTTTTAAAATTAGCCGGGCGTTGTGGCATGTGCCTGTGGTCCTAGCTACTTGGGAGGCTGAGGCAGTAGGATCTCATGAGCCCCGGAGTTGGAGGCTGCAGTGAGCTAGGATGGCACCACTGCACTCCAGCCTGGGCAACAGAACAAAACCGTGTCTGTAAAAAGAGAGAAAATAAACAGTCAGTTCCTAGACTGGAGCAGATGTTTGCAATAATGCATCCAACAAAGGACTCCCCAGGGAGGGAAATGGGCCAAAGATGGGAACAGGCGCTGCTTGGAAGAGCCTGTGAAACGGTGCTTGACTTTTCTGCACAACAAGGAAGCGTGTTTAGGGCCACGTTGTAGAATGGCTGCAAGGACGAGCACCGCTCACGCTGGCTCAGTATCTACTAAGTAGAGCATTTCCCCACCCTGTGACCCAGAGTATCTTCTCCCAGATAAATTCCCAGGAGAACTGCAAACTAAACACTTGTACCTGAGTATCCACAGACACTTGCTTCCTGGTTTCCAACCCTGGGCACAGCCCAGATGCTCAGCAGCGGGAACTGGGCATGGCTGGTATGTGCCCACTTCAGGACCTGTCGCTCCACTGGGCAACAGGGACAGTGGGAAGGTAGGAAGCCACTCCAGGCTTGGGGGCTCCCCTGTGTGTTTCTGCATCATCAACTTCAAGAAGCGGTCAACCTCGGCCCAGGATCACCCCTGGGGGAAGGACTGACAGGAGCACATCTTTAGCCTCATGCTAAAGATCTGTGCGTTGGGCCAGGCGTGGTGGCTCAGCCTGTAATCCCAGCACTTTCGGGAAGCCAAGGTGGATGGATCAGGAGGTCAGGAGTTGGAGACTAGCCTGACCAACATGGTGAAACCCATGTCTACTAAAAATAAAAAAATTAGCCAGGTGTGGCGGTGCGCCTGTAACCCCAGCTACTTGGGAGGCTGAAGCAGGAGAATCGCTTGAACCTGGGAGGCAGAGGTTGCAGTGATCCGAGATGCGCCACTGCACTCCAGCCTGGGCGACAATGCGAGACTCTGTTTCAAAAAAAGATCTGTGCGTTGGTGTTAAGTCAGATATTAAGAGGTGTGGGCTGGGGTATGTGTGGGGGTCAGAGGAGGCGATGTTTGCCCTGAGATGAGGACAGAGCCCAAATTCCCATGGGGAGTGGAATCCCCTTTGTAGGCCCTGACACGAGCGTGAGAGCTTACTTAGCTAGGGGCACTGACATCAAAGGTGATGGCACCTGTCTGGAGGACTCCGGGTTTTATTCCAAGTGAGGGGAGGCTGCGGCATGTCCCTCTTTAATATAGAGGTGAGGGAGGCTCTCGGCACCCCGCCTGCTGCAGCAAAGCCTGAGGACAGGACCTCTGGGGAACTCTGCACCAGAGCGGAATCCTCAAACCAGCCCCTGGGTGGTCTTTATTCATCCAGAACCTAATTCTCCTAGAGGTCCGGAAGGGGGTGCTCTTGTACCTTTGTTTTGTTTTTGTTTGTATTTTGAGTCTTACTCTGCCATCCAGGCTAGAGTGCAATGGTGCGATCTCAGCTCACTGCCACCTCTGCCACCCAGGTTCAAGCGATTCTCCTGTCTCAGCCTCCCGAGTAGCTGGGATTACAGCTGCCTGCTACCACACCCGGCTAATTTTTGTGTTTTTAGTAGAGACAGGTTTCACCATCTTGGCCAGGCTGGTCTTGAACTCCTGACTTCGTGATCCACCCACCTCAGCCTCCCAAAGTTCTGAGATTACAGGCGTGAGCCACCGCGCCCAGCCGCACCTTGTGTTTTTTTTTTTTTTTTTTTTTTTTGCGGCCTGTAGCTGTTTCTCATTAGCCTGATGGAGGTGGTGTTGGGGTGGCGGGGTGCTATTATTAAGCCTTCTGCTGTCACCGTCCTGGGGTCTTACTTCCTGCACTGCCTGCATAGGGAGCTGCCCTCCAGGGCAAGGGCCACAGTGTGCAGCAAGCCCCCCATGGCCACAGGGCAGGGCGTTTCAGGCCAAGAGTCTGCACTGTGCTGGCCACTAACGGCATTGAGTGGATCACAAAACTGGCTTTTTTTTTTTTCCCTCAGTGAAATAGAAATGGGGTTTTGCCATGTTGCCCAGGCTGGTCTCAAACTCCTGGGCTCAAGCAGTCCTCCCACTTTGGCCTCCCAAAGTGCTGGGATTACAGGCACGAGCCACTGCACCTGGCCTACAACTGGCATTTCTTTAAAAAACGTAATAGAATGGAAAGTGGCAGAGCGCACTGCTTTTCATAGAAGAGAATATCGCGTTGGGGCTCTTCTGTTGCTCCTGCCTGTGCTGCACATCCTGCTTCACAGCGTAAGGCGCAGCTCTTGATGTGCCTCAGTGTAACAGGTATAGGGTGGATGCTGCCATTGTGAAGAGAGAGGAGAGCTCTTTGCTTAAAAAATTCCATAGCGTGGAGAACAGGATGTGCCGGCTTAGGAGAGGGAAGAGGTACAGGCCTGCTCTGCCTGAGCTGCAGATGGGACACACGCTTCCCAATTCAAAGGGGAGTCGTGTCTTTCTCCAGGGCCACCAAGCAGCAAGTACCTCTGCTGCGTGTTCTTTTCTGAGCCTGTGGACCAGGTTTACCAACAGTTGCCTGTGGCCAAGCCGGCCACCAGCCTGTGCATAAGAAAAAGGAAGCCTGTGCCTCCAAGAAGGGCCCACGATGGGAACGCTGGCTTAGAAGTTTATGTGCTCCTATGCTGGACCAGCTGGTCCCACACCCAGGACCAAAAACACTTCCTGGCAGGAGATGGGGAGATGTAATGTACTTCATGAGCACGCACTGGAGAAGGACAGCCCTGGAAGGCAGAGGCTCACGGCGGGCTGTGGCCAGGCCAGGAAATTCACTCCCACCTCGACTTCCCTCAACACAGCTGGCCTGACACAGCAGGCTGTCCAAGCTGCCTGCTTCAGAGTTTAGTGTGCGTAAGGTGTAACTGGCCCAGCAAGGAGGGGATGATGGCGGTTGTCAAGTCCAGGGGAGGTGGACGGACAGGATTCTGGCTCCTGTGTGTAACATCTGCATCTCAGGAGGCTCTCGTTTTAGAAGCCAGGTCAGGAGCTTCGTGATGCACACAAACACCAGAGAAGCAGGAGGCCTTCTGGGATCCCGCCCGCGGGCAGCCTCCTGGAGGCAGGCCTGGTCCATCTGGCCCTTGGTGACATCAGGACCCCCCAGCGACAGAACCAAGGAAGCCACCATGTTGTCGCTGCCATTTTCCAGGACAGTAAACAGAAACAAGACAAGGAGCACTCAGGACACCCAGACAGACGGTGGGGCCAGCCAGTGGCATGAGCGGGCTGCCCTGCCCTCTGGGATTTTCTGGAAAAGAACGTAAGGATAGAAGCGGTGCTAATGAGGCAGCTGGAGTTATCAGAACTCAAACTCAGCTCCTTCTTCCCATCAGGCTCCGTTGACCACTTTTAGGCCTCATCCGCCTGATGGCTTCCTGCTTAGGGCCGTTTCCTGGACAGGCCGTTCCTCTGGGCCAAAGCAGAGGGGAGAGTGCATTTGCCATGCGTTCTCATTTTCCCAGCCTGCGGTCTGGGTTCTGTCAGAGCAAGGTCAGCTCTCAGAGCTTCTGTCCCCACCCACCCCATCCTCCTGAGCCAGGCTCAGGTATGGACAAGACCTGGTAAGAGCTGGGAGTGCTGTGCACGAGGCCTGGTAGAGTCTCATCACCGCCGCTGTGCCGAGTACACGACGGCGCTTCTGGTGGTGTTCAGGGGGTTAGATCAGTCCCCAGTGAGGACAGAGCGGAGATCCAGATGCATCCCAGGCCAGGTGCAGTGGCTTCTGACTGTAATCCCAGCACTTCGGGAGGCTGAGGAAGGATTGCTTGAGGCCAGAGGTTTGAGACCAGCCTGGGGAAAATAGACCCCTATTTCTACAAAACATTTTAGCTGTGCCTAGTAGTGCACACCTATAGTCCCAGCTACTTGGGAGGCTGTGCTGGGAGGATCGCTTGAACCCAGAAGGTTGAGACTGTAGTGAGTCATGATCACACCACTGCACTCCAGCCTGAGCAACAGAGCAAGACCCTGTCTCAAAAACAAATGTATTGGCCGGGTGCAGTGGCTCATGCCTATAATCCCAGCACTTCAGGAGGCTGAGACAGGCGGATCATGAGGTCGAGAGATCGAGACCAGCCTGGCCAACATGGTGAAACCCCGTCTACTAAAAATAAAAAAATTAACCGGGTGTGGTGGTGGGCACCTGTAATCCCAGCTACTCGGGAGGCTGAGGCAGGAGAATTGCTTGAGCCCTGGAGGCAGAGGTTGCAGTCAGCCAAGATCAGACCACTGCACTCCAGCCTGGTGACAGAATGAGACTCCGTCTCAAAAAAAAAAAAACCACGTCACAGGCCTGTGTGTGTGGTTGTCACTGGGGAATGTTCCAGAAGCTACAAGAAAGCGCATGTGCAGGCCACGCGTGGTGGCTCACACCTGTAATCCCAGCACTTTGGGAGGCTGAGGTGGGCTGATCACCTGAGGTCAGGAGTTTGAGACCAGTCTGATTGACATGGAGAAACCCTGTCTCTACTAAAAATACAAAATTAGCTTGGCATGGTGGCACACGCCTGTAATCCCAGTGACTCCAGAGTCTGAGGCAGGAGAATCGCCTGAACCTGGGAGGTGGAGGTTGCAGTGAGCTGAGATTTCGCCATTGCACTCCAGCTTGGGCAATGAAACTCCATCTCAAAAAAAAAAAAAAATGTGCAAGAAATAGCTCCTGAGCCAAGTTTGAATTTCTCATCCTCTCTGTCCTCAAACAATGTGGGGACCTGCTGAGGCGGGGTAGGGGCTCCCGGGTGGGCGGGCCCGGGGGTGACGCCCGCCGGTTCTGCCTTGCAGCAGCAGTGGACGTCAGCTCAGCGAGGTCTTCATCCAGCTGCCCTCGCGAAAGGAGCTGCCGGAGTACTACGAGCTCATCCGCAAGCCCGTGGACTTCAAGAAGATAAAGGTAACACTGACGTTGTGCCTGTGCCGTGCATCTGCCCGGGGGAGGGGGGGGAGTCTGACCCAGGGGCACCCCCATCTGAGAGCTGTGGTGTGTGGGCAGAATGACCAGAAACTGCCTGGGCAGGGCCTTGGGCTGCCTGGTTAGGGACCTGGTCGTGGGCTTTTGGGGTTCCTTGTAAGGGTTGGAGGTGTCCTGTGGGATGTCAGTGAGCAGTCGGTGTTGAGTGTTCCTTCAAGGTCCTGCTCACTCAGTGCTGGGCCTCAGTCATGCAGTTCCCATGCCTGGTGGGCCAGGTTACCAAGGCTGGGGCTTCAGCCACATCCTCATAGGCGCGAGGAATACCGACCCGTGGGGTCCCCAGCACACAGCAAGACCTGCGGGCAGGCGAGGCGGGGTCCTGAGGTAAGACCTGCTCGTCCCGTCCATTGCAGGAGCGCATCCGCAACCACAAGTACCGCAGCCTCAACGACCTAGAGAAGGACGTCATGCTGCTGTGCCAGAACGCTCAGACCTTCAACCTGGAGGGCTCCCTGGTGAGGGCACCACTGAGGGATGGGGATGGGCCACTCCTACAGCTGGGCTTTGAACCAACCCGCCCCTGCTTCCTTTCTGAATTGATGGGTTAAAAACATTTCCCGCTAGCTGTGGTGGTTTGTGCCTGTAATCCCAGCACTTTGGGAGGCCAAGGCGGGAGGATCACTTGGGGCCAGGAGTTCAAGACCAGCCTGGGCAACGTAACAAGACCCTGTCTTTAAAAAAATTTTTTTAAAAATTTAAATTTCCAACAACTTGGGATTTTTTAGCAATTACAAAAGCAGTACGTATTTACCAACGAAAATAAAGATAGGCACAACAGAAGAAGTAGACTCAGAGTCCTCTGTCTGTTGGAATTTTGTTTTAAATTCCCTGGGGCACACTCTCTTCAGAGGAATCCTATGGGTGTGTTCTTTCCTGTGATAGAATTGACACATACACAGCCTCAACTTGGCAAACTTTTCTTAAGTGTGTTTGGGATTGATGCCTCTCAGAAAAAGTACTTGACTTTGATGCGTTTGGGGAAGATGCTGGCTTCAACAAGGGACATGCATTTCTAATGTTATTGCAGACCTCAGAGATTCTGCAGGAGGGAGGCACCTGCAGCCATTCCCAAACCAGTGTGCCTGACCTTTCACCCTGGAGCATTTCAGAAGCCTGATGCTCTCTGGGGTACCCGTGGAAGAAGATTATGGGGAGGGCCTTTCACCCTGGGTGGGCTGAAGCCCCGACCCACTGAGGCTCGCACTGGCCACTGATCAGCTGTCCAGGGACAACACAGGGCTGGGGCTGGGGCCAGGGCCGGGCAGGCAACCCTCCAGTCAGGCCCATCCACTCAAGCCCCTGGTGTCTCCGCCCAGATCTATGAAGACTCCATCGTCTTGCAGTCGGTCTTCACCAGCGTGCGGCAGAAAATCGAGAAGGAGGATGACAGTGAAGGCGAGGAGAGTGAGGAGGAGGAAGAGGGCGAGGAGGAAGGCTCTGAATCTGAATGTGAGTCCCGGGGGAGTTCAGGATGCTGGGGTTCACGCTGGCCGGAGAGCCCCCAAGGCCACAGCTTTTCACAGCCCTCCTGGCTCCCAGACGCCCCTTGCTGTGAGGGTGCTGCATTCCCAGAGCTCAAGGCTGTCTTTCCCTCCTGGTCCCCTCTAGCTCGGTCTGTCAAAGTGAAGATCAAGCTTGGCCGGAAGGAGAAAGCACAGGACCGGCTGAAGGGCGGCCGGCGGCGACCAAGCCGAGGGTCCCGAGCCAAACCGGTCGTGAGTGACGACGACAGTGATGAGGAACAAGAGGAGGTGAGGTCGGGCCCCCGAGCAGGCAGGGCTGGTGGGTGGCGGGAGGCATCCCAGGGCCCTGACAGGACAGCCCTGCGGGGTGGTCCTCCCACTCCCCCATGCTGCGGGTGGGGAAACTGAGGCTTCACCTGCCATGGCTGACCCCAGGTCACACAGCCAGTATGTGGCAGGGCTGCCACTCAAACCCAAGCCTGTGTGACCCTGGAACCAACTCTTAGTACCCGTGGGTGTCTGGGGACTGGGAGGACATATGAGGTCTCAGACAGGCAACAGGCGGTCCCACAGCACCAGGGCTCCTGGGCTGAGGCCGGGCAGGCCAGGGCTTGATTAGGGTCAAGTGGGAGGTGCTAGGATTGGGGACCCACCAGGCAGTGCCCTGTCTTCTCAGTGTGGTAGAGAATGGGCAGAAACGCCAAACCCACAGTGGATAGTTTTTGGGGGACAGTCGGGAGCCTGAGCAGATCCACTTGCTGGCTTTAAATAATCTTCACCTCTGTCTCTGGTCCTTCTGGCTGTGGGACCTGGCAGGTCACTTTGCTTCTCAAGCTTCAGTTTCCTCTTATGCAAAGCAAGGAGGCTGCATGGATGAGGGCGCCGCCCCCACTCAGGCCTGGCTCCCATTGAAGCCCGGTGAATGCCATTTTGTCAGCACAGAAGAAGCAAATTTCAGTGCCTAGGAATTAGTCTGACAAAAGAAGCACTGACCCTTGAGGACATTCTTGAAGTCCTCATGGGGAGGGGTGGCCCCTGTGTCAGGCAGGAGGGTCTGGGCTGTGATGGTGTCTCTCTTGCCCAAGCCAGAGCAAGGTGTTTTATGGCCCATGCTAGGCCGTTTAAAAAGGTTTTATAGGCTGGGCACAGTGGCTCACACCTGTAATCCCAGCACTTTGGGAAACTGAGGCAGGAGGCTCACTGGAGCCTGGGAGGTCGAGGCTGCAGAGAGCCGTGACAGTACCACTGCACACCAGCCTGGGCAACAGAGCAAGACCCTGTCTTAAAAAAAAAAAAAAAATTTATATGAAAGAGCAAAGATCTTTCACAGTTAGGAAGAGCCAAGATGGTTTGGAAGCTGTAGGTCAGGGGCCAAGGGCCAGGGAGGTGACATGGGACAGAGCAGGGAAGACACATGGAGCCTCGCAGATCCCGAGATGGCCGAGTGTGGTCACAGGGACTGGTCCTCTAGAGAAACATGAAGTTCAGGCGTGGCTATGGCTGCAGTAGCTTCTGTTGCCGGCATCGGTGTTTTCTTGAGCTAGTTTATTTAAAACTTGGCAGGCCCCTGGCAAAGTGCCCTAACGGGGCAGCCAACGCATACTGTCTCCTCCTGTCCCCTCTCCAGGACCGCTCAGGAAGTGGCAGCGAAGAAGACTGAGCCCCGACATTCCAGTCTCGACCCCGAGCCCTTCGTTCCAGAGCCGAGACGGCATAGGCCTTAGCAGTAACGGGTAGTGGCAGTCGTAGTTTCAGACTTGGGGTAAAACTGTATAAACAAAAGAATCTTCCGTATTTATACAGCTGAGAAGCTGTAGGACTGTTTGTGACTGGCCCTGTCCTGGCATCAGTAGCATTTGTAACAGCATTAACTGTCTAAAAGAGAGAGAGAGAGAATTCCGAATTGGGGAACACGCGATACCTGTTTTTCTTTTCCTTTGCTGGCAGTACTGTTGCGCCGCAGTTTGGAGTCACTGTAGTTAAGCGTGGATGCATGTGCGTCACCGTCCACTCCTCGTACTGTATTTTATTGGACAGGTCAGACTCGCCGGGGGCCCGGCGAGGGTATGTCAGTGTCACTGGATGTCAAACAGTAATAAATTAAACCAACAACAAAACTCACAGCCTTGCCTGCAGGTGGACTCATGCCTGGCTCCCGGGGTTTCTGCCAGCAGGAGTGGTGGGGGCCACCTCATGTCCAGGTCCCTGTCCTTCTCCTGGCACCAGAGCCCATGGGGCCTGTTTCACAGAGGAGGATACTGAGACCCTGGCAGGGGAAGAGGACTTGCCTGGCCACATATGTGGCCTTTGCCGCTGCAGGTCTCCATCATTTGTTCAGTTGAGACCTATAGTGCAGGGAGCAGGCAGCTCCGTCCCTACCCTGTCCGTGGCCAAGCCTGGGTTGGGGAGACCCTCACAGAAATGGGCAGATGCCACATAGAGCTCTCAGGGTCATGATGCAGGAAGCTCAGGGCGTAATGGAAGCCCAGGTGGTCACGGAGGGCTTTCAAATCCAGAACGTAATTTGAGTTTTTGTTTTTTTGTTTTGTTTTGTTTTTGAGACGAAGTCTCTGTCACCCAGGCTGGAGTGCAGTGGCATGATCTCGGCTCACCGCAACCTCAGCCTCCCAGGTTCGAGCGATTCTCCTGCCTCAGCCTCCTGAGTAGCTGGCATTACAGGGTGCGCCACCATGCCCAGCTAATTTTTTGTATTTTAGTAGAGATGGGGTTTCATCATGTTGGCCAGGCTGGTCTCAAACTCCTGAGCTCAGGTGATGCACCCGCCTCAACCTCCCAGAGTGCAGGGATTACAGGCATGAGCCACTGTGCCCAGCCACTAATTTTTGTATTTTTAGTAGAGGCAGGGTGTCACCATGTTGGCCAGGGTGCTCTCAAATTCCTGATCTCAAGTGATCCACCCACCTTGGCCTCCCAAAGTGCTGGGATTACAGGCATGAGCCACCGTGCTTTGAGTTTTTTACAGTAAGTCTTGGCTGGAGTGCAGTGGCTCAATCTCTGCTCATTGCAACCTCTGCTTGCTGAGCTCCAGCAATCCTCCCACCTCAGTCTCCTGAGGAGCTGGGATTACAGGTGCACACCACCACCCCCAGCTAATTTTTGTTTTTTTGTTTTTTTGTTTTGAGACAGAGTCTCGCTCTGTCGCCCAGGCTGGAGTGCAGTGGCGGAATCTCAGCTCACTGCAAGCTCCGCCTCCCGGGTTCACGCCATTCTCCTGCCTCAGCCTCCTGAGTAGCTGGGACTACAGGCACCCACCACCTCGCCTGGCTAGTTCTTTGTATTTTTTAGTAGAGACGGGGTTTCACCATGTTAGCCAGGATGGTCTCAATCTCCTGACCTCGTGATCTGCCTGTCTCGGCCTCCCAAAGTGCTGGGATTACAGGCTTGAGCCACCGCGCCCAGCCTATTTTTGTTTTCTGTTTTTTGGTTTTGGTAGAGACAGGGTTTTGTGATGTTGCCCAGGTTGGTCTCAAACTCCTGAGTTCAAGCAATCCACCCGCCTCAGCCTTTCAAAGTTCTGAGATTACAGATGTGAGCCACCGTACCCAACTAATTTGAATTCTTATCATTTTTGTCTGTTCATTAAGAGCCATTATTAGTGGGTCATTATGGTCATACTTGGCTTTAATTCTTGAAATATGGTTTCTTCTAGCTCTTTGAACCTTTTTTTTTTTTTCTTTAATTGAGACAAGGTCTTGCTCTGTCACCCAAGCTAGAGTGAAGTGGTGTCATCACGGTTCATAACAGCCTTGACCTCCTGGGCTCAAGTGATCCTCCTGCCTCAGCCCCCTAAGTAGCTGGGACCACAGGTGCACACCAGCACACTGGGCTAATTGTTGTGTGTGTGTGTAGAGATAATGTTTTGCTTTGTTGCCTGGGCTGGTGGTCTGAACTCCTGGGCTCAAGTGACCCTCCTGCCTCAGCCTACTTTTTTTTTTTTTAAATCAAGACAGGGTGTTGCTCTGTTGCCCAGGCTGGAGTGCAGTGGTGTGATCATAACTCAACTTCCAGAGCTCAGATGATCCTCCCTCTTCAGCCTCCAGTGTATCTGGGACCACAGACATGCACAACCCAGCTTGAACCTATTTTTAGTAGCTGCTTTGAAGGCTTTAGGTCCAGCGTCCGGACCCGTTCTTCCATAGAAAGGTTCTCTTGACTCCTTTTTGTCCTCAGCGTAGGTCACACTTTCCTGTTTCTTCACATGTCTGGCAAGCTTTTGTTGTCAGAAAGTAGACATTGTATTTTATTTATTTGTTTTTAATTTTTGTATGTTTTTGAGATGGAGTCTCTCACTGTCACCCAGGCTGGAGTGCAGTGGTGTGATCTTGGCTCACTGCAGCCTCCGTCTCCCGGGTTCAAGTGATTCCCCCGCCTTAGTGTCTGGAGTAGCTGGAATTACAGGCACCCACCACCATGCCTGGCTAATTTTTGTATTTTTAGTAAAGACAAGGTTTCACTGTGTTGGCCAGGCTGGTCTCGAACTCCTGACCTCAGGTGATTTGCTCACCTCAGCCTCCCAAAGTGCTGGGATTACAGGCTTGAGCCACCACGCCCGGCCTTGTTTTGTTCTTAATTCTCATTTTTCTTTCTTTCTTTCTTTTTCTTCTTGTATGTTTCCCCTCGGAGACAAGGTCTTGTGCCGTTGCTGATGCTGGACTGCAGTGGTGCAATCTCAGCTCACTACAGCCTCCTGGGCTCAAGCCATCCTCCCACCTCAGCCTACCGAGCAGCCGGAACTACAGACTTGTGCCACCACACCTGGCAAAATTTTTTTTTTTTTGGTAGAGACAGGGTTTTTCCATGTTGCCCACAGTGGTCTTGAACTCCTGGGCTCAAGCAATCTGCCCACCTCGGCCTCCCAAAATGCTGGGATTACAGGCGTGAGCCACCACGCCCGGCCCAATTCTCGTTTTTCTTTAGAAGGAGTCACCCCTGGGTCAGCCGAGCTGAGACATCAGTCGGTGGTTGGTCAGAACTTGTGCCCAAATGCTGAGTCAGTGGCTCTGCCCAGGCAGTTTGCAAACTGGCCCTACCTTTGCTTTCTGCCTGTGGTTCCTATTAGGGCATGCACTTCAGCTCTGTTGGGCAGGGAGACGTGCATCGGGCTCTCTCCAGGGCATATGTGTTGTCTTGGCCTGCACTTGGCCCCCCAAACCCCTATGGATACCGGGGGCCAGCTGGACCTCCTTTTTCATTTCTGGCTAGTTTACCAATCTGTTGCCCAATTGGAGTCTCAACCTTAGGCCAGCTGATGACCTTGGCCCTCCCCTCCCCGTTCACTCCGCACCGAGATCCCTGCAGCTTCCAACAGTGAGGCCCTCCAGCAGTGAGGCCACTGATTTCCATGGCCTGGCTAGAGCTGGGGTCCCAGGCCAGGAGCAGCCCCAGGCAGAAATCACCTCCTACTGCTCTTCTCTGCCACTTGGTAGTTTTTCTGGAATAAACATGTCCTCACCGGGTGAACACCTTTGACCAGATCTTCACAGTCCCGGGATGGTTGCTTTGGACAGTTCTCTTAAGCTTACTGTTGCTTTTAGGGAGAGGATTTGCCAAGATCCTCACTCCACCATTTGGGAAAATCCTCATTTTGTTTGTTTCAATAGCTTTGGCTTTATTTTAATAGATTAGAATGTATTATTTATTTATTTATTTTTGAGACAGGGTCTTGCTCGGTCACCCAGGCTGGAGTACATAGTGACACGATCTCTGCTCACTACAACCTCCGCCTCCTGGGCTCAAGCAATTCTGCCACCTCAACTTTCTGAGTAGCTGAGATTACAGGCGTGTGCCACCACATCTGCCTAATTTTTTTGTATTTTTAGTGGAGACAAGATTTTGCCGGCCGGGCGCGGTGGCTCAAGCCTGTAATCCCAGCACTTTGGGAAGCCGACACGGGCGGATCACGAGGTCGGGAGATCGAGACCATCCTGGCTAACGGTGAAACCCCGTCTCTACTAAAAAGTACAAAAAACTAGGCGGGCGAGGTGGCGGGCGCCTGTAGTCCCAGCTACTTGGGAGGCTGAGGCAGGAGAATGGCGGGAACCCGGGAGGTGGAGCTTGCAGTGAGCTGAGATCCAGCCACTGCACTCCAGCCTGGGCGACAGAGCGAGACTCCGTCTCAAAAAAAAAAAGAAAAAAAAGATTTTGCCATGTTGCCCAGGCTGGTCTCAAACCCCTGGGCTCAAGCAGTCTACCCATGCTGGCCTCCCACAGTGCTGAGATTACAGGTGTAAGCCACCACTCCCAGCCAGAATTTATTTTAACGTTTATGGAAAACCAGCTCACCAAACCTATGATTTCATGGTTTTCAGGATGAGGCCAATTTAAAAATAAGTCCCAGGAGAGAGAGCATTAGGACAAATACCTAATGCTTGTGGGACTTAAAACCTAGATGATGGGTTAATAGGTGCAGCAAGCCACCATGCCATGGCACATGTATACCTATGTAACAAACGTGCACGTTCTGCACAGGTATCCCAGCACTTCAACCAACCAACAAACAAAAAAATAAAAAAATAAAAATAAGTCTCTTAGTCTGGGCATGTTGGCTCATATCCATAATCCCAGCACTTTGGGAGGCTGAGGCAGGAAGATTGTGAAGATTTTTTGAGGCCAGGAATTTGAGACCATCCTAGGCAACATAAAGAGACCACCATCTCAAAAAAATGAAAAAATTAAGTTAGCCAGGCACAGTGATGCACATCTGTACTCCCAGCTACTTGGGAGGCTGAGGCAGGAGGATCACTTGAGCCCAGGAGTTTGAGGCTGCAGTGAGCTGTGATCCCACCACCACACTCCAGCCTGGGAGACAGAGTAAGACCCTGTCTAAAAAAAAAGGCCGGGCGCGGTGGCTCAAGCCTCTAATCCCAGCACTTTGGGAGGCCGAGACGGGTGGATCACGAGGTCAGGAGATCGAGACCATCCTGGCTAACATGGTGAAACCCCGTCTCTACTAAAAATACAAAAACTAGCTGGGCGAGGTGGCGGGCGCCTGTAGTCCCAGCTACTCGGGAGGCTGAGGCAGGAGAATGGTGTAAACCCGGGAGGCAGAGCTTGCAGTGAGCTGAGATCCGGCCACTGCACTCCAGCCCAGGCGACAGAGCGAGACTCCGCCTCCAAAAAAAAAAAAAAAATTTTAAGGAAAATAGTTTTTAGGAAAAAAATGAGGGGAGCCCACAGAAAGAACTTTGTCTGTATGTCCACCTATGCAAAACCCATGTCATGGGGACACGGGTACGTGTTAGCTGTGGTGCAGATGAGTTGTCCTGGCTGCAGGCCCATCTGACTCAGGTCTCAGACATCGGCTTTGGCCTGAGGGCCTGGAACCAGCTTGGTCCCCATGTGGACAGTGGCCTCAAGCCAGAGGCCTCCACCCGTATGACTGGTGACAGCTGCTGGCTGGCTACTGCCCTTCCTGACCTTTGCTCTCCGCACCTGCCCCTCTGGTAGGCCTTTGCTCTCTCTCTCAGTCCCACTGGCCAATACCCTTCCTCCAACAACCGCGAGGGCTAGGGGACTTCGTTCCCGTTTCCCAGATGACACAAGCGGAGCTCAGGGAGGTTGAGCCACTGGCCTAAGGCTACACAGATCTGAGCTCGGGTTTGGGGGGCATGAGACTCCTCTGGGGCTGCTACCTGCTCCGGGGTCTGGAGCAGGGACCCTGAGACTTGAAGGTTGAAATGGCCCCTGGAACCAGGTAGTGAACTAAGCAATGGCGGACAGCTCAGTGTGTCCCGAGGAGTCAGGAGAGGCTTCCACAAGACACGAGTGAGCAGGACCTTAAAGGTGAAACGCCGAATGGTCAGGGCATGATGGGACCTGACACGGCCTGGGTGAGGAGGGAGTGGGAGGAATAATGTGGGACATCCTATGTGGCAGGTGGTCACACGCTTTCCCATCTAGCCATCTAGGCTGGCTCTCCTAGAGTCTTTTTTGATTTGTTTCGTTTTGTTTTGAAGCAGAGTCTCGCCCTGTCGCACAGCTGGAGTACAGTGGCACCATAGTTTCTCGAGTAGCTGGGACAACAGGCATGCACCCACGCCCAGCTAATTTTTGTATTTTTAGTAGAGACGTGGTTTTGCCATGTTGGCCAGGCTGGTCTCAAACTCTTGACCTCAGGTGATCCGCCTGCCCCATCCTCCCAAAGTGCTTGGATTACAGGCATGAGCCACCGTGCCTGGCCTCTCCTAGAGTCTTGCTTCAAGACTCTAGTCATCAAGTCATCATGTCTCCTTTTCCTTCCCTGGAGTTTGGGTGGACTTGAGACTCAGAGTTCAATGGAAGTGACATCATGTAAACTACTAAGAGTAGGTCACAGAAAGCACTACAGCTTCCACCTTGCTTGCTCAGACACTCACTTTTGAATCACCAGCTGCCATATAACAGCCTGACTTCCTGGAGCCTGCCATTTTTTGAGGAAGCCCAACCAAGTCCATGCTATAAGGCCACCAAGGCCATGGAAAGAGAAAGCACTGGCTGCCCCAGCCCTAGCCCTCAGCTTTCAGCTGCATCAGAGACCCTGAGCCCATACCGCTGAGCTGAGCCCTTCCCACATTCCTGACCCATAGAAACCACGAGAGCTAATAAACACATTGTTTTAAACCACTGTCTGTTAGGCAGCAACAGTCATTGGAACATCATAAAACAATTTTTTAAATGACTGGGATCTAAGTAAACATGGAAAGATCTTGAGAACATTGTTGAGGATAGAACAACGGGCTGCACAGTGAAGCAAATGTCCAGCAAGATGCCATTTTGGACACATACTGGATCCTGGATATGTGTTCTGGACCATGTCACTTGCACATCACATTTAGAGAAAGCTATGTCAGGACACACCCCAAACACACAACAGCCTGAACTGCTGCTGTTACCCTTGGCAGTGGGGGAGGGAAGGGTGGCGTTAAGAGATTCCCCAACCTGGTGAGGTCACCTGGCCATTTTATTTTTTATTTTTTTATTTTTGTATATATATATATATTTTTTTTTTTTTTTTTTTTGAGACGGAGTTTTGCTCTTTCACCCAGGCTGGAATGAAGTGATGCAATCTCAACTCACTGCAACTTCTGTCCCCCAGGATCAAGTGTGATTCTCCTGCCTCAGCCTCTTAAGTAGCTGGGATTATAGGCACCCACCACCACACCCAGCTAATTTTTGTATTTTTAGTAGAGATGGGGTTTTGCCATGTTGGCCAGGCTGGTCTCCTGACCTCATGCCACCCACCTCGGCCTCCCAAAGTGCTGGGATTACAGGCGTGAGCCACCATGCCCGTCTGCCTGGCCATTTTAAGAGTCACTTTTTGGGCTGGGTGCAGTGGCTCTTGCCTGTAATCCCAGCACTTTGGGAGGCTTAGGTGGGCAGATCACTTTTTTTTTTTTTTTTTTTTTTTTTTTTTTTTTTTTTTTTTGAGGTAGAGTCTTGCTCTGTTGCCCAGGCGTGAGTGCAGGTGCAGTGGTACAATCTTGGCTCACTGCAACGTCCACCTCTCAAGTTCAAGCGATTTTCCTGCCTCAGCCTCCCATGTGACTGGGATTACAGGCACGTGCCACCATGCCCAGCTAATTTTTGTATTTTTAGTAGAGACGGGGTTTTGCCATGCTGGCCAGGCTGGTCTCGAACTCCTGACCGCAAGTGATCTGCCCACCTCAGCCTCCCAAAGTACTGGCCCACTTTCTGTATGTTTTAATAGAGATCGTGTCTCACTATGTTGCCCAGGCTGATCTTGAACTCCTGAGCTCAAGGGATCCTCCCACTTCAGTCTCCCAAAGTTCTGGGATTATAGGGTGTGAGCCACCATGTCCGGCCAGAACCACTTCTTGATTCCTCACCAATGTTTTGGTCAATAGCAGACTTGGTTTCTAGTTTCTGTCATGGTCTCAAAGATTTCTACTGCAATAAGCAAGTTCTTGGTCGGGCCTGGTGGCTCACACCTGTAATGTCAGCACTTTGGGAGGCCAAGGTGGGCGGGTCACTTGAGGCAAGGAGTTCGAGACCAGCCTGGCAAACATGGTGAAGCCCCGTCTCTACTAAAAATACAAAAATTAGCCGGGCATGATGGCGCATGCCAGTAATCCCAGCAATCAGGAGGCTGAGGCAGGAGAATCGCTTGAACCCAGGAGGCAGAGGTTGCAGTGAGCCAAGGTCATGACACTGCACTCCATCCTGCGTGACACAGCAAGACTCTTGACTCCAAAAAAAAAAAAAAAGACAATTCTTACCTGCAGAAGCGTTAATATGAATGAGGTGTCCAGAGCCCAGCTCCTCCCGATCCACCCATGTCTGATTCTGCTGTGTCCCCACCTCACTGGCCTTGTAGGCCACTGACCTACAAGGAGTCCATGTCAGCTGCCATCCCTTTCCATCAAGCCACACCAGCCAATCCCCCCGACGCACTCATTCTCCTTCCTAAATATCACCTCAACCCACCCACCTCTCTCTCCACCCTTGACCTTCACTTCTCTCTCCACCCTTGACCTTCACCTGCACCAGCCTCAACCTCATGACTGGCCTAGACTAGCATGGTCAACTCCTTGGTTTCTCCGCTTCCACCCACGCTGCACTTTGTGGCCAGGGGCTTCTAAACTCTCACAGTTCCTCAATGCATAAGGAGGCCTGGTCAGCTGAGCCTGCACCTGCCCAGCCCTCTCTAAGCCTCAGCTAAAATTCTACACCACATACTTCTAGGCACTGGCATGCGCAGGGGCCCGTTGCTGCAACCCCTCATGGTGAATCTCCCTTGGAGCCCTCAGACATCAGTTCCTGCCCGTTCTTGCCTGCCTTGGTAATCTGGGGCAGGAAACACTTGGGGCCAGGCACAGTGGCTTACACGTGTAATCCCAGCACTTTGGGATGCTGAGGTAGGAGGATCGCTTTGAGCCCAGAAGTTCAAGAGCAGCCTAGGCACTACAAAAAATAAATAAATAAAGTTCTACAAAGGTCAGTTTTCAAAGCATATTTCTGGCTGGGCGTGGTGGTGCACGCCTGTAATGCCAGCTACTTGGGAGACTGAGGCAGGAGAATTGATCGAACCCAGAAGGCAAAGAGGTTGCAGTGAGCCGAGATCGCACCACTGCACTCCAACCTGGGCAACAGAGCGAGACTCTTGTCTCAAAAAAAAAAAAAAAAAAAGTGAAAACAAAAGGAAATGCTAGCGTGTATGCTGAATAAATAAGCACTTTGAGAAGTTGACAGGGAGGCTAGGCATGGTAGCTCACACCTGTAATCCCAGCACATTGTGGGGCTGAGGCAGTAGGAGCACTTGAGCCCAGGAGTTTGACATCAGCCTGTACAATGTAGTGAGACACCGTGTCTACCAAAAAAAAAAAAAAAAATGATCCAGGCATGGTGGTGTCTGCCTGTAGTCCCAGCTACTCAGGAGGCTGAGGTGAGAAGATAACAGGTTGAGCGGGGTGAGGCTGCAGTGAGCTGTGATTTCACCACTGCACTCCAGCCTGAGCGACAGAGGAAGACTTTGTCTCTACCAAAGGAAAAAAGAGAAATTAACAGAAGTTCTTCCTATTTCTATTTTTTATTTTTTATTTTTTGAGATGCAGTCTCGCTCCGTCGTTCAGGCTGGAGTGCGGTGGCTGGGGTGGCTGGATCTAAGCTCACTACAACCTCCCCTCCCAGATATAAGAGATTCTCCTGCCTCAGCCTCCCGTGTAGCTGGGATTACAGGCACCTGCCATCACAGCTGGCTTTTTTTTGTTTTGTTTTGTTTTTAAATAGAGACAGGGTTTTGCCATGTTGATCAGGCTGGTCTTGAACTCCTGACCTCAAATGATCTGCCCACCTTGGCTACCCAAAGTGCTGGGATTACAGGCGTGAGCCACTGCACCTGGCCTTCTATTTCTTTCTTTCTTTTTTTTTTTTTTTTTTTTTTTTTTTTGAGACAGAGCCTCGCTCTCAAAAACAAAACAAAACAAAATCTGTCTCAAAAACAAAACAACAACAAAAAAACCCAGCATCACTGAAATGGATTGTAATACTATGTTCTTTTATTGAACAGACCACAAAAAACCTCCTTTAACCTTTAAAAAAGAAAAAGGAAAGCCAGGCGCAATGGCTCACATCTGGAATCCCAGCACATTGGGAGGCCAAGGCGGGCAGATCATGAGGTCAGGAGTTCGAGACTAGACTGGCCAACATAGTGAAACCCCATCTCTACTAAAAATACAAAAATTAACCGGGCATGGTGGTGAGCACCTGTAGTCGCAGCTACTCAGGAGGATGAGGCAGGAGAATCCCTTGAACCTAGGAAGTGGAGGTTGTGGTGAGCCGAGATTGAGAGTCACTGCACTCCAGCCTGGCAACAGAGGGAGACTCCATCTCAAAAAAAAAAATAAAATAAAAATAAAAAATAAATTGCCCCAGGTCACACAGTAAAAGGTTTGTGCTCAGACAGTGTGGTTCTAAACTGCTGTCCACAAAATCGAAGTTAAGGTAAAACACTCTCAGAAGGCCCTGTAAGGGCAGGCGGCACTTTTTCCTTGAAGCCAGTATGTCAGAATTGCAGTCAGTTACACCAACCCATTTAAATCAGTAGGATTGACCGGGAGTGGTGGCTCACACTTGCAATCCCAACACTTTGGGAGGCCACAGAGGGCAGATCACTTGAGGTCAGGAGTTCGAGACCAGCCTGGCCAACGGGCGAAACCCCATCTCTACTAAAAATACAAAAATAGATCGGGCATGGTGGCTCACGCCTGTAATCCCAGCACTTTGGGAGGCTGAGGTGGGCGGATCACAAGGTCAGGAGATTGAGACCATCCTGGCTAACACGGTGAAACCCCGTCCCTACTAAAAATACAACAAATTAGCTGGGTGTGGTGGCGGGCGTCTGTAGTCCCAGCTACTCGGGAGGCTGAGGCAGGAGAATGGTGTGAACTCGGGAGGTGGAGGTTGCAGTGAGCCGAGATACTGCCACTGCACTCCAGCCTGGGCGACAGAGCAAGACTCGTCTCAAAAAAAAAAGGAAGGAAGGAAGTTCTGACACAGGCTCCAACACAGACATTATGCTCAGTGAAATAAGCCAGACACAAAAGGACAAATGCTATCTGATCTCACTCATAAGAGGTCCCTAGAATTGTAGAATGGTGTGTGCCACGGGCTGGGAGGGGGTGTGGCCAGAGTTGCAGTTTGCGAAATTGAGAATGTTCTGAAGATGGATGGTTGTGATGGTTGCACAACCGTGTGAATGCGCATAAGGCCCCTAAACTGTGTAGTTAAAAGTGGCTAAGATGGGCCGGTCGCGGGGGCTCACGCCTGTAATCCCAACACTTTGTGAGACCGAGGTGGGTGATCACGAGGTCAGGAGTTCAAGACCAGCCTAACCAACATGGTGAAACCCCGTCTCTACTAAAAGTACAAAATTAGCCGGGCGTCGTGGCACGCGTCTGTAATCCCAGCTACTGGGGAGGCTGAGTTGGGAAGATCACCTGAACCCAGGGAGGTCCAGGCTGCAGTGAGCCATGATTGCACCACGGCACTCCAGCCTCGGTGAGAGAGTGAGACCCTGTCTCCAAACAAACACCCATAAAAAACAGGGTTTTTTTTTAATTTAAAAAGGAAAGAAAAAGAGAGTGCCATGTGGCAGGCACCTAGCCCTGTCCAGCACACCCTGAGACAGGGATGATGTCTCCTCCTTGACGTAAGACCACAAGTTCTAAGCAATTCAACCGAGGACAGAGCCCCAATTCCAGGCAGGGTGATTTGGTCCCCTTGTGAACTAAGATGCAGATGGAGAAGAGCAGGCACAGGCCTTGGGGCTCCTGCAGGGGTTTCTCACCGGCTTTTTCTCCCTGGATTCCTGTGGCTTCTGGGCAACAGAGTTAGGTGGGCTGGCAAGAGAGCTGCATGAGGCTGTGTCGCCCTTGACATTGAGCTGGAGGGCCAGAGTTCGTCACTGCTGACGCAGAGAAGCTGGGAGCCAAGGTTAGCCAGATGGCTTGGAGGAGCTTTAAACAATCTTTTCTTCTTTCTCTTTCCATCCATCTACCCTTCTTTCCTCCCTTCTTGCCCCCTTTCTTTTCTTCTTTCTTTCCTTCCTCTCTCCTTCCTCCCTTTCTTTTCTTCGGTTTTCTTTTTGTATTATTATTATTATTTTTTAGACAGGGTCTTGCTCTGTTGTCCAGGCTGGAGGGCAGTGGCATGATCACAGCTCACTACACCCTCAACCTTCTGGGTTCAAGCAATCCTCCTGCCTCAGCCTCCCAGGTAGCTGGAACCACAGGCACACACCACCACGCCTGACTGATTTTTTATTTTGATTGATTGATTTATTTTAAGACGGAGTCTCGCTCTGTCGCCCAGGCTGGAATGTAGTGGCATGATCTCGGCTCACTGCAACCTCCACCCCCTAGGTTCAAGTGATGCTCCTGCCTCAGCCTCCCAAGTAGCTGGGATTACAGGCACCTGCCACCATGCCTGGCAAATTTTTGTATTTTTAGTGGAGACAGGGTTTTGCCATATTGGCCATACTGGTCTCAAACTCCAGACCTTGTGATCTGTCTGCCTCAGCCTCCTAAAGTGCGGGGATTACAGGCATGAGCCACCTCACTGGGCCTAAATTTTTTTTTTTTTTTTTTTTTTTTTTTGAGATGGAGTTTCACTCTTGTTGCCCAGGCTGGAGTACAATGGCACAATCTCGGTGCAATCTTGGCTCACTGCAACCTCTTCCTCCCTGGTTCAAGCGATTCTCCTGCCTCAGCCTCCCAAGTAGCTGGGATTACAGGTGCACACCACCATGCCCTGCTTATTTTTTTTCCTTTTTTTTTTTTTTCGAGTTGGGGTCTTGCTGTGTTGCCCAGGCTGGAGTGCAGTGGCGTGATCTCAGCTCACTGCAACCTCTGCCTCCCAGGTTGAAGCGATTCTTGTACCTCAGCCTCTCAAGTAGCTGGGATCACAAGCGCATGTCATCATGCCTGGCTAACTTATATTTTTAGTAGAGGTGGGATTTCACCATGTTGGTCAGACTGGTCTTGAACTCCTGACCTCGTGATCCGCCCACCTTGGCCTCCCAAAGGGCTGGGATTACAGGCGTGAGCCACCATGCCTGGCCATGCCCGGCTAATTTTTTGTATTTTTAATAGAGGTAGGGTTTCACCATGGCCAGGCTGGTCTTGAACTGCTGACCTCAGGTGATCTGCCCGCCTCAGCCTCCCAGAGTGCTGGGATTACAGGCGTGAGCCACTGCACCCGGCCTAATTTTTTATTTTTTGTAGAGATGGAGTCTTTCTGTGTTGCCCAGGCTGGTGTCAAACTCCTGGCCTCAAGAGATCCTCCTACTCCAGCGTCCAAAGTGCTGGCAGCATCCAACATGCTGGGATTACAGGCATGAGCCATGATGCCCAGCTTTTCTCTCTGTTTTTTTTTTTTTCTCTCTCTCCCTCTCTTTCTTTCTAATTATGGCAAAACACATGTAATATAAAATTTACTGGCTGGGCATGGTGGCTCACACCTGTAATCCCAGCACTTTGGGAGGCTGAGGTGGGTGGATTGCCTAAGGTCAAGTTTGAGACCAGCCTGGCCAACATGGTGAAACCCCATCTCTACTAAATTAGCTGGGCGTGGGCGCACACGCCCGTAATCCCAGCTACTCGGGAGGCTGAGACTACAGAATTCCTTGAACCCAGGAGGCAGAGGTGGCAGTGAGCCGAGATCACGCCACTGCACTTCAGCCTGAGTGACAGAGTGAGACTGTCTTAAAAAAAAAAAAAAGTTACCATCTTAACCATTTTTTTTAAAATAGGGCCTCACATTTTGAGGGATCTGATATTTCTTTGATAAAAGTGCTGCAATTAATCTGTATCCTCTTAACTATTTTTTTCTTTTCTTTTTTTGAGATGGAGTCTCGCTCTGTCACCCAGGCTGGAGTGCAGTGGCGTGATCTCGGCTCACTGCAACCTCCGCCTCCTGGGTTCAAGCTATTTTCCTGCCTCAGCCTCCTGAGTAGGTGGGATTACAGGTCCACGCCACCACCTCCAGCTAATTTTTGTATTTTTAGTAGAGACAGGATTTCACCACGTTGGCCAGGCTGATCTCAAACTCCTGACCTCGTGATCTGCTCACCTCAGCCTCCCAAAGTGCTGGGATTACAGGTGTTAGCCACCGTGCCTGGCCCTCTTTACCATTTTTAAGTGCACAGTTCAGCAGCATGAAGTACATTCACACTGGAGTCCGACCATCAGTCCTCATCCATCTCCATCTTTCTCTTTTTTGTTGTTGTTTTGAGACAGGGTCTTACTCTGTCATCTAGTCTAGAGTGCAGTGGTGTGATCTTGGCTTACTACAACCTCTGCCTCCCAGGTTCAAGCTATTCTCCTGCTTCAGTCTCCCTGGTAGCTGGGATTACAGGCACACACCACCATGCCCGACCAATTTTTTTGCATTTTTAGTAGAGATGGGATTTCACCATATTGGCCAGGCTGATCTTAAACTCCTGGCCTCAAGTGGTCTGCTCCAAACTGCTGAGATTACAGCCGTGAGCCACCGTGCCCGGCCATCTGCACCCTTCTCATCTTCCCAAATGTAACAATGTCCCTGTGAAACACTCACTCCCCATTCCACCTCCCCAGTCCCTGGCACCCACCATTTTATTCTGGTGCTAGGGGAATTTCAAACCAGGCAAGTCTCAACACGTGCTCTAGTGTTAAGAACCAGCCCACAGCCCCATTCCCTAATCACCGTCAAACCAAAATTTTACTCCAGGTTCTACTCTCAATCTGCTTTCTGTGAATCTGTTACTCTGGGGACTGCCTATAAGTTGAATCCTACAGTGTCTCCACTTCAATGACTGGCTTATTTCACTTTTCTACTCTTAATTAATTGATTATCTAGTTCTGAGACAGAGTTTCGCCCTTGTCACTCAGGCTGGAATGCAAAACATCTCAGCTAACTTTTTGGTATTTTTAGTAGAGGCGGGGTTTCACCATGTTGTCCAGGCTAGTCTCGAACTCTTGACCTCAAATGATCCACTTTGGCTTTCCAAAGTGCTGGGATTACAGGTGCGGCCCACCTTTGTCCTCTTAATCACACAGGTAATCCATACATACGACATTCTTTTTTCTTTGAGACAGTCTTACTCTGTCGCCTAGGCTGGAGTGCAGTGGCACAATCGTGGCTCACTGCAACTTCTGCCTCCCAGGATCAAGCAATTCTCCTGCCTCAGCCTTCCTAGTAGCTGGGATTACAGGTACCTGTCACCATGCCTGGCTAAATTCTGTAGTTTTAGTAGAGACGGGGTTTCATCATGTTGGCCAGGCTGGTATTGAACTTCGGGCTTCAAGTGATCCTCCTGCCTCAGCCTCCCGAAGTGCTGGAATTATAGGAGCGAGTCACTGTGCCCGGCCAATATGACATCCCTGTAATGAAGTGCAACATATGAGACACGAGTGAAAAACACCCTTACCCCACCCATTGCTCCCCCCCGCCCCCTGCCCCTACCACAGGGCCCACCCCCATCTTCAGATCAGAACTCCGGGCTGTGCAATATTCAATGTTGTAGCCACTTGCTACTTGGGTAGTTGAAGTTCAGTCTCAGCCAGGTTGGAGTCCTGGACTCTGGCCCATCCTTTTTTTTTTTTTTTTTTTTGAGACAGAGTCTCTGTCACCCAGGCTGAAGGGCAGTGGTGTGATCTCGGCTCACTGCAAGCTCCACCTCCTAGATTCACACCATTCTCCCACCTCAGCCTCCTGAGTAACTGGGACTACAGGCGCCCGCCACCATGCCCGGCTAATTTTTTGTATTTTTAGTAGAGATGGGGTTTCACCGTGTTAGCCAGGATGGTCTCTATCTCCTGACCTCGTGGTCTGCCCACCTTGGCCTCTCAAAGTGCTGGGATTACAGGCATGAGCCACTGTACCCCGTCTTCTTTTTTTTTTTTTTTGAGACAGTCTCTCTCTGTCACCCAGGCTGGAGTGCAATGGCATGATCTTGGCTCACTGCAACCTCCACCTCCTGGGTTCAAGCAATTCTCCTGCCTCAGCCTCCTGAGGAGTTGGGATTACAGGTGTCTGCCACCACGCCCAGCTGATCTTTGTATTTTCAGTATAGACGGGGTTTCACCATGTTGGTCAGGCTAGCCTCGAACTCCTGACCCCATGATCCTCCCGCCTCAGACTCCCAAAGTGCTGGGATTACAGGACTCTGGCCCATCTTGGCTCCTGCCAATGTCCTTCCTTCTATCTTGGTTATTCCACAGTCATGCACATGCCAGATAATGGAGAGTCTGTTCCCTAGCAACTGCAACGGATCTGCCCACCACTGGGAAATGGAAGACCTCGCAGCCCAGGCCTTTGTAGACCAAGATTAGATTGTGGTCAACAAACATCTGACCTTGGCCTTTGGAACCATCAGGGCGTCTCAGCTAAAATAAAAGCAGAATCTGGCCGGGCGCGGTGGCTCACACCTGTAATCCCAGCACTTTGAGGGGCTGAGGCGGGTGGATCACGAGGTCAGGAGATCGAGACCATCCTGGCTAACGCGGTGAAACCCCATCTCTACTAAAAATACAAAAAAATTAGCTGAGCGTGATGGCGGGCACCTGTAGTCCCAGCTACTCAGGAGGCTGAGGCAGGAGAATGGCGTGAACCCAGAAGGCGGAGCTTGCAGTGAGCCGAGATTGTGCCTCTCCATTCCAACTTGGGCAACAAAGTGAGACTCCGTGTCAAAAAATAAAAATAAAAATAAAAATACTGCCGTACATGGTGGCTCACACCTGTAATCCCAACACTTTGGGAGGATGAGGTGGGCAAATCACGAGGTCAGGGATTCGAGACCATCCTGGCCAACATGGTGAAACCCCGTCTCTACTAAAATACAAAAATTAGCCAGGCGTGGTGCCACATGCCTGAATCCCAGCTACTCTGGAGGCTGAGGCAGGAGGATCGCTTCAACCTGGGAGGTGGAGGTTGTGGTGAGCCAAGATTGTGCCATTGCACTCCAGCCTGGATGACAAGAACAAGACTCTGTCTCAAAAATAAATAAACAAGGCTGGGCGCGGTGGCTCACACTTGTAATCCCAGCATTTAGGGAGGCCGAGGTGGGCGGATCACGAGGTCAGGAGGTCGAGACCACGGTGAAATCCTGTCTCTACTAAAAATACAAAAAATTAGCCGGGCGTGGTGGCAGGTGCCTGTAGTCCCAGCTACTCAGGAGGCTGAGGCAGGAGAATGGTGTGAACCCAGGAAGCAGAGCTTTCAGTGAGCCGAGATGGCACCACTGCACTCCAGCCTGGGCTACAGAGCGAGACTCCATCTCAAAAAATAAATAAACAAACAAACAAATAAAAATACACAGATATCCTCCCTTTCCTGGGGATTTTTATTTCTTAAGGTTTATAGTGCCACTACAATTTTTGGGTTTTTTTGAGACGGAGTCTCAAATACAAAAATTACCTGGGCATGGTGGCAAGAGCCTATAATCTCAGCTACTCGGGAGGCTGAGGCAAGAGAGTTGCCTGAACCCAGGAGGCGGAGGTTGCAGTGAGCCGAGATCGAGCCACTGCTACAGCCTGGGTGACAGAGCAAGTCTCTGGCTCAAAAAAATGAAAAAATAAAATAAAATAAAATATACTCCCACTCCTTCAACATGAGTCACTCTTTTTCATGTTATTATGAACTTGTTTATCCCAAATTATTTTGTTGATTTCTTTCTTGCTGGTTTCCAGGAGGGATGGGACCTTTGTCTTGTTCATGGCTTTGTCACCAGTCCCTGGAGGGGACTCCAGAGGAGGGATGTGCCCTGACTCAGGTACTCACAGGTGTCTGGTACATAGTGAACAGTAAAGAAAAGTTTTTTGGCCGGGTGTGGTGGCTCACACCTGTAATCCCAGCACTCTGGGAAGCCCAGGTGGGCAGACCACGAGGTCAGGAGATTGAGACCATCCTGGCCAAGACGGTGAAACCCTGTCTCTACTAAAAATACAAAAAATTAGCCGGGCGTGGTGGCAGGTGCCTATAATCCCAGCTACTTGGAAGGCTGAGGCAGGAGAATCGCTTGAACCTGGGGGGCGGGGCTTGCAGTGAGCCGAGATTCCACCACTGCACTCCAGCCTGGGCGACAGAGTGAGACTCTATCTCAAGAAAAAACAAAACAAAAAAAAGCTGCAAGCTCTCCCTCCCGGATTCAAGCGATTCTCCTGCCTCAGCCTTCCAAGTACCTGGGATTATAGGCACCCGCCATCACGCCCAGCTAATTTTTGTATTTTTAGTAGAGATGCGGTTTCACCATGTTGGCCAGGCTGGTCTCAAACTCCTGACCTCACGTGATCCGCCTGCCTCGGCCTCCCAGAATGCTGGGATTACAGGTGTGAACCACTGCACCTGGCCAAGAAAAGTTGCTTGAATGAAGAGTAAATAGAAGACCCAGAAAGAAATGATTTGTCCAAGGAAGGTCACAGAAGCAACGTAATAAAGATGGAAATCTGACTCTTCCCAATTCTGGCCAGACTTCCCATCCCTCCAAAGCTTTCCAGACTCTTCCAGATCATTCTAGATATTTCCAGAAATCATTCGTGAAATCTTCTAACTAGGAGTAGTCTATAACCAATGTGCTTCACACAAATACAATTCATAAACGATGAGAAGACAAGAACACTTCATGAATGAAATTTTTATGGTCAGGTATGTTGGCTCAAGCATATAATCCCAGGACTTGGGAGGCCCAGGCAGGAGGATTGCTCCTCCTGGAGTTCAAGAGTCCAGGAGTTCAAGACCAGTCTGAGCCACAGAGTGAGACCCTGTCTCTACAAAAAATTTAAAAATTAGGTAGACGTGGTGGTGTATGCCTCTAGTTTTAGCTTTTTTTTTTTTTTTTTTTTTTTTGAGATGGAGTCTCGCTCTGCCGCCCAGGCTGGAGTGCAGTGGCCGGATCTCAGCTCACTGCAAGCCCCGCCTCCTGGGTTTACGCCATTCTCCTGCCTCAGCCTCCCAAGTAGCTGGGACTACAGGCGCCCGCCACGTCGCCCGGCTAGTTTTTTTTTTGTATTTTTTAGTAGAGACGGGGTTTCACCGTGTTAGCCAGGATGATCTCGATCTCCTGACCTCGTGATCCGCCCGTGTCGGCCTCCCAAAGTGCTGGGATTACAGGCTTGAGCCACCGCGCCCGGCCCACCCTGAGTTTTATTAGATAACTTTGGGAGTTCAGGAACTTTCCAATAAAGTGGGTTCCACAGGATTACTTACTGACTCCCTAACAGAAAGAAGGCAGGCACAGGCTGGGGGCAGTGGCTTACGCCTGTAATCCCAGCACTTTGGGAGGCTGAGGCGGGCAGATCACAAGGTCAGGAGATCCAGACCATCCTGGCTAACACAGTGAAACCCCATCTCTACTGAAAATACAAAGAATTAGCCGGGCGTGGTGGCACGTGCCTGTAGTCCCAGCTACTAGGGAGGCTGAGGCAGGAGAATTGTTCGAACCCAGGAGGCAGAGGTTGCAGTGAGCTGAGATCGCGCCACGGCAGGCTAGCCTGGGTGACAGGGCAAGACTCTGTCAAAAAAAAAAAAAAAAAAAAAAAAAGAACAGCAGGAATAGGCAGGTCTTCCCTAAGAGATTAAAAAAAAAATGCAGTTGCAACACAAAAGCAACCACAGAGAAAAGCAAACCCATATATGGTATATATTATGCACCAAGTGTGGCTCTAATCACCTTTTTTTTTTTTTTTTGAGACGGAGTCTTGCTCTGTCACCCAGGCTGGAATGCAGTGGCCGGATCTCGGCTCACTGCAAGCTCCACCTCCGGGTTTACGCCATTGTCCTGCCTCAGCCTCCCGAGTACCTGGGACTGTAGGCCCCCGCCACCTCACCTGGCTAGTTTTTTGTATTTTTTAGTAGAGACGGGGTTTCACCATGTTAGCCAGGATGGTCTCGATCTGACCTCGTGATCCACCTGTCTCGGCCTCCCACAGTGCTGGGATTACAGGCTTGAGCCACCGCACCTGGCCTTTTTTTTTTTTTTTTTTTAATTGAGAGGCAGCCTGGCTCTGTTGATGGGGCTGGAGTGCAGTGGCGCCATCATAGCTCATTGCAGCCTCAACCTCCTGGGCTCAAGCAATCCTCCTGCCTCAGCCTCCTGAGTAGCTGGGACCACAGATGTGAGCCACCACGCCTGGCTAATTGTTTTATTTTTTTGTAGAGACAGAGTCTCACTATGTGGCTCAGGCTGGTTTCCAACTCCTGGACTCAAGTGATCCTCCTGCCCCTGCCTCCCAAAGTGCTGGGGATTACAGGCATGAGCCACCTCGCCTGGCCTCTAATCGCTTTATATATTTTAACTTAATCCTTGCAAGAGCCCTATGAGCTAGTTACAGGAGCACAGATGGAAACCAAGAAACAGAAAAATTTATCAGCATGACTCAGTCCTCAGGGCCATGTATGACCGTGTCCATGCGTGGCAGGCAGGTCAGGGGCCTGGGGAACGCTGTTCTGGAAACCTTGGCCAGGCCTTGGCACCCCAGGAATGTGCTTTTCAGAGTTTTTGTGGCTCTTTTCCAGACCTGCCCTGACCTCTGGCTCTGGGAACTACGTAAGCCAAGTGCCTTCCGGGAACGGAGTCCCTCTCCTGGTAACTCTTTCCGGGCCTGTCTACCACCAGATGCGGACTCATGACACACACTGAGCCTAGGTCTTCTAATTTTTTGTTTTTGTTTTTGAGACAGAGTTTCGCTCTTGTTGCCCAGATTGGAGTGCAATGGTGCGATCTCGGCTCACCACAACCTCCGCCTCCCCGGTTCAAGCGATTCTCCTGCCTCAGCCTCCCTAGTAGCTGGAATTGCAGGCATGCGCCACCATGCCTGGCTAATATTTTGTATTTTTTTTTTTTTTAGTAGAAACAGAGTTTCACCTTGTTAGACAGGCTGGTCATGAACTCCTGACCTCAGGTGATCCGCCCGCCTCGGCCTCCCAAAGTGCTGGGATTACAGGCCTGAGCCACCACGCCCGGCATATATATATATATATTTTTTGATTGTTTGTTTGTTTGTTTTCAAGGGAGTTTCTGTCACCCAGGCTGAAGTGTAGTGGCGTGATCTCGGCCCACTGTAACCTCTACCTCCCAGGTTCAAGTGATTCTCCTGACTCTGCCTCCCAAGTAGCTGGGACTGCAGGCACCTGCTACCATGCCTGGCTAATTTTTGTAGTTTTAGTAGAAACAGGGTTTTGCCATGTTGGCCAGGCTGGTCTCAAACTCTTGACCTCAGGTGATCCACCCCCACCTTGGCTTTCCTAAGTGCTATTGTTACAGGCATGAGCCACTGTGCCCGGCCATCTTAATTTTTTTTTTTAAGGGACATCAAACCCGGTGATATTGGGCCAGCGCAGTGGCTCACACCTGTAATTCCAGCGCTCTGGGAGGCTGAGGCAGGCGAATCACCTGAGGTCAGGAGTTCGAGACCAGCCTGGCAAACATGGCGAAACCCCATCTCTAATAAAAATACAAAAATCAGCCGGGCGTGGTTGCATACACCTGTAATCTCAGCTATTCGGGAGGCTGAGGCATGAGAATTGCTTGAACCTGGGAGCAGGAGGTTGCAGTGAACTGGTATCACACCACTGCACGCCAGCCTGGGTGATAGAGCAAGACTCTGTCTCAAAAAAAAAAAAAAAAAAGAAAGAAAAGAAAAATGAAAAATCCAGTGATACTGACTTTTTAAATTTTTATTTACTTATTTTTTGCTTTAAGTTGAATTTTTAAATTTATCTTTTTTTTTTTTTTTTTTTTTTTTTTGAGATGGAGTCTCGCCCTGTAGCCCAGGCTGGGGTGCAGTGGCGCGATCTCGGCTCACTGCAAGCTCCGCCTCCCGGGTTCACGCCATTCTCCTGCCCCAGCCTCCCGAGTAGCTGGGACTAGAGGCGCCCACCACCTCGCCTGGCTGATTTTTTTTTTTTTTTTTTTTTTTTGTATTTTTAGTAGAGATGGGGTTTCACCGTGTTAGCCAGGATGGTCTCGATATCCTGACCTCGTGATCTGCCCGCCTTGGCCTCCCAAAGTGCTGGGATTACAGGCATGAGCCACCACGCCTGGCCAATTTATCTTTATTTTTGAGACAGTCTCACTCTGTCACCCAGGCTGGAGTACAGTTGTGCATCCACAGCTCAGTGCAGCCTTGACCTCCCAGGCTCAAGCCATCCTCCCACCTCAGCCTCCCGAGCAGCTGGGACTACAGGCACACACAACCATGTCCAACTTATTTTTGTATTTTTTGTAGAGACAGGGTCCCACTGTGTTGCTCTGGCTGGCTTTGAACTCCTGGGCTCAAATGATCCCCCCACCTCACTCTCCCAAAGTGCTGGGATTACAGGGCTGAGCCACCACACCCAGCCTTCACTTTTTTGTTTAATGTCGCAAATGGCATAAGGAATGGGATTCAATGGTTTTATATATTTATAAATGTTTTATAAATATATAAATGTTGCAGCAGCTCCTAGAACTTGCCTATCCTTGTAAACTTCTCTAGGTGATTGCTAATTATTTCAATTTGACCTTGACACTGAGCCTGCCAAGTAAGTTCAAGCATTTTGATGGCCCCTTTACAGGTTGGGAAAGCTAATTTATCTGTCCAAGCCCTAATTCTGAAACTGAGTCTTAACTGCCAAAAATTCTTGTTATCAATTTCTTCTTCTGGGTTGGGCACAGTGGCTCATGGCTGTAATGCCAGCAATTTGAGAGGCATCATGATGCAAGAGGAAGAGGATTGCGTGAAGCCAGGAGTTCGGGACCAGCCTGGGCAACATAGTGAGACCCCATCTATAAAAAGAAAATTAAAGTTGGGCATGGTGGTGCACTCCTGTGGCCCCAGCTATTCCGCAGGGTGAGGTGGGAGGATTCCTTGAGCCCAGGGTTGATGCTGCAGAGAGCTGTGGTCACGCCACTGCATTCCAGCCTGAGTGACACAGCTGGAAATAATGATAAATAAATAATAATTATTTTAAAAATAGTAAAATTATTCTCCCTGATTAATCTTTTTTTTTTCCTTCTGAGAGTTCAGTTTGTCTCTTTTCTGCCTCGTCCCCTAGGTTTCCCTAAAATCCTGCTGAGAGGTTAGCACTCCCTGCCAAAGTCAGTCTGCAAAACCCCAGAGAAATCCAGCTCATTCCTGGGGAAAACCACCAAGACTGCCCAGCCCTGTGTGGGGTTCAGGCAAGTTTCTCACACGTGCCTTCTTGGCACGAGGTCTCTGGCAATCCCATGAGTCCCCAAAGAGACTCAATTCTAAAAGTTGGTCTCCACCAGCTCTCTGTGGCTTAGGGGGTCAAGTTCAACTGTGAAAGCCGTGTTTTGTTTTGATTTTGCTTTGAGGGGGAGGAAGCCGCCCCTTCTGTTTGTTCAACTCCTTCTCCTAAAGGGAGAAATCAATATTTATGTCCAGACTCCGGGTATCTGTACAATTGATTTTTCAGATGTTTATACTGATAATTCATCCAAAGGCAGGATCCCACAAAAACAAAAAAAAATTTTTTTGGCTGTACTTTTGTGAAGATTTTATTTAAATTCCTTATTGATCAGTGCTTATAAGGTGATTTGGAATAACCATGTAAAAACAATATACAACGAAAGTAAGCTAAAAATCTATATACAATTCCTAGAAAGGAAAAGGCAAATATAAAGAGTGGCGGAAGTTCCCAACATTTCTAGTGTTTTCCTTTTGAGGCAGAGAGGGGATTGGCATTAGGCTATTGGAGGATTTTGAAAGGATGCTATTATCCTTCTGTGGACAAAAACAACAACATATTAACAGTTAAACATGGAGAAATTTCAGGGAGATCTTTCAGAAGATGCATTTCTAATTTTGGGGGGAAGTCAGCTCTTCACCGGAGACCCGAATACAGCAAATCAACTCGCCTGCCCTGGCAACATTCAAAAGACTGGAGTGGGAATCAGAGCTTCACGGGTTAAAAAGCCGATGTCACATCAGCCGTTCGAAACTCCTCCTCTCGCAGTGAGGTGAAGACATTTGAAAATCACCCCACTGCAAACTCCTCCCCCTGCTAGAAACCTCAGGTTGAAATGCTCTAAATGACGTGGGCCCCCGCGTGCAATCGCGGGAAGCCAGAGTTTCCAGCGAGGACACAGCGGGTCCTGATCCGGGTCGGGACACTTTCTGGCAGAGGCTGCGAGAATGGGGCCCTGGGGCTGGAAACTGCGCTGGACCGTCGCCTTCCTCCTCGCCGCGGCGGAGGCTGCAGGTAAGGCTTGCTCCAGGCGCCCGCGTAGGGCGAGAGGGAACCCCCGGGGGACCCCTTGGGAATTTATTTTTTTTGGGTAAAAATAATCACTCCATCCCTGGAAGACTTGTAGGGTAATGGCACGGGGTCCTTCCCAAACGGCTGGAGGGGGCGCTGAGTACAGCGCGAAGGTCGGGAGGTGTCTGAGGGATTTAAGGGAAAGGGGGCACGGCTCTCCCCCAAGTCTCCACCAGGTAAGGGACACCTTCCTCTTCTTTATTTTTGAGACGGAGTCTAGCTCTATCGCCCAGGATGGAGTGCAGTGGCACGATCACTGCTCTCTGCAACCTCCACCTCCCGGGTTTAAGCAATTCTCCTGTCTCAGCCTCCCGAGTAGCTGGGATTACAGGCGCCCAACCACCATGCCCGGCTAATTTTTGTACTTTTAGTAGAGACGCGGTTTAACCAGTTTGGCCAGGCTGGTCTCGAACTCCTGACCTGAGGTGATCTGCCCGCCTCGGCCTCCCAAAGTGTTGGGATTACAGGCGTCAGCCACCGCGCCCGGCCGGGATCTCCTCTTCTAACTCAGAGCGGGGTGTGGGGACCTCCAGTTCTAAAAGAAGGGACCACTTCCCCCCTTCTCCCCGCTTAAGTCCTTCTGGGGGCGAGAGTCGCGCGACTGGAGACTAGATGTCCAGCCTGGAGGTCCTCGCGGGCGAGGACCGCTTTGCGCGACCCCAGGGCGCCACTGCCACCCTAGGTTGGGTGCAGTTCCCGGATTCCGCCGCGTGCTCCGGACCGGGGGCCACCCCCTCCCGCCTCTGTCCCCGCCCCTTTGACCCACCTCCCGAATTCCATTGGGCACAGTCCGAACAGGCGACCCTCGAGCCACTCCCCTCATCCAATGGGAGGCGGAGGCGGGCGTCTGGGGGGCGGGGATTGTGTACTAGCTGGGCGGGGCTGGCGCGGAAGTCGCAGCCGCACCTTGTCCGGGGCGAGGCGGCAGCCTGGGAGGCCTTACGTTCCTCCGTGGTTCCTGTCACAAAGGCGGCGACAAGTCCCGGGTTCCCGGAGCCGCCTCCGCGACATACACGAGTCGCCCTCCGTTCGCCCGGGCCCTCCCGGCGAAGGCCCCGGTTTCTGCTGTGCTCTGTGGCGAGACCTCCATCCCCACCTTGTCCTGGGGGCCGCCCTCGCCCCGCCAGCCCCGGTCAAGTTCACATAGGGGCCCCCGACCACCCTCAAGGCCTCGGTTCCTTCCAAGGCTGAAACGTTGCCTCAGAATCTACCTCCTTGGTCTGAAGCCGAGATCTTCCGACCCCTTGGGGTGGCCTCGCTTTTTCAGAGGTTGTGAATGGCTTCGGTTCACCTGTCCAAGTGGCGATTTTTCCTCTGGGTGAAATGAATTAGATTTTAGATTTCCACAAGAGGCTGGTTGGTGCATGATCCTGAGTTAGAGCTTTTTCGGTGGCTTTAAATTAGTTGCAGAGAGAGAGTCTCGCCCTAGACAATAGCTACATGGCCCTTTCCCTCCTGAGAACCAGCCCAACCTAGAAAAGGATTGGGATTGCCTGATGAACACAAGGATTGCAGGAAACTTTTTTTTAATTGACAAGGGGGTTGGCTTTGACTGGAGGGGAGAGCTTTGAACTGCCTTGAAATTCATGCTGTAACTAACACACCGGTTTCCTCTGGGAGGCCAGAGAGGGAGGGAGGGAGGGTGCAGTGATATACGGATGATTGTTTTTTTATTTTTATTTTTATTTTTTTTTTAACTTTTTGTAGAGATGAGGTCTCGCTTTGTTGCTCAGGCTGGTCTTGAACTCCTGGCCTCAAGCGATCCTCCTATCTCAGCCTCCCAAAGTGTAGGGGTTACAGGAGTGAACCACCGCGCCCCACCAGGGATGACGATTATTGCAAACATTCTGCCACCCAGTTTTACAAAAGAAAGAGAGGCACTGGATTAACGTGTATTTCACTCACCAATCAACCTCTTCCTTAAGAGAAAATGTTAAGGGAGTCTTAAGCCAGACCTTGTTCATTCATCACTTTAGTTGTCTCTCTCACGGGGTGGCTGAGAATGTGATGTTTTTTCTGTTGTCAAGGAGACCACACCCCTGAGGTTTTCCTCCAGACTTCTGAGAGCTTGGTGATGTGTGTTTCTAGCACTCCTAGCTGCGCCACCTCACGCTCCAGCTGGCTTCAAGGCATATCCAGGGGGAGTTTCTTGTCATTTCCTTTACGAAGGGAAGTTGTTGGAATCTGAACACTTAGATCAAAATTAGGCAACAGTGGTGAGCTAGATCAAAATTAGGCAACAGTGGTGAGCGCAGCTCCAAACATGTCAATGGCTCACCCAAACTTGAGTAAGGGAGTTGTTTGCTTTAGCGAGCCCCAGGGTGATTCCCTTGTCATTTCCGGACATACCTATCTTCCAGGGAACACTGGGAAAAAACAGTGTTTGTTGAGACTGAAAACCTGTAGGGAATTCTCTTCCTCATTCCTGCTCTTATCTGTAGACTTCCTCCCTGATAAGATCCAGTTCTAGATGGGTCTGTTGTTGCTTGCTTTGATGGGTGCTTTGATGGACTTTTTTTTTTTTTTTTTTTGATGGGCTTTTTGATGTCCTTTTTGCTTTCCACACTCTGTCCCAAATGTCAAGCAAATAGCCTTTTGTTGCTAAGAGGCTGCAGATGTAACTGACCAGCAGCAAACAGTGACAGGCTCTCTCTCCCGGAAACAAAATCAATCACTGAGATCACTCTGCGGAAAATACCCACCTCGTTTGGAAAGAAGCGCTGATCAATTGATTTCTTTTCTTTTCTTTTCTTTTCTTTTCTTTTCTTTTTTTTTTTGAGTCAGAGTCTCACTCTGTCACCCAGGCTGGAGTGCATGGCGCAATCTTGGCTCACTGCCAACCCCGCCTCCTGGGTTCAAGCAATTCTCCTGCCTCAGCCTCCGAACTAGCTGGGATTATAGGTGCCTGCCACCATGCCCAGCTAACTTTTGTATTTGTAGTAGAGATGAGGTTTCACCATGTTGGCCAGGCTGGTCTCGAACTCCTGACCTCGTGATCCACCCACCTCGGCCTCCCAAAGTGCTGGGATTACAGGTGTGACCCACCCACCGTGCCAGCTGATCAACTGATTTCTCATTCATTTTCAGCTAGCTCTGTTCCCTCCAGCCAGGGGATTTTTGTTTGTTTGTCTCCCCTTCAAGGAAATTATTCTAGCTGCAATTGTGGATTTCCTCGTACAACTGTTTTCAGTAGCACGAGGAAAGAAAACATCGAAAGCATTCACCACCTCATTTGTGTGCTGGGGTAAAAAGCAGAAATGTGTATTCTTTCTGTTTCGATAACTGTTCCTGACTTGTCACTCGTGACTTGAGAGATCGGGGGGCTAGAGGACTAGAATTTATAGAGGTTTTTTTTTTGTTTTTTTTTGTTTGTTTGTTTGTTTTGAGACGGAGTCTTGCTCTGTCACCCAGGCTGAAATGCAGTGGCGCAATCTCGGCTCACTGCAACCTTTGCCACCCAGGTTCAAGTGATTCTTCTGCCTCAGCCTCCCGAGTAGCTGGGACTACAGGTGCGCGCCACCACACCTGGCTAATTTTTGTATTTTTAGTAGAGACGGGGTTTTACCATATTGGCCAGGCTGGCCTCGAACTCCTGACCTCATGATCCGCCCGCCTCGGCCTCCCAGGGTGCTGGGATTACAGGCATGAGCCACCACACTCGGCCTTTTTGTGTTTTTGTTTTTGGTTTTTTGAGAGGAGCTCAGTGCTTTTTAGGCATCCTTAGCATGAGAAAAATCTGGGGATCCATGCTCTAGTTTGCTTCCTTTTTTTTTTTTTTTTTGAAATAGAGTCTCGCTCGGTCACCCAGGCAATCTCAGCTATTGCAACTTCCGCCTCTGGGTTCAAGCGATTCTCATGTCTCAGCCTCCTGGGTAGCTGGGATACAGGCACCCGCCACCATACCTGGCTAATTTTGTACTTTTAGTAGAGACAGGGTTTTGCCATGTTGGCCAGACTGGTCTCGAACTCCTGACCTCGGGTGAGCTGCCCACCTTGGCCTCCCAAAGTGCTGAGATTATAGGCGTGAGCCACCACACCTGGCCTAATTCGCTTTTCCTGAAATTCAAATGGTCTAATAAGAAAAATGCCAACCTTGCTTGAAAGAATAAGAAAGAGGTGCGGTTTCATTGGGCTGGTCATGTTTGGAACAGGACTGGCTTTGTCCCCTTGCTTGGGAAGGGCAGCAACTGTGAGGACACCTCCCTGATGTGCTCTCACTCAGTACTATTCTGTTGCTGAGCCATGTCCCCACTAGCTAGGCCAAGGGAGCTCATTTTGCAGGCAACTGCTGTCTAGCTGCGCCTGTTGCAGTAAAATCCCCCTTTATTTTTCGAAGGAAGGGTCTTGCCCTGTCACCCAGGCTGAAGTGTGCAGTCATAGCTCACTGCAGCCTCCAGCTTCTGCACTCAACTGATCCTCCTCTCTCATCCTCCTGAGTAGCTAGGACTACAGGCATGTGTCACCACTCCCAGCTAAGTTTGTTTATTTATTTGTTTATTTATTTATTCATTTATTGAGAAAGAGTTTTGTTCTTGTTGCCCAGGCTGGAGTGCAATGATGCGATCTCGGCTCACCGCAACCTCTGCCTCCCGGTTCAAGCAATTCTCCTGCCTCAGCCACCGGAGTAGCTGGGATTACAGGCACGCACCACCACGCCCAGCTAATTTTGTATTTTTAGTAGAGATGGGGTTTCTCCATGTTGGTTCAGGCTGTTCTAGAACTCCAGCCTCAGGTGATCCACCCACCTCGGCCTCCCAAAGTGCTGGGATTATAGGCATGAGCCACCACACCAGGCCACTGCCAGCTAAGTTTAAATTATTTTTGTTTGTTTGTTTGTTTTTATTTTTTGACACAGGGTCTCCTGCCCAGGCTGGAGTGCAGGTCACTGCAGCCTCGACCTCCCAAGCTTAAGCCATCCTCCCCACTCAGCCTCCCAAGTAGCTGGGATTACAGGTGTGTGCCACCATGCCTGGCTAAGTTTTGTATTTTTTTTTTTTTTTTTTTTTTTTTTTTTGAGACGGAGTCTCGTTCTGTCGCCCAGGCTGGAGTGCAGTGGCCGGATCTCAGCTCACTGCAAGCTCCGCCTCCTGGGTTCACGCCATTCTCCTGCCTCAGCCTCCCGAGTAGCTGGGACTACAGGCGCCCGCCAGGTCGCCCGGCTAGCTTTTTGTATTTTTAGTAGAGACGGGGTTTCACCATGTTAGCCAGGATGGTCTTGATCTCCTGACCTCGTGATCCGCCCGTCTCGGCCTCCCAAAGTGCTGGGATTACAGGCTTGAGCCACCGCGCCCGGCCAAGTTTTGTATTTTTTGTAGAGATGAGGGTCTCACTACGTTGCCCAGACTGGTCTCAAACTCCTGGGCTCAAGCAATCCTCCCTCCTCCGTCTCCCTAAGTGCTGGGGAAATCCACTTTTGAAACACTGTCTGGAGAGGTGCCCAGGTGTTAGATCACAGAAATAGGTCATTGTGAGGTCCTCTCATGGGTGCAGTCTTGAGCCACCTGTGGCCAGCAAATATTTGGAGAATAATAGTCAGGGGAGAGCTTGAGGTTCAGGAAAAGATTTTGTTTTTCCTCAGGGAAAGTTTTTTATTGCTCTTTATCCCTCCTTAAAGGACCTTCAGGTGTTACTGACATTCCCAGTCTACCCAGTGGCACATTTAGTTTGTAAGCTGGGCCCTTATACAGAGGGAAGGAGGTGAGAGCATTGGATTAGTGGTCACCAAAGCTGCCGTCACCTAGTGGGGTGATCAGAGACTCCTCCCCTAAGATCTTTATCACCAACGCCTCTGGCGCAACTTTCCTTTTTATTTATTGCAAACCTCCTGGAATCTCAAACCTCCTGGAATCTCAAACCTCCTGGATCTCAATTGCTTTTTGCCCACCCGGTGTGTCAGCACAAGAAATGAGTCATTTCCTCCTTTAAGCACAATCGAAATTGAGCTGTGACTCAGTGGGGTGTGCACAGTATTGTCAAAGCACCTCCAATGAGACATCCCACACAGATCTGTAGTTGGGCAAGAGAATTATCAGTTTGTGACCACAACAGATTCCAAAGCTCAACTCATTTTCTTCTCTCTTCCTTCCCTTTTTTCTTTTTCTTTCTTTTTTTTTTTTTTTTTTTTTTTTTTTTTTTTGACAGAGTCTCGCTCTGTTGCCCAGGCTGGAGTGCAGTGGCACAATCTGGGCTCACTGCAGCCTCTGCCTCCTGGGTTCAAATGATTCTCGTGTTTCAGCCTTCCGAGTAGCTGGGATTACAGGCATTCGGGTTCAAGTGATTCTCCTGCCTCAGCCACCTGAACAGCTGGGATTACAGGCAGGTGCCACCACGCCCGGCTAATTTTTGTATTTTTAGTGAAGACGGGGTTTCACCATGTTGGTCAGGCTGGTCTCGAACTCCTGAACTCAGGTGATCTGCCCACTTCGGCCTCCCAAAATGCTGAGATTACAAACGTGTCACCGTGCCCAGCCTGTTCCGTTCTTTAATTCTCTTTTTCTTTTTTTTTTTGAGATGGAGTCTCACTCTGTCGCCCAGGCTGGAGTGCAGTGGCCGGATCTCAGCTCACTGCAAGCTCCGCCTGCCGGGTTTACGCCATTCTCCTGCCTCAGCCTCCCGAGTAGCTGGGACTACAGGCGCCCACCACGTTGCCCGGCTAGTTTTTTGTATTTTTTTAGTAGAGACAGGGTTTCACTGTGTTAGCCAGGATGGTCTCGATCTCCTGACCTCGTGATCTGCCCGTCTTGGCCTCCCAAAGTGCTGGGATTACAGGCTTGAGCCACCGCGCCCGGCCCTGTTCTTTAATTCTCAAAACACCCTCTAGGAAGTAGAGATTGCCATTCTCCCCCATTTTACAGATCAGGAAACTGAGTCCTAGAAGGATTAAGTCAGTTACTCAAGTTGTTCTAGTTAAATGACCTGGAAAGCCACTGAAGCCCAGGAGTGTCTATCTAACCTTCCCTTACTACTCTGACTTTCAGGGGATCTACATGAATGTGCTGGGTCAACTATCAAAGTGGAAATGGCTAAAGGGGGCTGGATGCAGTGGCTCATGCCTGTAATCCTAGCACTTTGGGAGGCCGAAATGGGTGGGTGGGTCGCTTGAGCCCAGGAGTTTGAGACCAGCCTGGGCAACATAGTGAGACCCCTGTCTCTGCAAAAAATAAAAACAAAAAGTTAGCTGAGTGTGATGGTGTACCTGTCTAGTCACAGCTGCTCAGTTAGGCTGAGGCAGGAGGATCGTGCAAACCTGGGAGGTCGAGGCTGCCGCGAGCCTCAGTCATGCCACTGCACTCCAACCTGGGCGACAGACTGAGACCCTGTGTCCAAAAGAGAAAGAAAAAAAGACATAGATACCCCTTTAAAGTTAGGTTGTATATGAATTACCTACAGCTCAGTTTCAACTGTGCTTAAAGGAGGAAATGACTCATTTCTGGCTACACCTCAAATTAGCCCAAAACATAGTGGCTTAAAACAACACTTTCATGATTTCTCAGTTTTTGTGTGCCAGGAATTTGGAAGCAGCACAGTTAGATGGTTCCAGCTCAGGGTCTCTCATGAAGTTGCAATCAAAATATTGGCAGAAGAGGAAAACATATTTTCAGAAGCCGCAGGCATAGGAAGGCTTGGCTGGGGTTGAAGGATCCACTTCCATGACGGGGCACTCAGTGGCTCTTGGCTGGAGGCCTCAGTTCCCTGTTCCATGGAGCTCTCCCTCCAGATGCTTGAGTGGACTCATGACATGCAGCTGGCCTCCCCTGGAGTAAGTCGATCCAACAATGAGCATGGCCATGAACTAGGCTCAGAAGCCACTCGCCGTCACCTCTACATTTTCCTATCAGAAGTCCAGTGCTACTCCAGGGGACAGGAATTAGGCTCTGCCTGCTGAAAGGATTATCATAGAAGATGCAATCATATATTCTTTTTTTTTTGAGACAGAGTCTCGCTGAGTCGCCCAGGCTGGAGTGCAATGGCACGATCTCAGCTCACTGCAAGCTCTGCCTCCCGGGTTCACGCCATTCTCCCGTCTCAGCCTCCCGATTAGCTGGGACTACAGGTGCCCGCCACCTCGCCCAGCTAATTTCTAGTATCTTTAGTAGAGACGGGGTTTCACCGTGGTCTCCATCTCCTGACCTCGTGATCCGCCCGCCTCAGCCTCCCAAAGTGCTGGGATTACAGGCGTGAGCCACCGTGCCCGGCCTATTTTTTTTTTTAATTATTCTTTTTTTTATTTTGTAGAGATGGGGTCTTGGTATGTTGCCCAGGCCAGTCTAGAACTCCTGGGCTCAAACAATCCTGTTTCTGCCTCCCAAAATGTTGGGATTACAGGCGTGAGCTACTGCACCTGGCAATGTGGTCATAGTTTCTTTTCTTTTTTCTTTTTTTTTTTTTTTGAGGCAGAATCTCGCTCTGTTGCCAGCCTGGAGTGCAGTGGTGTAATCTTGGCTCTGCAACCTCCACCTCCTTCATTCAAGCAATTCTGCTGCCTCAGCTTCCCGAGTCTCGATCTCCTGACCTGGTGATCCACCCACCTCGGCCTCCCAAAGATTCAACCATCGGTCAGAAGTTATCGATGTACATATGTGGCTAGGCACAGTGGCGGGCGCCTGTAGTCCCAGCTACTTGGAAGGGTTAAGGCAGGAGAGTCGCTTGAACCCGGGAGGCGGAGGTTACAGTGAGTCAAGATCACACCACTGCACTCTAGTCTGGGCAACAGAACAAGACTCTGTCTCAAAAACAAAAAACAAAAAAACAAAAAAAAACCCTTGTATGTGATTTTCCTGGAGAGCATCTGTTACATCTTCACAAAGATAAAAGGCACACTTGGCCGGCTGTGGTGGCTCATACCCATAATCCCAGCACTGAGAGACTGAGACAGGTGGATCACTTGAGGTCAGGAATTCGAGACCAGCCTGGGCAACATGGTGAACCCCGTCTCTACAAAAAATACAAAAATTAGCTGGGTGTGGTGGCACGCGCCTGTATTCCCAGCCACTTGGGAAGCTAAGGCAGGAGAATCACTTGAACCCAGAGGCAGAGGTTTGCAGTGAGCTGAGATCACACCATTGCACTCGACAGAGTAAGACTCTGTGTCAAAAAGAAAATAAAATTTTAAAAAAAGGCAGATTTTTTTTTCTTCTTGGTCTTATTACCTTATTATAGTAATAATAAATGCATAGTGCATGCTGAGATAAGCAATCATAATTTGTTATTGCAGCCGGGCACGGTGGCTCCCATCTAGAATCCCAGCACTTTGGTCAGGAGTTCAAGGCCAGCCTGGCCAATATAGTGAAACTCCATCTCTACTAAAATACAAGAAATTACCCAGGCATGGTGGCAGTTGCCAGTGAGCCCCAGCTACTCGGGAGGCTGAGGCAGGAGAATCGCTTGAATCTGGGAGGCAGAGGTTGTGGTGAGCCGAGATTGCACCACTGCACTCCAGCCTGGGTGACAGAGTGAGACTCTGTCTCAAAAAAACAACAACAATAATAATAATAGTTTGTTATTGCCTTTATTGTTTTAGTTTACATAGGGAATCAAAGTTTCTACTTTGATTTATAAAAGTTGCTTTGATTCTAGTTCACAGAACTAGAATCTTTCATAGAAAGGTATTAGAGGGTCCAGTGTAGTGGCTCGTGCCTGTAATCCCAGCATATTGGGAGGCTGAGGAGGGAGGATCACTTTAGGAGTTTGAGACCAGCCTGGGCAACATAGTGAGACCACATCTCTACAAAAAATTCTAACATTAGCTGGGGCATGGTGGCATGAGCCTGTAGTCCCATTTATTTAGGAGGCTGAGGCAAGAGGATCACTTGAGCCCACGAGGTTCAATCCAGGCTGCAGTAAGCCATGACCCTGCCACTGCACTCCAGTTTGGGTGACAGAGTGAAGCTATGTCTCAAAAAAAGAAAAAAAAAAGTATATTCTAAATCCAAATTTAATATATAAAACTAAATACAGGCCGAGCGTGGTGGCTTATACCCATAATCATAACACTTTGGGAGGCTGAGGTGGGAGGATTGCTTGAGCCCAAGAGTTCAAAACTAGCCTAGGTAACATAGTAAGACCCCATCTCTACAAAAAGTAAAAAAATTAGCTGGGCATGGTGGTGAGCGCTTTTAGTCCCAACTACTTAGGGGGCTGAGATGGGAAGACTGCCTGAGCCTCAGAGTTTGAGGCTGCATGGGCCATGATCGCTCCACTGATCACTCTAGAGTGAGACCCTGTCTCAAAGAAAAGAAGATAGAAGAAAACTAAATACATTCAATAAGATTTTGATCTCTTTTCCAAGGTGTAAGTGTGTTTTGGGAAATTTTCCAAACAATTATTTTGTTCTCATTTTCATGTAATAATCCAAGTCTTGGTTTTCTTTTTTTTTTTTTTTTTTTTTTTTTGAGGTGGAGTCTAGCTCTGCCGCCCAGGCTGGAGTGCAGTGGCCGGATCTCAGCTCACTGTAAGCTCCGCCTCCCGGGTTCACGCCGTTCTCCTGCCTCAGCCTCCCGAGTAGCTGGGACTACAGGCGCCCGCCACGTCGCCCGGCTAGTTTTTTGTATTTTTAGTGGAGACGGGGTTTCACCATGTTAGCCAGGATGGTCTCGATCTCCTGACCTCGTGATCCGCCCGTCTCGGCCTCCCAAAGTGCTGGGATTACAGGCTTGAGCCACTGCGCCCGGCCCAAGTCTTGGTTTTCTAAGGAAAAGTTTTCTCTTATTGTATCTTTTGTTAATGTTTCTCTCCCCTTTCTTTTGATCTGATCTTCAGATACATGATTATCTTCACTGCTAAATTTGTGTTCTCTGACCTCTACATTTATAATTTCTCATTATTCTTTATCTAAGTATTTCTTCCCTACCTACTGAAGAAAACTCAAGTTTTCTTTCACCTTAATGATTATGCTGTGTCTGTGAGTTTTCTTTATGACTGTTTACAAGTTTTTTGTTTTTGTTTTTTTAATGGTCAGGTGGATAGAACAGCACAGGTTTTGTTTGTTTTAACTTTTCAAAAATTATGATAGATAAGGGCCTCACTATGTTGTCCAGGCTGGTCTCCTACTCCTGGGCTCAAGCAATCCACCCACCTTTGCCTCCCAAAGTGCTGGGATTACAGGCATGAGCCAACTCGCCTGGGCAGTACAGGTTTTTTTTTGAGATGGAGTTTTGCTCTTGTTGCCCAGGCTGGAGTGCAATGGTGCCATCTCAGCTCACCACAACCTTCGCTTCCTGGGTTCAAGTGATTCTCCTGCCTCAGCCTCCTGAGTAGCTGGGATTAGAGGCATGTGCCACCACGCCCAGCTAATTTTGTATTTTTAATAGAGATGTGGTTTCACCATGTTGGCGAGGCTGGTCTCAAACTCCCAACCTCAGGTGATCTGCCCACCTTGGTCTCCCAAAGTGCTGGGATTACAGGTGTGAGCCACCGCGCCCAGCTGCAGTACAGGTTTTTAATATGCTAAATACTCTTCCTTTCTTTATGAATGTGCATGGAAGTTCTAATTTGGAATCAACAAAATATGGAGCCCATGTTTTGGAATCAACAACAGCAGCCTTTGTTGACAAGTGTCTGTCTCTCTTGGGTGTCTTCCTTGTGTCCTCCACTGTATTTTGGGGTTCATAAAATTTCAGTTGTTTTGGTTGCTTAATTTCCTGGGAATCAGACTGTTCCTAACTGGATGATATTTCTGGTTAATTCTATAGTTGGCAGGAAACAGACACAGGAAACGTGGTCAGTTTCGGATTCTGGCGTTGACTAGACCCTTTCTCCTTTTCCTCTCTCTCAGTGGGCGACAGATGTGAGAGAAACGAGTTCCAGTGCCAAGACGGGAAATGCATCTCCTACAAGTGGGTCTGCGATGGCACCGCTGAGTGCCAGGATGGCTCTGATGAGTCCCAAGAGACGTGCTGTGAGTTCCCTTTGGGCATGATGCACTTTTTTTTTTTTTTTTTTGGTAATAGAGACAGGGTTTTGCCATGTTGGCCAGGCTGGTCTTGAATTTCTGGTCTCAAGTGATCCTCTGGCCTCGGCCTCCCAAAGTGCTGGGACTACAGGCACCACACCTGGCCTGTGACACAATTCTTAACCCCTTTTTGATGATGGCAACTGGAAAAGTGGCCAGGGGATTTTGATGTATCCAATCATTAATTAGGAGGTGGGGAGAGAATGAATTATTGGAGCTTTCCTTAAAGCCATTAAATGGCTTTTTTTCCATTGATGTGAATTTCACATAACATGAAATTAACCAGCTCAGTGGCATTAATACATTTGCAATGCTGTGCTGTGTGGCCACCACCGCTATCTCAGTCCAAAACTTTGCATAACCTAATGTCTTTTTTGTTGTTGTTGTTGTTAAGAGATGGAGTCTAATTCTGTTGCCCAGGCTGGAGTCCAGTGGCACAGTCATACCTCACTGCAGCCTTGACCTCTTGGGCTCAAGCGATTCTCTTGCCTCGACCTCCCAAAGTATTGGGATTACAGGTGTAAGCCACTGCACTCAGCCTAATGTCCAATTTTTTTTTTTTTTTTTTTTTTTGAGGCGGAGTCTCGCTCTGTCGCCCGGGCTGGAGTGCAGTGGCCAGATCTCAGCTCACTGCAAGCTCCGCCTCCCGGATTTACGCCATTCTCCTGCCTCAGCCTCCCGAGTAGCTGGGACTACAGGCGCCCGCCACCTTGCCCGGCTAGTTTTTGTATTTTTAGTAGAGACGAGGTTTCACCGTGTTCGCCAGGATGGTCTCGATCTCCTGACCTCGTGATCCGCCCGTCTCGGCCTCCCAAAGTGCTGGAATTACAGGCTTGAGCCACCGCGCCCGGCCCTATAATGTCCAATTTTTAACAAGCTCCATTAAATGCCCTCTGTTTTGACCCATAAAGGGGTAGGCTTGGCCGGACACAATGGCTTGTGTACTTGAGAGGCTGAGGCAGAAAGGCAGAAAGATTCCTTTATAAAGCCCAGGAGTTTGAGGGCCACCTGGGTGACATGGCTAGACCCTATCTCTAAAAAATAAATAATAAATAAATATTTGGGTTTTTTTTTTTTTGAGACGGAGTCTTAGTCTTGCTGTGTTGCCCAGGCTGGAGTGCAGTGGTGCAATCTTGGCTCACTGCAAGCTCTGCCTCCTGAGTTCATGCCATTCTCCTGCCTCAGCCTCCCAAGTAGCTGGGACTACAGGTGCCTGCTACCACGCCCAGTTAATTTTTTGTATTTTTAGCACAGACAGGGTTTCACTGTGTTAGCCAGGATGGTCTCAATCTCCTGACCTCGTGATCCACCTGCTTTGGCTTCCCAAAGTGCTGGGATTACAGGCGTGAGCCACCGTGCCCGGCCCATATTTTTTTTTTTTTTTTTTTTGAGACGGAGTGTCGCTCTGTGGCCCAGGCTGGAGTGCAGTGGCTGGATCTCAGCTCACTGCAACCTCCGCCTCCCGGGTTCACGCCATTCTCCTGCCTCAGCCTCCCTAGTAGCTGGGACTACAGGCGCCCGCCACCTCGCCCGGCTAGTTTTTTGTATTTTTTAGTAGAGATGGGGTTTCACCGTGTTCACCAGGATGGTCTCGATCTCCCGACCTCGTGATCCACCCGTTTCGGCCTCCCAAAGTGCTGGGATTACAGGCTTGAGCCACCGCGCCCGGCCGTATTTTGTTTTTTTTTTTTAAATGATTGGGAGGCCAGACATGGTGGCTCATGCCTAGAATCCCAGCACTTTGGGAGGCTGAGGTGGGCAGATCACTTGAGGCCATGAGTTTGAGACCAGCCTGGTCAACATGATGAAACTTCATCTCTACTAAAAAAAAAAAAAAGTGGGATTGGCATTCTCTTCAAAGTTCTGGGGTTTTCCTTTGCAAAGAGAAAATTGGCGAGGCCAGTGGGTCTTTTTTTTTTTTTTTTTTGTCTTGTGACGGAGTCTCACTCTGCCACCCAGGCTGGAGTGCAGTGGCGTGATCTCGGCTCACTGCAACCTCCGCCTCCCAGGTTCAAGTGATTCTCCTGCCTCAGCCTCCCGAGTAGCTGGGACTCTAGGCACCTACCACCACACCCAGCTAATTTTTGTATTTTTAGTCGAGACGGGGTTTCACCATGTTGACCAGGCTGGTCTTGAACCCCTGACCTCAGGTGATCTACTCGCCTTGGCCTCCCAAAGTGCTGAGATTACAGGCGTGAGTCACTGTGCTCAGCCTCAGTGGGTCTTTGCTTTGAGTGACAGTTCAATCCTGTCTCTTCTATAGTGTCTGTCACCTGCAAATCTGGGGACTTCAGCTGTGGGGGCCGTGTCAACCGCTGCATTCCTCAGTTCTGGAGGTGTGATGGCGAAGTGGACTGTGAGAACGGATCAGACGAGCAAGACTGTCGTAAGTGTGGCCCTGCCTTTACTATTGAGCCCATCTGGGTCCTGGGGAGTGGTCTGACTTTGTCTCTACAGGGTCCTGCTCAAGCTGCAAGGCAGCTGCCCTGAACTGGGCTCCATCTGTTGGGGGCTCATACCAAGCCTCGTCTGCCCCTCAAATCCCTTCCTGATCAGGAGGCATTACAGACCAGGGATAGTGCCACCCCTTCGTTTTGTCACGCAGAGTCAGGGAGGCCATCCCTGCCAAGGGCTGGCCACCTGGCACACACACTGGCAAGCCACTGTGATCCCCAGTGGCCGGGATCCCTGTGATCCCATGATCCCCGTGATCCCGTGATCCCCGCCCCATGAGGCTGAACACATAGTGACACTTGCTAGCCACGCCTCAATGACCCAGGTAACGTGAAGGGGAAAAAGCTAGAAAGTTCTGCCAAGGAGGAAGGCCAAGAATCCCAAAGGGAAATGGGCTTTGAAACTGGGCATCTTCTTGGCTGTCTTAATACAAGTAGCATATCCCAAATCCAAAAACACAAAATTCGAAGTCTTGAGCACCCAAAATTCTGAAACGTCTTGAGCACTGACATTTAGAAGAAAATGCTTATTGGAGCATTTTGGATTTTTGATTTTTACCATTAAGTGTGGAGTCCTAATTAGGAAAAAAGCCAGGCTGGTCAAACCAAGGGAAAGCAATAAAAGAAGGCAGATAGAGTCAAGTGCAGTGGCTCACGCCTGTAATCCCAACCCTTTGAGAGGCTGAGGCAGGTGAATCACTTGAGGTCAGGAGTTCAAGGCCATCTTGGCCAACATGGTGAAACCCCGTCTCTACTAAAAACACAAAAACTAGCCAGGCGTGGTGGTGTGTGCCTGTAATCCCAGCTAGTTGGGAGGCTGAGACAGGAGAATCACTTGAATCTGGGAGGCAGAGGTTGCAGTGAGCCAAGATCACGCCATTGCACTCCAGCCTAGGGGACAAGAGTGAAAATCTATTTCCAAAAAAAAAAAAAGAAGGCTGGGCATGGTGGCTCATGTCTGTAATCCCAGCACTTTGGGAGGCCGAGGCAGGCAGATCAGGAGGTCAGGAGATCAAGACTATCTTGGCTAACACAGTGAAACCCCTTCTCTACTAAAAATACAAAAAATTAGCTGGGCATGGTGGCGGGTGTCTGTAGTCCCAGCTACTCGGGAGGCTGAGGCGGGAGAATGGCGTGAACCCAGGAGGTGGAGCTTGCAGTGAGCCGAGATGGCACCACTGCACTCCAGACTGGGCAACACAGCGAGACACCGTCTCAAAAAAAAAGAAGAAGAAGGCAGATAAACTATATAAGTCTGCCTTTCTTCATGGTCCAGAACACATAGCCCTCCTGTGTAAATAACTCCCAATCTTCCTGTGCCCAGGTATCAGCAGACACCTCGGCTGATAGAAAATTGCAAGTTAGCGCACTGCAACCTTGGCATCATAGGGACTGCACAAAGCCCTCTTCAGCGCACAGCACAAGCACCATTCTATAAAATCTCCAACAAGCAGCCAGGTGTGGTGGCTCACACCTGTAATCCCAGCACTTTGGGAGGCTGAGGTGGGCGGATCATCTGAGGTCAGGAGTTTGAGACCAGCCTGGCCAAAATCATAAAACCCCGTCCCTACTAAAAATACAAAAAAAATTATCCAGGCATGGTGGCAGGTGCCTGTAGTCCCAGCTACTTGGAAGACTGAGGCAGGAGAATCACTTGAACCTGGGAGGTGGAGGTTGCAGTGAGCTAAGACCGTGCCATCGTACTCCAGCCTGGGGGACAAGAGTGAGACTTCTCAAAAAAAAAAAAAAAAAAAATCCCCAGCAAGCCATTGTCTGCTGGCAGTCAGCTCCTCTCTTGCTGACCTGCTCACCTGCTCATTGCTTTCTTGCAAGATATTTTCCTACTTTCTCGAATAAATCTGCGTTTCTTTACCCTCAACTGTCTTGTTTTTTTTTTTTTTTTTTTTTTTTTTTTTGAGACCGAGTCTCACTCTGTTGCCCAGGCTGGAGTACAGTGGTGCAGTCTCGGCTCACTCATTTAGAGAAGTGATACTCAACCCAGAATAAGGCAGGAATTCTATACATGGTGCCACGATCTTGCAGCTCTCAGTTTAACAGCTTTACACCTATTAACGCACCAGTCCTCAGAGCAGTGCTGGCAGATGTGTACAGATGAGGAAACGGAGGCGCTGAGAGGGCAGTGGTTCAGAGTCCATGGCCCCTGACTGCTCCCCAGCCCGCCTCTCCAGGAGCCTGGCCTTTCTGGGGCAGCGTCCCCGGCTATGGAATGGGCTAGTGTTGGGAGACTTCACGGTGACGGTGATCACAGCCCATCCATCCCCGCAGCCCCCAAGACGTGCTCCCAGGACGAGTTTCGGTGCCACGATGGGAAATGCATCTACCGGCAGTTCGTCTGTGACTCAGACCGGGACTGCTTGGACGGCTCGGACGAGGCCTCCTGCCCGGTGCTTACCTGCGGCCCCGCCAGCTTCCAGTGCAACAGCTCCACCTGCATCCCCCAGCTGTGGGCCTGCGACAACGACCCTGACTGTGAAGATGGCTCGGATGAGTGGCCCCAGCGCTGTCAGGGTCTTGAAGTGCCCAAAAGGGACAGTGGCCCCTGCTCGGCCTTCGAGTTCCACTGTCGAAGTGGCGAGTGCATCCACTCCAGCTGGCGCTGTGATGGAGGCCCCGACTGCAAGGACAAGTCTGACGAGGAGAACTGCCGTAAGGACAGGGGCGCAGGGGCGGGGCCTGGGACGGGGCGGGGCCTGGGGCGGGGCGTCCTATCACCTGTCCCTGGGCTCCCCCGTGTGGGACGTGTGGTGATTTAGGTGCTGAAATGGATTTCGAACAACATGCCAAGAAAGTGTTCCCATTTCATGTTTTTTTCTTTTTTTTTTTTTTTGAGATGGAGTCTCACTCTGATTATTTTCATCTCTAAATTTCCTGCATCCATGAGGCCCCAGGCGATGGTTCCTGTTGGCTTATTGGGAAATCACTGTTTAGAAGGTGCTGGTTGTTTTTTGTTGTTTGTTTTTATTTTGAGACGGAGTTTCGCTCTTGTTGCCCAGGCTGCAGTGCAATGGCGCGATCTCGGCTCACTGCAATCTCTGCTTCCCAGGTATAAGTGATTCTCCTGTCTCAGCCTCCCAAGTAGCTCGGATTACAGGCATGCACCACCACATCCAGCTATTTTTTGTTGTATTTAGTAGAGATGGGGTTTCACCATGGTAGTCAGGCTGGTCGCAAACTCTTGACCTCAGATGATCCATCTGCCTCAGCCTCCCAAAGTGCTGGGATTACAGGCGTGCACTGCTGCACCCAGCCTCTTTTTGTTTTTTTGAGACAAGGTCTTGCTCTGTCACCCAGGCTGAAGTAAAGTGGCACCATCATGGCTCACTGCGACCTTGATCTCCTTGGCTCAAGCGATCCTCCCACTTTAGCCTCCCAAGCAATTCAAGCAGTTGAAACTAAGGCTGCACCACCAAACTTGGCCAATTTTTTTTTTTTTTTTTTTTTTTTGAGACAGAGTCTCGCACTGTCACCTGGGCTGGAGTGCAATGGCGTGATCTCAGCACACTGCAACTTCCACCTCCAAGATTCAGGCGAATTCTCTGCCTCAGCCTTCCGAGTACCTGGGATTACAGGCACGTGCCACCATGCCCAGCTAATTTTTTGTATTTTTAGTAGAGATGGGGTTTCACTATGTTGGCCAGGATGGTCTCGAACTCCTGACCTTGTGATCTGCCCACCTCTCAAACTGCTGGGATTACAGGCGTGAGCCACCGTGCCTGGCCTAAGCCTGACCAATTTTTTGTAGAGACACAGGGGTCTCCCTATGTTGGCCAGACTGGTCTTGAACTCCTGGGCTCAAGCGATCCTCCTGCCTTGGCCTCCAAAATTGTTGGGATTCCAGGTGTGAACCACTGCACCCTGCTAAGGGCCCTGCTTTTTCTCTGGTTGTCTCTTCTTAAGAAAATCAACACACTGTGTCCTGTTTTTCAGCTGTGGCCACCTGTCGCCCTGACGAATTCCAGTGCTCTGATGGAACCTGCATCCATGGCAGCCGGCAGTGTGACCGGGAATATGACTGCAAGGACATGAGTGATGAAGTTGGCTGCATTAACAGTGAGCGCTGGCCATCTGCTTTCCCATCCCCCATTCTCCGTGCCTTGCTGCTTGCAAATGATTTGTGAAGCCAGAGGGTGCTTCCCTGGTCAACTCTGCACCAGCTGTGTGTCTGTGGGCCAGTGACCTGACTTCCCAGAGCATCACTTCCTGTTTTTTTAGATGGAGCCTCGCTCTGTCACCCAGGCTGGAGTGCTGTGGCGCAATCACAGCTCACGGCAGCCTCTGCCTCTGGGGTTCCAGTGATTCTCCTGCCTCAGCCTCCCGAGTAGCTGAGATTAAAAGCATATGCCACCATGCCAGGCTAATTTTTTATATTTTTATTAGTGACAGGGTTACACCATGTTGGCCAGGCTGGTCTTGAACTCCTGTCCTCAGGTGATCCACCTGTCCCGGTCTCCCAAAGTGCTGGGATTACAGGTATGAGCCACCACCCCAGGACTAATTTTTTTGTATTTTTAGTAGAGATGCAGTTTTGCCATATTGCCCAGGCTGGTCTCGAACTCCTGGGCTCAAGCGATCTGCCTGCCTCGGCCTCCCAAAGTGTTGGGATTACAGGCGCAAACCACCATGCCCGATGCACTTTCTTAATTAATCCATTTGCATGCGTTCTTATGTGAATAAACTATTATATGAATGAGTGCCAAGCAGACTGCAGGTCAAACACACCTGACCTTCCTCCTTCCTCTTTCTGGCTCTTACAGTGACACTCTGCGAAGGGCCCAACAAGTTCAAGTGTCACAGCGGCGAATGCATCAGCCTGGACAAAGTCTGCAACATGGCTAGAGACTGCCAGGACTGGTCAGATGAACCCATCAAAGAGTGTGGTGAGTCTCAGGGTGCAGGCGGCTTGCAGGGTTTGTGGGGAGCCAGGAATGGAACTGAGAAATGAGTGCTGTAGGGTTTTGGGAACTCCACTCTGCCCACCCTGTGCAAAAGGCTCCTTTTTTCATTTTGAGACAGTCTTGCACCATCTCCCAGGCTAGAGCACAATGGCGTGATCGTGGCTCCGTGCAACCTCCACCTACCGGGTTCAAGCGATTCTCCTGCCTCAGCCTCCCAAGCAGCTGGGATTACAGGTGAATGCCACCGTGCTGTACTACTTTTTGTATTTTTAGTAGAGACAGGGTATCACCATGTTGGCCAGGCTGGTCTCGAACTCCTGACCTCAAGTGATCCACCCACCTCCTGAAGTGCTGGGATTACAGGCGTGAGCCACCTTGTCCTGGTGAGGTTTTTTATTTTTACCAACCCTCTGTGGTGGATACTGAAAGACCCTATTAGGATAACTGTACAGTACAGAGAACACAGTGGGAAGTTTTCTCTGTCATGTACCAGAGAGGGCTTGGGCACGGTGGCACACTCCTGTAGTCTCAGCTACTCAGAAGGTTGAGGAAGGAGGATCGCTTGGGCCCAGGAGTTGCAGACTGTAGTGAGCTGTGATCACACCACCACACTTCAATCTGGGCAACAGAGTAAGAGACCCTATCTCTAAAAAAAAGTAAATATTTTGGACACTGTGGGCCATACGGTCTCTGGTGCAGTTTCTCAACATGGCTGTTGGGTGAACACCACCACCCACAGAATGCAAACCAATACATGTGGCTGTGGGCCCAGAAAACGTTATTTATGGACACTGAAATTGGAATTCCGTATCACTGTTTTGTGTTACGAAAATGATTTCCCTTTTTATTTTTATTTTTCTTCTCAAGTATTTAAACATGGAAAATCCATTTTTAGGCTTGGCGGGATGGTTCATGGCTGTAATCCCAGTACTTTGGAAGGTTGAGGTGGGAAGACCACAAGGTCAGGAGATCAAGACCATCCTGGCTAACATAGTGAAACCCCATCTCTACTAAAAATACAAAAAATTAGCCAGGCATGGTGGCGCGCGTCTGTAATCCCAGCTGCTCGGGAGGCTGAGGCAGGAGAATCGCTTGAATGCAGGAAGTGGAGGTTGCAGTGAGCCAAGGTCGCACCACCGCACTCCAGCCTGAGCGACGGAGTGAGAGTCCACCTCAAACAAAAAAATGTTTGCTCATGCAGGTCTTGAACTCCTGGGCTCAAGCTATCTGCCCGCCTTGGTCTCCCAAAGTTCTGGGATTCCAGGCATGAGCTACAGTGCCCAGACTTTTGTTGTTTTATATATATATATTGAAACTGCAGCAAAAAACATGTAATATAAAATTTACCCTCTTAAACCTTAGTAAGTGCACAGTTCTGTGCCATTAGCACATTCACACTGTTGTACAGCATCACAACCACCATCTCCAGAACTCTTTTTAAAAATTTTTTTTGTGATGGAGTCTCACTCTGTCACCCAGGCTGGAGTGCAGTGGTGTGATCTCTGTTCACTACAACCTCCACCTCCCAGGTTGAAGTTATTCTTCTGCCTAAGCCCCCTGAGTAGCTGGGATTACAGGTGCCCACCACCATGCCTAGCTAAGTTTTGAATTTGTAGTAGAGACGGACTGGGTTTCATCATGTTGGCCAGGCTGGTCTCGAACTCCTGACCTCAAGTGATGCTCCCACCTCGGCCTCCCAAAGTGCTGGGAATACAGGCATGAGCCACTGCGCCTGGCTCCAGAAATCTTTTATCTTCCCAAACTGAAGCTCTGTCCCCATGAAACACTCACTCCCCATCCCCTCTCCAACTCCTGGCACCTACCATTCTATGTCTCTATGAATGTGATGGCTCTAGGGACCTCTTTTGAGTGGAATCAGACAGCATTTTCCTTTTTTGGCTGGCTTATTTTACGGAGCCAAGTGTGGTGGCTCACGCCTGTAATCCCAGAACTTCAGGAGACCGAGGCAGGCAGATCACCTGAGGTCAGGAGTTCGAGACCAGCCTGGCCAAGGTGGTGAAACCCCATCTCTAGTAAAAATACAAAAACTTAGCCGGTTGTGGTGGTGGGTGCCTGGAATCACAGCTACTCGGGAGGCTGAGGCAGGAGAATCACTTGAACCCAGGAGGCAGAGGTTGCAGTGAACCGAGATCGTGCCATTGCACTCCAGCCTGGGCAACAAGAGTGAAACTCCGTCTAAAAAAAAAAAGAGAGAGAGAGAGAGAAACCCCGTCTCTGCTAAAAAATACAAAAAAATTAGTAGTCGGGCATGGTGGCGCATGCCTGTAGTCCCAGCTACTCGGGAGGCTGAGGTATGAGGATCCCTTGAACCCGGGAGGTGGAGGTTGTAGTGAGCCAAGATTGGCAGCGAAGGGATGGGTGGGGGACTGAAAGTGACCAGTCTGTGTCCCCTGGCCCTGTGCAGGGACCAACGAATGCTTGGACAACAACGGTGGCTGTTCCCACGTCTGCAACGACCTTAAGATCGGCTACGAATGCCTGTGTCCCGACGGCTTCCAGCTGGTGGCCCAGCGAAGATGCGAAGGTGATTCCCGGGTGGGACTGAGCCCTGGGCCTCCCCTGCACTTCCTGACATGGCGACTAAACCCCTCATGCCTCAGTTTCCCCATCTGTTAAGCGGGCCTGAAAGCAGTTAGTAGGGCTTCATGAGATTCCACCGGCATGGAAAATTAGCATTGGCTGGCCAGAGGTTCTTGCCTCTGGGGATTAATAATTAAGAAATTTCAGGCCGGGCGCGGTGGCTCACGCCTGTAATCCCAACACTTTGGGAGGCCGAGACGGGCGGATCACCTGAGGTCGGGAGTTCGACACCAGCCTTACCAACATGGAGAAACCCCATCTCTACTAAAAATACAAAATTAGCTGGGCGTGGTGGCGCACGCCTGTAATCCCAGCTACTCGGGAGGCTGAGGCAGGAGAATCACTTGAATCTGGGAGGTGGAAGCTGCAGTGAGCTGAGATTGTGACATTGCACTCCAGCCTGGGCAACAAGAGTGAAACTCCGTCAAAAAAAAAAAAAAGAGAAATTTCAGCTGATACAGCTTCACACTGTTGGTTGGGTTCCTGTGGTGAGTGGTGAGGTCACATCATGGCTGGGGATGACACGTGGCTGTTTCCTTGATTACATCCCCTGAGAGGCCGGGCTGTCCCCTGGCTGCCTTTGAAGGTGTGGGTTTTGGCCTGGGTCCCATTGCTCCGTCTCCAGCCATTGGGGAGGAGTCCCCCCACCAAGCCTCTTTCTCTGCCTCCCAGATATCGATGAGTGTCAGGATCCCGACACCTGCAGCCAGCTCTGCGTGAACCTGGAAGGGAGCTACAAGTGCCAGTGTGAGGAAGGCTTCCAGCTGGACCCCCACACCAAGGCCTGCAAGGCTGTGGGTGAGCATGGGAAGGCGGCAGGTAGGGTTGGCCTCACCCCTTGCAGGCAGAAACGGTGAGGAGTTTCATCATCTGAACTTTGCACAGACTCATATCTCCTGGCCAGGAGGCTGTTTGCTCCCAAGGGCTCTGGCAGGGGAGTCCACTGCCCTGTTAGGACTTGGGCTTGCCAGGGATGACTGCATATATCCTCGTTTCTAGGAATATCTAGTTAACGAACCCCTCAGCCCTGCTGGTGGAACAGGAACTGGCTTTCCTTTCGGGGACAACCTGGGGAGTGATTTCAAGGGGTTAAAGAAGGAAAAATTAGCCAGGTATGGTGCTGCACACCTGTGGTCCCAGCTACTCTGGAGGCTGAGGCAGGAGGATCACTTGAGGCTACTCGGGAGGCTGAGGCGGGATGATCGCTTGAGGCCAGGAGGATTGGTTGATCCTCCCACGTCGGCCTCTGGAGTAGCCAGGACCTCAGGTGCATGCCACCATGCCCAGCTAATTTTCATATTTTCAGTAAAGACAGGGTTTCACCATGTTGGTCAGGTTAGTCTTGAATTCCTGAACCCAAGTGATCCTCCTGCCTTGGCCTCCCAAAGTGCTAGGATTACAGACACCACACCTGGCTGTTATTATTTTTTAGAGACAGGGTCTTGCTCTGTCTTCCAGCCTGTGGTGCAGTGCAGCCTCCATCATAGCTCACTGCAGCCTTGACCTCCTGGGTTCACACGATCCTGCTACCTCAGCCTCTGGAGTAGCTGGGATTACTGGCATGTGCCACCGTGCCTGGGTAACTGTTTTTTGTTTTTTTTGTGTTTTTTTTTGTTTTTTTTTTTGAGACAGAGTCTCACTCTGTCACCCAGGCTGGAATGTGGAATGTGGAGGCACAATCTTGGCTCACTGCAACCTCCACCTCCCAGGTTCAAGCAATTCTCCTGCCTCACCCTTCCACGTATCTGGGATTACAGGTTCCCGTTACCAAATGTGGCTAGTTTTTGTACGTTTAGTAGAGACGGGGTTTCACCACGTTGGTCAGGCTGGTCTCAAACTCCTGACATAAAGTGATTCACCCACCTCAGCCTCCCAAAGTGCTGGGATTACAGGCTTGAGCCACCGTGCCTGACCTAATTTTTGTGTGTGTGTGTGTGTGTGTGTGTGGCAATAAAGTCTCATTGTGTTACCCATGCTAGCCTTACACTCCCAGAAAAAGTGATCCTCCTCCCTCGGCCTCCCCAAGTGCTAGGATTGCAGGCAGGCGCCACTGTGCCTGTTCCCGTCAGGAGGTTCTTTTCCACCCTGTTTTTCTGGGTGCCTCCTCTGGCTCAGCTGCACCCTGCAGGGTGACACGAGGGGATGGGGAGGCACTCTTGGTTCCATCGCTGGTTCCCTCTGCTCCCCTGACCTTGCTCCCCGGGTCCCCAGGCTCCATCGCCTACCTCATCTTCACCAACCGTCACGAGGTCAGGAAGATGACGCTGGACCGGAGTGAGTACACCAGCCTCATCCCCAACCTGAGGAACGTAGTCGCTCTGGACACGGAGGTGGCCAGCAATAGAATCTACTGGTCCGACCTGTCCCAGAGAATGATCTACAGGTGAGCGTCGCCCCTGCCTGCAGCCTTGGCCCACAGGTGAGATGAGAACTCCCGGCCCTGACGCCCTCCTCTCCTCCTGCCTCAGCACCCAGCTTGACAGAGCCCATGGCGTCTCCTCCTACGACACCGTCATCAGCAGGGACCTCCAGGCCCCTGACGGGCTGGCTGTGGACTGGATCCACAGCAACATCTACTGGACCGACTCTGTCCTGGGCACTGTCTCCGTTGCGGATACCAAGGGTGTGAAGAGGAAAACGTTATTCAGAGAGAACGGCTCTAAGCCAAGGGCCATCGTGGTGGATCCTGTTCATGGGTGTGTATCCACGACGCTGAGGGGTGCAGAGGGAAGGGAGGGAGCAGGAAGGGGCTTCAGGAACTGGTTAGTGGGCTGGGCATCATGGCTTAAAGTGCCTGTAATCCCAGCACTTTGGGAGGCTGAGGAGGGTGGATCATCTGAGGTCGAGAGTTCAAGACCAGCCTGACCAACATGGTGAAACCTCATCTCTGCTAAAAATACAAAAATTAGCCGGGTGTGGTGGCAAGCACCTGTAATCCCAGCTGCTCGGGAGGCTGAGGCGGGAGAATCACTTGAACCCAGGAGGCGGAGGTTGCAGTGAGCCAAGACAGCCCCGCTGCACTCCAGCCTGGGTGACAGAGCGACACTCCGTCTCAAATAAACAAATAAAAAAAGAACTGGTTAGTGGTTAGTGGTTAGTGGTTAGTGGCTAGGCCCCAGAATGGTATCTTCCAAGCCCATGGCTGACTCAGCAGCTCCTGGGGCAAGACACTCTGACCTGTGTCCCCTGGCAAGAAGCATCGCCTCTGCCACCTGCCTGGCGTACTCTGTACCTGTCAGGCGACATCTGCCACCTGAGCACGTGAGAGGTGGCATCTCAGTTTCAGTGAGGCGCTGACAAGCCGGGATACACACTGTCCTCACAGCCGCCATCAGGAGGTGAATGTTCGGTCTCGGGCAGAGATCACTGGAGAAGGCACACTCGGTGTCCGGAAGGGGAAAGCAGGGAAGAGAGCATCATTTAGATGGAACAGAACTTGCTTGCGGGTGAAGGTGGGCCCGCTAGGGCCAGTGTCCCTTTTTATTTTTATTTATTTATTTTTGAGACAGAGTCTTGCTCTGTCGCCCAGGCTGGAGTGCAGTGGTCCGACCTAGGCTCACTGCAAGCTCCGCCTCCCAAGTTCACGACATTCTCCTGCCTCAGCCTCCCGAGTAGCTGGGACTACATGCACCCGCCACCACGCCCGGCTAGTTTTTTGTATTTTTAGTAGAGACTGGGTTTCATCGTGTTAGCCAGGATGGTCTCAATCTCCTGACCTCGTGATCCGCCCGCCTCGGCCTCCCAAAGTGTTGGGATTACAGGCGGGAGCCACTGCGCCCGGCCCCCTTTTTATTTTTTATTTTTTGAGGCAGAGTCTTGCTCTGTCACCCAGGCTAGATTGCAGCGGCAAGATCTTGGCTCACTGCAGACTCCACCTCCCAGGTTCAAGTGATTCTCCTGCCTCAACCTCCCAACTAATTGGGATTACAATCATGCACCACCACACCTGGCTAATTTTTTGTATTTTCAGTAGAGACTGGGTTTCACCATGTTGGCTAGGCTGGTCTTGAATGCTTAGCCTCAAGTAATACGCCCACCTCAGCCTCCCAAAGAGCGGGGATTACAGGTGTGAGCCACTGTGCCCAACCCAACCCTGGATCTCTTTTAAAGAAGACAATGCTCACTGTTGCCACAGAACAATGGGTGGGGTACATGTGGCCCACGCGAGTCATTGTGCGTGGCTTGTGTTCTTGTGTTTCTTCCTTTCTTTTTCTTTCGAGGTAGCGTCTCAGTCTGCCACCCAGGCTGGAGTGCAGTGGTGTGATCATAGCTCACTGTAGCCTCAGCTTCCTGGGCTCAAGCAATTCTCTGATTTCAGCCTCCTGGGCCTGGCCAGCATGGTGAAACCCTGTCTCTACTAAAAATACAAAAATGTAGCCAGGTGTAGTGGTGCGTGCCTGAAATCCCAGCTACTCCGGAGGCTGAGGCAGGAGAATCGCTTGAACCTGGAAGGTGGCGGGCGCAGTGAGCCGAGATCGTGCCACGGAACTCCAGCCTGGGCGACAGAGACAGACTCTGTTTCAAAAAAACCCCAAACAAACCATATTTGGAGTCTGGGGTTCCCAGCAGGGCTATTTCCCAAGCCTGAGCCTGGCTGTTTCTGCCAGAATTTGTTGCACGTGTTGGCTGGGATCCTCCCCCACCCTCCAGCCTCACAGCTATTCTCTGCCCTCCCACCAGCTTCATGTACTGGACTGACTGGGGAACTCCCGCCAAGATCAAGAAAGGGGGCCTGAATGGTGTGGACATCTACTCGCTGGTGACCGAGAACATTCAGTGGCCCAATGGCATCACCCTCGGTATGTCCGCAGGACGGCTGTCCCAGCCAGGGCCGGCACAGGCTGAAGGACGGATGGGGGTCGCCAGGTGGCTCTGGGACAAGCCCAAGCTGCTCCCTGAAGGTGTCCCTCTTTCTTTTCTTTGTTTTTTCTTTTTTTCTTTTTTGAAGCAGAGTCTCGCTCTGTCACCCGGGCTGGAGTGCAGTGGCCGGATCTCAGCTCACTGCAAGCTCCGCCTCCCGGGTTCACGCCATTCTCCTGCCTCAGCCTCCCGAGTAGCTGGGACTCCAGGCGCCGCCACCTCGCCCGGCTAGGTTTTGTATTTTTTTAGTAGAGACGGGGTTTCACCATGTTAGCCAGGATGGTCTCAATCTGCTGACCTCGTGATCCACCCGTCTCGGCCTCCCAAAGTGCTGGGATTACAGGCTTGAGCCACTGCGCCCGGCCTGTTTTTTCTGTTTTTGAGATGAGGTCTTGGTCTGTCACCCAGGCTGGAGTGCAGTGGTGCAATCGTAGCTCACTGCAGTCTCCACCTCTCAGACTCAAGTGATCCTCCTGCCTCACCCTCCTGAGTAGCTGAGACTACAGACACGTGCCACCACGCAGACTAATTTTATTTTAGTTTTGGGAAGAGACAAAGTCTTGTTATGTTGGCCTGGCTGGTCTCAAACTCCAGGGTGCAAGCGTCCCTCCCACCTCAGTCTTCCAAACGGCTAAGATGATAGGCGTGGGCCGCCAAACCCAGCCTCCCTGAAGTTTTTCGGACCTGCAGCTCCCCTACCTGCCCGTTGGAGAGGGCGTCACAGGGGAGGGGTTCAGGCTCACACATGGTTGGAGCTGCTTCTCCAGGTACTTCTCTGCCCGGTCCCTGGGGGGTTCTTCCTGCCCGGATCAGCGTGGCCAGGCCCCCAGGCCCCTCTGGGACTGGCATTGGCATGTGACCTCTCCTTATCCACTTGCGTGTTCTAGATTTCCCCAGTGGCCGCCTCTACTGGGTTGACTCTAAACTTCACTCCATCTCAAGCATCGACGTCAACGGGGGCAACCGGAAGACCGTCTTGGAGGACGAAAAGAGGCTGGCCCACCCCTTCTCCTTGGCCATCTTTGAGGTGCGGCTTACGTACGAGATGCAAGTACTTAGATGGCAGATAGACACAGACTGTGTAGATCACTCAAGCCAAGACGAATGCGGAAAACTGATCGTGACTAGGAGGAGGTCTTAGACCTGAGTTATTTCTATTTTCTTTCTTTTTTTTTTTTTTTTTTTGAGACGGAGTTTTGCTCTTGTTGCCCAGGCTGGAGTGCAATGGTGTGATCTCGGCTCACCGCAACCTCCACCTCCCAGGTTCAAGCGATTCTCCTGTCTCAGGCTCCCCAATAGCTGGGATTATAGGCATGGACCACCACGCCCGGCTAATTTTGTATTTTTAGTAGAGACAGGATTTCTCCATGTTGGCCAGGCTGGTCTCGAACTCCCAACCTCAGGTGATCCGCCCGCCTCTGCCTCCCAAAGTGCTGGGATTATAGGCGTGACCCACCGCGCCTGGTGCTTTGTATTCTTTTTAGTGAGAGCGGTGAAAGGCAGTGATCCTCAGTCACGTGTGATCTTGGCTCTCGGCACATTTGGCAATTTCTAGAGATTTTTTGGTTGTCACAAGTCAATGGGAAAGACTGTTGGCATGTAGTGGGTAGAGGCCAGTGACGTTGCTGAACGCCCAGAACAGGGAAGTAGCAGGCCCTAGATAGAGCCACGGTGGGGAAACCTGCTCTAAGGAAATGGCATTATTTTATATAACCCCACGTTCCTGGCAGCATGATTACCAAGAGCCAAAAGTGGGGTACCCCCGGGGGACGAAAGTGTTCGTCCATTTGCATTTTAGTAAAGGAATAGCTGAGGCCAGGTAATTTATAAAGAAAAGAGGTTTAAACTGCGCACGGCAACCTACGCCTATAATCCCAGAACTTTGGGAGGCTGAGGCAGGAGGATCACTTGAGTCCAGGAGTGCGAGACCAGCCTGGCCAACATGACAAAACCCTGTCTCTACAAAAAATACAAAAAGTAGCCAGGTGTGGTGGCAGGCACCTGTAATCCCGGGTTCTCGAGAGACCGAGGCATGAGAATTGCTTGATCCCAGGAAGTGGAAGCTGCAGTGAGCCAAGATCATGCCACTACACTCCAGCCTGGGCGACGGAGTGGGACTCTGTCTCAAAAAAAAAAAAAAAGAAAAGAAAAGAAAAAAGTTCTGGAAATGGATGTGGTGATGGTGATACTTGCACAACAATGTGAATCTGCTTAAGGCCATTGAACTGTGCACTTACAAATAGCTGAGATGGTACATTTTATGTTATGTATATTTTTACCACAATTAAAAACTAGTTGTGGGCCGGGCGCGGTGGCTCAAGCCTGTAATCCCAGCACTTTGGGAGGCCGAGATGGGCGGATCACGAGGTCAGGAGATCGAGACCATCCTGGCTAACACGGTGAAACCCCGTCTCTACTAAAAAATACAAAAAAACTAGCTGGGCGAGGTGGCGGCACCTGTAGTCCCAGCTACTCCGGAGGCTGAGGCAGGAGAATGGCGTAAACCCGGGAGGCAGAGCTTGCAGTGAGCTGAGATCCGGCCACTGCACTCCAGCCCAGGCGAGAGCGAGACTCCGTCTCAAAAAAAAAAAAAAAAAAAAAAAAAAAAAACTAGTTGTGGGCCAAGCATGGTGGCTCACGCCTGTAATCCCAGCACTTTGGGAGGTTGAGAGAGGCAGATCATGAGGTCAGGAGTTCGAGACCAGCCAGGCCAACATGGTGAAACCCCATCTCCACTAAAAATACAAAAAATAGCCAGGCGTGGTGGCACACACTTGTAATCCCAGCTATTCAGGAGGCTGAAGCAGGAGAATCGTTTGAACCCGGGAGGTGGAGATTGCAGTGAGCCGAGATTGGGTCACTGTACTCCAGCCTGGGCAACAAGAGTGAAACTCTGTCTCAAAAAACAAACAAACAAACAAAAAAACTAGTTGTGGTGAGAGGGTGGCCTGTGTCTCATCCCAGTGTTTAATGGGATTTGTCATCTTCCTTGCTGCCTGTTTAGGACAAAGTATTTTGGACAGATATCATCAACGAAGCCATTTTCAGTGCCAACCGCCTCACAGGTTCCGATGTCAATTTGTTGGCCGAAAACCTACTGTCCCCAGAGGATATGGTCCTCTTCCACAACCTCACCCAGCCAAGAGGTAAGCGTGGGTTAGCCCCACCACCCACCTTGAAACCTCCTTGTGGAAACTCTGGAATGTTCTGGAAATTTCTGGAATCTTCTAGTCCATCTGATGATCTCGTTCCTGCCCTGACTCTGCTTCTTCTGCCCCAGGAGTGAACTGGTGTGAGAGGACCACGCTGAGCAATGGCGGCTGCCAGTATCTGTGCCTCCCTGCCCCACAGATCAACCCCCAGTCGCCCAAGTTTACCTGCGCCTGCCCGGACGGCATGCTGCTGGCCAAGGACATGAGGAGCTGCCTCACAGGTGCGGCACACGCCTTGTTTCTGTGTCCTGTGTCCTCCAACTGCCCCCTCCTGAGCCTCTCTCTGCTTCTCTGTGAAATGGGTACCTCTAAGTCATTGTGAGGACTCGTGAGTCGGGATAACCATACTTTTCTTTTCTTGGATGGACACGTCAGCACTGGGCTGGACATTTACCCAGTTCCCCTTTGATGCCTGGTTTCCTCTTTCCCAGACCCCTGAAGAGGTGATATGATTTCTGACAAGGGCCCTGAGGGAGGAAGTGGTCCCCTTTGTTGACTTTTATTTCTCTTTTTTGAGATTTGCTCTGTTGCCCAGGCTGGAGTGCAGTGGTGCCATCTTGGCTTACTGCTGCCTCTCTTACTGGGTTCAAGCAATTCTCGTGCCTCAGCCTCCCAAGTAGCTGGGATTACAGGCATGCACCACCACGCTTGGCTAATTTTTGTATTTTTAGTACAGACAGGGTTTCTCCATGGTGGCCAGACTGGTGTCGAACTCCTGACCTCAGGTGATCCACTCACCTCTGCCTCTCGAAGTGCTAGGATGACAGGCGTGAGCCACCGTGCCGGGCCCCCTTTGTTGACTTTTCTCATCCTCTGAGAAAGTCTCAATTGAGGCCAACACCTCCCTCAAGCGAATTGAATCTCCTTTTGAACAACAACAAATAACAATATGACCCAGATGTGGTGGCTCACACCTGTGGTCCCAGCTACTTGGGAGGCTGAGGTGTAAGAATTGCTTGAGCCCAGGTGGTCGAGGCTACAGAGAGCTATAATCACACCACTTCACTCCAGCCTGGGGGACAAAGTGAAACCCTATCTGAAAAAAGAAAAAAGAAAAAGAAACAATATGATCACAAAGTAGATATTCATGGTGTTTATTTTGAATACTCTTTTTTCCGTTATTTTTTTTTCTTTGAGATGGAGTCTTGCTCTGTCGCCCAGACTGGAGTGCAGGGGCAGGATCTTGGCTCATGGCAACCTCTGCCTCCTGGGTTCAAGTGATTCTCCTGCCTCAGCCTCCTCAGTAGCTGGTACTACAGGCACGTTCCACAATGCCTGGCTAATTTTTTGTATTTTTTAGTAGAGATGAGGTTTCACTATGCTAGCCAGGATGGTCTCGATCTCCTGACCTCGTGATCTGCCCGCCTCGGGCTCCCATATTGCTGGGATTAGGGGCGTGAGCACTTTTTTTGAGGCGGAGTTTCTCTCTTATTACCGAGGCTGGAGTGCAATGGCATGATCTCAGCTCACTGCAACCGCCGCCTCCTGGGTTCAAGCGATTCTCCTGCCTCAGCCTCCCGAGTAGCTGGGACTACAGGCATGTGCCATGACGCCTGGCTAATTTCCTATTTTTAGTAGAGACGGGGTTTCTCCATGTTGGTCAGGCTGGTCTCGAACTCCTGACCTCAGGTGATCCGCCCGTCTCGGTCTCCCGAAGTGCTGGGATTACAAGCTTGAGCCACTGCGCCCGGCCTTTATTTTATTTTTTTATTTTTTGGTTTCTTTTTTTTGATACAGGGTCTCACTCTGATGTCCAGGCTGGAGTGCAGTGATGGGATCATAGCTCGCTGCGGCCTCTACCTCCTGGGCTCAAGCGATCCTCCCACCTCAACCTCCTGAGTAGCTGGGAGTACAGGCGTGCACCACCACACCTGGCTAATTTTTTTGTTGTTGTTGTATGTAGAGATGGGATTTTGCCATGTTGACCAGGCTGGTCTTAAACTCCTGGACTCAAGAGATCCTCCTGCCTTGGCCTCCCAAGGTCATGTGAGACTTCTCCTCATTAGGCGCACACTTATGAGACAGGCTTGCAGGCAAGTGGCACTCAGAAGACGTTTATTTATTCTTTCAGAGGCTGAGGCTGCAGTGGCCACCCAGGAGACCTCCACCATCAGGCTCTTGGTCAGCTCCAAAGCCATAGCGACACAGCACACAACCACCCGGCCTGTTCCCAACACCTCCCGGCTGCCTGGGGCCACCCCTGGTCTCACCACCGCAGAGACAGTGACGATGTCTCACCAAGGTAAAGGCTGGGCCTTCCCTGGGCCCCTCTTCCCCAGGAGATGGGCCCCTTCAGTGGCCACCAACATTTTGGTCACGAGATGGAGTCCAGGTGGCGTCCTCACTTCCTTGCTGACCTTCTCTCACTTGGGCCACGTGTCTCTGGGCCCTCAGTTTCCCTATCTGTAAAGTGGGCCTAATACCAGTTCTTGCCCTCTTTGCAAGGATTAAATGGGCCAAATCATATGAGGGGCCGGGTGCTTTAAGCTCCTGGTTCCCAAAGTCAGCCACACACAGTCTGGGTCCTGAAATTTTATCAAGGCACATTCGTTGCCTCACCTTCAGGCATCTGCCCAAAAATGCCAGGACTCAGGCAAGGAGAGGGAGGGATTCCTCAGTACGCAGCTTTTCACAGAGGCTCCAAAAGGCTAAGGAATCCAGTATATTTTAACAGAATTTTACAATTTTTTTTTTTTTCAGATGGAGTTTTGCTTTTGTTGCCCAAGCTGGAGTGCAGTGGCATGATCTTGGCTCACCACAACCTCTGGCTCCTGGGTTCAAGCGATTCTCCTGTCTCAGCCTCCCGAGTAGCTGGGATTACAGGTATGCGCCACCATGCCTGGCAAATTTTGTGTTTTTAGTACAGACGGGGTTTCTCTATGTTGGTCAGGCTGGTCGTGAGCTCCCAACCTCAGGTGATCCACCTGCCTGAGCCTCCCAAACTGCTGGGATTACAGGCGTGAGCCACCACACCTGGCCTTTTTTTGTTTTTTTGTTTTTTTTTTGAGACAGAGTCTCGCTCTCACCCATGCTGTAGTGCAGTGACGCGGTCTCGGCTCATTGTAACCTCCACTTCCCAGGTTCAAGCGATTCTTCTGCCTCAGTCTCCCAAGTAGAGTAGCTGGGATTACAGACATCGCCGCCATGCCTGGCTAATTTTTGCATTTTTAGTAGAGATGGGGTTTCACAATGTTGGTCAGGATGGTCTCAAACTTCTGACCTCAAGTCATCTGCCCGCCTCGGCCCCCACCAAGTGCTGGGATTATAGGCGTGAGCCACCGCACCGGGCCTACAATTTATTTTTTGGTTACTCACACCTGTAATCCCAGCACTTTGGGTGGCCAAGGTGGGAGAATGGCTTGAGTCCAGGAGTTCAAGTCCAGCTTGGGCAACACAGCAAGACCCTATCTCTACTACAAAATAAATAATAAACTAGTATTTTTTCCTTTTAAAACCCAACTATTCAACATGGTAATGCAATATATTTTTAAAAATTCTTTTTTTCTTTTTTTTTTTTTTTTTTTTTTTGAGACGGAGTCTTGCTCTGTCACCCGGGCTAGAGTGCAGTGGCCAGATCTCAGCTCACTGCAAGCTCCGCCTCCCGGGTTCACGCCATTCTCCTGCCTCAGCCTCCCGAGTAGCTGGGACTACAGGCGCCCGCCACCTCGCCCGGCTAGTTTTTTGTATTTTTAGTAGAGACGGGGTTTCACTGTGTTAGCCAGGATGGTCTCGATCTCCTGACCTTGTGATCCGCCCGTCTCGGCCTCCCAAAGTGCTGGGATTACAGGCTTGAGCCACTGCGCCCGGCCAAAAATTCTTTTTTTCTTTGAAACGGAGCCTCTCACTGTCGCCCGGGCTGGAGAGCAGTATCGCCATCTTGGCTCGCTGCACCCTCCGCCTCCCAGGTCCAAGCGATTCTCCTGCCTCAGCCTCCCAAGTAGCTGGGACTACAGGTGGCCACCACCATGCCCGGCTAATATTTTTGTATTTTTAGTAGAGACAGTTTCACAATGTTAGGCAGGCTGGTCTTGAACTCCTGACCTCGTAATCCACCCGCCTTGGCCTCCCAAAGTGCTGGGAAGTTATAGGCGTGAGCCACCATGCCTGGCCAAAACTTTTTTATTTTTTTATTTTTTTATTTTTTATTTTATTTTTTTTTTTTGAGACGGAGTCTCGCTCTGTCGCCCGGGCTGGAGTGCAGTGGCCGGATCTCAGCTCACTGCAAGCTCCGCCTCCAGGGTTTACGCCATTCTCCTGCCTCAGCCTCCCGAGTAGCTGGGACTACAGGCGCCCACCACCTCGCCCGGCTAGTTTTTTGTATTTTTTAGTAGAGACGGGGTTTCACAGTGTTAGCCAGGATGGTCTTGATCTCCTGACCTCGTGATCCGCCCGTCTCGGCCTCCCAAAGTGCTGGGATTACAGGCTTGAACCACCGCGCCCGGCCATTTTTATTTTTTTGGGACACGGTCTCACTGTGTACCCCAGACTGGAGTGATAGAGCACTGTCACAGCTCACTGCAGCCTCAACCTCCCAGGGACCAGGTGATCTTCCTGCTTCAGTCTCCCAGGTAGCTGAGACTACAGGCATGAGCCACCACACCCAGCTCATTTTTGAATTTTTTTGTAGAGACGGGTTTCGCCTTGTGGCCCAGGCTGGTCTCCAACCGGGCTCAAGCGATCTGCCCACCTTGGCCTCCCAAAGTGCTGAGATTAATGCAATTTAAACAAAATTTTGGCCAGGCGTGGTGGCTCACGCCTGTATTCCCAACACTTTGGGAAGAAAAGGCGGGCAGATCACTTGAGGTCAGGAGTTCAACCTGGCCAACATGGTGAAACCCCCAGTCTACTAAAAAAACACAAAAGTTACCTGGGCATAGTGGTGGGCGCCTGTAATCCAAGCTCCTTGGGATGCTGAGGGTAGAGAATTGCTTGAACCTGGGAGGTAGTGAGCCAAGGTCATGCCACTGGACTCCAGCCTGGGTGACAGAGCAAAACTGTCTCCCAAAAAAAATTTTTTTTTTTTTTTCAAATCATCACAGTATAGCCAAGGTCTGACCACTTACTTTTGTAAATAAAGTTTTATTGGAGCCAGTGGTCCAGTGAGGCCGAATCCTGCAGGTGTAAGATCATAGCCTATCCTTGAAAATGTTGATATTTTGTTCATTGGGGGATTTTTTCATTAATTTTAAATTTTAAAAAATAACATATGAAAGGTCAGTGTGGAGGTGCATGCCTGCAGTCCTAGCTACACCCAGAGGCTGAGGCAGGAGACTTGCTTGAGCCCAAGAGTTGAAGTCCAGCCCGGGCAACATAGCAAGACTCCCATCTCTAAAAATAAAAATAATGCATTAGAATATTATTGGATTCCTGGGCAGGGCACAGTGGCTCACGCGTGTAATACCAGCACTTTGGGAGGCTGAGGCAGGCGGATCATCTGAGGTCAGGAGTTTGAGACCAGCCTGGCCAACATGGTGAAACCCTGTCTCTACTAAAAACACAAAAATTAGCCAGGCGTGGTGGCACACGCCTGTAATCCCAGCTACTCAGGAGGCTGAAGCATGAAAATCGCTTGAATCCTGGAGGCGGAGTTTGCAGTGAGCTGAGATTGTAACATTGCACTCCAACCCTGGGGGACAAGAGTGATACTCCGTCCCCGCCCCCCCCCCCCCAAAAAAAGGAATATTATCGGATTCCTAAGCTTTTTGGCTCCTCCTTTAGTTTGGGCACTGGGGTGAGGGTCTGGCTGTCTTCATCCTGTAAGACCTGGCCTCACTGTCCTCCCTGGATGTGATGAGACCCAGGTACGGGTCAGGACGTCATTCATTTGTCCACCAGAGGGCGCCCAACCTGCTTTGAGCTGCTGGGAAATGGTGCGCCTGGACTTCTAGCAAACAAAAAAAAAATGGCACATCAGCAAATTTCAGACCATTCTTTTTTTTTTTTCCCCAGAGTAGCTGAAACCTTTGTTCAGTTACAAGCAGCATAAAATGGTAACTGCCTGGGAGAGGCCAGGAAACCTTCTTTCTTGGGGGAGGTGGGGCACTGCTAGAATTCCAGACCGGCCCATCCAGAACTCCTCAAATTTGGCAAAGAAGCCATTCATTCATTCATTCATTCATTCGTGTAGAGATGAGGGGGTTCTGGCTATGTTGCCCAGACTGGTCTCAAATTCCTGGCCTCAGTTGATCCTCCTGCCGTGGTCTCCTAATGTGCTGCGATTACAGGCGTGAGTCACCGTGCCTAGCTCTAGTGGACTTGAAATGTTGACTTGCAGAGGGCCTTTATGTTGAATGGCCCAGGTCCACTTGCATGGTTCTGTACCAAGGTTATCCCCATCCCATAATTCCTGGGACAGTTGATGCAGGACAATCAGCCTCCGTGCCATTCAACCTCAGGACTGAGCATGCTGGGCACTGTGGGGTCCGAAGGTGGCTCCCCTGTCCCCTTCAAAATACACTCATTGTTTTTCTTTTCTTTTTTTTTTTTTTTTTTGAGATGGAGTCTTGCTGTATTGCCCAGGCTGGAGTGCAGTGGCACGATCTCGGCTCACCGCAACCTCTGCCTGCTGGGTTCAAGTGATTCTCCTGCCTCAGCCTCCTGAGTAGGTGGGATTACAGGTGCCTGCCACCATGCCTGGCTAATTTTTGTATTTTTAGTAGAGACAGGGTTTCACCGTGTTGGCCAGGCTGGTCTTGAACTCCTGACCTCAGGCAACTTGCCCACCTCAGCCTCCCAAAGTGCTCGGATTACAGGTTTGAGCCGCTGGGCCTGGCTTTTTTGTTTTTTTGAGATGGAGTCTCGCTCTGTTGCCAGGTTGAAGTGCAATGACGAGATCTTGGCTCACTGCAACTCCATCTCCCGGGTTCAAGTGATCCTCCTCCCTCAGCCTCCCGAGTAGCTGGAATTACAGGTGCCCGCCACCACGCCCACCTAATTTTGTACTTTTAGTAGAGACAGGGTTTCACTATGTTGATCATGCTGGTCTTGAACTCCTGAGCTTAGGTGATCCACCCGCCTCAGCCTCTCAAAGTGCTGTGATTACAGGCGTGAGCCACCACGCCCGGACCAAAATATGCTCGTTTTAATAAAATGCAGAGATAAGTTGACAAAAATTTCACCTGCGACCTTGTCAACCGCCTGGAATGAAAGCCTCTGCGGCCCTCCCCTAAAGACTCATCAATGTGAGGCTCAAGAACCTTCTCAGGCTGGGCTCGGTGCCTCATGCCTGTAATCCCCACACTTTGGAAGGCTGAGACAGGAGGATCACTTGAGGCCAGGAGTTCAAGACCAGCCTGGGCAACATAGTCAGACCCCTATTTCTATCCTCTCCCCCAAAAAAACCTTCTTAAACTGGAATTGAGTCCCACAACTTTGATAACTCATAAATAAGCCCGTGTGGCCTCTCGCAGACTTGGGAAATTCTCCAAGTGCCCAGGGAGATGTGCTGGGCACTTTCCTGGCTGTCAGTGCCGTCCTCTGCCTGCTCCATTTCTTGGTGGTCTCCCTTTAGACCTGGGCCTCACTCTTGCTTCTCTCCTGCAGCTCTGGGCAATGCTGCTGGCAGAGGAAATGAGAAGAAACCCAAGAGTGTGGGGGCTCTGTCCATCATCCTCCCCATTGGTAAGTGCGGGCCAGTCCCCCAGCATCCCCCAGGTCACAGCCTCCTGCAATGTGACCTCGTGCCTGGCCGGCTGGGCCTGTTCACCTTTTCTCCGGGGCAGGGTACAGCCCCACTGAGTGTCCTTTATCACCCCGACAGCCTCTCCCGGCTTCGGGCTGACAGTGACAAGATCAGACAGCTAAGGGGTCAGATGGAGGACGTGGAGCTGGGTCCTGTGCTGCGGAAATGGCCTCACCCAGACTTGAGTGCCTTCTGGGGAATTGGTTCTCTTGCAGGGGACTGTGTGGAGAGGCTCATTCTCGCTGCCTCGCTCATGCTTATCCTAACTCACATCACATTTCTTTTTTCTTTTTTTCTTAAATTTTAAGAAAAAAGAAATTTAATTTTTTTTAGAGCAGAGTCTTGCTCTGTCACCCAGGCTGGAGTGCAGTGGCGCAATCATGCCTTGCTGTAGCCTCCATGTCTGGGCTCAAGTGATCCTCCCACCTTGGCCTCCCGAATAGCTGGTACAAGCCACTGTACCCCGGTTCCTATTTCTTAAAAAGTCACAGCCTTGTGTGTGGCTAATCCTGGACAGAAATACGGAAGAAGTCAGCTACTTCTGGGGTGTGGCTCACCCAGTGGGCTTCAGGTTAGATATTACTTATACTTACGAGGCTGGCGCCGTGGCTCATGCCTGTAATCCCAGTACTTTGGGAGGGTGAGGTGGGTGGATCGCTTGGGCTTAGGGCTTCGAGACCAACCTGGGCAACATGGCGAAACCCTATGTCTACAAAAGATACAAAAATTAGCTGGGCAGGTGACACTTGCCTGTGGTCCCAGCTACTTGAGGGGCTGAGGCAGGAGGATTGCTTGAACCTGGGAGGTCAAGGTTGCAATGAACTGAGACTGCGCCACAGCCTGGCGACAGAGCAAGACTCCGTCTCAAAAAAAATAAATAGATAAAATTCTTATGGATAGATTGGCCTATTTTCTGTTTGTTTGTTTTTTCTTTTTGGTGTTTTTTTGGTGTTTTTTTTTTTTTTTGAGATGGAGTCTTGCCCTGTCACCCAGGTTGGAGTGCAGTGACATGATCTTGGCTCACTGCAACCTCCACCTCCTGGGTTCAAGCAGTTCTCCTGCCTCAGCCTTCCGAGTAGCTGGGATTACAGGCACTCACCACCACACCTGGCTGGTTTTTGTAATTTTAGTAGAGATGGGGTTTCACCTTATTGGCCAGGCTGGTCTCAACCTCCCGACCTCAAGTGATCCACCCAACTTGGCCTTCCAAAGTGCTGGGATTACAGGCGTGAGCCCCCACTGTCAACGCAAAAAAAAAAAAAAAAAAGTAGCCGGACATGGTGGTGCATGTCTATAGTCCCAGCTATTCAGAAAGCTGAGTTGGGAGGATCCTTTGAGGCCAGGAGGTTGAGGCTGCAGTGAGCTATGATGATGCCACTGCACTCTAGCCTGGCGCACAGAGCAAGACACTGTCTCTCTTTTTTTTTTGTTGACGGAGTCTTGCTCTGTCACCAGAATGGAGTGCAGTGGTGTGATCTCAGTTCACTGCAACCTCCGCCTCCCGGGTTCAAGGAATTCTCCTGCCTCAGTCTCCCAAATAGCTGGGACTACAGGTACCCGCCACCATGCCCAGCTAATTTTCGTATTTTTAGTAGAGACGGGGGTTTCACCATGTTGGCCAGGCTGGTCTCGAACTCCTGACCTCATGATCTGCCCGCCTCGGCCTCCCAAAGTGCTGGGATTACAGGCGTGAGCCACTGCACCCAGCCTGCAAGACTATCTCTAAACAAACATAAAAGACCAGGAGTCCAGGTTATAGTATGATGCCCGTGTTTTTGCTCCAGCCATGGAGCTGGGTCTCTTGTCTTGAGGGGAGCTGTGTGACAGAGTGTGCCTCTCCCTACAGTGCTCCTTGTCTTCCTCTGCTTGGGGGCCTTCCTCCTCTGGAAGAACTGGCGGCTGAAGAGCATCAACAGCATCAACTTTGACAACCCTGTCTATCAGAAGACCACAGAGGATGAGGTCCATATTTGCCGCAACCAGGACGGCTACAGCTACCCCTCGGTGAGTGACCCCCTCTAGAAGGCCAGAGCCCATGGCGGCCCCCTCCCGGCTGGAGGCATACGATTCTCAAGGGACCAGGCCGAGGCTTCCCCAGCCCTCCAGATCGAGGACAGCATTAGGTGAATGCTTCTGTGCGCTCGTTCAGAATGTCAGCGGACAACAGCCTCGGTGATGTAGAGGAACGCTGGATCAGCGAATAGAGTTCCATCAGATGGTGACAGAGCAAAGAAAGTCAAAAGGAGTTCAGAGGTCGGGTGTGGCGGCTCAGGCCTGTAATCCCAGCACTTTGGGAGGCCAAGGTGGTGGATCACCTGAGGTCAGGAGTTCAAGACCAGCCTGCCCAACATAAGGAAACCCCGTCTCTACTAAAAATATAAAAAATTAGCTGGGCGTGGTAGCAGGCGCCTGTAATCTCAGCTACTTGGGAAGCTGAGATAGAAAAATCGCTTGAACCTGGGAGGCGGAGGTTGCAGTGAGCTGAGATCATGCCACTGTACTGCAGCCCGGGTGGCAAGAGCAAAACTCCATTTCAAAAAAAAAGGAGTTCAGAGGCTGGACACGGTGGTTCATACATGTGATCCCAGAACTTGGGGAGGCTGAGCAGGAGAATCACCTGAGCTCAGAGTTCATGACCAGCCTGGGCAGCATGGCAAGACCCCATCTCTGCAAAAAAATAAAAAATTTAGCCCAGACAAGTGCCTATAGTTACAGCTACTAGGGAGGCTAAAGCAGGAGGTCAAGACTGCAGTGAGTCGTGATTGCAACACTGCACTCCAGCCTGGGTGACAGAGCAAGACCTTGTCTCTTAAAAAAACAAAACAAAACTCAAAGAAGGGTTTCCAGAGGGCTGGGAGGGAGGAAGGGAGAGGCGGTTTTTTTGTGTGTGTTTTTTGTTGTTGTTGTTGTTGTTTTGAGACAGGGTCTTGCTTTGTCACCCAGGCTGGAGTACAGTGTTGCGATCTTGGCTCACTGAAACTTCTGCCTCCTGGGTGGGTTCAAGCAATTCTCATCCCTCAGCCTCAGCCTCCTGAGTAGCTGGGATTACAACACTATGCCCGGGTAATTTTTGTATGTTTAGTAGAGATGAGGTTTCGCCATGTTGCCCAGACTGGTCTCGAACTCCTGACCTCAAGTGATCCACCCGCCTTGGCCTCCCCACATGCTGGGATTGCAGGCATGAGCCACCATGCCCACCTTGATCTTCAGACAAGGGGTTTAGGGTAGGTAGGCTTCTCTGAGCCAGAGGAACAGCCTGTGCAAAGGCCCTGAGGCTGGACCGTGCCTGTTGGGTTTGAGGCCGTTGTAGCTAGAGCAAAGAGAGGGGTAAAAAGGCAGGAGGCGACCAGGCTGGTTGTGCAGAGCCTTGTGGGCCACCGGGGAGGACTTTGGCTTTTGCCCTGAGAGCGGTGGGAAGTGACTGAATCATGTACTCACCGTCTCCCTCTGGCGGCTCCTGGGGGAACATGCTTAGGGATCAGGATGTGGGAGGCTGCCGAGCCCAGGAGGTGAGAAGTAAGTGGCCTCCGGCCAAGTTTCCTGAATGCTGGACTGATAGTTTCCGCTGTTTACCATTTGTTGGCAGAGACAGATGGTCAGTCTGGAGGATGACGTGGCGTGAACATCTGCTTGGAGTCCCGTCCCTGCCCAGAACTCTTCCTGAGACCTTGCCGGCCTCGTTTCAGTCAAAGAGAAGACCAAAGCATTGCCTGCCAGAGTTTTGTTTTATATATTTATTCATCTGGGAGGCAGAACAGGCTTCGGACAGTGTCCATGCAGTGGCTTGGGTTGGGATTTTTGGTTTCTTTCTTTCCTTGTGAAGGAGAAGAGAAACAGGCCCAGGGGTGCCAGGATGACACCTCCATTTCGAAGTTTTGAGTTTCCACCGTGACACAATCCTCAAACATGGAAGATGAAAGGGCAGGGGATGTCAGGTCCAGAGAAGCAAGTGGCTTTCAACACACGACAGCAGATGTCACCAACGGGACCCCCCAGCCCTGCCTCGTCCACCAATCTCTAAGCCGAACCCTTAAACTCAGGAGTCAACGTGTTTACCTCTTCAATGCAAGCCTTGCTCAACAGCCAAGTTAGCCTTTGCCCTGTCACCCCCGAATCATGGCCCACCCAGTGTCTTTCAAGCTGGGCTTGTACCTTCCTCAAACCAGGAAAGGGATTCATGGCGTCGGAACTGATCTGGCTGAATCCGTGGTGGCACCGAGACCAAACTCATTCACCAAATGATGCTACTTCCCAGAGGGAGAGCCTGAGTCTCTGGTCACCCTTGATATTTATTAAGTGCCTGAGACACCCGGTTACCTTGGCCATGAGGACACGTGGCCTGCACCCAGGTGTGGCTGTCAGGACGCCAGCCTGGTGCCCGTCTTCCTCACCCCACCTCCATTCCTGTGGTCTCCTTGCACTTTCTCAGCTCAGAGTTGTACATTGTGTAAATTCAGCATCTGTGTTATTTTGCACTGTTTTCTGTCGTGTGTGTTGGGATGGGATCCCAGGCCAGGGAAAGCCCGTGTCAATGAATGCCAGAGACAGAGCGGGGCAGGTTGACCAGGACTTCAAAGCCGTGACAGCCATTGTCTTCTTTATGTCTGCTCACCTAGTGCCTCCACTACTCTGCAAATGCCTCCAAGCCACTCACCTCCCCGATCTTGTCACTGATGGGTATGTGTTTAAAACACGCATGGTGAGGCCGGGCGCAGTGGCTCACGCCTGTCATCCCAGCACTTTGGGAGGCCGAGGAGGGCGGATCATCTGAGGTTAGGAGTTCGAGACCAGCCTGGCCAACATGGTGAAACTCTGTCTCTACGAAAAATACAAAAGGTAGCCGGGTGTGGTGGCGGGCGCCTGTAGTCCCAGCGACTCGGGAGGCTGAGGCAGGAGAATCGCTTGAACCCAGGAGTTGGAAGTTGCAGTGAGCTGAGATCGTGCCATTGCACTCCAGCCTGGGTGACAAAAGCGAAACTTGTTTCAAACAAAACAAAACAAAAAACATGCCTGGTGCATCAGCAGCCTGTGGCCTCTGGCCAAGCATGGCAAGGCGGAGGTGGGAGGATGGTTTGAGCTCAGGCATTTGAGGCTGCTGTGAGCTATGATTATGCCACTGCACTCCAGCCTGGGCAACATAGTAAGACCCCATCTCTTAAAAAATGAAGTTGGCCAGACACAGGTGCCTCATGCCTGTAATCCCTTGTAATCCCAGCACTTTGGGAGGCTGAGTCAGAAGGATCACTTGATCTCCTGACCTCATGATCTGCCCACCTTAGCCTCCCAAAGTGCTTGCATTACAGGCGTGAGCCACCATGCCCAGCCAAAGCCTGGCTAATTTTTGAATTTTTGGTAGAGACGGGGTTTCACCATGTTGATCAAGCTTGTCTTGAACTCCTGACCTTGGGTAATCTGCCCACCTCAGCCTCCCAAAGTGCTGGGATTACAGGTGTGAGCCACCGTGCCAGGCCAGCCTCGCTCCCTTCTTTCGTCTGTTTGTGGATTGGACTCCCCAGGAGAAGGACACAGGAGGGGAAGACTTTCAGGAGTTGAAGACCAGGCCCGAGCAACAAAGCGAGATCCCATCTCTACAAAAATCAAAAAGTTAAAAATCAGCTGGGTGCGGTGGTACATGCCTGTAATCCCAGCTACTCGGGAGGCTGAGGCAGGAGGATCACCTGAGCCCAGGAGGTAGAGGCTGCAGTGAGCCACGATCGAGCTACTGCACTCCAGCCCGGGCAACAGATCAAGACCCTATCTCATAAATAAAACTCTAAAAAAAAAATAAATCCTCCGGTCTGGATCGTTTGACTGGACTTCAGGTTCTTTCTGAAATTGCCCTAAATGTTACTGTTGCACTGATGACCCGAGAGAGTGACAGCCTCCCTCAGATTCCCGGTGTGAAGATGTCACAAGGGCTTGGCCGTTGTCCCCAGGGACGAAACACTGTGCCCCCGCAATGCAGGGAACCATGACAAGCCTTTCTGGTTTCGGAGCATGTAAATGCGTCCCTGTACAGATAGTGGGGGTTTTTTGTTATGTTTGCACTTTGTATATTGGTTGAAACTGTTATCACTTATATATATATATATACGTATACATAAAATCTATTTATTTATGCAAATCCTGGTTGCTGTATTTGTTCAGTGACTATTCTCGGTGCCCTGCGTAGTGGGTTATTGTCTCTGAAATGCCTCTTCTTTATGTACAAAGATTATTTGCACGAACTGGACTGTGTGCAACGCTTTTCAGGAGAATGATGTCCCCGCTGTATGTATGAGTGGCTTCTGGGAGATAGGTGTCACTTTTTAAACCACTGTATAGAAGGTTTTTGTAGCCTGAATGTCTTACTGTGATCAATTAAATTTCTTAAATGAACCAGTTTGTCTAAACCCGATGCACTTTCTTCTGTTTGCTCATTTCTTTCTTTTTTCTTTTTTTAAAACGGAGCCTGGCTCTGTCGCCCCGGGCTGGAGAGCAGTGGCATGATCTTGGCTCACTGCAACCTCCGCCTCCCAGGTTCAAGCAATTCTCCTGCCTCAGCCTCCCTAGTAGCTGGGATTACAGGCGAGTGCCACCATGCCTGGCAATTTTTTTTTTTTTTTTTTTTTTTTTGAGATGGAGTCTTGCTCTGTCACCCAGGCTGGAGTGCAGTGGCGCCATCTCAGCTCACTGCAACCTCTGCCTCCTGGGTTAATGCCATTCTCCCACCTCAGCCTCCCAAGTAACTGGGGCCACAAGCGCCCACCACCATGCCCGGCTAATTTTTTGTATTTTTAGTAGAGACGGGGTTTCACTGTGTTAGCCAGGATGGTCTTGATCTCCTGACCTCGTGATCTGCCCACCTTAGCCTCCCAAAATGCTTGCGTTACAGGCGTGAGCCACCGCACCCAGCCAATGCCTGGCTAATTTTTGAATTTTTGGTAGAGACGGGGTTTCACCATGTTGGTCAGGCTTGACCTTGGGTAATCTGCCCACCTCAGCCTCCCAAAGTGCTGGGATTACAGGTGTGAGCCACCGCCCAGGCCAGCCTCACTTCCTTCTTTTTTTTTTTTTTTTTTGAGGTGGAGTCTCACTCTGTCGCCCGGACTGGAGTGCAGTGGCCCAATCTCAGCTCACTGCAAGCTCCGCCTCCCGGGTTTGCGCCATTCTCCCGCCTCAGCCTCCCGAGTAGCTGGGACTACAGGCGCCCGCCACCTCGCCCGGCTAGTTTTTGTATTTTTAGTAGAGACGGGGTTTCACTGCGTTAGCCAGGATGGTCTCGATCTCCTGACCTTGTGATCCGCCCATCTCGGCCTCCCAAAGTGCTGGGATTACAGGTGTGAGCCACCACACCCGACCCTCACTTCCTTCTTTCATCTGTTCGTGGATTGGACTCCCCAGGAGAAGGACCCAGAAGGGGCAGATTTTCCCAGAACTCTGGGCAAGATGCAGTCTCCATGGGCTGCCACGGTACCTGGCCTGTGCTGTGACGGCTGACCTGGTGAGCGTGTTCTCTGCTGTCGCTTCTCTGAGTTGGAGATTTTGTCAAGTCCTCTGCTCGTCCATTCATTCACTCGACAAATGTTCGCTGAGTGCTTACTGTGAACCACCTTCTGTTGTAGGCTTGTGGGACACTACAGGGGATAAAAGAAAGAGGAAAGATGGGCACGGTGGCTCACGCCTGTAATCCCAGCACTTTGGGAGGCTGAGATGGGTGGATCATGAGGTCAGGAGATCAAGATCAGCCTACCCAACATAGTGAAACCCCGCCTCTACTAAAAATACAAAACAATTAGCCAGGCATGCTGGTGGGTGCCTGTAATCCCAGCTACTTGGGAGGCTGAGGCAGGATAATCGCTTGGACTCAGGAGGTGGAGGTTGCAGTGAGCTGAGATCACGCCACTGCACTCCAGCCTGGGCGACAGAGAGAGACTCCGTCTCAAAAAAAAGGGTTAACATGGTCAATTTTATGTGATGTGTATTGGACTACAATTAAAATCACAAAAAATGTTCAAGATGAAACGGGGGGACAGTGAGGTAACCCAGAAATAAGCAACAGCAGAAAGCGCCACCACCACAAAACAAGGAGAGGGAAGACGTGGTTTCTGGAGCCTGGGAGCTGGTGGGAGCCAGAAACTCATAGGAGGGAAAGAACTGCTGCACATGTGGTCCCTGGCAGAGGGAGTGGGGAAAGAGTCCAGCCCATCCCCTTCTCCAGGCTCCCACCACTGCCTCCCACAGGCTGAACCCAACAGGGATGGGCTGATGAAGCCCAGGCAATGGTGCCTTACTGGGTGGATCAAAGGAGGGACAGGGTCGGCCCGGGGGTGATACGACACTGGGGTGGTTAGGCCCACAAACATGGCTGGGAGTCACGGCTCATGCCTGTAATCCCAGCACTTTGGGAGCCTGAGGCAGGAGGATTGCTTGAGCCCAGGAGTTCAAGAGCAGTCTGGGCAATATAGCAAGACCCCATCTCTAAAAAACGTTCTAAAATTTCCAGGCTCATGCCTATAATTCCAGCACTCCAGGAGGCTAAGGCAGGCAGATCACCTGAGGTCAGGAGTTCAAGACCAGCCTGACCAAAATGGTGAAACCCCGTCTCTACTAAACATACAAAAATTAGCCAGGTGTGGTGGCACATACCTGTAATCCCAGCTACTCGGGAGGCTGAGGCAGGAGAATCACTTGAACTCGGGAGGCTGAGGTTGCAGTGAGCCAAGATCGTGCCACTGCACTCCAGGTGACAGAGTGAGACTGCCTCAAAAAAACAAACAACAACAAAAAAGAAATTTTAAAATTACCAGCCAGATGTGATGGTGCACACCTGTAGTCCCAGCTACTTGGGAGGCTGACGTGGGAGGATCTCTTGAGCCCAGCACTTTGGGAGGCCAACCTGGGCAGATCACCTGAGGTTGGGGGTTTGAGACCAGCCTGACCAACCTGGAGAAACCTCGTCTCTACTAAAAATACAAAATTACCTGGGCGTATTGGCGCATGCCTGTAATCCCAGCTACTCGGGAGGCTGAGGCAGGAAAATTGCTTGAACCTGGGAGGCGGAGGCTGCGGTGAGCCGAGATCCCACCATTGTACTCCAGCCTGGGCAACAAGAGCGAAACTCTGTCTCAAAAAACAAAACAAAACACCACACAAATCCAAAAAGAGCAGACTGACCAGGCCACCTGGGTTCATATCCTGGCTCTGCCACTGACTCGCTGGGTGACGGGCACCTCAGAGCCTCAGTTTCCCCACCCGACAATGGAGACAAAGCTAATCTCCCCCTCCCCAGGGGCTCTGGAAGTGGGATGGGATGGCGGCTGCGCAGGCGCCCAGAGACAAAGGCAGGGCCTGTCATCTTTCCCGCGTCCACAGGGTGGCACTTCCTTCCTGCCTTCCGCCTTTTGTTTTGGGAAGCTTCCAAAACGCCCCTGGGAGGGAAAACGGAGCAGCCCACACAGGAAGCGTCCCGGAGCCTGCACACAGGCGCTCGATAATTGCTTGATTGACGAAATTGGTGCTCAACCAAGTGGCAAACAGGATAAGCGGGCTCAGATGGCCAGGAAAACGGGAAGGCCTGGGAGGTGGCGGCTCGAGGGTGCTGAGACTGAGACGGGAGGGTGGGCAGGACCGGGGTGCATCCCCAGGCAGGGGTGGGGGGACCGGGTGCACAGCACGGGTGGGGCATGACCCAGAGGAGAGGTCAGAGGTGATGGAAGATTCTGGTATCCAGCCTTGGCTGCTGCATTGGGAGCCTGTACCAGGGCTTTGCTTTGAGGGTGACACAGACCTGCAGACATTCAGAGTTTCCTGACCATCTATTGTTCTGCCCTGGTGGTCGCCGAAGGGAGGGAGGGTGACAGCCACCCATTTTACAGAGAGAAATAGGAGTCTTGGGTCACTGTGGCTGGATTCTGATCCTTGCCAGTTCCAGTTCTCTGGCTCAGAACGGGGCCCTGGTAAAATGCGCTTCTGGCTCCCTGGTCCATAGGCTCAGCACCCACCCACCTGCCCAAAGGCGCTTGTCCTGCAGGGCCGGGGCAGCCTGCAGCTTGGGGAACGCCACCCCTGCAGACGGGATGAGGGCTGGTGGTCCTGTCCTGTCTCCGCAGGCTCAACAGTTCTGGCCAGGACAGAGTGGAAGGTGGGAGGAATTTGCCCCACTTCCAGCAAGTCTGACACCCACAACTAATGTCCCCTGCTGTCCCTCCCCCTCTTCTGTCCCTAGGCCGTTCCTCTTCCAGCAGCCCGAGGCATCCCAGACCACAGCTGTCTGCAGTGAGTCAGCCTGGAGTCTCTGGGCTGAGCCAGGGCTGCCGGAGGGAGGTGGGGAGAGGGGTGTAGGCTGCCCTGCCCTGCAGCTGGCCCTGGCCTAGTCCCCCCCAACCTCCCCAGTCTGGGGTCAGCACCTTCCTCCCTTGCAGGCAGTGATTTTCCATGATGATGAAGGAATAAAAGCCACTGAGGGCTCTGATTGGGAGTCCCTGGTCCCCATCACCCCACTGAGCACGGCCGCTTGGGTTTCCTGGCAACTTTCTGCTCCATCCGGAGCCGTCCCTCCCCTGGGCTGGGCTGCTCTGGGGCTGTTCCTGGGATGGGGAGCGGGGAGCTTGGGGGTAAATAATGACATCAGCCACCTAGACAGGCGCGGCCACTGTGCCAAGGGGCCCATGTCAGGTTCCCTTCTCCCAGAGCTGGGGTTTGTCTTGGAATCGGAAAATCCTCCCCACATTGCCCTGTGGACTGCAGGCCTGGCGTGATCAAGGACCCTGCCCTCCTGCTATCCCCCTCAGTCTCCTCCATGCCAGCCTTGCTGTTTCCCCTGCCTGGATCACAGTCTCCACACGTTTATCCCCTGGGGACTCAAGTCTGGGACATATAACACCTCCTCCCTGGGCCTCCCACAGAGCCACAGAGCATCCCCCCTCCCACCCCACAGTGTTCATTTGTGTGTAGGGATTAAGAGCACAAGCTCTGAATGCCGCACACAGCTAGAATTAAAGCCCTGGCTCTGACACCTGCCTGCAGAAAACATGACACAGTGGCCTCCACTGCGGTGTGACTCCATGAAGGAGGGCCTGGCCGGCCACAGGCTTACAGCACACATTTCTCTTTTCTTTTCTTTCTTCCTTCCTTCCTTTCCTTTCTCTCTCTCCTTCCTTCCTTCCTTCTTCCTCTTTCTCTCCTTCCTCCCTCCCTCCCTCCGTTCTTTCTTCCTTTCTTTTTTCTCTCTCTCTTTTTTTTTTTTCTTTGAGATGGAGTCTCGCACTGTTGCCCAGGCTGGAGTACAGTGGTGCAATCTCGGCTCACTGAAACCTCCACCTCCCGGGTTCAAGCGATTCCCCTGCCTCAGCCTCCTGAGTAGCTGGGACTACGGGCACACGCCACCATGCCCAGCTAATTTTTTGTATTTTTAGTAGAGCCAGGGTTTTACCATGCTAGTCTCGAACTCCTGACCTCGTGATCCACCCGCCTTGGCCTCCCAAAGTGCTAGGATTACAGGTGTGAGCCACCGCACCCAGCCTCTTTCTCTCTCTCTTTTTGCTCCCTCTCCCTCTCTCTCCCTGCCACCTTTTTTTTTTTTTTTTTTTTTTTTTTTTTGAGACAGAGTCTCACTCTGTCCCCCAGGCTGGAGTGCAATGGTGCGATCTCAGCTCAAGGCAACCACCACCTCCTGGGTTCAAGCAATTCTCTTGCCTCAGCCTCCTGAGTAGCTGGGACTACAGGCATGCACCACCACGCCTGGCTAGTTTTTGTATTTTTAGTAAAGTTGGGGGTTTCACCATGTTGGCGGGCTGGTCTTGAACTCCTGACCTCAAGCAATCCACCCCGCCTCGGCCTCCAGAAATGTTGGGATTACAGGTGTGAGCCACCACACTGGCCTCTCCTCTCCCCATCCTCTCATTTCTCCCTCTCCTTCCTTCCTTCCTTCCTTCCTTCCTTCCTTCCTTCCTTCCTTCCTTCCTTCCTTCCTTCCTTCCTTCCTTCCTTCCCTTCCCTTCCTTCCCTTCCTTCCCTTCCTCCCTCCCTTCCTTCTTCCCCTCCTTCCCTTTTTTTTTTTTTTTGAGACACAGTCTCGCTTTGTCACCCAGGCTGGAGTGCAGTGGTGCGATCCTAGCTCACTGCAGCCTTGACCTCCCAGGGTTGAGGCAATCCTCCCACCTCAGCCTCCCAAGTAGCCAGGACAATGGGTGCACGCCACTATGCCTGGCTAATTTTTTAGGTTTTTTGTAGAGACAGGAGTCTCACCATGTTGTCCAGGCTGGTCTTGAACTCCTCAGTTCATGCAATCCTCCTGCCTTGGCCTCCCAAAGTGCTGGGATTACAGGCATGAGCCACGGTGCCTGGCCCAGTCCACATTTCTAAGTAAATATGGGAGGCCAGCCAGGCGCCATGGCTGTAATCCCAGCACTTTGTGAGGCCGAGGTGGGTGGATCACCTGAGGTCAGGAGTTCCAGAACAGCCTGGCCAACATGGTGAAACCCCGTCTTTACTAAAAAAATACAAAAATTAGCGGGACGTGATGTTAGGTGCCTATAATCACAGCTACTTGGGAGGCTGAGGGAAGAGAATCGCTTGAACCCAGGAGGCGGAGGGTGCAGTGAGCCGCGATCATGCCATTGCACTCCAGCCTGGGTGACACGGCAAGACTCCATCTCAAAAAAAAAAAAAAAAGGCCGGGCGCGGTGGCTCAAGCCTGTAATCCCAGCACTTTGGGAGGCCGAGATGGGCGGATCACGAGGTCAGGAGATCGAGACCATCCTGGCTAACATGGTGAAACCCTGTCTCTACTAAAAAAATACAAAAAACTAGCCGGGCGAGGTGGCGGGCGCCTGTAGTCCCAGCTACTCCGGAGGCTGAGGCAGGAGAATGGCGTAAACCCGGGAGGCGGAGCTTGCAGTGAGCTGAGATCCGGCCACTGTACTCCAGCCTGGGTGACAGAGCAAGACTCCGTCTCCAAAAAAAAAAAAAAAAAAAAAAAAAAAAAAAAAAATGAGGTCACCGGAGGTCGTGGAGCCACCGTGACAGTGGACAAGCGAGGGTGGCCCATATTCCTAGATGAGTTGCCTGGAGGCTGTAGTCCCAGACCTCAGGGGGGTCCCCCCCAGAACCCAAGCACTGTCATGCCAATGACAGAAAACTGGTCTTCCTGGCCTCCCCCATCCTGTCCATCCCAGAAGCGAGACTGAAGCTTCAGACCCGACAACCCTGGGTTCAAATCCAGCGTTGGGAGCTTGCTTCCTGTGCACAGGCAAGCCCCATTGTGATCTGTATCTTTCTTTATTTTTTTTGAGACGGAGTCTTGCTCTGTCACCCAGGCTGGAGTGCAGTGGTGTGATCTCGGCTCACTGCAACCTCCGCCTCCTGGGTTCAAGCAATTCTCCTGCCTCAGCCTCCTGAGTAGCTGGGATTACAGGCATGCGCCACCACGCTCAACTAATTTTTGTATTTTAGTAGAGACGGGGTTTTGCCATCTTGGCCAGGCTGGTCTCAAACTCCTGACCTCATGATCTGCTTGCCTCAGCCTCCCAAAGTGCTGGGATTACAGGGGTGAGCCACTGCGCCCGGCCATGATCTGTTTCTTTTAACCATAAACTGGGAAGAACTTTGAGCACGTCTTAGTCCAGAACTATCAGGGAAGGGGCACTGAATGCCAGGCCAGAGGAGGGTTGCATGAAAGGCTTGGCACCAGCTACTCGGGAGGCTGAGGCAGGCAGACTGTTTGAGCCGATGAAGTCGAGGCTGCAGTGAGGCTGTGACCGTGCCACTGCACTCCAGCCTAGGCAACAGAGTGAGACCCTGTCTCAGGAAAAAAAAAAAAAAAAAAAAAAAAAAAAGTCTGGGCGCAGTGGCTCAAGCCTGTAATCCCAGCACTTTGGGAGGCCGAGACGGGCGGATCATGAGGTCAGGATGAGACCACCCTGGCTAACAAGGTGAAACCCCGTCTCTACTAAAAAATACAAAAAACTAGCCGGGCGAGGTGGCGGGCGCCTGTAGTCCCAGCTACTCGGGAGGCTGAGGCAGGAGAATGGCGTGAACCCGGGAGGCGGAGCTTGCAGTGAGCTGAGATCCGGCCACTGCACTCCAGCCTGGGCGACAGAGCGAGACCCCGTCTCAAAAAAAAAAAAAAAAAAAAAAGGCGCAGTCATCCCAAGCTGCTCGCAGCCACCTGCCCCTCTGGGTGGCCTCCACTATTGGCTGAGGATGCACTTTACCCCTGCCAGGGCCTGGGGAGTCCTGGGGAAAGGGACCCGAGTCTAGTACTCAGGGGAAGCTGCCCAGTGAGCAGCAGGGCCCGAGGAAGGCTTCGGCCTCAAGACTGCATAGCCCCTGGGCTCCCGTCCCCAGAAACACCAGTTCTCAGCAGGGGACTGGCCGTGGTGTGAGCTCGTGGCCTGCACACCTCCTGCCAATAATGACTAAGTGGCTAGAGCTTTGGGCTGCCCCCTGCCGCCCTCTGGGGCTCGGGCAGGTGCAGGTGTGGATGCCCACCTTGGCTTGGCCGCTTCCCACCTGGATGGCTTCGGACACAGGGTGGACTCCTCAAAGGAGCTGCCTCCCATCGGAGAAGCCAGCAAGATCCTCCAGGGGCCGCTGATACATACGCACTGCCCCGGTCCCGAGTGAGATCACCCTGCCCCTGGCGGGGATTGGGGGCTTTGCTGCTTAAGTTCAGAATCCAGGGTCGTCTTTGTCCTGCGTGCCTCAGTTTCCCCATCTGTAAAATGGATGGTCCTGGGGTTGAGCCTCAGTGCTGCAGGGACCAGGGTGGAGCCCCATGTCCTGGGGTCTGAAACCTTACTCCCACCTCAGCAGGGCCGGGCTGAGCCATCAACAAGCCTCTGGCCGGCCTCCATCATTCAGGAAAGAGCCGGTGGCCGAAGGGGCAGCTCTCAGAGGGAGAACAAACGGGGGCGGGGGTGGGATGGGGCGGGGCTGGAGGCCACCGGCCTCAGGCTGTCCTGGGCACTCAGCCAGCGCTGGGCAGTGAGTCAGGGGCCAGGCATGCGGAGTGGGGCCTCTCCCGGCCCCGGAGATCAGGCACCTCCCGGAACCCGCCCGCTGAGCCCCCACCAGGCTGCGTTCCTCTCCCACTCACTCTCCCCATAGAGGGGACCCTGGACCTGCCTGAGGGGGATGGGAATGGGGATGTGGGTGGTGGGCACAGGGCCTCTCTGAGCCCCAGCACAGGCCCCCTGATGGGACCGTCTCTTCCTTGGGGAAACTGAGGTCCAGGTTGGTGGGGTGGAGGGGATGTGGAGTGACAGGGCAGGGCAATGGCTCCTTGGACCCCTCTGGGAACAAAGCCAAGCCATTCCTGTGGGGAGGGAGTGCCAACCCCAGAGTGGGGGGGCACAGGCCCTGGGCCAGGGGTACAGATAAACCTGGGCTCCCAGAACCCTTGTCACTGCGGCCCCTCTGTCCCCATGCCTGCTTTCTCTCCAGGGCACTTGGAGCTGCAGTTTGCAGGACGAGAGGGAAACGTGCCCATTCCCCCACCCCAGGACTCTCAGCCATGCATGGGCTGGGCCCACTCCACTCCTGGCGCCCACAGTTGCACCAGTGAGCCGGCCAGTGGAGGCAGCCTGTCCCGTGTGCGGGAAGGAATGACCACAAAGTTGACAGCAGCGCTCAGCCAACCCTGGCACTGACACCTGACTTGCAAACTGGTCCCCGCCTGAGGCTTCAAGGCAGGCGAGAGGCTTTATGTGTGACTTCCTCCCCGAAGGGACACTGGCAACAGCTGGAGACATTTCCTGTTGTTAAGGCTGAGGGGGAGCTACTGGCATTTGGTGGGTGGAGGCCAGGGATGACACTAACTGTCCTATGACGCCCAGGACAGCCCCCAACACACAGAACGGCCGGGCCCAATGTCACTAGAGCTGAGGCGGAAAAGCCCTGCTCTGCTTCAGGTCTTCAGATCTGGGGGTCAGGGGTGCAAATAGAGGACTCTGCTCCCCGTTCAGGTCACATAAAAGAACCAGCCAGGCGCTGTCGCTTATGCCCATAATCCCAGCGCTTTGGGAGGCCAAAGTGGGAGGATCGCTTGAGCCCACGATTTCGAGACCAACCTGGGTAACATAGCAAGATCCCATTTCTACAAAAAGTGCAAAAATTACCTGGGCACGGTGGCATGCGCCTGTCGTCTCAGCTGCTTGGGAGGCTGAGGTGGGAGGTTTGCTTGAGCCCAGGAGGTTGAGGCTGCAGTGAGCCGACATCGTGCCAGTGCACTCCAGCCTGGGCGACAGAGTGAGACTCTATCTCAAGAAAAGAAAAAGAGAAAACCCATGAACTTGGAAAATTAAAACAGCCCCAAGGACTTCTAGGAACAGTTAACTGCACGTCTAAACCCAGGCCCGCCATTCTCAGAATCTTTGCAAGCAGAATGGACTGAGATTTCTGACATTTCAGGGCTAGACACAAAAATCCCTTAAAAAAAATTTTTTTTTTTTTTGAGATGGAGTTTCACTCTTGTTGCCCAGCCTGGAGTGGAATGGCACGATCTCAGCTCACTACAGCCTCCACCTCCTGGGTTCAAGCGACTCTCTTGCCACAGCCTCGAGTAGCTGGAATTATAGGTGCCTGCCACCATGCCTGGCTAACTTGTATTTTTAGTAGAGACAGGGTTTCACCATGCTGGCCAGGCTAGTCTCAAACTCCTGATGTCAGGTGACCCACCTGCCTTAGCCTTCCAAAGTTGCTGGTATTACAGGCATGAGCCACCATGCCCGGCCCCCTCTTTTCTTTTCTCTCTTTTTTTGAGACGGAGTCTCATTCTGTTGCCCAGGCTGGAGTGCCGTGGTGCAGTCACAGCTCACTGCAGCAACTTCCCAGGCTCAAGCGATCCTCCAACTTCAGGCCCCCAAGTAGCGGAGGACACAGGCAGGCACCGCCATGCCCAGCTAATTTCTATATTTTTTCTTAGTAGAGATGGGGTTTCACGATGTTGCCCAGGCTGGTCTTGAACTCCTGGACTCAAGTGATCTGCCTGCCTTGGCCTCCCAAAGTGCTGAGATTACAGGCATGAGCCACAACACCTGGCCCCTTTCTAAGACAGGATCTTACTCTGTCACACAGGCTGGAGTGCAGTGGGACCTCCATGGCTCACTGAAGCCTCAACCTCCCGGGCTCAAGTGATCCTCCTGCCTCAGCCTCCCAACTAGCTGGGACTACAGGCGTGCACCACCATGCCTGGCTAATTTTTTTTTTTTTTTTTGTAGAGATGGGGTTTCACTGTTGCCCAGGCTGGTCTTGAACTCCTGGGCTCAAGTGATCCTCCCCATTCCGCCTCCCAAAGTGCTGGGATTACAAGCCACTGCGCCCAGCCTGATCTTTTTTTTTTTTTTCCTTTTTGAGATGGAGTCTTGCTCTGTTGCCAGGATGGACTGCAGTGGTGTGATCCCGGCTCACTACAATCTCCACTTCCTGAGTTCAAGCGATTCTTCTGCTTCAGCCTCCTGAGTAGCTGGGACTACAGGTGCATGCCACCACGCCCAGCTAGTTTTTGTGTTTTTAGTAGAGATGGGGTTTCACCATGTTGGCCAGGATGGTCTCGATGTCTTGACCTTGTGATCCACCCGCCTCAGCCTCCCAAAGTGCTGGAATTACAGGTGTGAGCCACCGCGCCTGGCCCTTATCCCTCTTTTCTAGGTTGATCTCCCTGGAGGCCAACGGTTCAGCCTTCTCACCCCAGGACCTCCGAGGGTCACCTGAATGGACCGTTTCAGTGTCCGCCCAATGTGCTCAGATGCTGTTAAAGCTGACTGTTCCCTCTGCCTAAAAACACCCCTGATTAAGAAAGAACTGCACTTAAGTTCAGTCATGGAAAGGGACATGAAACCCAAGTCCAAGTTCATGGAACTAACACATCCAAAGACAAAGCTGTATCCGGGGACAACTGTGTGGGCGGGACCGTACCTCCCTCTCTCCTCCCTCAGGCAGGCAGGTGGTGTGCAAGCCTCCTTTCCTTAGTGGCACCCAAAACACCGAGGATGGGAGAATGATGAACACATTGATTGGCCGGCCCTGGACTGGAGTACATGTTCAATCAGTTAGGATTTGTGTTGGTATCTGTCATAGAAAACCTCCCAAACCAGCAGCTTACACAAGGTAGAAGTTGAGATTGGTTCTCTCCCTTCTCTCCCCCATTTATAAGTCTGTGTTGATATCTGGCTCTGCTATCATCAGGGAACCAGGCTCCTGTCATCCCTAAGGGATTGCACTCGTCTATCCATGTGGCAGTATGGCTGCCAGGGCTCCAGCCATCAACCCCACATTCCAGGAAATAGGAAAGGGGAAGAAAGGTTGTACTTGTCTTTTAAAAATCCTTCTAGAAGTGTCATGTAATACTTCCACGTACATTTCACTGGCCGGACCTTAACTACAAGGGCAGCTGGGAAGTGTTGTGTGTTTTGTTTTTTTTTTTTTTTTTTTTTTTTGAGAAGGAGTCTTGCTCTGTCACCCAGGCTGGAGTGCAGTGGCCGGATCTCAGCTCACTGCAAACTCCGCCTCCCGGGTTTACGCCATTCTCCTGCCTCAGCCTCCCGAGTAGCTGGGACTACAGGCGCCCGCCACCTCGCCCGGCTAGTTTTTTGTATTTTTTAGTAGAGACGGGGTTTCACCGTGTTAGCCAGGATGGTCTCGATCTCCTGACCTCGTGACCCGCCCGCCTCGGCCTCCCAAAGTGCTGGGATTACAGGCTTGAGCCACCGTGCCCGGCCGGGAAGTGTTGTGTTTTAACTCCCAAAGTGCTAGGATTACAGGAATGAGCCACTGCGCCAGGCCAAATTTTTTAATTTTTTTGTAGAGAAGGGGTCTTGCCATGTTCCCCAGGCTGGTCTCTAACTCCTGGGCTCAAGTGATCTGCCCGCCTCTGCCTCCTACAGTGCTGGGATTGCAGGCCTGAGCCACCGCACCCGCCGGCTTATCTTTTTATGTCCTGGCACAAAAGTTGCTTCCGTCCTCCATGAAGCACACTCTGGTGTGGCTCCTGTCACAATCTGGGCCTCTCTCTAGTTCTAGAGTGTTGTCTGCTTTTGTGTTGACTCCTCCGTCAGCAGTGGGAGGAGAGCCACGTCACTTGTATCTTGTCTCTCTGGTGCCTAGCAGAGTCTGGGCACACCGTGGCACTCAAACATACCCCCTGAATGAACAAGGGCCACCCTTGTAACATCTGGGAGCTGTCATCGAATACAACGGTGTCATCTGTCCCATATTGCCACCGACATGAAACTGCAGGCCTGGCATGGATAAGTCGACTCCCATTGGTTACCTAGCTGAGGCCACTCTAGGAGCTAAGGCCAAACTGAGAAGAAAAAGAAATCCAGTAAAAAAAAAAAAAAAAAAAAAAAAAAAAAAAAAGCCAGGCGTGGTGGCTCACACCTGTAATCCCAGCACTTTGGGAGGCCGAGGTGGGCAGATCACGAAGTCGGGAGATCGAGACCATCCTGACTAACATGGTGAAACCCCATCTCTACTAAAAATATAAAAAATTAGCCGGGCGTGGTGGTAGGTGCCTGTAGTCTCAGCTACTCAGGAGGCCGAGGCAGAAGAATGGCATGAACCCGGGAGGAGGCAGAGCTTGCAGTGAGCTGAGATTGCGCCACTCTAGCCTAGGCAACAGAGCAAGACTCCGTTTCAAATAAAAAAAAAAAAGAAGTCTAGCTGGGCACAGTGGTTCACACATGTAATTCCAGCACTTTGGGAGGCCGAGGCGCGTGGATCACCTGAGGTCAGGAGTTCAAGACCAGCCTGACCACCATGATGAAACTCCATCTCTACTAAATACAAAAAATTAGCTGGGAGTGGTGGCACATGCCTGTAGTCCCAGCTACTTGGGAGGCTGAGGCAGAATTGCTTGAACCTGGGAGGCAGAGGTTGCTGTGAGCTGACATTGTGCCATTGCGCTCCAGCCTGGGCAACAAGAATGAAACTCTGTCTCAAAAAAAAAAAAAAAAATCTACGTACACACGTTTCATTTGAAACGGATCTGACCACAGCAGATGCCCGCTGGGTGGAAGACGCCACCACGAGGCTCCTGGCTACCACTCGGTGTCCACCAGGCTCCACAGGTAGTCGCTGACGAATTTCCTGGAGAGCTGGGTGTTGTCCAGGTGGATGGGCTGGGCCACACTGGGGCCATGATGGACTGAGGCACAGATGTAAGGAAAGCCTGGGACACACAGCCCCTCACACAACCCCACAGGGAAAAGGACACTGCCTTTACTTTTTGGTTTTTTTTTTTTGAGACAAAGTCTCATTCTGTAGGCCAGACTGCAGTGCAGTGGCGCAATCTCGGCTCACTGCAACCTCTGCCTCCTGGGGTTAAGCGATTCTCATGCCTCAGCCTCCTGAGTAGCTGGGACTACAGGCATATGCCACCACACCCGACCTCAGGTGTTCTGCCCGCCTCGGCCTCCCAAAGTGCTGGGATTACAGGTGTGAGCCACCACACCTGGGCTGCTATACTTTACTGTATATTTATTGTAGTCACGGGGTCTCACTGATACCCAGGCTGGTCTCAAACTCCTGGCCTCAAGCGATCCTCCCACCTCAGCCTCCAGCGATCCTCCCACCTCAGCCTCCCAGGTAGCTGGGACTACAGGTGCACACCACCACACCGGCTAATTTTTACAGGGTCTTGCTATGCACCATTTTACGTCCCTACCTACAGTGCATAAGGGTTAAAATGGCTCCCCAAAAAGGATACTGCCTTTGATCATCCCTGGCTCACACTCATAATCCCACTCAATTTTACTAATTTGGTGGTAAAGTTGAGCCACGTACCTATATAGGAAGACAAAAAAAAAAAAAGAAAGTTACCCAGCACCGACTTCAACCAAGAGCCGGACTGCACAAGGAGGCACAGGCAGGCACACGCTTCGGCAGAACCTACACTGCCGAGGGGATTGTGACTGTCGTGTCCTCGTCGACCTCCTTCTCCTGTCGCTCCAGATCCGCCTCAATCTCCTTGAGCTCTTCCAGCTCTCTGGTGAGCTGAGTAGGACAGGTCGTTAAGGACCCCAGCTTTTGAGAGGGCTGCCCCTGCGCTAACTGCAGCTGGGAGGCCCAGGGTCTTGGCTCTATCTACGCACACTTTCTACTTTCAGTCAGAGTTTTGCTTTGTCACCCAGGCTGGAGTACAGTGGCATGATCTCAGCTCACTGCAACCTCCGCCTCCCAGGTTCAAGTGATTCTCAAGCCCCTGCCTCCCGAGTAGCTGGGATTATAGGCGCACACCACCACCTCCTGCTAATTCATGTATTTTTAGTAGAGGCAGGATTTTACCATGTTGGCCAGGCTGGTCTCGAACTCCTGACCTCAAGTGATCTGTCTGCTTCAGCCTCCCAAAGTGCTGTGATTACAGGTGTGAGTCACCGCGCCGGGTCTTTTCTTTTCTGTTTTTTTTTTCTTTTTTTGAGACAGGGTCTTGCTCTATCACCCAGGTTGGAATGCAGCCTTAATCTCCCAGGCCCAAGTAATCCTTCCACCTTGGCCTCCCAAGTAGCTGAGACTACAGGCATGTACCACCATGCTCAGCTTCCTTGCTTATTTATTTATGTAGTTATTTATTTACTTATTGAGACAAAGTCTCACTTTGTTGCCCAGGCTGAAGTGCAGTGGCGCGATCTCAGCTCACTGCAAGCTCCGCCTCCTGGGCTCACGCCATTCTCCTGTCTCAGCCTCCTGAGTAGTTGGGAACAGGCACCGGACACCACGCCTGGCTAATTTTTTTTTCTGAGACAGAGTCTCGCTCTGTCACCCAGGCTGGAGTGCAGTGGCCAGATCTCAGCTCACTGCAAGCTCCGCCTCCCAGGTTCACGCCATTCTCCTGCCTCAGCCTCCCGAGTAGCTGGGATTACAGGCACCGCCACCTCGCCCGGCTAGGTTTTTGTATTTTTAGTAGAGACGGGGTTTCACCGTGTTAGCCAGGATGGTCTCGATCTCCTGACCTCGTGATCCGCCCGTCTCGGCCTCCCAAAGTGCTGGGATTACAGGCTTGAGCCACCGCGCCCGGCCTAATTTTTTTTGTATTTTTAGTAGAGACAGGGTTTCACTGTGTAAGGCAGGATGGTCTCGATCTCCTGACCTTGTGATCTGCCCGCCTCGGCCTCCCAAAGTGCTAGGATTACAGGCGTGAGCCACCACACCCGGCTTAATTTTTTTATTTTTGTAGAGACAGGGTCTCTGTTGCCCAGGCTGGTGTCCAACTCCTAGGCAACAGGATCCTCCCACCTGGGCTTCCCAAAGTGCTGGGATTATAGGCATGAGCCACTGCGGCTGGCCCTATGCGTGTTTTCTAGCAAGGCTGACCCCCTAGCAGAAAAGGATATAGGAGGCTGGCCTTCAGATGGGTGTCCTCCTCCCCGGCCTCCTGAAGCCCGGCTTCCAGCTGCTGCAGCTCCACGCCTCCCTGGTGCACCTGCTCTTTTGCGTTGAGAAGGCTCTGGGCCACTTCCTTCTCCATGGTGAGGATCTCTGCAGGGTGGAGAGAAGCAGGCTCCCTAGGGTCTGTCCTTCCCCAAGGAGAGCAGAGAGAAGATGGTTCCCCGCCTCCATTGGCAAGAAACATGCCCCTTCTTGTCTGCAGCCCTGTGTCCAGAGAGTTCCACTGGCAACTTGTACAACTATTGTTTCACCAAAACACATTTAAATACACCAAAGATAAAACCTCATCCTTCTTCACACACCTAAAATAGTTTATAACAAAATAGTTGGCCAGACATGGTGGCTCACGCCTGTAATCCCAGCACTTTGGGAGCCTGAGGCAGGAGGATTGCTTGAGGGCGAGAGTTCAAGCCTGGGCAACATAGGGAGATCCTCTCTCTACAAAACTAAAAAAATTAGGCTGGGCGTGGTGGTTCACACCTGTAATCCCAGAATTTTGGGAGGCCGAAGCGGGCAGATCACCTGAAGTCAGGAGTTCAAGACCAGTCTTGTCAACATGGTAAAATCCCGTCACTATTAAAAACAAAAAATGGCCAGGCGCGGTGGCTCACGCCTGTAATCCCAGCACTTTGAGAGGCCGAGACGGGCGGATCACGAGGTCAAGAGATCAAGACCATCCTGGCTAACATGGTGAAACTCCGTCTCTACTAAAAATACAAAAAAACTAGCAGGGCGCGGTGGCAGGCGCCTGTAGTCCCAGCTACTCGGGAGGCTGAGGCAGGAGAATGGCATAAACCCGGGAGGCGGAGCTTGCAGTGAGCTGAGATCCGGCCACTGCACTCCAGCCTGGGCAACAGAGCGAGACTCCGTCTCAAAAAAAAAAAAAAAAAAAAAAAGTTAGCTGGGTGTGGTGGCACGTGCCTGTAATCCTAGCTACTTGGGAGGCTGAGGCAGGAGAATCACTTGAACCCAGGAGGTGGAGGCTGCAGTGAGCCGAGATCGCGCCACTGTACTGCAGCCTGGGCGGCTGAATGAAACTACATCTGAAAAAAAAAAAAAAAAAGGCTGGGCACAGTGGCTCACACCTGTAATCCCAGCATTTTGGGAGGCCGAGGCAGGCAGATCACCTGAGGTTGGGAGTTCGAGACTAGCCTGACCAACATGGAGAAACCCCATCTCTACTAAAAATACAAAATTAGCCGGGTGTGGTGATGCATGCCTGTAATCCCAACTACTCAGGAGACTGAGGCAGGAGAATCACTTGAACCCAGGAGGCGGAGGCTGCAGTGAGCTGAGATCGCGTCATTGTACTCCAGCCTGGGCAACAAGAGCCAAATTCCGTCTTTAAAAAAAAGGGAGGCCGAGACGGGCGGATCATGAGGTCAGGCGATCGAGACCATCCTGGCTAACACGGTGAAACCCCGTCTCTACTAAAAAAAATACAAAAAACTAGCCGGGCGTGGTGGCGGGCGCCTGTAGTCCCAGCTACTCAGGAGACTGAGGCAGGAGAATGGTGTAAACCCGGGAGTTGGAGCTTGCAGTGAGCTGAGATCCAGCCACTGCACTCCAGCCTGGGCAACAGAGCAAGTCTCCGTCTCAAAAAAAAAAAAAAAAAAAGTGAAAAAAAATTAGCCGGCTGTGGTGGCTCAGGTCTGCAATCCTAGCTGCTTGGGAGGCTGAGGTGGGAGGATTGCATGAGCCCAGGAGGTTGAGGCTGCAGTGATCCAAGATGGTGCCACTGCATTCCAGTCTGAGTGACAGAGTGAGACTGTGTCTCACACAGACACAAAGACACACACACACACAGACACACACACGTTTATAGCAAGAAGCACAGGACTCAGTTTCCACATCCAATGAGCCTTGCAAGCCTGAGCCCGGCAGCTCCCTTCCTCCTGCTCAGCTCCACTCCTCATCTTCCTCAAGCAGGTCCCCCATCCCTCCAAGACCAACCTCACAGCTTTCCTGCTGCTCCTCCTACCCTGCCTGATGTTTTGGTCTCTCCCTAAGCCAATCTGCCAATCCATTCTGCTCTCTGCTGCATGAGAGGCCAAGTGGGAAGTCACTCCCCTGCTCAAAGACCTACCATGGCTCCCCAGGGTCTCCAGGATAAAGCCCAGATCTCCTTTTACATCTTCACAATCCTGAACAGCCTTCTTTCTCCCTACCATGAACTTTTCTCTCTGTTCATCATTTTGCACATACGCCTCGGTTCTCACCCGGGCCCCTGTGCTCCATGGAATGTCCCCATGATCCCGCCCAGCAGGCACACCCGTACCTGGCCTCCAAGGCCTCCTGGGTGATGCCCAGCTCAGGCAGTGGGGCGCTCTCCTCTCCCTCCCAGAGTGCAGCTGTGCTTCCAGGACAGCCCCTGGCACACTGAATTATTCCTTCCTCACCTTTCTACTTCAAATCAGATACCACATCTTCTATTCACTTTTTGTCTCCAGCACCTACCCGAAATAAAAATGTGTTGAACAAAACACCCAGAAAGAGCAAAAACATCTTGGCCAGGTGCAGTGGCTCACGCCTGTAATCCCAGCAATTTGGGAGGCCAAGGTGGGTGGATCATTTGAGGTCAGGAGTTCAAGACCAGCCTTGCCAACGTGGTAAAATCCCGTCTCTACTAGAAATACAAAAATTAGGCCGGGCACGGTGGCTCACGCTTGTGATCCCAGCACTTTGGGAGGCCGAGGCAGGCAGATGATGAGGTCAGGAGTTCGAGACTAGCCTGGCCAACACAGGGAAACCCCGTCTCCACTAAAAAATATAAAAATTAGGGGGTTGGGGGCTAGTGGAGGGATGATATTAGGAGAAATACCTAATGTAGATGATGGGGACGGGTTGATGGGTGCAGCAAACCACCATGGCATGTGTATACCTATGTAACAAACCTGCACACTCCAGATATCCCAGAACTTAAAGTATAATAATAATAGTAAAAAAAAAAAAAAAAAAAAAAAGGAAAATAAAATATGTGACCTTGTGAGAAAAAAAAAAAAAAAAAAGGCTGGGCGCGGTGGCTCACGCCTGTAATCCCAGCACTTTGGGAGGCCGAGGCGGGTGGATCACCTGAGGTTGGGAGTTCAAGACCAGCCTGACTAACATGGAGAAACCCCATCTCTACTAAAAATACAAAATTAGCCAGGTGTGGTGGCGCATGCCTGTAATCCCAGCTACTCGGGACGCCGAGGAAGGAGAATCGCTTGAACCTGGGAGGAGGAGGTTGTGGTGAGCCGACATCGCGCCATTGCACTCCAGCCTGAGCAACAAGAGCAAAACTCCGTCTTACAAAAAAAAAAAAAAAAAACGCTACTGGTGGCTGGGCACAGTGGCCCATGCCTGGAATCCCAGCACTTTGAGAGGCCAAGGCAGAAGAATCGCTTGGACCCAGGAGTTTGAGACCACCCTAGGCAACGTGGCAAAACCCCATCTCTACTAAAAATACAAAAAATTAACTGGGCGTTGTGGTGTGTACCTGTAGTCCCAACTACTTAGGAGGCTGAGATGGGAGGATCACCTGAACCAGGGAGGTTGAGGCTGCAGTGAGCCATAACTGCTGTCACTGTGCCACTGCACTCCAGCCTGGGTGACAGAGAGATATGCTTTCTCAAAAACCCAAACCAAACCAAACCAAAACAAAAATGGCTACTGTTCCTTCCTAGAAACCTGCCAACTCAGAGAATGCAGATTAAATGCTTCCCAAAAGGCCCATGTTTAAGTTTTAGAAACTTACATTAAGTTATTTTTAATCACAGTATGACATGTATATGGTTCTGCAAACATAAACACACATGCACACACCCTTCTCCAAGCCTCTCCGCCCCTCCGAAGCAGCCACTTTCAAGTTTTAGCTGTTTTCTCTGGCACTGGCCTCCACATTTCTAAGTAACTTGATTATGCTGCTATTTCTTGATGGGTCTGGTTCGGATGGTGCCTGCTGATTTCCTGTTAGGACAGCTGAGGCTCGGCTGGCTCACACAGCCTTCCCACCCGCTGTCTGTCCGCCCTCCCGAGGGACAACCGACTCTTCTTGAATTCTTTCCTGAGGAGTAATCTCTACCCCATGGCTGTTCATTATAAGGTGCTCCTACTTGACATATTCTCACACAGATCTCTGAGGGGACACTTTTTTTTTTTTTTTTTTTTTTTAAGATGGAGTCTTGCTCTGTCACCAAGGCTGGAATGCAATGGCACGGTCTCAGCTCACCGCAACCTCCACCTCCCAGGTTCAAGTGATTCTCCTGCCTCAGCCTCCTGAGTAGCTGGGATTACAGGTACCCACCACCACGCCTGGCTAATTTTTATATTTTTACTAGAGACGGGGTTTCACCATGTTGGCCAGGCTGGTCTGGAACTCCTGACCTTGTGATCCACTCGCCTCAGCCTCCCAAAGTGCTTGGATTACAGCTGTGAGCCACTGCACCCAGCCTTTTTTTTTTTTTGAGACAGAGTCTTGCTCTGTTGCCCAGGCTGGAGTGCAGTGGCGTGATCTCGGCTCACTGCAAGCCCCGCCTCCCAGGTTCACACCATTCTCCTGCCTCAGCCTCCCGGGTAGCTGGGACTACAGGAGCCCGCCACCACGTCTGGCTAATTTTTTTTTTATTCTTAGTAGAGATGGGGTTTCACCGTGTTAGCCAGGATGGTCTCGATCTCCTGACCTCATGATCCACCCGCCTTGGCCTCCCAAAGTGCTGGGATTACAGGCACGAGCCACCGCGCCCAGCACTTTTTTTTTTTTTAATTTTTATTTTACTATTATTCGCCGGGCGCGGTGGCTCAAGCCTGTAATCCCAGCACTTTGGGAGGCCGAGACGGGCGGATCACGAGGTCAGGAGATCGAGACCATCCTGGCTAACACGGTGAAATCCCGTCTCTACTAAAAAATACAAAAAACTAGCCGGGCGAGGTGGCGGGCGCCTGTAGTCCCAGCTACTCGGGAGGCTGAGGCAGGAGAATGGCGTAAACCCAGGAGGCGGAGCTTGCAGTGAGCTGAGATCCGGCCACTGCATTCCAGCCTGGGTGGCAGAGCGAGACTCCGTCTCAAAAAAAAAAAAAAAAAAAAAAAAAAGAAACTTTTATTTTACTATTATTTTTGAGACAGAGTCTCGCTCTGTTGCTCAGGCTGGAGTGCAGTGGCATGATCTCAGCTCACTGCAATCTCTGCTTCCCGGGTTCAAGCTATTCTCCTGCCTCAGTCTCCCGAGTAGCTGGGATTACAGGCATGCGCCACCATGCCTGGCTAATTTTTGTATTTTTAGTAGAGACAGGGTTTCACCATGTTGGCCAGGCTGGTCTTGAACTCCTGACCTCAGGTGATCTGCCTGCCTCAGCCTCCCAAAGTGTTGGGATTACAGGCATGAGCCACCATGCTTGGCCTATTTTTTTGAGATAGTCTTGCTTTGTCATCCAGGCTGGAATACAGTGGTGTGACCTCAGCTCACTGCAGTCTCCAACTCCCAGGTTCAAGCGATTCTCTCGTCTCAGCCTCCCAAGTAGCTGGGATTACAGGCACTTCGGGAGACCAAGGCTGGCAAATCACGAGGTCAAGAGTTCGAGACCAGCCTGGTCAACATGGTGAAACCCTATCTTTACTAAGAATACAAAAATTAGCTGGGCGTGTTGGCATGTGCCTATAATTTTTGTAATTTTAGTAGAGACCGGTTTCACCATGTTGACCAGGCTGGTCTCGAACTCCCGGTCTCAAGTGATCCACTCACCTCAGCCTCCCAAAATGTTGGGATGACAGGCATGAGCCACTGCGCCCAGCCAGCCTGAGAGTGTACTTTAATTCCTCTGCCCCGCATCTGCGACATGAAAAACAGGTCCAGAGACAGAGAAGTTCAGTGACTCGCCCACAAGCACATAGCTCCAAACCTAGGATATGAACTGGATCTGTTTGACCCAAAGCCCAGGATCCCTGGATCCTCACTCTCAGTTTTCTTGGCCCCAGATTCATCCATTCTGCTAACAGCCAGGCTGGCTGAGTCACACCATTCTCCTAAGCCATCAAAGGAGGGTGAGTTAATGGAGGGGCGGAAAGAGGAGGAGGGAAGGAGGGAAGAGCCTGCCTGGGACATTACACTCGGATAATATTCAGACTCCTCCTGGGTGCTCACCAGGCCTGGCAGTCAGGCAGCTGCTGAGCTCATCTTCTGCTCGCCAAGTGCATTCTCACCTCCTGACCTTTGCATTTGCAATCCACGCTGCCAGGAACACCATTCGTGAGCCATTCTGTGGCCGGCTCCATAGGCCAATCAAGGCTCAGTCCAGGCCTCCTCATAAAATGTGACTGTACAAGGCATCCGAAACCCCTGGCACATCAGCTGTCAGGGAGAACTGTATGGCAGTTCCTCAGAAATTAAACTTTGCATTACCATTTGATCTGCTTCTGGCTGAATACAAAAAAGAATTGAAAATGAGTCTTGGGCTGGGTGCAGTGGTTCATGCCTATATTCCCAGCACTTTGGGAGACCGAGGTGGGCAGATCACGAGGTCAAGAGTTTGAGCCCAGCCTGGTCAACATGGTGAAACCCTGTCTTTACTAAGAATACAAAAATTAGCTGGGTGTGTTGGCACGTGCCTGTAATCCCAGCTACTTGGCAGGCTGAGGCAGGAGAATCGCTTGAACCCGGGAGGCACAGGTTGCAGTGAGCAGAGATCACACCACTGCTCTCCAGCCTGGGCGACAGAGCAAGACTCTATCTTGAAAAAAAAAAAAAAATAGAGTCTTGAAGAGATATTTGGTCACCCGTGTTCATAGCAGGGTTATTCACCACAGCCAAAAGGTGGATACAACTCAAGTGTCCATGGATGGATGAATGAATTAACACAATGTGGTCCATCCTTCTATATCATGGAATATGACTCAGTTTTAAAATGGAAGGAAATTCTGGCCAGGTGTGGTGGCTCACACTTGTCATCCCAGCACTTTGGGAGGCTGAGGCAGGTGATCACTTGAGGCTGGGAGTTCAAGACCAGCCTAGCCAACATCGTGAAACCCTGTCTCTACTAAAAATACAAAAATTAGCTGGGTATCATGGTGCATAAGTGTCTTCTCAGCTACTTGGGAGGCTGAGGTGAGAGGATCACTTGAGTCTGGGAGGCAGAGGTTGCAGTCAGCCAAGATCACACCACTGTATTACAGCCTGGGCAATGGAGCGAGACTCTGTCTTACAATAAGTGAATAAAATGGAAGGAAATTCTGACACAGGCTATAACATGGATGAACCTGGAGGACATTATGCTCCGTGAAGTAAGTCAGACACGAAAGGGTAGATATTGTATGATTCCACCACGAAGGGTAGATATTGTATAATTCCTCTGGAAGTTCCTAGAAGAGTCAGATTTGAGACAGAAAGGAGATCCCTGGTGGGTGCCAGGGTCTGAGAAGGGGATGCGGAGTGAGTGTTTTATGGGGGCAGAGCTTCAGTCTGGAAAGATGAGAAAGTTCTGGAGATAGATGATGGTGATGATGGTTGCACAGCAGTGTGAATGTGCCTAACGCCACTGAACTGTGCAGTTAAAAATAGTGAAGATGGGCCGGGCGCGGTGGCTCAAGCCTGTAATCCCAGCACTTTGGGAGGCCGAGACGGGCGGATCACGAGGTCAGGAGATCGAGACCATCCTGGCTAACACAGTGAAACCCCGTCTCTACTAAAAAATACAAAAAACTAGCTGGGCGAGGTGGTGGGCGCCTGTAGTCCCAGCTACTCGGGAGGCTGAGGCAGGAGAATGGCATAAACCCGGGAGGCGGAGCTTGCAGTGAGCTGAGATCCCGCCACAGAGGGAGACTCCGTCTCAAAAAAAAAAAAAAAAAAAAAAAAAGTGAAGATGGGCCAGGCACAGTGGCTCACGCCTGCAGTCCCAGTACTATGGGAGGCCAAGGCAGGCAGATTACCTGAGGTCAGGAGTTCGAGACCAGCCTGGCCAATGTGGTGAAACCCCATCTCTACTAAAAATACAAAAATTAGCCGGGTGTGGTGGCAAGTGCCTGTAATCCCAGCTACTCAGGAGGCTGAGGTAGGAGAATATCTTGAAGCCGGGAGGTGGAGGTTGCGGTGAGCCCAGGGCCTAGCAGCAACAGGTGATCCATAAAACATCTGAATGCCTTCAGGAAGAAGGGATGGGCTATTGTCACAACTATTTGACAAGGAAGGAAGCTGAGGCACAGAGAAGTTAAGAAACTCACCTCAAGTCTCATAGCGGACATGGGGACGGGTGCTGGGATGCAAACCCGGAGCTTTGACTACTGAGCTCCAATTCAAACCCTGAGACCCCAGCTCCTGCTCACGGAGCGCTCAGAAGGGGCCAACCCCTCCGGGCTCCTGTATTTACCAGTAAAACCCCTGGGGGGCGGGGGATGGTTGCTGTCATAAAGCCGATTTCTCAGACGGCGAAACTAAGGCTCAGAGGCCGCCGTCCCAGAGGGGATAGGGCAAGAAATGGAAGAGTCCAGGAAAGAAGGAGTGTTGAGGTCGGCCTGGTTGCCCCCTCCCAGCACCCAGGCCCTGTTCCCCGTGGGCCCGCGCCCACGCTCCAGCCCTCACCTCGCAGCTGCTGCTCGGCACCGTCTTGCGTCTCCAGCAGCCGCTCCACCACCTGCTCGTGGCGCCCCAGCAGCCGTCTCTGCTGCGCCTCGGCGCGGTTGGCGCCCAGCAGGCTGAGCAACCCCTGGCTCACCTCCTCTATGTCGCGGAAGGCGGCCATGACTACGCCGAGCCCCAACCCGCGCAAATTTGACTGCCCGCGGAGCCCGCCCTCTTCCCGAAGAGGTTGCTTTCCATTGGAAATTTTTCTACGTCAGTCATAAGCAATAGCCAATAGGCATAGGGAGCAGCGTCTTAGTATGGGGAAGCAGCCTTGGGTCTGGCCTGGTGCGCCTGCGACCACTCCTCCGTCAGTCACCGGCGATGACCAATCGGCGCAGGAAGCGGGAGGCTCCGTTAGCCCTCCCGATGCGCCTGCGCGGGAGGGAAAGCGGCTGTTTATTTCTCCACAGGTCGAGCCCCTGCTCTGTGCAGGACCGGATTCTAAAGGCAAAGCCTCGAGCAGCTTCTCCTGGAAGTTACATCCTACAGTGTGTGCGTGGGATACACACAATAAGCATAGAGAATAAGTAGATTCTATGAGAGGCTGCATAGAAATATGGCGTCTGTAGCCAAATTTACTGGGTTCGAATCCCAGCGTTGCCACTTACTAGTTGTGTTACCCTGGGCAGATTTCACCCCTATGTGCGGTACTTTCCTCCATAGTAAAATGAGGGTCATACTAGTGCTTATGTCAGGGTTGACGTGAGAATTCTTTTTTTTTTTTTTTTTTTTTTTTTTTTTTTTTTTTTTTTTTTGAGACGGAGTCTAGCTCTGTCGCCCAGGCTGGAGTGCAGTGGCGCGATCTCGGCTCACTGCAAGCTCCGCCTCCTGGGTTTACGCCATTCTCCTGCCTCAGCCTTCCCAGTAGCTGGGACTACAGGCGCCCGCCTAGTCGCCCGGCTAGTTTTTTGTATTTTTTAGTAGAGACGGGGTTTCACCGTGTAGACCAGGATGGTCTCGATCTCCTGACCTCGTGATCCACCCGTCTCGGCCTCCCAAAGTGCTGGGATTACAGGCTTGAGCCACCGCGCCCGGCCGACGTGAGAATTCTTATTGCTTTTTTTTTTAGAGACAAGGTATTGATTGCTCTGTCACCCAGGCTGAAGTGCAGTGGCACAATCCGTTGCATCTTCGACCTCCTGGCCTCCAGCAATCCTCCTGCCTCCGCCTCCCAAAGTACTGGGATTACAGGCGTGAGCTACCGAACCCAGCCTAGCGTGATAGTGTCTGCTATTCTGTAGGTGCTATATGGTTGTTTAATGAAACATACATAGAATCCTAGCATGTAGCTGGGTGCAGTGGCTCACGCCCGTAAGTCTCAGCTCTTTGGGAGGCTAAGGCAGGAGGATAGCTTGAGCCCTGGAGTTCGAAACCAGCCTGTCAAAACAAAACAAAGAAAAGATCAGTGCTGACTCTAATGAGCTGGTTCCATGCTAGACACTGGTATTTCTGCAAGAAACGGTTAAGATGTTAAGATGGCATCTTCTTCTTCTTCTTTTTTTTTTTTTTTTTTTTTTTCAGATGGAGTCTCACTCTGTTGCCCAGGTTGGAGTGCAATGGCGCAATCTCTGCTCACTACAACCTCCACCTCCCAGGTTCAAGTGATTCTCCTGCCTCAGCCTTCAGAGTAGCCGGGATTACAGGCACCAGCCACAATGCCCGGCTAATTTTTTGTATTTTTAGTAAAGACAGGGTTTCACCATGTTGACCGGGCTGGTCTCGAACTCCTGACCTCGTGATCTGCCTGCCTCAGGCTCCCAAAGTGCTGGGATTATAGGCATGAGCCACCGTACCCAGCCCGGCATCATTTTATGTGTGCTACCACCTAAAGAACATCTCGTTACTTTCCCATGATTTTTTCTTTTCTTTTTTTTTTTTTCTTTTGAGACAGTTTCACTCTTGTTGGAGAGTGCAATGGCACGATCTCGGCTCACTGCAACCTCCACCTCCCAAGTTCAAGTGATTCTCTTGCCTCAGCCTTCAGAGTAGCTGGGATTACAGGCATGCATCACCACGCACAGTTCATTTTGTATTTTTTTTTTTTTTTTTTTTTTGAGACGGAGTCTCGCTCTGCCGCCCAGGCTGGAGTGCAGTGGCCGGATCTCAGCTCACTGCAAGCTCCGCCTCCCGGGTTCATGCCATTCTTCTGCCTCAGCCTCCCAAGTAGCTGGGACTACAGGCGCCCGCCACGTCACCCGGCTAGTTTTTGTATTTTTAGTAGAGACGGGGTTTCACCATGTTAGCCAGGATGGTCTCGATCTCCTGACCCTCGTGATCCGCCCGTCTCGGCCTCCCAAAGTGCTGGGATTACAAGCTTGAGCCACCGCGCCCGGCCTCATTTTGTATTTTTAGTAGAGACGGGGTTTCTCCATGTTGGTCAAGCTGGTCTTGAACTCCCAACCTCAGGTGATCCAGCTGCCTCAGCCTCCCAAAGTGCTGGGATTACAGGTGTGAGCCACTGTGCCCGGCCTTCTTTTTTTCCTTTTTTTTTTTTTTTTTTTTTTTGTTTGATATAGGGTCTTGTTCTGTCCCCAGGCTGAAGTGCAGTGGCTCAGGTGATCCTTTCATTTCAGCCTTCCAAGTAGCCGGGACTACAGGTGGGTTGTCAGCCTTTGGTGCCTGAGAGCATGGCTTCTAGAACCGGCTGTGTGATCTTGGCATAGAATTCACCTTCTTTGTGCCTAAAGGCAGTGAATAACAATTATGCAGAGTGAAAGCAAGAGGGGATAAGACCTCGGGTTCACTTTCTGACGCTGCAGTTTACCTGTGACCTTGGCAGGTTCCTAACCTTTCTAAGCCAGAGTGGCTAAAGATAGCCTTTTCTTATTAGCTGCCAGGAGGTGTCCCAGAGATAAGCCAGGCAAGATTGTGCAACTCGAGCCTGATAGATATAAAGGCTCCTGTGGAAAAATGCCACCCGCCCACCTCCCTTCCAAAAAAGCAAAGCGAGAACCACTTCACAGCCATTAGGATGGCTACTGTCCAAAACCAACCAACCAGCCAAGCGACCTGGAAAATAACAAGTGTTCATCAAGAGGTAGAGAAATTGGAATACTGTGTACCCTTGCTGAGAATGTAAAATGGTGCAACTGCTGCGGGAAACAGTATGGCAGTTCCTCAAAAAATTAAAAATAGTATTACCATATCAGCAATTCCACTTCTGGATATATCCCCAGAAGAATTGAAAGCAGGTTGTTGGACCAGGCTCAGTGGCTCATGCCTGTAATCCCAGCACTTTGGGAGGGCGAGGTGGGCGGATCACCTGAGGTAAGGAGTTCGAGACCAGCCTGACCAATATGGAGAAACTCCGTCTCTGCTAAAAATACAAAATTAGCTTTGTGTGGTAGCACGTGCCTGTAATCCCAGCTACTAGGGAGGCTGAGGCAGGAGAATCGCTTGAACCTGGGAGGCAGAGGTTGCGGTGAGCCGAGATCGCGCCATTGCACTCCAGCCTGGGCAACAAGAGTGAAACTCTGTCTCAAAAAAACAAAAAGAAAGAAAGAAAGGAGGTTGTAGGACATATATTTCCAAATCCATGTTCACAGCAGCCGATATTCACAATAGCCAAAGGGTGGAAACAGCGTAAGTGTCCTTAGATAGAAGAATTAATAAACAAAACGTGGTTCATCTCAACAACGCATTTTTTTTTGTTTTTGTTTTTGAGCTGGAGTCTTGCTCTGGTGCGCACGTGTAATCCCTGCTACATGGGAGGCTGAGGCAGGAGAATCACCTGAACCTGGGAGGTGGAGGTTGCAGTGAGCTGAGATGGCACCACTGCGCTCCCGCCTGGGCAACAAGAGCGAAACTCCGTCCCCACCCCCACAAAGAGAAAGGAAATTCTGACACATGCCACGAGGTGGATGAGGACATGTTCAGTGAAATAAGCCAGACGCAAAAAGACAAACACTGTGTGATTCCACTTATAGGAGGTCCCTAGAGTCTTCAGATTCATAAAAGCAGAACGTAGAACGGTGGGTCCCAGGGGCTAGGGAGGGGCATGGGGAGTGAGTGTTTCATGGGGACAGAGTTTCAGTTTTGCAAACTGAGAAAGTTCTGGAAATGGATGGTGGTGATGGTTGCACAACAGTGTGAATGTGCTTAATGCCATTGAACTCTGCACTTCAAAATGTTTAAAAGTGGTACATTTTATGTCATGTATATTTTACCACAATTAAAATTAAAAATCTACTAAAAAAAAGCAAAGCAAGAAACTGCATGACGGGGCAATGGGGTCTTAAGGGTGAGCTGAACGAGAGAAATAAAGATAATGACAAATGGAACTGGCAATTGCTTTGTGAGAAACAGTTTATTTCCTAAGACAAGGGCTTCTTGGCTCACAAATCCAGAGGAAATCAACAAGAGTAATGGACCTTCTGCCTAGAAACACACTCTTTAGTATAACATTTCTGGGGCCTTCAAAAACCTTCTGTTATCTCCTGGCTGAACAGCCTAGCGGATAAACAGAGGAAATGAGAAGTCAGGAGATATGATCTCCTGAAGACCGCTGGAAGATCTGAGGGGAGGGGCCCGTGGGCTGCTGGGGCCAATGATATTCCTTTTCCAGTTCTGGTGCGGGTGACTTGGGCGTGCCGTTTGCAAAAAAGTCATGGATGGAGCTTAACACTTTTGTGCACCATTTGTGCACTATATATATGTATATATATATACACACACACATATATATATACACACACACATACATTTTTTTTTTTTTTTTTTGAGACGTAGTCTGGCGGTGTCGCCCAGGCTGGAGTGCAGTGGCGTGATCTCGGCTCACTGCAAGCTCCGCCTACCGGGTTCACGCCATTCTCCCGCCTCAGCCTCCCGAGTAGCTGGGACTACAGGCGCCCGCCACCACGCCCTGCTAATTTTTTTTGTACTTTTAGTAGAGACAGGGTTTCACCGTGTTAGCCAGGATGGTCTCGATCTCCTGACCTTGTGATCTACCCGCCTTGGCCTCCCAAAGTGCTGGGATTACAGGCGTGAGCCACCGCGCCTGGCTTTTTTTTTTTTTTTTTTTTTTTTTTTTTTGTGAGACAGAGTCTCACTCTGTCACTCAGGCTGGAGTGCAGTAGCGCGATCTCAGCTCGCTGCAACCTCCCCCCGCTGGGTTCAAGCGATTCTCCTTCTTCAGCCTCCCGAGTAGCTGTCACCGTGCCTGGCTAATTTTTTGTATTTTTAGCAGAAGTGGAGTTTCTCTATCTTGGCCAGGCTGGTCTTGAACTCCTGACCTCAGGTGATCCACCTGCCTCAGCCTCCCAAAGTGCTGGGATTACAGGCGTGATCCACTGTGCCCAGCCAAAATATATTCATTTTATACCTCAAGAAAAAAGAGCTGTAAAAAAAAAAAAATTAAGGCCGGGCGCGGTGGCTCAAGCCTGTAATCCCAGCACTTTGGGAGGCCGAGACGGGCGGATCACGAGGTCAGGAGATCGAGACCATCCTGGCTAACACGGTGAAACCCCGTCTCTACTAAAAAATACAAAAAACTAGCCAGGTGAGGTGGCAGGCGCCTGTAGTCCCAGCTACTCGGGAGGCTGAGGCAGGAGAATGGCGTGAACCCGGGAGGCGGAGCTTGCAGTGAGCTGAGATCCGGCCACTGCACTCCAGCCCAGGCGACAGAGCGAGACTCCGTCTCAAAAAAAAAAAAAAAAAATTAAGATCAAACACATTGGAAAAAGATTTGGTAGGAGATGCTCCAAACTGTCAACAATGGTATCCCTACCAAGTGGGATTATGGCACCCAGCAAGGACACCAAACACTGCTGTATTGTTTGAATTTTGAGTTTTTTTTTTTTTTTTTTTTGAGACGGAGTCTGGCTCTGTCGCCCAGGCTGGCGTGCAGTGGCCAGATCTCAGCTCACTGCAAACTCCGCCTCCCAGGTACACGCCATTCTCCTGCCTCAGCCTCCCGAGTAGCTGGGATTACAGGCGCCCGCCACCTCGCTCGCCCGGCTAGTTTTTTGTATTTTTTAGTAGAGACGGGGTTTCACCGTGTTAGCCAGGATGGTCTCGATCTCCTGACCTCGTGATCCACCTGTCTCGGCCTCCCAAAGTGCTGGGATTACAGGCTTGAGCCACCGTGCCCGGCCTGAGTTTTTTTTTTTTAGATGGAGTTTCTCTCTTTTTGCCCAGGCTGGAGTGCAATGGTGTGATCTCGGCTCACCACAACCTCCAACTCCCAGGTTCAAGTGATTCTCCTGCCTCCTCCCGAGTACCTGGGATTACAGGCATGTGCCACCATGCCTGGCTAATTTTGTATTTTAGTAGAGACAGGGTTTCACCATGTTGGTGAGGCTGGTCTCCAACTCCTGACCTCAGGTGATCCACCCGCCTTGGCCTCCCAAAGTGCTGGGATTACAGGTGTGAACCACCGCGCTCAGCCCAAATTTTGACTTTTTTATTGAGATGGAGTCTCCCTGTTGCCCAGGCTGGAGTGCAGTGGCACAGTCTCGGCTCACTGCAACCTATGCCTCCCAGGTCCAAGCGATTCTTGTGCCTGAGCCTCCTGAGTAGCTGGGATTACAGGCGTGTGCAACCGCACCTGGCTAATTTTTGTATTTTTAGTAGAGGCGGAGTTTCACCATGTTGGTCAGGCTTGTCTCAAACTTCTGACCTCAGGTGATGCCCACCTTGACCTCCCAACGTGCTGGGATTACAGGGGTGAGCCACTGTGCCTGGCTGGATTTTGACTTTTATAATAAATCGCTGTAAATTATTTGGCGTTAGAACACAAAAGTCAGTGAAGAGCCATTTTTTAGGCCAGGCATAATAGCTCATGCCTGCAATCCCAGGACATTGGGAGGCTGAAGGGGGCAGATTGCTTGAGCCCAGAAGTTTGAGGTCAGCCTGGGCACGATAGAGAGACCCCATCTATACAAAAAATAAAAAAAAAATTAGCCAGGCATGATGGCACACACTTGTAGTCCCAGCCACTCTGGAGGCTAAGGTGGGAAGACTGCTTGAATCCCGGAGGTCCCGGAGGTTGAGGCTGCAGTGAGCTATGATTGCACCACTACACTCTACCCTGGTAGGCAACAGAGAACCTGTCTCAAAAAAAAAAAAAAAAAAAAAAAAAAGAAAGAAAGAAAAGAAAAGAAAAAAAAGATTTTTTTTTTCTGAGGTGTTCACAATAGGTGTTCAACAAAATTTTGTACGCTGGCAATATTCAGTATCTGCAAGTCAGTACGGAAGCCACCAACCACGTAAAGCTGTTGAGAACTAATTATAATTCATTGACTTTATTTATTTTTGGGTTGGAGCCTCACTCTGTCACCCATGCTGGGGTACAGTGCTGTAATCTTGGCTCACTGCAACCTCCGTCTTCCAAGTTTAAGTGATTCTCATGCCTCAGCCTCCCCAGTAGCTGGGATTACAGGCGTGCACCACCATGCCCAACTAATTTTTTTGTATTTTTAGTAGAGATGTGGTTTCACTATGTTGGCCACGCTGGTCTGAACACAAATGATCCACCTGCCTCAGCCTCTCAAAGTGTTGGGATTATAGGTGTGAGCCACCACACCCAGCATAATTCATTTACTTAAAAAAATTATTTTCTCAAGCCTGTAATCCCAGCACTTTGGGAGGCTGAGACGGGCGGATCACGAGGTCAGGAGATCGAGACCATCCTGGCTAACACGGTGAAAACTCTGTCTCTACTAAAAATACAAAAAACTAGCTGGGAGAGGTGGCGGGCGCCTGTAGTCCCAGCTACACGGGAGGCTGAGGCAGGAGAATGGCGTAAACCTGGGAGGCGGAGCTTGCAGTGAGCTGAGATCTGGCCACTGCACTCCAGCCCAGGCGACAGAGCAAGACTCCGCCTCAAAAAAAAAAAAAAAAAATTTTTTTTAGAGACAGTCTCACTGCGTCACCAAGGCTGGAGTGCAGTAATCACAGCTCACTGCAGCCTCGAACTCCTGGCCTCGAGTGATCCTCCCACCTGCCTCAGCCTCCTGAGTAGCTGAGACTACAGGCACAAGCCTGCTAATTATTATTTATTTATTTATTTATTTATTTATAGATGGAGTCTTGCTCTGTCACCCAGGCTGGAGTGCAGTGGCGCAATCTCAGCTCACTGCAACCCCCGCCTCCTTGGTTCAAGTGATTCTCTGGCCTCAGCCTCCTGAGTAGCTGGGACTACAGATGCCCGCCACCATGCCCAGCTAATTTTTTTTTTTTTTTTTTTTTTTTGAGACGGAGTCTCGCTCTGCCGCCCAGGCTGGAGTGCAGTGGCCGGATCTCAGCTCACTGCAAGCTCCGCCTCCTGGGTTTATGCCATTCTCCTGCCTCAGCCTGCCGAGTAGCTGGGACTACAGGCGCCCGCCACCTCGCCCGGCTAGTTTTTTGTATTTTTTAGTAGAGACGGGTTTCACCGTGTTAGCCAGGATGGTCTTGATCTCCTGACCTCGTGATCCACCCGTCTCGGCCTCCCAAAGTGCTGGGATTACAGGCTTGAGCCACCATGCCCGGCCAATTTTTTTGTATTTTTAGTAGAGACAGGGTTTCACGATGTTGCCCAGGCTGGTCTTGAACTCCTGACCTCAGGTGATCCGCCTGCCTCAGCCTCCCAAAGTGCTGGGATTACAGGCATGAGCCACCACGCCCAGTGTCGTTTAACTTTAAATGAAAATAGCCACATATAGCTAGTGGCTACACTATTGTTGGGTGCTGTTCTAGGACAGAGCATGAAGGTGTTTACTGTGATATTCTTCAACTGTTCTGTAGCTTTGAACACTTTCCAAAATAAGTCCATTTTGAAAAAGAGATTTGCGGCAGCTCATGTGTATAATCCCAGCACTTTGGGAGGCCGAGGTGGGAGGGTAGCTGGAGACTGGAAGTTCAAGACTGGCTTGGGCAACATAGCAAAACCCCATTTTTTTTTTTTTTTTTTTTTTTTTTTTGAGACGGAGTCTTGCTCTGCCGCCCAGGCTGGAGTGCAGTGGCCGGCTCTCAGCTCACTGCAAGCTCCGCCTCCCGGGTTCACGCCATTCTCCTGTCTCAGCCTCCCAAGTAGCTGGGACTACAGGCGCCCGCCTCGTCGCCCGGCTAGTTTTTTGTATTTTTTAGTAGAGACGGGGTTTCACCATATTAGCCAGGATGGTCTCGATCTCCTGACCTTGTGATCCGCCCGTCTCGGCCTCCCAAAGTGCTGGGATTACAGGCTTGAGCCACCGCGCCCGGCCGCAAAACCCCATTTCTACAAAAAATTTGCAAATTAGGCCGGGCGCGGTGGCTCACACCTGTAATCCCAGCACTTTGGGAGGCCGAGGCGGGCGGATCACTAGAGGTCAGGAGTTCAAGACCGGCCTAGCCAATATGGTGAAAACCCATCTCTACTAAAAATACAAAAATTAGCTGGGTGTGGTGGTGGGTGCTTCTAATCCAAGCTACTCAGGAGGCTGAGGCAGGAGAATTGCTTAAGTCCAGGAGGCGGAGGTTTCAGTGAGCCAAGATCGCACCACTGCACTCCAGCCTGGGCCACAGAGGGAGACTCCGTCTCAACAAGAAGTCAGGGGTGGTGGTGCAAGCCTGTGGTCCCAGCTAGTCAGAAGGTTGAGGTGGGAGGATCACTTGAGCGCTGGAGGTAGAGACTGCAGTGAGCTATGATTTGCACCACTGTACTCCAAACTGGGAGATGGAGTGAGGCTCTCTCTCCAAAAACAACAAAAAGCAGTGGCTCATGCCTGTAATCCCAGCACTTTGGGAGGCTGAGGCGGGTGGATCACCTGAGGTCAGGAGTTCGAGACCAGCCTGACCAACATGGTGAAACCCCTGTCTCTACCCAAAATACAAAAATTAGCCGGGTGTGGTGGCGGGCGCCTGTAGTCCCAGCTACTCAGGAGAATCGAGGCAGGAGAATCGCTTGAATCCAGGGGGCAGAGGTTGCATTGAGCCAAGATCGCGCCACTGCACTCCAGGCTGGGTGACAAGAAGCAAAACTCTGTCTCAAAAAAATAAAAAAAATAAAAAAAAAAGAAAGGAAAGATATCTATCTTAAAGCTTAAAAGGGAGCAGAGTGAAAAAACAAAAGACACAGAATCATCAACATTATTGGTAGCTTTATTAAGTTTGTTTACCTTCTAAAAAAACGATTACAAAAAAGAATACTTCAATTAAGTGTAATACTGGCTTTATGGACGTACCGTGATCAGAAAGTGAAATTAAAGCTCATGGATACGTGTGAGAAGAGAATGGGCACAGAGGCATGAGCCCGGTATCCCACGGAGAGAAGGAAGCGTAGAGAGACGCGTGGACCCATCTCAGGGGTCTCGCATTCCTGGGCCAAGGAGTTGCTTCTAAGAGTTTAAAATAAATGCACTGGCTGGCTCCAGGGCTGGACACACAGGCACAGAACTCTTGTACCGCTTCTCAAAGCTGCCCAAAACTGCGGCCTTTCCCCTCAGACACCAGCAATTCATTGTTTCCAATCAGCTTTGGTTTTGTTTTCTCTGCAATTTACATGAAAATACCATCCATCCATCCATCCATCCATCCATCCATCCATCCATCCATCCATCCATCCATCCATCCATCCATCCATCTATCCATCCTTCCTTCCTTCCTTCCTTTCTTCCTTCCTGCTTGTCTCCTTTGACCACCCAAGCCCTATTTTGTTTTACGTACATTCCCTTCACTAAAAATCAAAGCAAGCCAATCTACATCAAGCCAAGAAACCTACTTTTCTAAGGAGAGAAACCAGTGCTTTGCCTTCTTTAATGAACCTGCGAGCTCTCGGCGCTTTCTCTTGCTGAAATGTGGCTTTTAAAGCCTTGGAGGGCCGGGCGCGGTGGCTCAAGCCTGTAATCCCAGCACTTTGGGAGGCCGAGACGGGCGGATCACGAGGTCAGGAGATTGAGACCATCCTGGCTAACACGGTGAAACCCCGTCTCTAATAAAAAAATACAAAAAACTAGCCGGGCGAGGTGGCGGGCGCCTGTAGTCCCAGCTACTCGGGAGTTTGAGGCAGGAGAATAGCGTAAACCCAGGAGGCGGAGCTTGCAGTGAGCTGAGATCCGGCCACTGCACTCCAGCCTGGGCGACAGAGCGAGACTCCGTCTCAAAAAAATAAAATAAAATAAAATAAAGCCTTGGAGGCTGAGCTCACTGGCCTCGAAAGGGCAGCGCACATATTTGGTTTGGAGCACACTCCTGATCACAAGGCACATTTTTAGAGGCTTGGAACCTTTCCCTTTCTGTTGCTCACCAAGGAAAAGGCACAAGAAAGAAAATGATGTGGAGATTCTTGGGGGACCAAAACAGGCCACGAAGGAAACTGTGAGCGTCTCTGGCAAGCTCTGTTTCCCGCAGGCTCTGTTCCAGGCAGCTCCGGAAAGCCTCTAGGTTGTTAAAAAGCCCAGCTGGCCCATGTTTGGTTTTCAGCAAAGCCCTGTCTCTTTAAGTTTGCGCCGGGAGGCCTGGGAACGGCCAACTTTTAATCGTGCACACATGGGGTTTTTGGGAGCTGGCCCTGCGTTTTGCCAACAAACACATGCCCTGTTTTCTTTCCTTTGAGGAGAGAAATTCTGGAGTCCCAGGGAGGAACAGGACGGCCCTGTGACCATACTCCGGGGCCTGGCGAGGGGACACAGAAGTCACCCTGAGAGCCAGATTCTTTTCCTGCGTCTCCAGGTCTGAAGGATTTTCTAGGAAAATTAACATTTGCCAAGGCCTCCATGTGGGAAAGGGAGGGGTTTCTGGGTAATGTTTTTTTTTTTTTTTTTTCTGGAGACAGGGTTTCTCTGTGTCACTGAGGCTGAAGTGCAATGGTGTGATCATAGCTCACTGCCGCCTCGACCTCCAGGGCTCAGCCTCCCAAGTAGCTGGGACTACAGGTGCGCACCACCGCGCCTGGCTAATTTTTACATTTCTTGTAGAGATGGGTCTTGCTATGTTGCCCAGGCTGGTCTTGAATGTCTAGGCTCAAGCTCAAGCTCTTGCCCTCCCAAAGTGCTGGGAGTACAGATGTGAGTTACCACGCCTGGCTGGTAATTTCTCATTGTGAATTGGTTCCCTGGAAGTCACAGAACTTGTCCTGAGTCCCTTCATTTGATGAGGGTGAAAAGACTGTTTTCTGTCCTGGGTGACAAGGCCAGGATCTGTCTTGTAAAACAGCCGGAAGAAAATTCCCCTGACAAAGCCGTCTAGAGGAGGGCAGTGGGCATGACACTGTTCTATATCAGACAATTAAATGTGAGGGAGGAAGGGTGAACCCCAAACTGGTGCGTAATAACACTTAGGATTCAAATGAAAATATGCAAGTTCCAGTGACTTTCAAATCTGGCAACAGATCCTAAGATTCCCGCCCCCTCCTGCAACACGGATTCAAAAATACAATATTTTTTTCCTCTCCCTCTTCCTCCATCCATAATTACCAGCTGATTGTTCTCAATGTTCTTCATAAAACCCACACCCCAGCATCAGCCCTGGCGCCAATGTATACAAGAATTTTGCTTCGGTCTGCACTGCGACCGCTTTGATCTGGGGAGCCAAGAAAACCCGCTTGGAGCTGGAGTCCTGTGGCCGTCGGGGCTCCCCAGGGAAGCGGAGGGAAAGCTCGCTTGCCTTTCAGCCATGGGCCTTGAGGAGTGTGAGTGGGGTGGGCCAGGGAGGAATGGGAACAGGGAGGAGACGGGGACAAGGGACGGTCTGCTCTGGGGCTGGTGGCTCCCGCCTCCCTCACAGCTACTCTTCTGCCGAGGATGATGTAGGGCTCTCGTCATCTGACATCGGGGCAAACTGAAACGAGAAGCAGAATTCTTTTTGTTCGGGATCCTTTCCAATTTCCCGAGGCGCCGACGTGGTGGCTGGCCTGGTAGATATGGTGGGTGAGCAACAGGGAGGCATGGCCCCTGGCCCCAAGGAGGTGGCAATCTAGGGGCACCGCCTTGAAGAAACAAACTCATGCCTGTGGTCGAGGATGTTCACCAGGGGGGAGAGATGCAAAGGAATGAGGGTGGACAGTGGCTGCTCAGGGAGGGTGAGGTCTCAGCTGACTGTGAATGGCATCAAGGGACCAGCAAGCAGGGAAGGGCATTCCAGCCAGCAGAAAAAGCACGTGCAAAGGCCCTGGGGTAAGTGCAGAGGGGTCGTGGCAATAAGGCCAGTGTGGCTGGAGGGGGAGAGAAACAGTCGTGGGGAAGGTGAGGGTGGTTATGCAGGGCCTGGTGGACTTTGGAGAGGACTTTGGCTTTTTTTTTCTTTTTTTTTTTGAGACAGTTTTACTCTTGTTGCCTAGGCTGGAGTGCAATGGTGTGATCTTGGCTCACTGCAACCTCCACCTCCTGGGTTCAAGTAATTCTCCTGCCTCAGCCTCCTTAGTAGCTGGGATAGCTGGGATTACAGGCATGCGCCACCACGCCTGGCTAATTTTGTATTTTTAGTAGAGACAGGGTTTTTCCATGTTGGTCAGGCTGGTCTCGAACTCCTGACCTCAGGTGATCCGCCCACCTCGGCCTCCCAAAGTGTTGGGATTACAGGCGTGAGACACCGTGCCTGGCCTAGATTTTTTTTGCTTAAAGACAGGGTCTTGCTCTGTCACCAGGCTGGAGTGTAGTGGTCCAATCATAGCTCACAGCAGCCTCGACCACCTGGGCTCAAGCAATCCTCCCGCCTTAGCCTCCCAAGTAGCTGGGACTATAGGCATGCACCACAACGTCCAGCCAATTTTTTTTTTTTTTTTTTTGAGACGGAGTCTCGCTCTGTCACCCAGGCTGGAGTGCAGTGGCGTGATCTCAGCTCACTGTAACCTGCCTCCCAGGTTCAAGCAATTCTCATGCCTCAGCCTCCCGAGTGGCTGGGATTACAGGCGCCTACCACCATGCCCAGCTAATTTTTGTATTTTTAGTAGAGATAGGGTTTCACCATGTTGGCCAGGCTGGTCTTGAACTCCTGACCTCAGGTGATCCACCTGCCATGGCATCACAAAGTGCTGGGATTACAGGCGTGAACCACTGAGTCTGGCCTGAATGCTCCTTAAACACATCAGGCACACCCCTGCCTCAGGGCCTTTGCGCTGCCTGTTCCTGCTACCTGGAAGACCATGTGATTCACTCCCTAACTTCTCCAGGTGTTGACTCAAATGTCGTCTCTTCTCTGAGGGCCTCCAATAGCTTCCCCATCACTTGCCATCCCACGTCCCTTGGGTTTTTTTTTTTTTTGGAGACAGAGTTTTGCTCTTGTCATCCAATGGCATGATCTCTGGCTCACTGCAACCTCCGCCTCCCAGGTTCAAGTGATCCTCCCGCCTCAGCCTCCAGAATAGCTGGGATTAAAGGCATGGGCCACCACACCTGGGTAATATTTTGTACTTTTTTAGTAGAGATGGAGTTTCACCATGTTGGCCAGGCTGGTCTTGAACCCCTTACCTCAAATGATCCGCCCACCTTGGCCTCCCAAAGTGCTGGGATTACAGGCATGAGCCACCATGCCTGGCCTCTTTTATTTTCAGACAAGGTGGCACTCTGTCACCATATAGTAATGCAACCATGGCTTGCTGCAGCCTTAACCTCCTGGGTTCAGGTGATCCTCCTGCCTCAGCCTCCCGAGTAGCTGGGAGTACAGGCATGCACCAACACACCCACTCATTTTTGTATTTTTGCGGAGACAGGGTCTCCCTATGTTGCCCAGGCTGGTCTCAAACTCCTGGGGTCAAGCAGTCCTCCCGCCTCAGCCCCCCAAGATGCTGGGATTATAGACGTGAGCCACTGCACCCAGCCTGATTGTATCTCTTACCAGAATGCCCACTCCACAAGGGTGGATACCGTTTTCTGTTTTGATCAGTGCTGTGACCACTGGGGACTACCCAGAACTGGGCCTAACACACAACAGGCACTCAGTAAATATTTTTCAAATGAGTGAATGGTGACTAAGTTACGCATCTGGAACCAGACAGACCCAGGCGCGAATACTGCTATGCCAACCATGGCCATGAAGCCTCTCTGTGACTAATTTCCTCACTGGGGCACGATGAAGGTTCAGCAAGCAGCTGACCATATCCTGACTTTATCCTTAGCATGGACCCCGTGCACAATCAGCTCTTCATAAACATCCGTCTCCTCTGGCCAGGCGCAGTGGCTGACCCCTGTAATCCCAGCGCTTTCGGAGGCCGAGGAGGAAGCATGGCTTGAGCCCAGGACTTCAAGACCAGTCTGGGCAACAGAGTCAGACTCAGCCTGCACTAAGAATAGAAAAAAAAATGGCCGGGTGCGGTGGCTCACGCCTGTAATCCCAGCACTTTGGGAGGCAGAGGCAGGCAGATCACTTGAGCTCAGGAGTTCAAGACCAGCCTGGCCAACACAGTGAAATCCCATCTCTACTAAAAATACAAAAATTAGCTGGGCATGGTGGTGTGTACCTGTAATCCCAGCTACTCTGGAGGCTGAGGCAGGAGAGTTGCTCGAACCTGGGAGATACAGGTTGCAGTGAGCCAAGATTGCGCCACTGTACTCCAGCCTGGGTGATAGAGTAAGACTTTGTTTCAAACAAAACAACTCAGCCAGGTGTGGTGGCGAGCATCTGTAGTCCCAGCTACTCAGGAGGCTGAGGTGAAAGGATCACTTGAGCCCAGGAAGTGGAGGCTGCAATAAACTAAAATTGTACCACTGCACTCCAGCCTGGGTGATAGAGTAAGACTCAGTCTCGAAACAAAAACAAGGCTGGGCGCGGTGGCTCACGCCTATAATCCTAGCACTTTGGGAGGCCAAGGTGGGCAGATCACGAGGTCAGGAGTTCGAGACCAGCCTGATCAACATGGTGGAACCTCATCTCTACTAAAAATACAAAAATTAGCCAGCATGGTGGTGCACGCCTGTAATCCCAGCTACTCAGGAGGCTGAGGCAGCAGAATCGCTTGAAGCCGGGAGGCAGAGGTTGCAGTGAGCCCAGATCGTGCCACTGCACTCCAGCCTGGGCGAGAGTGAGACTCTGTCTCAAAAACAAAAACAAAAACAAATCTCTCTCCTCTCAGAGCCCCCCCCACCCTGCACCTCCCCGGCCGGGTTGAGACTCACCGAGCATTTGATGTTCATGCGAGAATACAGCATGGACGCAATCTCACTCTGCCCTGCGTCCAAAGCCACCATCAGAGCTGTGCTCCCATCCTGCAAAGTATCCGGTGCTATGAATGACGTCCCCATGCTGTGCTCCCGCCCTCCCCAGGGCGCACCTGGTTGGAGACTCACGCGATCTGTGAGTGAGATGTCACAGCTGGGTACAGCCAGCAGCAGCCCTGCAATCTCCTTGTGGCCGTGCTCACAGGCGCACATGAGGGCCGTTGAGCCATCATCATCTTGCACATTGATGTCCGCCTCACAGGCCAGCAGGGCTTTGACAACGTCCACCCGCCCGTGGCTGACTGCCAGCATCAGGGCCGTCTGTCCTGCCTGGGGAGGGCAAGGAACAGGATTATGGCTCATGCAGGCCCCCTGCATGAGCAGGACACCCCCTGCTCTAGAACCTGCTATAGCTCCCACATACTCTGATGGTGAAATGTACCCTCAACTCGCTCCTCTCCCCCTGAATCTCAAACAACCCTCCCACCACCAGGGGAGTAATCAATCCATAGAGACAGAAAGCAGATGAGTGGTTGCCAGAGGCTGGGAGAAGTGGGGGCAGAGGAAATGAGGATGGATACAGGTTTCCTTTGGGGGTGAAGAGAACGTTCTGGAACTAGATGGAGGTGTTGGTTGTACAACAGGGTGAACGTATTTCATGCCAGTAGGGCTTCTGGTTTTCTTTTGCTTTATTTTAGAGACAGGGTCTTGCTCTGTTGCCCAGGTTGGTGTGCAGAGGCACGATTGCAGCTTGCTACAGCCTTGACCTCCCCAGGCTCAGGTGATCCTCCCACCTCAGCCTCCCGAGTAGCTGAGACTGTTGGCATGCACCACAATGCCTGGCTAATTTTTGTATTTTTTGTATAGATAGGGTTTTGCCATGTTGCCCAGGCTAACCGTTCACTTTAAAAGGGTTAATATTTTTTTTTTTGGAGACAGAGTCTCGCTCTGTCGCCAGGCTGGAGTGCAGTGGCGCAATCTCGGCTCACTGCAACCTCCACCTCCTGGGTTCAAGCAACTCTCCTGCCTTAGCCTCCTGAGTAGCTGAGATTATAGTTATAGGCGTGTGCCACTACGCCCAGTTAATTTTTGTATTTTTAGTAGAGATGGAGTTTCACCATGTTGGCCAGGATGGTCTCGATCTCTTCACCTTGTGATCCACCAGCCTCGGCCTCCCAAAGTGCCGGGATTACAGGCGTGAACCACTGTGCCCAGCCTAAAAGAGTTAATTCTGGGCACTGTGGCTTACGCCTGTAATCCCGGCACTTTGGGAGGCCGAGGTGGGAGGACTGCTTGACGCCAGGAGTTAGAGATCAGCCTGGGCAACATAACGAGACCACATCTCTAGCAAAAAAATAAATAAAATACAGCCTGGGCAACTTGGCGAAACCCCATCTCTTAAAAAAAAAAAAAAAAAAATTAGCCAGGCATGGTGCCGCATGCATGTTTGTAGTCCCAGCTACTTGGTGGCCTGAGGTGGGAGGACTGTTTGATCATGGGAGGTCAAGGCTGCAGCGAGCTGTGATTGTACCACTGCACTCCAGCCTGGGTGACAAAGTGAGACCCTGTCTCAAAAAATAAAAAATAGAAATAAAATAAAATAAAAAGTTAGAAATAAAGGGGTAAATCTTATGTTTTGTGAATTGAATTTCACTTCTTTTCTTTTTTTTTTTTTTTTGAGATGGAGTCTCACTCTGTCGCCCAGGCTGGAGTGCAGTGGCCGGATCTCGGCTCACTGTAAGCTCCGCCTCCCGGGTTCACGCCATTCTCCTGCCTCAGCCTCCCAAGTAGCTGGGACTACAGGCGCCCACCACCTCGCCCGGCTAGTCTTTTTTTTGTATGTTTTAGTAGAGACGGGGTTTCACCGTGTTAGCCAGGATGGTCTCGATCTCCTGACCTCATGATTCACCGTCTCGGCCTCCCAAAGTGCTGGGATTACAGGCTTGAGCCACCGTGCCCGGCCTTTTCTTTTTTTTTTTTAATAGAGAGGAGGTGTCGGCGGGGGCATCTCTAGGTTCCTCAGGCTGGTCTCGAACTCCTGACCTCAAGCAATTCTCCCCCTTTGTTTTCCCAAAGTGCTGGGGTTACAGGCATGAGCCACCTTGGTGAACCTCACCTTAATTTTTTTGTTTTTGTTTTTTTGAGATGGAGTCTCACTCTGTCACCCAGGCTGGAGTGCAGTGGCGCGATCTTGGCTCACTGCAACCTCCGCCTCCTGGTTCAAGTGATTCTCCTGCCTTCAGTAGCTGGGATTACAGGTGCATGCCACCATGCCCAGCTAATTTTTGTATTTTTTTTTAAGTCGAGATGGGGTTTCACCATGTTGGTCAGACTGGTGTCGAACTACTGACCTCGTGATCCGCCTACCTCGGCCTCCCAAAGCGCTGGGATTACAGGCGTAAGCCACCGCGCCTGGCCAATTTTTTTTTTTTTTTTTTTTTTGAGACAGAGTCTCACTCTGTAGCCCAGGCTAGAGTACAGTGGTGCGATCTCAGCTTACTGCAACTTCTACCTCCCAGGTTCAAGCGATTCTCCTGCCTCAGCCTCCCGAGTGGCTGGGATTACAGGCAGGTGCCACCATGCCCAGCTAATTGTTTTATTTTTTAATAAAGACAGGGTTTTACCATGTTGGTCAGGCTGGTCTTGAACTCCTAACCTCAGGTGATCCACCCACCTTGGCCTCCCACTGTGCTGGGATTACAGGCATGAGCCATGGCGCCCGGCCTTAATTTTTTGAAAATGAAGCCACTAAAAAAATCTCTTGGAAATTAAAACAAAATTAAATCAATAAGATAAAGCAAGATTATGCCTGTTATGGCCTGTCACAGCTCCCTGTTTTGTTCCTTTGCTATCTTCAGGCTGTTGGCAATCCCTCTCCTCCTCACTGTCCCCAGTGGGTCCTGGCTTCCCTGCTCTTTTGCCCACACACCTGTCCATAAGCCCCAGTCACCTGCACAGTACCTGTTTCTGCTTCCTAACACACAGCCAAAGGGAGCGCTCAGACCAGGAATCAGGCCACGCCACTTCTGCTTAAACTCCCTGGTGGTTTCCTGCAGCCCTGAGTCCAAACTGGCTCCAGTCCCGGTGCTCCCTGAAATGCTTATGGCTTGAAGCACGGGCTAGTTAGTGAGCTTCAGGAGACCATGCCTGCTTGTTCACTATTTGAATCCCTAGTGTCCAGCCCAGGGAACCCAGCTGCTGCTCAATGAACTGTCCAGCAGGATGTGGGACGGGGTCATATTAAGAAAGGTAAGGCCGGGCGCGGTGGCTCAAGCCTGTAATCCAGCACTTTGGGAGGCCGAGACGGGCGGATCACAAGGTCAGGAGATCGAGACCATTCCTGGCTAACACGGTGAAAACCCCGTCTCTACTAAAAAATATAAAAAAACTAGCTGGGCGAGGTGGCGGGCGCCTGTAGTCCCAGCTACTCGGGAGGCTGAGGCAGGAGAATGCGTAAACCCGGGAGGCGGAGCTTGCAGTGAGCTGAGATCCGCCACTGCACTCCAGCCTGGCGACAGAGCGAGACTCCGTCTCAAAAAAAAAAAAAAAAAAAAAAAAAAAAAAAAAGAAGGTAAGGACCCCCATATCCTCCACTCCTTCCAGTTTCCACAAGAAGGTCCTGTATCAGAGGACAGCCTGGCCATGAAAGAGCAGGGCTCTGAGCTAGACCACCTGGGTTTGGGCCTGTCACTCAGCCGGGATGTCATAAAGGAGGAAGAGCAGCCTGGTTCTGCAGCAGCAGGGGGGTCCCATACCTGGCTGGCTTTGGCATTGACGTCGCCGAGCCGGAAGAGCTGAAGGACAGTCTCGATGTCGTCCTGGGTCTTCAGGGTGGCCAGAGGCGGTGAGCATAATAGGGCTGTAGCCAGCACGGTTCTGTTTTGTCCACCTTGCAGACACCTAAGAGGGGTGGGTGTGAACCCTCAGACCAGGCATTCTGCTAGTGGACTGCCCCAAGGAACGTGGGTATCACGTCTCCTCATCAGTCTAGGCATGCCCTAATCCCTCCCTTTTCTCAGAGGACCCCACTCTACCCCAGAGGCCTCATCTCCATTGGGTCACCCCATTACACAGGGGCTCCTAAAGTTGGAGACGGTCCTCCTCCATCAGATTTGGGGCCCCTGATGCTGGCATCTATATTTAGGGCTGAGAAATAGGAACTGGGTCTCCCCCGTTAATTTTGGAACAGCCATTTACCCTCAGACTGGCCCCTGTCTCCCCCATCAGATTGTGGGCCCTGAGTCCTTCATCAGCCTGGAGGCTGTCTCCCCAAGTTGAAGAGGGAAGGGCAAGTTTCTTCCTGCTGACTGAGGGCCACATCTTCTTTCTAAGCATGAGACTTGAGGACACATCCTTCTCTTAGACCAATTAGATTAATAGTGGGGGGTAGGGCTAGATTGGTGAGGTTTGCCAAGAACCATCAGAAGGCTATCAGTGGAAGTAGAGTTTGAAGTCCTCGAGAGAGTATTATAATGCGACTGTGGGTTCGTTCACAATTTGAATTTGCCAGGCAGAAGAGTATAGATGAAGTGAGTACATGGGCAATTATAAGGATAACAGCACCAGTGAAACTTCAGGGGTTTGGATGAGGGAGGCTATGATTACCAGGGCTATGTGGCATCCAGAGATGTCGCCCTCCATCATGCAGGCGTGTTTGGGGGATGCTGGAGGGCCACACGCTTTCCCTAACATCACTTCTGCCTTTTCCATTATGCTGGCTAAAGGTAGGGCCGTGCCTCCCCCACCCAGACTGGGAAGGCAGTGTCTCCTCCATCAGACTGGAGGGACAGCATCTCCACATAAGACCAGGAGGGTAGAGTCTCTGCTATCAGACTAGGAGAGTCATGTCTCCCTCGTTAGACTGGGAAGGTGGTGGTCTCACTCCTTAGACTGGGGAGGCAGTGTCTCCACCATTAGACTGGGAAGGCAGCTCTCCTCTATCAGACTGGAAGGGCACATTCACCCCCACAATGAGCTGGGAAGGTGTCTCCTCCATTAAACTAGGCAGGTGGTGTCTCCTCCATCAGCCTGGGAGGGTGGTGTCCCCCCCATCAGACTGGAAGGGTGGCATGTCCTCCATCAGACTGGGAAGGCAGCAATCCTCCATCAGACTGGGAGTGCCATATACCCCCACCATTGAACTGGGAAGGTGCTGTCTCCTCTATCAAACTGGAAGGCTGGTGTCCCTCCACATCTGATTGGAAGGTGGACTGGGAGGAGGTGTTCCCTCTATTATACTGAGAAGGCCACGACTCCTCCATCATCTTCCCCATCAGATGGGGAGGGCAGCGTCTTCCCTATCAGACTGGGCATGGCGGACAGCCAGCTGCTTTAGAGTCGCCTTGTCCTCCCCGCTGGGCTCACCGCTGTCGAGCAGCTGCTGCACCACGGGGAAGTTGGCATGAGACACGGAGTAGTGCAGCGCCGTGTTGCCGTTGCTGTCGGCGATGTTGACCACGTAGTCCAGCAGCCGCGCAGACATGGCCCGGAACGTGACCAGGTGCCGCCGCACCAGCTCGGGGTGTGCATCGCTGCGGCAGGCCAGGCGCAGCCACTCCTGCAGCACTGTGGTGTAGGCCACTTTCTGCAGGCGAGTCAGGTGGGAGAGGACATGAGGGTGGGGGAGGCCCACTGGGACACCCCCAACCCCAGACGGACCCCCTGGAGCAAAGCGTGGTGCCCTTGTCCTGGAAAAGGATCTCAAGGGAAGTGCAAGTGCTCCCAGAGGGAAGCACATCTCTGTCCCAATAAGACCCTTGGAGTGGGGTGTGGACTTTGCAATCCCCAACATGTTCCCCAAGGAAGGTGTGAGCACCTCCACCCTGGATATAATTACTCTGTCTCTCTTTTTTTTTTTGTGAGACAGAGTCTCGTTCTGTTGCCTAGGCTGGAGTGCAGTGACATGATCAGGACTCACCGCAGCCTTAACCTCCTAGGCTCAAGCCATCCTCTCGTCTCTGCCTCCCAAGTACCTGGGACCACAGACATGCACCACTATGCCCGGCTAATTTTTTTTTTTTTTTTTTTTTTTTTTTTTTTTTTTTTTTTTTTTTGAGGAGGAGTCTCGCTCTGTCGCCCAGGCTGGAGTGCAGTGGCGTGATCTCGGCTCACTGCAAGCTTCGCCTCCCGGGTTCCCGCCATTCTCCCGCCTCAGCCTCCGAGTAGCTGGGACTACAGGCGCCCGCCACCTCGCCCGGCTAGTTTTTTGTATTTTTAGTAGAGACGGGGTTTCACCGTGTTAGCCAGGAGGGTCTCGATCTCCTGACCTCGTGATCCACACGCCTCGGCCTCCCAAAGTGCTGGGATTACAGGCTTGAGCCACCGCGCCCGGCCTGCCCGGCTAATTTTTAAAAGAATTTGTAGAGGCTGAGTGCAGTGGTTCACGCCTGTAATCCCAGCACTTTGGGAGGCTAAGGCAGGCGGATCACTTGAGGTCATGAGTTCGAGACCATCTTGCCCAACACGGTGAAACCCCGTCCCTACTCAAAATATGAGAAAATTAACCAGACGTGGTGGCCCACTCCTGTAGTCCCAGCTACTCGGGAGGCTGAGGCAGGAGAATGGCGTGAACCCAGGAGGCAGAGGTTGCAGTGAGCCAAGATTACGCCACTGCACTCCAGCCTGGGTGACAGAGCAAGACTCCATCTCAAATAAATAAATAATAAAATTAA